>NC_059428.1:92918468-93518570 GCF_021028975.2 Sphaerodactylus townsendi
CACCCACCTGACAAAGTTTGCCACCTTGAGGACTCTATTCAGCTAGGAAGGAGGCATAGAAATATTTTAAATAAATTTTATTTATTTATTTATTTATTTATTGTTGTATTTATAAACCGCCCTCCCCCGAAGGGCTCATTAAAATATAAGATTTGTGGCACCATATCCCTTGTACCTCTTCTGCTAGAAAGCTTGCATCCCTCACTGTTCAATCGCTTTCAGCGGTGGTGTAGGAGGTTAAGAGCTCGTGTATCTAATCTGGAGGAACTGGGTTTGATTCTCCGCTCTGCAGCCTGAGCTGTGGAGGCTTATCTGGGGAATTCAGATTAGCCTGTACACTCCCACACATGCCAGCTGGGTGACCTTGGGCTAGTCACAGCTTCTTGGAGCTCTCCCAGCCCCACCTACCTCACAGGGTGTTTGTTGTGAGGGGGGAAGGGCAAGGAGATTGTAAACCCCTTTGAGTCTCCTGCAGGAGAGAAAGGGGGGATATAAATCCAAACTCTTCTTCTTCTTCTTCTTCTTATGAGGTAAAAGGGTTTCTGTTACACAATATCCTACCATCCTTGTCTTGAGTTCTGCCTGTCATGCACAGCGCAGTCCCGTGGGAGATGAAAATTGTTACAATAACAAGGTTCCCATTATTTCAAAAATAATTTTAAATCTTACTATTAAACTTTTTCACACATTACCTCCAAAATTATTAGCTCCAATATTTTGATTGCCTGATATGTTTTTTTAAAATGTGAAAGAGATATCATGCACGCAGATTATAGAATAATTCAGTAATCATAGTTGTAATGTATTGAATAGCTGTCACCAGTGCTTCAGTCATCTGGATAAAGACAGGAGGGCCTTCTAATATTTCTTAAGCACAAGGAACATTTTCTGTTATATGTAAGGGGCAGTGTTCTTCCTTTATGCTTTCTCTATCAAGTGCTGAGGCAACATAGTAGCATTCACATGCAGAGACAGAAAGGTGAGGATACCCATACTTTTGTTCACTTTTCGTATCTGTCTATGAGGGGGAAATGAAGGTGTTCAAAGAGCTAAGGCAGTTTGTTTTGCAATGTTTTGTAGCAGGACCAACTTCTAAATTTACTATGCTTTTCAGGACCCAATTCTATACTACAAGTACTATAATTTTCAGGGCCCACTTACAAATTAACTCGATGCAACTGTCCCTCTTTTTTTCTACAATTCAGGAATCTCACATCACTTAACACAACTTTGTATTTTTTTCTTGTTTAGTATTTAGAAGCACACAGCATTATGAGAGTCAGTGTGATGTAGTGGTTAATAGTAGCAGACTGTAATCTGGAAAACCAGATTCAATTCCCCACTCCTCCACACTGAAGCCTTCTGGGTAACATTAGGGCACTCACAGTCCTCTCAGTCCAGACAAAACCAGGCAATGGCAAACCACCTCCTAATGTTTCTGGCCTTGAAAACCCTACAGGGTTGCCATACATCAGCTATGACTTGACGGCACCCACACACAAAGAGTGTTACTAAGCAACAATCTGTATTTCATGGCCATTTCAGACATTCAGCAGAGGCAACCAGAAAGGCACTATTGAGCCTCCCACAGCCTTCTTTCCTAGCACACTCTAATCTTTCTCCTCCTTCCAAGTCTTGTGACTCATCAGCAAGAGAGTCATAATCTACCTTTGGATACTGACCACAGATCGAGAGCCTAAGTTTTCATTAAATGGAATGTGTGAACATTACTATGTTAAACATCACTTGTAGCCTGAATATATATCTGCTGCGTTCATTAAAAATAATTGTGTTTTAGCAAACTTATCTGTGCTTATTAAGCTGGGATGGCCATTTTATACATGCCATTCCTCACTCCATGTTACATCTACAGTCAATGACAGCATATGTTTGTGAACCAACTCTATGGTCACATTTGCTTCAAATCTGAGCAGTATGAACAGAACTACTTTCAAAGAGCAAAAGTCATTCACTTTACAAAGTGATGGGCAGTCCCAAGCAGGGCAGGTGGGTGAATCCCCCTCTGGAGCCAGAGCACCCCTGTTATTTATTTATTTTATTTATTATTTCGATTTTTATACCGCCCTGTCCCCGAGGGGCTCCGGGCGGTGTACAACAATTAATACAGATAAATACAGATAAAATAAAACAACAACAGCCCATAAAACTCCGACATAAAAACATACTGAATTTCATTAAAACAGCGGTAATTTCATAATAAAGGCACCCGGAGAATCCTTTCCTTTAAAACCCTCCCCTGGGGAGTAATCGGACTCCTCCATAGGAGGATAATCTTGATGGTATCGAACAGGGGCGCCATACTCAGCGGCTGGTTGCTCCAAAGGCCCGGCGGAACAACTTCGGTCTTACAGGCCCTCAGAACTCACCAAGATCCCGCAGGGCTCGGACAGCTAGAGGAAGAGTGTTCCACCAGGCCGGGGCCAGAGCCGTAAAGGCCCTGGCCCGTGTGGAGGCCAGCCACACCACAGAGGGGCCGGGGACCACCAGTAAATTTGCCTCTGCTGAACGCAGAGGGCGAGTGGGGGCATATGGGGTAATGGGGTCCCGGAGGTACGAGGGGGCCAGGGCGCGTAAGGCCTTAAAGGCCATAACCCAGACCTTGAATATGATTGAATTCCACGGAAGCCAGTGCAGCTGGCGCAACACAGGCTGAATGTGATCGCAAAAGCCCCTGTGAGCAAAGCGTGCCGCTGCGTGCTGGACCAGTTTCAATTTCGAATCAAGCGCAAGGAGGCCAGCGTAGAGCGAGTTACAATAGTCTAACCTGGAGGTGACCGTTGCATGGATCACTGTGGCCAGGTCTGCTTGGGAGAGGAAGGGGACCAGCCGTCGGGCCTGACGGAGATGGAAAAATGCAGTCCGGGTTATATGGGCCACCTGGGTCTCCATTGAAAGAGACGAATCCAGGTGGACCCCCAGACTGCGAACGGAGGAGGCCGGTGCCAATATGGCCTCCTCCCACACCGGCGGCTGGAAATCCCCAATCTCCCCCCTGCGGCCAAGCCAAAGGATCTCCGTCTTCGATGGATTCAGTTTCAGCCTGCTCTGCTTCAACCAACCAGCGACCGCCTCCAAACAATGCTGTAGAGCTGCAGGGGCAGCGACTGCTCCCCCCTCCATCAACAGAATGAGCTGAGTGTCATCAGCATACTGATGACAGATCAGCCCAAAACTCCGTACCAGCTGAGCAAGTGGTCGCATGTAGATGTTAAACAACAGCGGGGATAATAACGCCCGCTGGGGCACACCGCAATGAAGCGGGCACTTCCGGGAGGCTTGATCCCGCTTACCACACTTGCTGACTCCGGTCGGAGAAAGCGAGACAATCCACTGACGGACAGTGCCCCGCACCCCGGAAGCGGCCAGGCGGTGGGCCAAAGGTGGTGATTCGACCACATCAAACGCTGCTGTTAGATCTAACAAAAGCAGCAGCGCCGATCCGCCTTGGTCAAGCTGCATACGGAGTGTATCTGTGACGGCGACGAGAACAGTCTCCGTCCCATGCCCAGCACGGAAGCCGGACTGGAAGGGATCGAAAGCCGATGTGTCATCCAGGAAACCCTGAAGCTGCTCCAACACCACTCTCTCAATTACCTTCCCCAGAAACGAAAGATTCGAAACGGGGCGGTAATTGGCCAGATCGCCGGGATCTAAAGATGGTCTTTTCAAAAGTGGGCGGACCACTGCCTCCTTCAACCCATCCGGAAAAACTCCTTGCTCAAGGGAGTTATTGATGATATTCAACAGATGGGGTCGTAGCTCCGCCCGGCACGTTCTAATAAGCCAGGAGGGGCACGGATCCAGAGGACAGGTAGTAGGTCTAACAGCAGCCAGGGTCCTGTCAACTGCGGCTTCGGAGAGCAGGGAGAACTGGGCCAAACAAGGGCCAGAAGACGGCAAGGGAGCCTCCAGTTCACTCATTGTAGTCAACGTGGGGGGTAGGTCCTGGCGGAGCGACGTGACTTTATCTGCGAAAAAGCTCATAAATGCCTCACAGCTAATAGTCAATTGGCAATTTGGAGAACCTTCTGATAGAGAGGTTAGGGACCGAATTATACGAAACAATTGTGCTGGGCGAGAGCTAGCAGATGCGAGAGAGGAGGAGAAGAAAACTCTCTTTGCCTCCTTCGTCGCCATCTCATAGGCTTTCATAAACGTCCTATAAGATGCTCGCGCGGCTCCGTCACGAGATTTCCTCCACACCCGCTCTAGACGTCTAAGCGCCCGTTTCATATGGCGGAGCTCATCTGTATACCATGCAGCCCGCCGCAAACGGGGGCGTAGAGGACGCCGGGGAGCAACAACATCGATGGCATCGGAGAGCCGGGAATTCCAGTCCTCCACCTGCTCATCGAGTGTGCCGGCAGGTACAGGATCCCGCAGAGCATTCAGGAAACCAAGTGGATCCATAAGTCTCCGCGGGCGGGCATAAATCGGCCCGTCGCCTAGACGGGGGTGCTGTGGCAAGTCCACCCGAACCTTGAGGGCATAATGGTCGGACCATGGCACTCTATCCACAGAGGATACGACCATATCAATCCCCGACCCAAAGACCAAGTCCAGCCTGTGACCGGCCTCGTGAGTGGGGCCAGAGCTTACTAAGGAGAGGCCTAGTGTCGCCATGGATGACACTAGATCCATGGCCGCTACACATGAAGTGGCGTCGGCATGGACGTTGAAGTCACCCAGAACAATAAGTCTAGGAAACCGCAACGCCCAGTCCGCCGCCACCTCGAGCAGCCGTGACAGGCTGTCCCTTGGTGCGCTAGGCGACCGGTACACCAAAAGGACCGCCAACCTCTCCGAGGCCAACCACTCCAGGCCGACACATTCCATGCCAAAGATCTCCGGGACAGGGACAGCCCTGAAGGGAATAGAATTCCGGATGAACATTGCCACCCCACCCCCCCGGCCCTGAGTTCGTGACCGGTGGAGGCACACGAAACCCGGTGGCGCGACCTCGCCTAAGGCCACGGTCTCGCCTTCACGCACCCAGGTTTCGGTGACACAAGCCAGGTCCATCTGCTGATCCCCGAGAAAATCTCGGAGTACAGCGGTTTTGTTATTAATGGACCTGGCATTGATCAACACCAGAGACGAAGCAGAGTCCTCCTGAATCCTGCCACCTGTTGTGGTGTGGGTGCCCACCCTGCCACTTCAAGGGGCTAATGCACTGGTGCGGGGTACTTACCCCAGTGGCTGGGTGTTGCACGGCTCCATGGTACCTGACCCAAAAACTGCCACCCTTGCCTAGGCCCGCCAGAGCAAAAAGTATACCGGGGTGGGTCAAGGGGCAGAACCAACATTAGTCAGCTTCCTCCTGGCCTTTGCCTGCCGAAATGCCAGCGCTGGGAGTTTGGGCTAACACTAACCTTATGGGTGATGTAAGCCCATAGCGGCAAATAAAGGGCTTCTTGGCAGTGGAGAGGTTTTTTTTAGTTTTTAGGGGGGGGCCACTCCCAAGAAGTCCTCCTAGAGGCAGCAGGACAGTGCCAAAGTGGCACCTGTGGCCCATGGCCAGAGGCTCTGGATTGGACTGTAAGAGGAAACAGCTTTCGTATCTACTTAATTTTAATAGTGCTATAAACTATTAAGGCTTTGTATAACAAAGCTAAAGGAATCCTTTCATATATAAATGCTCATTCCATCACCAAAATCAGGAAGCTTCCCCAAAATCTATCACTTTAAGCACTTTACTCTCTCTCTCCCATGCAATTTGCTGCATTTTCTCACAGAATGTTTGCCCTTCAGTGTATTTCCCATGTGTTGTTTTATTTGTAAGTTATGTACACAACAATACATTTCTAACTGCAGACTGCATCTGATATATCTGACAAAAGATGTTAACAGTCATGGTGGCCAGAAGCTATTGGAAAGAAGCCAACATTAATACAAATAAATAGAAAGCAGAAGCCGGAGGTATTTCAAAGCACTAGGGCAATATGCTGTATGTTTCTAGCTTGTGCAATATCAGGGTCTTCCTCAACCAATATATCTGCTATAGGGAAGGAATTGGGATGGATTTTGAAACCATGGTGTAGCACCAATGGGATGGGGGTGTTCAGGGGCACTCCAGGGGCGTCCCAGGATGGGGCACAGCACTGCACTTTCTACTTTGGCAGGGGCGCAGCACTGCACTGTGGCAGGGGCGCAGGGCGCACGCGCCCCCCGGCCTCAGTTTCCCCTCACTCCGCCTCTGTTTTGAAAGCAATGCAGAACTGTTTGGTTTCTATATTAGGACTTATTGTAGGAATGGAGAGGCAATTTTAAAGTCATTGTGAAAGAGTAGATAGCAATTAGAATTAAACTTGGAATGAGATTTAACAAGATGCATTGAAGTTCTATGCTATGTACCTTCTTTCCTCCTGTCCCTTTATCCCATATAAATGTTTGTATTGAAGCACTTAAAATTAATGTTTGTATATGTTGTATGTTTCTCTTGAAGCACTTAAAATGAATAGTCAAAAGTACTTGCAAGCTTACATCTCTTCTGGCTTATTTGACATACCAGTTGGACTACATTATTATCAAAAATTGGTCATAGTTTCATAACCAATTTGTTTTGAAGATACAGATTATTTTAATATTTGTCATTAATATTACTGAAAAGTATGTCATCCTTTACCATTTCCTAAAGATTTCATTTGACCTAAACATTTATCCCATTGAATAATACTGTAACTACTGGTTGAGTTTAGGGTGGAGAATATGAAAAAGTAATCACACAAGCTTTTCACCATATGCTGAACTCAGTCAAGTTCCTGTCAAACCACTACCCATGTACAGCTATTTTGTTGGATCAGGTGTCTCAGACTATATGATGATACAGTTGGCTCCTGTACTTTTAATAGCTGTGAAGTAGAGAGAAAAGGCAAAACTTTTCATCCCATTCATCTCATGTAATTCTTCCTAACAATAATAAAAAAGGACCAGAGCCTAGCTGTCCCCTGCATCTGATCATCCCTGTCCAAACCTGATGGAATCAAAGAGCAACATTCCTACATGAGACTGTTCCTCTTCTAAGTAAAGATGACACACAGAACAGCCTTTATTTTAAAAGGAGGCATCATGTCTTTAATCCTGGGGCATTATATGCAGGACTGTACCATTAATAGAATGAATGACATAAAATTAATATGTTTCCTCCTGACGCATTTTAAGTTTGTTACCCAATTCACCATGACAAAGATAGGTGCTTCCAAATTAAATAGATCCATCCCAGAACTTCTGTCAAAAGCATTCTACTGAGTGGGTACACCAGGCCTACTTACTGCTGTTTGTGCTTCTAAGCATGAGAAGATCCACTCTCCTCTGACATGAAAGGGCCATGTCAATCTCCATCAATTTACAAGACAGAATTACACAGAGCAAAAACGCAGAGATGTCAAAAGCTCAGCTGATAAGAAACTACGCTGAAGGCAAAAGAGCTTCTTCAGAAAAGCAAATACAGTCGACAATTCCCCTCAATCATGCTCCTTTCTTCCCCAGCTTCTATGGCGCAAATCATGTTGTTCCTGTTAGCTAGTTAAAGTAACTAGTGCTGAATAAGCATTTCCTTTTCTCAGTGGGTGTGTGTAATAAAATGAAGTCCTTACCGTTTTAAAAGGAATGATGAAATGGGTTGGAAAGACCAATTATTCTGCTCGTCAAGGGTTTTATTCCAGCAATCATTTAACCAGGCTTGAAATGGTTGTGGACTCAGAGGAATTAAACTGGAGTTTTGCCAAGTGCTGGGGTGGTAATGGACTCCCATTGGATACCACTGTTTGAATTTGTCTGGATAAAATATACAAAATATACACATGCACACTGTCCATCATTTTTTGAATGGATGAATTCTTTGCAAAGGTTGGTATTATGTCACAATTCATCATTTCTCTTCCATAAGAGAAAGTGAAGTTGAAAACTATAGAATAGCAAATGATCTGCCATTAAAGAATAGAATGGAATAGAATAGAATCTTTATTGGCCAAGTGTGATTGGACACACAAGGAATTTGTCTCCGGTGCATATGCTCCGGTGCATATGCTCTCAGTGTACATATGCTCTCAGTGTACATAAAAGAAAAATGTACATTTTATGTACACTTTTATGTACAGTGTACATAAAAGAATGTGTTCCTAAAGAGAACCTGTGATGCCATAGCTCATAGCTCAATGAGAACCTGTGATGCCATAGCTCAAAGCAACATCTTTAAAGGGAAAAAATCCATCATTATCAATGTTTGATAGTTACTCAGAGTACAGAGCATGAATTCAGCCCTTCTCAAGCATGGAATTAATTAATGTTGTTTTATGTATGTGTTTAATATATCCCTTCTCAAGACCTCTAGGCCAATTACCAGTAACTGAAAAACAAAATCCAACAGAGAGATTTTAAAAGGATCGGTGTTATATCATGGTCAGTGGTGAATTTGTTGGTGTTATAATAAAACTAAAAAACAACTATAATAAAACAACTAAAAAAACAGAGAGATTTTAAAAGGATCAGTATTATATCATGGGCAGTGGTGAATTTGTTGGTGTTATAATAAAACAACTACAAAAAAACAACTCTTGTTACTGCTCATCTGTCCTCTAACTATGGAGGGGCATGGAGCAGTAACTTAAACAACAGTCTCAACTGATAAGTAGGTGTATCCTCCAGGTCTCCCTAGATCCAGCCATTTAGTAATTGATAAAACTAATGCCCCCAGTTATATGACCACTGGATTTTATGCTCATTTAAGCTTCAGGGTTAATTTCAAAGGCAGCTGCACATGGAGCACATGGTAGTCATAGCAAAGGAGTGAACCAAAAGGATATTTAGTCCAAGCAGATCTAAATACACACCAGTTCCCACTATCACAGAATAGCCTCTTTATATTGCCGTGGGCAGACTGCCATTGGTACAGGTGTAACTCAAGAGGAATTTATGTGATCTCACAAGTGGTTCATGATAATTTCCATCTGGGTATTAATCCCCAATGTGTAAGATATATTTACATTAAGGATCTGTATTTAAATATAAATATAGACATTACCAGTGAGGTGGGCTAGGCTGAGAGTGTGTGACTGGCACATGGCAGCAAGCTGCCATGGCACAGAAAAGGTTTTGAAGTTGGGTCTTCCAGATTCTATTCCAACATTCTAAGCATCACTTCACTCTGGCTGTCTGATCCACAAGATTGTGCTGCTAGTTCTGTCTTCATGAAGTGTTAACACCATTCACTTTTCAAAGCTCACTTGTTTTTGGAAGATTTGATCCTATGTAAGAATTCTCATGTTGGCTCTGACTAGTATTTGGGTGGGAGATCCCAAGAAATACAAGGGTCATGATGCAGAGACAGGCCATGGCAAACTACCTCTGAAAGTCTTTTGCCTTAAAAATCCCACAGGGTCATCATACTTTAATTGTGACTTGATGGCAAAAAAAGAAAAGAATCCCTGTTGGTTTTAGCTATTTTGTTCTCTGATGTGAGTGGATAGACAAAGAAGCAGATGTTTGCTTGTACACTCTGGACTGGAGACAGTGTATCAGAAGGGAGGTGAAATAGAAGCAAATTCTTTATGTGCCTCACACAAGATGACAGCAGCAATTGTAAACAGAGAAAGGCTAGCTCGAAGCAAACATTTTTTACTGCCTAATTTGGTGGTTGTATAGAGAAATGTTACACACCATCCCCTCTGGAATGCCAGACATCTCAAAAATATGTGCTTGCTGCAATCAGTAACTCAAACAGAGATTCTTTTCTGATGTTTTCTTGAGTAGCCAGGTCTTCCATCTGTACATTCGGCCTTAAAATAAAGAAGATTTCTTCCGTCTGAAATTTGGCAAACAGGATTCCATGACTGATGGATATAGTATATGAAAAACTTAACCATGGATGGAGGGAAAGCTACTTCACAACTGGGAACTATGTTTCCCACTAAATGAATGGGAAACCAATGCAATCTATATCTATAAACGTGAAATACCACTGACTGACTCACTGACTAACTCATCAAAAGAACTCAAAAACCACCAAACCTACAAAGTTGAAATTTGGCACACCAGTTCATTATGTGGTATAGGTGCTCACTAAGAAAGGATTTTTCAAAATATTCTGTTTTACTTGAGTTATTACACATTCACTGTTTTCACTGCTCATCTCTGGCCATCTGTGCGAACATTCTAAGGGTAAACCAACCGCTCAGTCCACAGACATGCTGCACGAACATTCTAAGGGTGACAGTTAAACACTACCAGCTTCATGTCCTTCACCAAGGTGCGCCAAATGCACTCTAACACTGCCCTCCACAATGCATGTGGACCTATCCCTTCTGCTGAAACCGCTACAGGGAGAAGAGGAATTAAATACAGAAAACGCTTTACACACTGCATTATAAAAAGACAACTACAGGAAGCTGCTGCAAAATATGCGAAAACAAACCCATCAGTCCACAGACAGGCTGTGAGGAAATATGCTGCATGTCACCCCAAAGTTCACAAACAGGCTGTAAAGTATGTTGAATGTCTCCCCGAAAATCATAGAGAACCTGTGATGAAGTATGTGTAGTGAAGCACGGCTAGTAAGATATAAATACAATCAAAACTGCACAGTTCTTATATACCATGGATTTGAAATGGTCTGAAACCAACCGAAGCATCATAATTGACCACAAAGAAACTTGTGGGTCTGCTGAGAATTCTCGATATATATAGCTAACCATTCAGTTCTCAGGATTCTTACCTTGGAAACTATGACTTTTAGATGGTTTTAATGTAAGTACATTTGTAGTGTAGATATATCCTCATGAGAGGTTTATCATCTCTGAAAAAATGCTATCAGTAGTCACTGACAGAACCTCATATTCTTCTTTTATTTATTTATTTATTTATTGTTTCAGCTTTTATACCGCCCCATCCCCGGGGGGCTCTGGGCGGTGTTTTGAAAAACGTTTAGGATGTTGTCACTTCATCCTATTGCTCTGTATGTCTATTGTGTGTTATCTGAGAGTTGCAGGAATAAGGAATTTGTAACTTCTCATTCAGAAGGATATAGGAGCCTGGGAAAAAATAAATAGGGCGGTGTCACCATGGGGTTGGTAATCAACTCTCTCATTACTCTAAACACTCTTACCCAACAGCATCAGTTCCAAATGTAAATTTCCTATTCTACACTTTCAAAAAGAGCTACCACCTTCTTTTTCAATTCCCCCTCAAATGTGTGTTACCTTTTTAATCTGACTGATTTCCCCACTGCTACCAACCTCTAATCATGCCCCGCTTCTGATGCAATGAAACATTTGTTGTCTTGATATGCTAAACCAGGTCGAGTTTCCCCTTTGTCTTGTTAGGCGTCTGCCCACCTTTCAGTACCACTCAAGCCGTTTGAGGCAACTAAAGGATACAGAAGATTAGCTTGCAAGGCATTTAGCCAGTACTGTCCTCTTTTGGAAAAAAAAATAGTTTTGCTTGTCGTGTGTGCCAGTCTCTTGCTCCGGGATCCATCTCTGCAAGGAAATCTTTTAATTACCTCTTTCCACCCCCATCCACCGAATGACAGCTTTCACCACTGGAGTTGAGTTCTTGGACATTAGCAATTGAATAGGAAGCCTTCATACTGTATATCATTTTAATCTTTCATGTTTAAGTCAGCCAGATGGCTTATTATTATAAGCTCTGTTTAAAAAGAGAGAGAGAGAAAGAAAACCACACAAACTTTCTATCAGAGGATTTGTAAGATGATGGGCGGGGGAGAGAAGGCGGGGGATTTTTGCATCACAGAAAATAGACTGAATTTTAATTGCACATCATAGTTTGGCAGTCATTTTGCCGTAATTACCATTCCTGCTAAATGAATAGGTGGATTAAATGGATAACTAAAATAGCATTGAAAGTTCCTAGTATGGACATTTGTCCTTAAAAGATGGAACAGTTAAGTAAACTTGTCAGTTGCTTGTGTGTAATACATAGGGCTTCAACGGTTTCTTTTGCTTTGCTCTCCCTTAAAACATTGCTTATATTTTTAAAGCTAACTTTGTTCTACTTCTGCCAAATGCTCTCTATTATGCTGCATACAGAATCTTTTGATTGATGAAACTAAAATATGAAAGCTGTTTCATTTATGCTTTCAGTGGCATTCTGTAAATATCATGCAAGAACCCAGCCAAAATCTCCTGGCTAAAGGCCCAATCCTGCAGACATTTTTGCTGGGTGGCTGGCCACTTACTCAAATGGCCCATAAAAGTCAAACAGCCAACTCCAATGAATTAAGTTTCTGCTAGCGCATAATGTTAGCTGCATTTGGGCCAGGTGACTCTTGCAAAAGCATATTGCCATTGCAAACTGCAGTTAAATTGTTTTGTTTTTTAATCCCTGGGGGCCTTAGGTTATGTTATCATTAAATAAGTGCTGCATTGCCCCAGTAAATCTCTGAGATCCAAATTATTTTTTTAATTATGTCTGGCTGAATATTATTACCAAGATCTTAGATGTTGCCATTTCGCAATTAGTATTAATCTCCGTGTAACGTTATCTGTTGAAGCCTGGGGTTCTCCAAGACAAAACTGTCATTGATGGCTGTGACATCAGGACTGGACTTGCAACATTTTAAATAAGGAACAGATGGCAGCGCAGCTGAGATCCAAATCATGATATTGTACATTCTATTAATAATAATGTGTGTGCTGCATTATTTTTCCTGGATGGACAGCCGTGCTGCCATCTTCTTCGATTCACTGAACAGTGGGCCAGATTTTCCAGAAAAGTCAGCATTCATAGTTCAATGCAGGTTTGTAGTGCCTATGCCTTTAACAGCTGCAGAGGCAGGACAGAGTTCCATCCAAAGCAACATGCTGCCTTTTCAGGAGATAGAGCAGTAGTGGGATCCAAAAATTTTAATAACAGGTTCCGATGGTGGTGGGATTCAAACAGTGGCGCCGCTGCACACACGCACCTCCAGTCCCTATTGGGCAGGGAGGTTGCTTTAGTAACCCCTTCTCGGCACTCAGAAAAAATGAGTAACCACTTCTAGAGAAGTGGTGAGAACTGTTTGGATCCCACCTCTGAGATAGAGCGGTAGTAAAGGTATAGTATGGAACATAGAAACCATACTTCTTCCCTGTCAAGGCTCAAAGGCTCACCTTGTGACCTAAAAAAGTAGCTGTGCGGAAAGAAAGAAAGAAAGAAAGAAAGAAAGAAAGAAAGAAAGAAAGAAAGAAAGAAAGAAAGAAAGAAAGAAAGAAAGAAAGAAAGAAAGAAAGAAAGAAAGAAAGAAAGAAAGAAAGAAAGAAAGAAAAGATTCCTGCAAATCCCTAAAGACTAAGACTTTTTGACTCTAGGAATACCATGCAGTCTGTTTATCCCCTGGCCCACTTGCTGGGTTTCTCGCTCACCCCCCACCCCGCCACTTGTAAACAACCAGTTGTTAAATTATTTCAATCCCACCACCGGAACTGGTTGTTAAATTATTTGAATCTCACCACTGGTTACAATCCTAAAATATTATTCACTAACCTTGGAAAGCATGGTGATGACAAGCTCACAGCCAATCACTGTGCAAGATTCACTCTGGTAGGAGGCAGTGGCAGGAGGGTAAGCGAGAAACCCAGCAGTGGTTGGGGGGGGGTGAGCGAGAAACCCAGCAAGTGGGCCAGGGAATAAACAGCGGATGGCAAGCAACAGTGGCAGCAGACAAATAACTGGACCAGCAGGAGGGGACGCTGGTGGGTAGCAAGCGGGCTGATGAGGGAGGAAGGGGGCAGGTGGTCAAATGGAAAGCAGTCAATAGCTGAGGGGAAAATGCACTTGGCATGGGGGGGCAAGAGCATAAGAAAGACAGGAGGGGTTGCCCCCCTCAGTGGGTGTCCTTACCCCACCAAGTTTTTTTTAGCATCCATTGTATTTCTTAATTCAATGGGCTTTATTGCTAGTAGAATAAAAACTTGTTAGGCTATTAGTATTTGAGTGCAGCAAGATATCTGTTTATCTTGGGATAAAAAAGCTCTGTCCTGAGATACCAAAGGACTGGTCGTGGTACTCAGAAATGTGAAGAAAGCACTCTGCACATTCTCCTTGGAATTCTCTTCTTTGACAGTGTCTCACATGTTCTAGAATCCTATTCTCATGTTGTAAACAGATTCTGGGATGAATGGCAGATGAATCCTGGCTATTACTGATTCCTACTACAATGAATATATAGCAGGTCAGTTTTTTCTGTAAAAACTGGGAAGGACACTGGTAGGGGAGGTGGGCAGCTGTGAGGTCATGGGTGACCTAGCAAGGGAGTCAGAGCCCTTGCTGGCACCCTGGGATGGCAATGCAGTGGGAGTTGCTAAATCCTGCCACAAGGGAGAGATGCTTTCTCCTGGGAGTATGGAGAGGTTGCCTGCATCTGTGGCGGCAACTTATAGGCACCCGGAGGGGCTGCTGATGTCAGAAGGGATATTGAGGACAGACAGGAGTGCATTGAAGGAAATATACTGAAATTACTGATAGGGCTGCCTATTGGGAACAATAGGAAAAGGTGGGATGCCCATTGGACAGCCAGAAATTTGTTTGGCAGCCAGAAATGCCAAACATGGGTTTCATTGCAATATATTGCTGCACATGAAAGTTACCTTGAATGCAAAATAGATTCAAATGATGATCTCTGAGCATAGATAGATTTCTCTGGGAATGGAACAACAGTCCCCAAAGTGGAATGACAGCTGTTCCAGTCCCAGAACTCTTCTGTACCTTTAAGGAGGCTATTGGGGTATGTGACAGTGATGCTTGTAGGGGTGAGCCCGCGAACCCAGCAGAACCGTAGAAGGAGCGCCAGGCATGCCGGTGCCGGCTACGGCCTTCCGGGCGCACACGCTCCCCCAACCCCCGCTCCCCCCATGAGTCACGGGTCATGAACTGCCTGACTCGCGGTCACCAGGTGTCTCATACAAAGGGACAAAGGGGCTCCTGCCCTCAGGTGAAGATTAGGCCCAGACACGGATGCTTCCTCCCGCACGTAGCAGCCCGATGAGATCATGCATCACATGATGATCTCCCGCTCTCCCTACCTCCCGTTCTCCCGCCTGCCCGACCCCTTTACACGCCCCCATTGAAACCCCAATAAAAGGTGTGAGGGGCGAGCGCACGGCAGAGTTGCCAGGATCACGGGATCCCGCGCTTCCTGCCTCTGGCTCTCTCCACCAGATGAAATCTCCGCGTCTCGTCTCTTAGAACATAAGAACATAACAAGCCAGCTGGATCAGACCAGAGTCCTAACCCTAACCCTTGGAATCCCAGGAAATATTTAGCAACTACCTGGAAGTTGGTGACCCTAACTATAAGAACATAGAACATAAGAACTAGCCTGCTGGATCAGACCAGAGTCCATCTAGTCCAGCATTCTGCTACTCGCAGTGGCCCAGCAGGTGCCTTTGGGAGCTCACATGCAGGATGTGAAAGCAATGGCCTTCTGCTGCTGCTGCTGCTCCTGAGCACCTGGTCTGCTAAGGCATTTGCAATCTCAAATCAAAGAGGATCAAGATTGGTAGCCATAAATCGACTTCTCCTCCATAAATCTGTCCAAGCCCCTTTTAAAGCTATCCAGGTTAGTGGCCATCTCCACCTCCTGTGGCAGCATATTCCAAACACCAATCACACGTTGTGTGAAGAAGTGTTTCCTTTTATTAGTCCTAATTCTTCCCCCCAGCATTTTCAATGCATGCCCCCTGTTCTAGTATTGTGAGAAAGAGAGAAAAATTTCTCTCTGTCAACATTTTCTACCCCATGCATAATTTTATAGACTTCAATCATATCCCCCCTCAGCCGTCTCCTCTCCAAACTAAAGAGTCCCAAACGCTGCAGCCTCTCTTCATAGGGAAGGTGCTCCAGTCCCTCAATCATTCTTGTTGCCCTTCTCTGCACTTTTTCTATCTCCTCAATATCCTTTTTGAGATGCGGCGACCAGAACTGGACACAGTACTCCAAGTGCGGTCGCACCACGGCTTTATATAAGGGCATGACAATCTTTGCAGTTTTATTCTCAATTCCTTTCCTAATTATCCCCAGCATAGAGTTTGCCTTTTTCACAGCTGCCATGCATTGAGTTGACATTCCCATGGAACTATCAACTAAGACGCCCAAATCCCTTTCCTGGTCTGTGACTGATAGCACTGACCCTTGTAGCTTGTATGTGAAGTTTGGATTCTTTGCCCTATGTGCATCGCTTTGCGTTTTGCTACATTGAACTGCATTTGCCATTTCTTAGCCCACTCACCTAATTTATCAAGGTCCGCTTGGAGCTCTTCGCAATCCTTTGTGGTTCTCACCACCCTACATAATTTGGTATCATCTGCAAACTTGGCCACCACGCTACCCACCCCTACTTCCAGGTCATTTATGAATAGGTTAAAGAGCACTGGTCCCAAAACGGATCCTTGGGGGACACCACTCCCTACATCTCTCCATTGTGAGAACTTCCCATTTACACCCACTCTTTGTTTCCTGTTTCTCAACCAGTTTTTAATCCATAGGAGGACTTACCCTCTTATTCCTTGATTGCTGAGTTTTCTCAATAGTCTCTGGTGAGGAACTTTGTCAAAAGCCTTTTGGAAATCCAAGTAGACAATGTCCACTGGTTCCCCCTTATCCACATGCCTGTTTACACCCTCAAAGAACTCTAGTAAGTTTGTAAGACATGATTTGCCTCTGCAAAAGCCATGCTGACTCTTTCTCAGCAGGTCTTGCTTTTCTACATGTTTTATAATTTTATCTTTAATGATAGATTCTACTAATTTACCAGGAACAGATGTCAAACTGACTGGCCTGTAATTTCCCGGGTCCCCCCTAGATCCTTTCTTAAAAATTGGTGTGACATTGGCCATCTTCCAGTCTTCAGGGATAGAGCCTGATTTCAGGGATAAGTTGCAAATTAAAGTGAGAGGATCAGCAATTTCATGCTTGAGCTCTTTAAGAACTCTTGGATGAATGCAATCTGGGCCAGGGGATTTGGTAGCATTTAGTTTATCAATGGCTGCCAGAACTTCTTCCTTGTCTACCACTATATTCGCTAGTTCCTCAGATTCGCCTCCCAAGAAGCATGGTTCAGGTGCAGGAATTTTCCTCACCTCCTCTTGGGTGAAGACAGATGCAAAGAATTCATTCAGCTTCTCTGCAATCTCCCTGTCATCATTTAGCACACCCTTTGTTCCTTTGTCATCTAACGGGCCTACCGCTTCCCTAGCTGGCTTCCTACTTTTGATGTACTTGAAGAACTGTTTGTTGCTGGTCTTGATGTTCGCAGCCATGCGTTCCTCATAATCCTTTTTTGCCTCCCTTACAGCTAACTTGCTTCTCTTTTGCCACCATTTGTGTTCCCTCTCATATTCTTCATCAGTCAAACTGGACTTCCATTTTCTAAAAGACATTTTCTTTTTTCTGATAATTTCCTCAACCTCTCTTGTTAACCATGGTGGCTTTCTTTTGGACTGGGTGCTGCCTTTCCTAACCTGCGGAACACATTCCAACCCCAGTTCCTGACAAATCTGAAACCCTCTGCCTTGCACCACCTTCTCATCCACGCATTGAGACCCTGTATCTCCGCTTGCCTAGCTCGCATTACTAAGTGCCCATGCGTGGAAGGCGGGTAGCTTACATTTCTGAGGAAGAAATGCCACCTTAGAGGGGTCCTGGACTTCAACCTGTTTCCTAGCAGCCTAAATTTAGCTTCCAGAACCTCCCGGCTACATTTCCCACATCGTGCGTTAAAGGTGCCAATGTGGACCCTACAACTGCTGAGCTCCACCCCAGCACTTTGTCTAAAAGCCTATCTAGACGTATGGCGTGACATCCGCCCAACCTTCGGCACCAGGCAGGCCAAGTCACCATGCGGTCATCACGCCTGTCACAAACCCAACTCTCTACATTTCTAATGATGGCGAGATCACCCACTACGAGGAGCCTCCCACCACTCCTCGAGGGGTATCCTCTAAAGTCGCGAGGAATATCTGATCACCAGCTAAAGGAAGTGGATCCCATCTAAAGGGGAGCATCTTCCCCCACCTCAGGCGAACTGGCACCCCTCCGTCCCCCCAGACCTTTTCCATTTCTCCATGACATCTGGGAAGAGATGTCACCTTGGGAAGTGGGACCTGGCTGTTAGGTGCCCGAGAGAAAGCCTTGTCATGTCACCCTCTCTGCTCTCTTTCAGCTTCTCCAGGGTCTGCCACCTTGGCTTCAAGAGAATACACCGCGTCCCTTTGCAGATGCCAGGGAGCTCATTGCAGCGAGGGCACACCCACGACTTCTGTCCTAGTGGCAGATAGTCATACATGTGACACTCAGTGCAAAACACTGGAAAGCCCCCATCCCCCTGCTGGCTTTCTGCCTTCATATCAGATTTTGTTTAGATATTTAAATTTTAAACTTTTAGTCAGTGCCCCTCGGGAGCTATCTGTATGTACTATCTGTCAAAAATGTCCTTATTAATTTGGAAAAAATGGGAAAAAAACAAAAACAACAACAACAACAACAACAAAATTGCGCGCGCCATTAGGCGCGCGCCGCTGGTTCCAGAGACTGAACTAAAGCCCCACCTCTGGTTCCAGAGACTGAACTAAAGCCCCACCCCTCAACAAAGAGGAACAAGAGATGAACTCTGTTAACCCCTGTTAAGCCCCACCTTCTTTTATGTATGTGGAGACCTGGGTGGAGTCTGCGACTACTGATGCTTCATTGGGACAGGTGGTGCAGGAGCTACACAGATGCTGTATGCCCTCGCAGCTGGGAGGGCCGCCTAGTGGCCCCTCTCCTGATCTACTGCTGGTGGAGATGGCCAGTAGGTGGCATGGGGCACTCTCTGTAGTGTGACTAGGCTGCTGGGAGGTGCACCTGCTGGTGAGCAGAGGACACCCATCACTGGAGAGACTCTCCTCATTATGTTTCCATGTACTCTTTCAAGGTGATGGCAGCCTTTGCATCACTTCAGCCAAGGGCCTGATTGGGGCGTCTACAAGAGAGGGATTGCTGAGGCCCTTGTCAATGCTGTCAGCTGCCCACATACTGAGGCAGAGACCAATCCCTTTAAGGAGTATGGGTATGCAATTCACATAGTATCTGGAACCACCCTTTCCTGCCTCTCAGCTCTGAAGTATGCAGGACAAGGACGTAGGTAAGGGGGGGTTCTCAGGTTCAAACGCCCCCATTACATGTCCAAAGCTCCTCCCCCCATTTGTGGGTTTTTTGAATTTTTTTAGTGTTTTTTTGTTTTTTGCCTGCAGGGGGCGCGGTTTTCAATCTAGCAGCACCAGACTCTCCTGATACCACCCAAATTTGGTGAGCTTTGGTTCAAAGGGTCCAAAGTAATGGACTCCCAGAGGGGTTGCCCCATCCCCCATTGTTTCCAATGGCAGCTAATAGGAGATGGGGACTACAAGTTTGAGGGCCCCCATGACTTTGGCCCCCATGAACCAAACTTCTCCAAACCTAGGTGGTATCATCAGGAGAGGTTCCTACTGATACCACCAAGGTTTTGTGAAGTTTGGTCAAGGGGGTCCAAAACTATGGACTCCCAAAAGGGTGCCCCCATCCCACATTGTTTCCAATGGGAGCTAGTAGATGGGGGCTACACCTTTGAGGGTCCATATGTTTGGCTCCCGTGAACCAAACGTTTCCAAACCTGGGTGGTGTCATCATGAGAGTCTTCTACTGATATCACCCAGGTTTTGTGACGTTTGGTCAAGGGGGTCCAAAGCTATGGACTCCCAAAAGGGGTGCCCCATCCCCCATTGTTTTCAAAGGGTGCTGATAGGAGAAGGGGGCTACATATTTGAAGATCCGTAACTTTTGCCCCCATGAACCAAACTTCTCCAAACCTGGGTTGTATCATCAGGAGGGTATCCTAAAGATACCCTGAAAGTTTAGTGCTGCTAGCTTAACAATTGCACCCTTGACAGCAGGCACCCCCCCAAATTTTCCCAGATTCTCCTTTTAAATCCACCCCCTTCAGTATGGATTTAAAGGGAGAATGTGAGGTCCCCAGTTTAAACACTGAAAGTGATGCTGTTTAAGGGTGGGGCATAATCCACCCCAAAACAGCATCACTTTAAATTTTGTTTTAATTGCAGACCCCAGATTCTCCCTTTAAGGTGGATTTAAAAGGAGAATCTGGGCTTCCTAGTTTAAACACCATTGAAAGTGATGCTGTTTGGGGGTGGATTCCAGCGTCACAGCGACCGCACATTGTGGGGGGCCCCCCACAAAACTCAGATTTTGCACCGGGCTCCATTTTCCCTAGCTGTGCCTCTGCCCAGAGGGGAAGGCAGAAGGGACTGCTGACTGGGAGTGCAGCCAGTGAGGGGGGAGGGGGAGGAGAGTCTGCCGCCCCTGGCCTCGGAGATCTGCTTTTATAAGCACTGAGTCTGGGGGCGTGGCTTGGGAAGGTATGGCCATGCCCCTATGCGTTGGTGGGGGCATGGCCTCACCCTCGAACCCCCCCTCATAAAAAATCTATGCCTACGTCCCTGATGCAGGGCCAGCCACCCTCCCAGCTAGGGTTGCCCATTTCTGATGGGTAAAAGCTGGATAATTTGGGGGCAGAGACAGAGGATAGTGTAGTTAAGCGAATGCTTTCAGCTATCTTATTTTAAGAGTATAGATTCTTGATTGCCTTCAGTCACTGATCCCCATTAACAAAGATTTTATATCATGCCTAGAGAGAGTGGCAAGCAAGACGTGGCAATGTAAAGTGAAACCTAGTATAGTAGGGCTAGGGACAATGATATTATCATACAGATCAGGTCTAATAATTATTTCAAGGGTTTTGCACAGTTATCTCCCTGAAGAGGTAACCTCAAACTGACAAATCTGGTACCCACAGTTTTCTATCACTGCCTTTGCTTTGTCATATTGCAATGAAAAGAAAGGCAGATAAATGAGAGCTTTCATTATCATTGCTGTTGAAAAGTTGTGTGTTTGAGAAGTTATACAACACATTTTTACAGTAAATAGACTGAATATTTTTTTCAGGGGTAGTTAAGAAACAATGGTAATACTTGTGCTTCATTCTTGCAAACAGATAAAGAATGATAATTCTTTAATCTTTAGTTTTCATTTAAAATAGTTTGGGCCACAATACACTGCCAGCAGTTTACCATATTTGCTTTTAACTGAATTCTGGTTGTGACTAAAGGATGCACAAATAATCTGTGCAATTCACATGTGATGCATATCCACCTGCATTGCAGACAGGTGTAATTGTTATCTTGTAGATAGCTCATGTTCAAACAATTTGTATGTTTATATATTTAAAGTCAGTTAGCTACTTTGCATGTACCAACGAAATGGCACATACATTTTTGCATAAGCAAATAAATAAAAGTATGCCTATGTTTTTAAAACTTTTGTTGATAACATCTACTATCAGCAATAATTTAGGGAGAAGAGGATGGAGCTGGTAGTTATAGTAGCGGTAGTAGCAGTAGAGAGAGAGAGAGAGAGAGAGAGAGAGAGAGAGAGAGAGAGAGAGAGAGAGAGAGAAACCAAGTTGCTATCCCCATATGGCAGCTGGAGATCTCTGGAATTTCAACAGAGATAGGTTCACCTGGAGAAAATGACCACTTTGAAAGGTACACTCTATGGCAGGCTTGTGAAACATCTGGGGTCCAGATCCAGTCCCCTAAGAAGGCTTATCAGGCCCACCACAAACCAGCTGAGGCAAAATCCCTGCCCCCTTGCTCCCAATCTGGGCTGGCCAGCTCACCAGTCCAGGCTGCTACCCACCCTGATGTGGGCTCATCAGTCCAGTTGCCCACTCAACCTGTGCCAGCAGAGAAAGCCACCCTCCCAGTGCAATTTTGGACTGGTGGACCTGATCCAAGCTTGCCAGCTGAGACAACCCCTTGTCAGTGCCAACCTCATCCAACAGTGCTGATCTGGGCTGGTGAAATTGTTGCGGACTTGCCACTTGCCAGCTAAGGCAGCTGCCCCACCAGTTCCAACCACCTTCCCCAGTGTCATACGCCAGCCAAGATAGTCATCACCCAATGCCAATCTGGGCTAGCAAGCTTAATGCAAGCTCGCCAGATGAGGAAGCTTTCCCCTTCCAGTGCTGATCTGTGCTGGCGAGCCCTCTGAGGCAGCCTTCCTTCCTCAGTGCCAACCACCTCCCCCAGTTCTGACCTGGTCTAGTGACCCCACTGTGGGATTACCAGCTGAGCTAGCCAGCTCCAATGCCAATCTGGGCTGGCAATCTTAATGCATGCATGCCAGCTAAGGCAGCCACACACACACCTCTTCCTAGGCTTGTCAGCTGAAGAAGCCACCACCACCCAACTGCCATTCTGGGCTAGCGAGCCCATTGCTGACTCAACAGTTGAGGCAGCCCCCCTCCCCGGACCCAGCCCAACCAAGTCACATTTGTGTCATATCCAGCCTTTGTAAATGAGTTTGACACCCCTCTGAAGTCCCTCCCACCCTCCCAAAACATCACCCTCTTCAATCCCCACTCCCAAAATGTCCAGGTATTTCCCAACCCAGAGCTGGCAACTCTATTGAGAAGGACATTTCCTTTAAGGTTTCCTTCTACCAGCAACATAATAAACGGATTGTTCAAATGTTAGACTCTTCCTGGTGCTATCACTAAGAACTGTAATCAAGTGTCAATAAATATAATTGAGTAATAAGCAAAGTTGTCCAGTTTCTTGTTGTAACATGTGGGATGAAAACAGCCTTCTGGTTCAAGAAAAAATGGAGTCTTCAGTCAGCCTTAAATTAAGATGAAACAAACATGAACAAAAGAAGTTACATGATGGTCAGCTATTCTTAAGGCTATGCCTATCAAACTCAATATGTCCATGATGTCATGGGGACCTTAAGTGGAAAATAGTTCAGTAAACAAGAGTTGCCAATTGAAAGGGAAAAAGAAATCAGCTGCAAAGGAAACTGTTTGAAGACAGACATAATGTTCAAACTTTGCAATAAAACTATTTAACTCTGACATCCATTACTTGCAAACAAATGTGACAGTATAAATCAGTGGCTGCACCAGTTATGTTGTTAACAGACTTGATTAATACTGAGGAAGAATAATATACATAGTATCCTCAATGGGTGTATAACTACCATCTCAAATGGAGTTTCCTGATATTTTAAATGAACAGTGTGGTTTATTTTGGCAGCCAGCTGTTATAGTGTATAACTAATGTTTCATATTACACAGAAGAATTATTTTGGTGCCATTTTTTATGTGAAACATTTTGTTTAGCTAAAAAACTAGGTAATTGCAACACTTAAATATGATCATGATTACTTAAAAAAAAACAGGACAGAAACTTCTCCTGGACTACAGTTGAAAAGAGTAAACTTCTTGGCTGTTTCCTCTATTACAGCCAATGTCTTTTTATTGTCTGTTTTCATCTCCATTTTACTTTATCTGCGAAACTACTTTGCATTTCAAGACATTTCCACTCACCTTGAGTTCTTGGTTCAAAAAGAAACAATAAAGTTTAATCTTTTCACTTGACAATGATGTATGGGTTTGTTGAAAAACACTTTTCAGGTATTATCATTAAAAAGTCTCTCTCTCTCTCTCTCTCTCTCTCTCTCTCTCTCTCTCTCTCTCTCTCTCATGTCTTTCCCTTCTGATGCAGAAACAAATATAATATGTGAAGCACATGGAAGGGATTTATCATGACTTCTGGTAATACTACTTAGTGAGAAATTATACTCAGCTAAATACCCCTTCTAAGAGCAATTCAGCAAAATCCCTCTCTGGGTTTAGTTATTTTTCTAAAGCACAGACCTTCCTTAATGATCTTACTAGTGATTTCAAAAGCCCAGAAAGGCCACTGCTTTTCACCAGATTATATTTTGTTCGTAAAATTAGTTCCAAAATGCCTCCTCCACTTTTAGCCAAGACCTCACAGTTCTTTTTCATATACTTTTCATGCTTGTCAAATCAAAGATTAATTTCACATCAGCTCTGATCTGACATGAATTTCCATTCATATATGATCTTGGGGTTTGCTTCCACACCCCCATGTCCTGAGGTAGCAAAACTGTCTCACCTAGAGAAATAATGTTGGGTCATCTACTAAGATTTCTTATAGTAGGGAAGATTTGAATTGAGCTGGTTCACACATACCTGAACATCACTTGAAGCTCAACTCTGAAGCCACTGAGAAAGCATTTTGTTAGAAATGACAAGAAAGATCTTTTGGAAGTGTTTGAATTCATGATTCACAAATACAAGCAAGTTACCACAATGCTGCAATAATCAAGTGGTTAGCATGCATGTATGAACCAGCCTTTGGTTGGGTAAATTTTGCTCATATTCATATCTGATATCATGCTTCAGGTTGAGAAACAATATCTGCACCTCATCTTTAGCCTACTTTTATTTCTTAGACTGGTATTAGACTGGCTCTTCTGTTTCTCTCTGTATTTCCAGTACCAACAGTATCACCTGTCCATCACCAATAATCAACTTGTAGAATTGTACACAGTGCCTAGCTTGGTATAGTGGTTAAGAGCAGTGGAGTCAACTCTGGACAACAAGGATGGATTCTCTGCTCCTCCAAATGAGCAGTAGACTCTACTGGTGAACTGGGCTTGTTTCCCCACTTCTACACAAGAAACCTGCTGGGTAACTCTGGTCTAGTCACAGTTCTCTCAGAATTCTCTCAGCCCCATCTATCTCACAAGGTGTCTGTTGTGGGAAGAAGAAAGGAAAGGGTTTGTAAGCTGTTTTAACCTCATGGTTAAAACCTTATGGTTGAAAAAAGCAGGATATAAATCCAAACTTTTCTTTTTGGTCACAAAAATCAGACATGCTTAGAGCCTTCTAATATTTTGGACTGGCCCATTATCTCCAAACAAATTCTTAAAGTGTAACTGTTGTTCTTTTTTTTCTGGAACACAGTTCTGCTGAAATCCTGTCAAGAGGTACACAGTAAAAAGTTTTAAATTAATCAGGCTGATCATATAGCTTCGCATTAAATGTTATTTAACTTGTTGTGTCTTTCTTTAGGGTTTGGAAAGAATGTTTAAAATGTATGACTTGTTATTCAGGAACCCAGCACAAAAGTATCAGCCAATGTAAACAGACTGCCTCACTGAATAAATGAAGACCGTTTGACTGATAATAAAAAGTTTTGGGTGGTATTTCTCATTGGAAAACTGGTGTCTAAATTTATAACATATATAATTCAGTTTCCAAATAGCCACCAAACCTTGGTAGGTCCCTTAATGAGGAAAAAAATACCATTTCAGCAGAAGGTTTTCCTTTTTTTCTTTTCTTTTCTTTCAGTATTTTTTTTTTGGTTATATAAAGTTAAACAGTTTTAAGTATGGGACCGGCTTGTTGAGATGGATTAACTTCCTCAAGAAGGTAACAGAGGGTATTCTAATGTGACCAACTGACTGACATTGCGATCAACTTTAAAACTACTCATTGCAACTTTTTTTTCTTTTGCTCAAAACAGATGCTGAGAATGAAGCTTGGCATAAATAGCAGGAGAAGGTCATGATTTAATTGATTTTCAAAGACATATTTTATTCCTAAGACCCGCCCAGCATATTATGGAACTTACTATTTCATTTTCCTGGTGCATTCCATTCCACAGAAGACTGAGAAGCAAGTTCTCCTTTCGTGTTCAGAAACACTTCTGAAATTATTACCACATGTTCAGGAGTCAATCATAATGATGACCACTAATACCAATGCCTTTGTTACAAAATGAAACTCAAAAATAGACCACTGTTGTCTTTGCCATAAGCAGAGCGAAGAACAAAGACGTACCACTAGCATCATGACAGTTTTATGACTGCCATGTGAAGGAAAACGTATGCTTATTAGCACTGAAAATATAAAACATTCCTTGTTTTAGCTTGGTGTTTAAGTGTTATGATCTTCTTTTTGCTTCAGAGCCTCAGAACAACAGACAAGTTACCTATTTCCTGCTTTGCACATCTGGGGAAACTGCTAGATAACAAACACAAAAACTAGAGGCACTGGATCAAACAGGTCATTAAAGGTCATGAGGTCTTACAATATCCCATATTGTATCCCATGCAAGAATTCATTCAACAGAAAGGTGTTCAAAAAAGCTCACACTTTCTGTGGTACATGCAGTTTTTCATCTGCCAGCACCAGTATATATAAAATGTGGAAACAGGAATATCTGCCCAGGGTATAACTGCAAAGGGGCCTAAAACAAGCCTCAAATATTATTTAACAGGTTGATAGATACTAAGATAGCAATCGATCATATATTATTTATGTATGTTATCGTGGTTTTATATGAAGTAAAGAACTGAAGGGCAAGTTTCAATTGATGGTTTGATGGAGGACTAAAGGAGACAGAGTTCTCTTGCAGAAAGGAGGAAGAAAAAGGGGGTTGAAGCCATAGATTATGTTCCATTAATGATAAACAGCCCAATCCAGAAGGGGGTGGTGAAAGGGCTGTGGAACTGACATGTCCCCAGTTCTGATGTCATTACCACTCCACACTGTGTAAGTAGCACGTTGGTATTGGGGAGGGGAGGTACTGATGCCAATGCTGGTGAGCCAAGCAGCTTTGCATCACCCAGGAACTATTACAGCTGCTTCATTGGTGCTCCTTCACCTCAGGAGATCCCTTTGGCATCAACTGAGGGTGTTCTTGAGGGCAGAGATGACTTTAGTCAGCTTTCTGATGGTTTTCAACCCAGGAAAACTCCTTTGGCTGGCGTCATGCCACTTAAAAGTATGACATAGCCCATTGGGCTTCATAGGGGAGTTTCAGAGTGACTGGGATCTTTCTTTTCATGTGCACTGCCAGGAACCTCTTTGGATGTGGCAAGAATGCACCTTCTCCAGCTTCTGTGAAACTACCCCCCCCCCCCGCATCTTTCTGTAAGTCTTGCTCTAGTGGAAGAAGTGTGTGTTTCACCAGGCTCCTTGCAACAATGTAAGACTCAGCCATTAGCAAAGAGAATGTCTGTATCTAGCCCATGGCTTGCATCTCTAACTGCCAAACCATGAATTCCACACATAAGAAGTTTATGTAGGAATCAATGTACTTTGTGCGGAACTAATATGAGATCCAGAATCACGAATAAGATTTTTAGAGCCATTTACCATACTTAACTAAGAGAAAAATCTGGGATGCACTCAAGTGCTCTCTGACCTGTTCCTCAAGAGTTTTTCAGTCCCTCACAGCTGGTACGCTCATGCCCCCTTTTCTGTATCCCTGATTAGATCAGCATGAATACTTCTTACTGGGTTCAATGGAAACTCCTACATATCTTCATATTTCAGTTATAATAAGTACTGCTGGGATATATCTCTGTATGTGTGTGTGTAATGTCATTTCAACTATGAATATTCAGGTTATGAATAAAAATTGAGAGAATCTGTAATAAGATAAATTAATAATCAAATCTGTAATTAGTGCTAATTAATGAATTATCAGTTCAAGCTACATACAGCAACCCAAGAGAATATCAAGGCAACACTCTGATAGAACAAAATACCATGGGTATGGCTCTTCAGAAGATGAGTTTTTCTTACCAGAGGCTCCAATTTTCCTTCCAAACAAAAAGACACTAATGAAAGGTACCCAGAGTAACAGGAGAAAGAATGACAGTTTTTATCTACCAAGATGAAAGTGAGATAGATAAACAAGTTTTAGCAAGAAATTACACCCATGAAGCCCAAATTCTATTTAAGTTTGCTCTAAATCTAAAGACACTCAATAGATTTAATTAACTACATTTTCTTTACTGGTTTCAAAGAAAAAAGAGAAGGCATAGTTACTCACAATACAATTCCTTTTAACAGACTGTGGCTCATTTACAACAGACTCTAGGGAGTGAGAGCTGAAGAAAAAGATGGCCTCTTGCGGATGGTCAGATATAACAGACCTTCCGCATTCTGCATGCAGTTTCCCATGAGCCCAATTTTTTTCATCACTGAGAAAAGGCCTGTGAGATTAGACCTGAATAGAAATATCAGTTCTCAGGTTCACCCCTAAACATTTTAAAGGGAAGACTTCACCACACCTTCAAGATATTGCCATAGGACTCCCAACTGCCTTGCCTGTGCCAAGATTACATTGTCACTCTGTCCTAGGATCTACATTAAAGCCAGTTTTGATAGTACTGTGCAGTGCGGGTGGGGGGTGGGATATCAATATAGGCAATTCATAAGGCTTGAAAGAAATATTTCAATTTACTCCTTATTGACTTTTAAGTTTATTACCAGTCTCCCCCAGGAACTGATGTTTCTTTTCTGTCTGCTCCCATATGTTTTGATTCTGCTGTCCCAACATGCAACTTTTCCAAGGGTAGAAACTCAGTCAAAAGTTTAATAAATGGGATGAGGGGTGAGGCAATGCCCCTCCACCCATGAATGCATTTATCTGGGAACATAAAAAACCAAGACAGACAACCCAATCCAGGGGAGAGGGGCGAATTGTACTCTGCAGGCAACATGGGCCTACACCAGCAGAAATGCCCTTACTCCAGCAGAGGGGCCTGCCACAGTACCTGGCCTTGCATCAGCATCACCCTCCAGCTGCGTCAATGTGGTAGGGGCATTGCAAGGGCATGACAGAGGCATTCCCAGGGTGGAGGAAACTATGGTCAGCTTCCACCCTGGATTTGGTGCTAGTCACACAATGGCCCTAACAATAAGGGTGGCATAAGTACATTGGACTCCACTGGGGGAGTCCAAATGATAGGGAGGGCTTTTGAGTTTCTCCCCTCCCCACATCACCAAGGAAGCTCACTGGAGGTGGCACAGCGCACTACCTCTGGCACACCAGTCCTGCTGTACTGGCTGGCAGGATTGGGCAGTTAAATTTCAAGTAGCCCAAGAGAAACAACTGAGGTCAGCCTCAGCATACCCAATTTGACAAGAATTGATGCAGCAGGCTGACTTGGATAACAATCATGATGATTCTGAGATTACTGTGAAACAATCATACATGAATATGTCACTATAAACTTTCTTACGAGCTAGTTATCCAGTTAGTAAATATGTTTATGAACTTGGCAACTTTGTTATAAATATTTTATTGCCTGCCTTTGATGCATATAAAAAGCTTTTTCTGGGTATTGCCTTATTCTTTTGCAGTGAGAGAATAAGATACATTGTTGAATTTTCACCTAAATTCTCTTTAAAAGTAGGAAATGTTTAATTTGGATTCATATATTTGTTGATAACGCAGTACTGTATTATGATGAGGTTTCAACAAGTAACCAGAGTTTGAACTTTCTTTTTTTACTACTAATAAATTAAAAGCTTTTTGGTAACAAAAATATAAAATAGGCTGTATTAAGAAATTCCTCAAACTTTGAAAAGTTAATGAGCGGAGAACAAAGTCACTTTTCTTTTCCAAAACTCATGATATTATATCAGTATCAATGCTTGATGT
This sequence comes from Sphaerodactylus townsendi, assembly GCF_021028975.2. Lineage (NCBI taxonomy): Eukaryota > Metazoa > Chordata > Lepidosauria > Squamata > Sphaerodactylidae > Sphaerodactylus > Sphaerodactylus townsendi. The sequence goes on from NC_059428.1 coordinate 92,947,850, forward strand.
ATAGAGTTTTCAATGAAAGTAGGGAAATGATCTTGGATGTGAAATCTCAATGGTTTTTTAATGTTTTTCTTTCATTTTTTAATTTTTGGTTGATAAAGAGTACTGTAACAGAAAAAGAAGATAAAGAGAAATGGATCCAGTGGTGTACCACCCACAGGGAAAGGTGGGGTCAAATGACCCCCGGGTGCAATGGTGAGTGAGCACAAATCACCCCCACCCCCCTCCTCCCCCACGCCAACCCGGCTTGGAAGAGCTGGGTTGGCATGGGGGAGGCACCTAAAGGCAGAGCCATCTTGCTGCAAGGAACCAGCCTGCTGCTGCAACACTAATCCGAGCCACCTCCTTCCCTCCCCTGCCCCACAAGGCCGGGGGTGGCTCAAACAAGCGCTGCAGCAGCAGGCTGGCCCAGGAGCCGGCCTGCCACCATGGTGTCCATCTGAGCTGCCCCCACCCCTGAGCCCTGCCCTCAAGTGTTGTCCCCAGGTGCCATTTTCCCCAATATGCCTCTGAATGGATCCAATTGTTTTTCTAAATACTGAGAGAGGCAACAAAGTTATATGTGAAGAACTATATAAAAATCTGAAATCTGAAAGGTTGAAAAGAGTGGGGGCCAGGACGCAACCCTGTTTGACCCACAGGGGAGATATGATCACAACTTGGAGCCCCTGTGAGAAGCCATGCTACTGCATGCTGGACCAGTTTGAGTTTCCGGAGCAGCCCCATGGGAAGGCCCACATAGAGTGAGTTACAATAGTCTAATCTGGAATTCTGCCCCTAACCACTCCTCCTGCCTACCTTTGCACCCTCTCAGATACTCATATAAACAGACAAGAAAACTTTATCTGGGGGGAACAGCCACAGTAGTTTCTGTATCCACTGCCAGGTTTGCTGGAAGGTTGCATTTCCCTCACAACTGCAGGGGGATTCCAAGTAGGTGGGCTGTATAACAGAGCCAAATCCATGCTGGAGAACTTTGTGTGGCTGGCAGGTCAGTTTGGCAGGTCACTTCCCAGGTGGAGGGTCGTAGAGTAGTATTATAGAACTGCAGTACACAGAATAACACTGTGTTATAAACTGTGTTAATAATATCACTATATCACTTATACAAAAACATGCACTTTGGATTTTGCATTGATATAAATAAAATATCCTCAGTGGACATTGTTCAGTCTTGCCAATTTGGTCCATTAAAATGCTTCATCATCTCCTTCAAAAACCAAAAACCAATCAGAACCCTTTCAGAGCTAATTCCTTGTACCAAATTTCAAATGACAGGATAAAGTGAATATTGGATTAACTGTCATTATAAAAGTTATTTAATTGTAGTAGCGTATTCAACTGCTGACTGACAGCTATCAAGAGGATTATCTTTACTGTGTACTACACGGAAAGGTAAGGAACCTATCGCTTCTGAATTTGGAAGTGGAAAAAGATGGATTTTCCCCAACAGTTAAAATAGAGAATATGATGCTATACTACATTTACAGTGATTGGTAAATCAAACTATGCATTTAACTCTCTGAGTAGTTTTCAGGTGGGCACAGAAATTCACTTCAGGTTATTCTCCTCTTCCCTCCAAATGAATTAACAGCCTGAGGGAAAATCCTCTACCAGTTTGACACTAATGCAGACTTTCCTAACTAATACTTTTCACCTATGACAGTCACAGGTCAATCCCAGCACTTGGCATCTACTATAAGATACAGAATCGACCTGAATTTTCAGCAGTGGTGAATAAATAAGTCTGTTGTGGAAATCTTGGGAGTTTCGGGTAGAAATTGTTTTCTCAAAGTGGGTGAAGGATCCAAGTTTGCTATGAAAAAACAAGTTCCATATCTCTACTGAAATATTGCTCTCTAAAAGGAAGTTTCAAGTGAATTTTAATCCTTCATTATTACAGACTATTTCCACACACCCTTTTCTCACACAAATCCACACACAAAATGACACGCACACCAAAAATGACAGTCATTCTGTTAAGCATAATAATTGTTCCTGAGTGAACATTGCTTATTGTCCCTCTTGATTTTGCCTCTGAGGCAGGCTTCTTACTCAGCAGAAGTCAAGGGTCACCTGCTAAATCATGCATACCCACAATCCCTTGTGAATTATGCAGTTGACAAACTGCCGTTAATGATTAGCATGGCCTGCATTAAAACTCTGGTACTCAATTGATATTACTTGAGTGATGGATTACACCTCTAATGAGCAGATTATTGCCACAAGTGACCTTGTCGACTGAAAGAGTGTTTCAATATAACTCACATATCTAACCTTCTCCTGTCAAGGCAGTGCTAAATATATATACACACACACTTCTCTCTCTCTCTCTCTAAATGTTTCTTCCTAATATCTCAGTAACAGCCAAACAATTTCTCTAATGGGGTTAACTACCAAAATCATATCCCTGTTGGTACGGCACAATGTATGTGAAATATATATGAAGTGACCAGAAAGTCCAGTGGAAAAAAAACTGTTTCCTTTTACACCTGCTTATTTTTCAGAGAACTGAAGTCTATTGCTGGTTTGTCTGCAGAGGCAGTCATGGATCTACCAGGATAAGCATGGATTTGATGGTAAGTCTTTATGAAAACTTCATTGATATCCTTTTAAGTAGCTCCATGATTTCTTAATTTCTGAATCAGGGCCACACTGACTGTAAACAAACGTTTTTTGCTAACTTAGGGATTCCCCAGATTTGCAGAACATTCTGACATCTTTAAAATACACCAGGAAGGGGAAATTCAATCCCCTCTCCAAAGAAAGACAATGCACTTAGGTTTTTCTTAGCTGGCAGTGGTGGATGGCAGGAACCTCTCCAGGAGCGGATGAATTGATGTTCTAGAGCCTCTCTGAGTCTGACCGCAAAGGCAATGTCATTGGGAGTCTCTCCGGGCCACACTGCATCGACTGCATTGTCTGGCAGCCTCCATGGGCCTGGAGAAGCTCAGCCATAGCAGAGTCATTATTCTAGGTCATGAGCTGCTTCCCAACACTACAGCTGCTGCAGCCAGAAAAACAAGAAGCTGGGAGAAAAAGAGATGGGGAATATTGACATGAAGGGAGGCAGAAGAAATAGAAAAGGAATAGGTTGTCAAAATAGGGGATGGAGACATTGACAAAAAAGGGCTGAAAGGCAAAAAGGAACGAGGGAAAGATAAAGGGAGGGGAGAAAGAGAGGGTAAGTTGACAGAGAATTGTGGAGGAGACTGATGAAGAAGGGTTATGGACAAGAGAGATGGGTGGTAGATTGACAGGCAAGGGGGAAATGGCAAAAGAAGGGGATATTGTCAGAGAAGGGGAGGGGGAGAAAGAGAGGGGGAATATTGTAAGAAGTGGTGAGAAAGAGCGGGAGGACTTTCGAGTAGCAGGGAAAGGGAATTAGGCAAAGGGGGAAAGGTAGCCATGCTCCCTCCCTGCAAATTTCTTGTGGGTCTTGCTTACAGGTAACACTTATGTGCTGAGCGCCATACTGATTTGCACACTATTTCAGATAGCACATTTTTGTTGTTTTGTGATATCAAGGAGCTGCTGTTTATCCCTTGATCAATTACAGTTAGAAGAAGACTATTACCAGGAAATTTGGAAAGCAATTAAAAAAATCTTGTAGAAGATTCTGTGGCACACATGAAACTTATTTTACTTTTTAAAACAACAGACCTCCACGTGAAGCATATCCTGGACTTTGTGTATAAACTGTCAGCAGTATATTAACAAAATCTGGTCTTCATGTATGAGAACAGATGAGATTAGGAGGGGGGAGGGGAAGATGAGAAGCCCTGTAATGGTGGGACTAATTGAGCATAAGCCATGTTGACTGGTGAGGGGAGGGGGGAATTGTACTGGAGAATCAAAATACACACACTTCACCACTAATTTGACCTAACCATGAATGAAAAGAAATGAACAAATAAGGAAAAGTTGTGAAGGGGGGAGAGGAGGAGGGTGTTTATATGAACTGCTTATTATCAGTCACATCTAATTCTCTCAGGGCTGCTCCCATGAGTGTATATCAGGGAAAATAACTAGTAGAGTAAAAAAGGAGAAGGAGAAATAGGAACCACATCACAGTCAGACTGACTTGAAACCAAGCACAGCCTGTTTCTGTTTGCAAGATGATCCAGTTCAACCTAATGATCCACAACCATTTCACTTCAACTTCAGGCCTGTCATTTCTGCAGACACTGTCTATTAGATCTGAAGTTTCACACTACAGTTCACTTCAAATGTTGAATTTCCTTGACGGCACATTGAAACACCTTGAAACATTGAAATGCACCAGGATTAGTGCCAAAGTTCACAAACAAGAAGGGCAATAATTGGTCTTTACTTTGTACTGGCTTAAGAGCTTATAAAATAACTTCGACTGGTTGGCAGAAAGGAAAGAGAAGGAGGAATGAGGATGACTCACTGAAGTTTTTCCACAGTTTTTTTTTGTTTAAACAGGGATCTTCCTGCCACAGTGTACCTAGCCAAGTCACTATTTTGCCTGCTCTCCACTTCCTTAGTCTTTCTGTGCAACTTCCCTCTTGGGAAGTTGTCTGCTGCCTTTGAGGGGGAGGGCTGTGGTAGGGGTGTACCGCCATGGGGACATATGGGGTCATATGTCCCTGGGTGGCTGCCATTTGGTCATGTGGGGGGCAGAAAATCACCCCCCACATTAGCCTGGGTTGCGCCTGCCGCCTGTTGGCTAGTTTAGCTGCCTGGACTGTGGTGCCTGTCAAAAAAGCAATGGCGGCAGGATGGACCAGGCAACCCATTGAGGAGGTGCTCTGGAAGGGGAGCTGGGGCCTGCCTATGCCTGGGAAGAGCCAGCTGATGCAGAAGAAGGACTCTGGTAGGTCTTGTGATTTTTTATTTGCTAGTTCTGAATAAAGTTACTATGTGTGTATTCAAAAGACCAACAGCATCTCCCTGGATGATTACAATATCTTACAGTGGCAATCCCCAGAAAGAAAAATAACTACAGATAAGGAGAAGCCTCAATAGTCAGGTGATCTGGGACCACTACATAAGTTTCTCACTCTGACAAAGGCAGAAATGAATGTTCACAAGTTCCAGTTCCTCACATACCTGTATAGAAGCTTCTAGCAAACAGCCATAGATGTAAATGATGACAATGTGGGAATGGTAAATGTGAAGATGAGAGATGTAAATGGCAGATAATGTTGACTGACATTTGTTGTTTTTCTTGACCCAACAAAAGATGTGGTCATTTGTTTTGATGGATGGTTGGGACAAAATTGCAGCAAACATTTGAATTTTCTGGGTTCAAAATGTTCAGTTTTTGTTAAGTCAAAGCACTCTTTTGAGCATCTAAGACTTTTTCCGAAGGCAGTATTGTAAAGCAGTACAGGGCAGCATTCAGTATGCTGACTGGTCACAGCTGGTTATGGACCCTGGATCATCCTTAAATTGCTCTCTCAAAAGCAGTAAAGTTAGGTTGCACGTGCTACTTTTGAGTGTGTGCGAGTGGCAGCATTCATCTTCCCTTGCTCTTCTCAGCTAGGGTCTTTTCCTTTCTTTTATGAGGAAGCGGAAATGAAACCAACCAAGTGTATCTTCAGAAAATTAAAAAATTTAAAGTGGCGACTCTATCAAAGCATTGCAAGAACACATATGTCCAAATAATGCTTAATTCTGACAGACTGCCATTCCTATTAAAGAATATCAAGCAAGGCTGCTGTAAAAGACAAATGGAAATGCCTCACTTCTGTAAGTTACTCACTCTGAAGTGCAAATGCATTACCATGTTTAAAGAATGCATCTGGCAACAAATAGGCAGGGGAGACAGCAGTAGCAATGGACTGTGGAGATGCCAGGGGAAAACAGTATGAGAAACAAAACCAATCAATTGCTTCGCACAACCAAGATCACAAGTGAATAGCTTGAACGCCAGTGGCTGGCCAATAAGTTCTTTATGGGATCCTTAAATTATTTTATCCTAATGTTGCTACTTGTCCTGAAGAGGTGTTAGTGCAGCATACCTGGCCGTTAAGAAAGATAAGCTATGTCATGAAAGAGAACTAATAGCCAGTTCTAAAGAAGTAGAAACAGTTGAAGAAGACTTCAGAGCAATCAGTAATATGGATTAGAATATAGCACAAATGTTGTAGAAGGGTCAGTAGCAGCACTCAAGAAAAAGTTTAGTTTAGGAAAAAATGATATTATTTTTTACAGTTGTGCTGTTTTATGGGGAAGGTATTGACATTATGCCCTGGAACAGAAATTACATTTTATGTTATTTATTCCATGGACTGTGCTTTGGTTGGAAAAATAGTTAAACAATATCTCCCATGAACCACTTATTGTATACTGACTACACTATATAGTGACAAATTTAGTGGCTATAAAAAGAGCTAGCCTGCACAGAATAAGAAAGAGAGAATAAGAGTACTTTTGTATAACTCTTATCGCTTTTATGTGTTAGCAATATCAATGGCCAGCAACAGTCACAGAGACTTTCAAAAGATGCAGGGAATAAGGAGGCAATGTCACATCAGTGATGTCAGATTCCAAGTGGCTGTCACTTATTTCTAAAGGTAATATGCTGCAGGATCTTGAACAGTTCAGAGAAGAACCCGTGGCCTGCAGTATACTCTGATAAGTTATTTTTCAAAAATGTGATAATAGGCTGATACATTGCACCAGCTTTCAGCCATTATGCCCCATATCCTCTAGGAAATTTGGCTTTTAAAACAAGCCTGTATGGCAAGTTAACTCAGTTCTTTTGAGTATGGTAATTGCTCACTGTATTTGATTTACCTCAATAGTTGTTTGCTCCTGATTACTGGCTTCCCTCCATTGCACCCAACATTGAATGGTACCTATGGGGCAATATACGTTTGGCTTGGAATACAGAGGCTCTGTTCACTAAGAGGGCAGGATGAGATGCTATAATTCCCTCCAACTTGTCTCCAAATAACAGATGTTCTCACAAGAAGGGGGATGAACTAGACGGTCTATGTGGCTATGTATATGATTCCAAGTCATGATTCTGGTTCCATGTTCATTCAGTCCAAGAGCTAATATTATGTTCTGTGTAGTCCCCAACAAGCTCTCTGCCTGCTATTTCAGTCATCATCTCTAAGCACGTATAGGAAATAAGCAGAGATTTAATTGTAAAGTTTACACTTCTTGAGAAAGGAGTAATACTGAAATGTATCAGGAAATAAATGTATCAGAAAATGAAAATGTAGTTTTACCCCCTCCTATTAAACCACTTTTTACAGCTGTTTGACACGCTTGTTATCTTAACTGGGGAGACTCCTTATTTTTTCCCTGGCATGGAAGGGAAAGTAATGCCTTCAACAGGCATGGAAGGGATAGTAATGCCTTGCATAATACCTTCAACAGCTTCTAGTGAAACTGCAAAGCAAATAGGTTGATAACAGTGGAGTTTCTTCTGGCTGTTCAAAAAATCTTGCGGGTGAGACATGCTCCCTAGTGATGTGGGAAGATACCATGAGATAAATGTCTCTTATGCGACTATATGTGAATGAGATCTTAAAACAAGCCTACTTCCAGATGGGCTCTTTTTTCCCTCAGCACTGACTCATAAATTTCAGATATCTTCACTGATATCAACTTCTAATGTTTCATCATCCTCATAAATTTGGGAAATGACAGTGTGATGGCATGAGTTAACTCAGAAAATGACTTGGGGACAATGTACTTGCCCACCCACCATCCAATCCCACCATCCAATCAGCACATTTCCTAAATATGATTAATCTTTTTTTAAAAATTGCCTTAAAAGCTGGCATGTTTCCAAGCTGATTTTGTAAAATGCAACAATGAGATGCATGATAAGGTTGTAGGAATATGTTCATTTTTGAGTTCTATATTTGGAAAGTCCACATCCTTCCCAGGTGTTTTCTTTTTTTTTTTGGTGGCTTTTTTACAACTCCTTTCATATATTTTCTATGATTGTTTATATTTATGACAATATAGAGGAGAAATTATCTGTAGAACAATAAAAGTTTATTTGACCCCTTTTTCACTGACAAATGATGTGTGATTTCTCCCTTTGTCAGCCATTGTTCTTATGCAATTATCCTTATTCTTCTAACCTTATTCTTCTTAACCCCAAAAAACCCCAGACAATATTTAGATTTTTGTCTTCAAGATGCTAAAGAAATTACTTTCTTTGGAGGGCAAATTTGTACAGCCACCTTGGTTTGGCTTTGTTTGGGGAAGGAAACACTGGAGTCTTATGGAATTTTTGTAATATTTGATGTATTTATAAATGAACAAGAAAATCACAACTATTACATAACCCCCTGCCCCCTTCTCTAAATTCTCATGCATACTTATCTCCTAACAATTAACAGTAGCTAATCACTTAACACCTGTCAGCTTACCAGTCGAAGTCATCAAAGTAACAAGCCAATGCAGCAGCCCCAGCTTTAGGGTGGAAATTCTATTTTAATGCCAGAACTCAAAACAAGAGGCATCTATTTTGACAGTAACATTTTGATTAGATTTTGATAATGTCATCTGAAAATGGATGTCTAGATTTTCTTCTGAAACATGTCGAAACCACAAAAAGAAACCTGAACTTTCAAGGTGAACCAAAGGAGTCACGGAAGTCAGTTACACTCTTTGAAAAGGGTAAATTTGAACCACTTCAGACATTTTGCATTGAACTGAAAATTCTACATCACTGAGTAATTCAGGGAAAAGTGATCCACCAAAGCCACGATGATGTTTTCCTCCATCATCAAGAAAGAGAAAAAGGAGAGCTTCTTCTTGTTTCAAAACATTTCTGGAGCGTTTCGTGTTTTTAAAGGTTGCTTTGTGCTTTAGGACTCAGAACATAATTACTTTCCACTGTAGGCTAACAGAGTCACTAAGCAGCTGATAAAAAGCAAAAGAATCAGGACTATTTCCTAACTGAAAAAAGGACTTTTTTTATTGGAACTGATAACTCTCACCAAAGGCTCCAGGCTTTTGTTACATCAATTTGAGGAACTCATAATCTCTGCATTATGAATGTTCAACCAGGCTATTTCCTGCTGAAGCAACCAGGCACACCTTGAGTATTGCCTGCTTCTGTTGTCATCATTGGGTAAACAGCTCTGGACACATTTTCAATATGATTACATTAGAACAAGTGGGCTGTGATTGATAACGTAATATTCAAGCCACGCAAATCATCAATCACTGGAAGTATATTAATTATTCAATGTAACCGTCTAATGCAAGAATCAATGCTGGAAATGAAGAAAAGGAACTCACAGTTCCCAGTAGAGTCTACTGTAGATAATAAAAAAGGAATACTAAATAATCTGTGCTTATAATCATCTTTTTAATAAAATCCATTTATTTAACTGTCAAAATCATGGTACAATTAGGCTTTTAAAAAAGAAAAATAGGATAATGAAAAATATTTTTGCCTTTAAAAAAGAGGGGCTTACATGCTTTTAAACAGTGATTAAATTAGATGTGCATGTGTTTTAAAAAGCTGTGTAGGAAAGCAGAGAAGAGTTCTAGGATAAACTATATCACAAGGGAATTAACCATTCATAATGTATTGGGAAATAGATTTTGGATGTGACACCACCATTGTGCCTATGCAACATAATTAAACAACTTTAACCAACTTTCTCATGTGGAGCCAGGGGCTGGAGCAGGGCAGGTATTGTTCTGTAAGATGACTAGTGATCCCTCACAATGGTTTCTCAGTTCTCTCATAAAAGTGTAATAGAAAATACCATAATGTCTAGGAAAATGTTATAACTAGTTAAAGTGGCTTCAACCCCTCCCCAAAATAAAAAAATCATTATATAAAGGTTTAGAATTACAAAATCCAGATGTATATTTTAAAATGTTTTGACTCACATATGCTCTTATGATGTTCTTATAACATGCACCCCCCACCCCCTGCCATCAGCACAGGCCATACTAAAGAGGGAAGAATGATACCTGACATTTGGGCAGTCCAATCCAGAGGGTGCCATAGCCAGGGACAGCTCCACTGCTGTGCCACCACACTACCTCCAGAGGACTTTCAGATGGTGTGAGGGTGCAGTCAAAAAGAAAAAAACAGTTGCCTGAAAGCCCTCCATTGGACTGAATGGAGTTATACCACATGAAAGGTGTGGTCTGGGCCATGGAGTTCCTAGCTCTAAAGGCTGGCTGGAGGCCAACTACAGTTGGCACCAACCCCAGAAACACCTCCAGCACATTCTGCTGGGCCAACTGCAATGCAGGAGTGCTGATGTAAAGCCTAGTGCTGCATTCAGGTGTCCTGGAGGGTTATGGCATCGACCTGCTGGCATTGTTGCCCCTCTTCCAGGATTGTTACCCCTCTGCCAGGGTGAGTGCCTTGGGAAGGCAAAATCCACTGGTGCAGGCTCACATCATATCTGGGAGGCAATTTGCCCTCCCCCTCTGGATTGGAACAAAGGGAAATAAAAACTAGATATACAAAATGTGCAAGGATTATTTTGTGTCAGGCTTCCATCAGGAGAATAACACAGAAGTCTTTCTCCACAATTAACTCCATAATCTATAGTATCAGTATAATTTCAAGAGAAGTATTGTGACATTTGTTTTTTATGATATGATGGTGACTCTAAACATCAGACCCTAGCAGTTACCTTATGCCAAACCTTAGCAGTTACCTTATGCCAATAACAATAATTTGTAACAATAATTTTTACTCAGCAAAAGACAGCTAAAATAGGGCAAACCAGGGGCGTAACGAGGCAGCCCTGGGCAAACTGTAGCCCTGGGCAAAACCTGAGTTGGATGCCCCCCCCCCCATGGGCGGCCACTCCACCACGCCACTCAAATTTTTTTTTGCACCAGGACATTGGTGCCTGCAGGGGGTGCATTTTTATACATATCAGCACCAACATTTCAGCATATCATCAGGAGACTGTCCTCATGCTACTCCCCAAGTTTGGTGAGGTTTGGTTCAAGGAGTCCAAAGTTATGGACCCTCAAAGCTGGGGTACCCCCATCCCACATTCTCTTGCTAAGGAGATGGGGCTACCCTTTTGAGGGTCCATAACTTTGGACCCCCTGAACCAAACTGCACCAAACCTTGGGGTTGCCATAATGACAGTCTCCAGATGATACCCTGAAATTTTGGTGCTGATACATGGGCCCAAGAATGCCCTCCCTGCAAAGAACTTATCCCTGAAATTTTGCCCAAGAATCTTTGTTCTGCATTGAGTTTTCTGCAATGCTGTCAATGGGGGGTTGCAGGCTGGGGGTACATTTCTGAAAGAGCACAGTCTCAAAACTTTCAGGGTCTCATCAGGAGACTGTCCTAATGATACCCTGCCAAGTTTTGGTGCAGTTTGGTTCCGGGGGGGGCCAAAGTTATGGACCCTCAAAACTGTAGCCCCCATCTCCCTATTAGCTCCCATTGGAAAGCAATGGGGGATAGGAAACCCCCCTTTGGGGAGTCCATAACTTTGGACTCCTGAACCAAACCTCACCAAACCTGGGGGGTAGCAGCATAGGACAGTCCTCACATGATGATACGGCTTGAAATTTTAGTGTCGCTTAGCCCAGGGTAGGAATCTAGGCTCTCCAGATGTTCAGGAACTACTATTCCCATCAGCCTCTGTCAGCATGGCCAATTGGCCATGCTGGTAGGGGCTGATGGGAATTGTAGTTCCTGAACATCTGGAGAGCCACAGGTTCCCTACCCCTGTGATAGCCTAAAAACTGCGCCCCCTGCAGGCCAAAAATGGAAAACCACTAAAATACCCAAAAACGAACCCAGCATTTTGATGCCCCCCACAAGGTGATGCCCTGGGCAGCTGCCCACCTTTCCCAATGGGCATTATGCCAGTGGGGCAAACAAAATCTCAAACCAAAAATTCTTTCTACTGAGTACATAGCAAGTGTTCTGGTGTAGTGGTTATGAGGAGTGACTCTACTCTGAAGAATTGGGTTTGATTCCCCAGTCCTCCACATGAGTGGTAGATTCGAATGTGGTGAAACAGGTCTGTTTCCCACTTCTGCATATGAACCCTGTTGAGTGACCTTGAGCTAGTCACAGTTGTATCAAAACTCTGTTAATCCCACCTACCTCACAAGGTGTCTGCTGTGGGGAGAGGAAGGGAAGGAAATTCTAAGCTGCTTTGAGATTCCTTACAGTTGAGAAAAGCATTGTATAAATCCAAATTCTTCTTCTTCTCTGAACCAGAACTGATATTCAGTCTATGAAGGATGAACTCATGCAAACGCAATTTGTCAGCTTAAAGCTATTTTAGGGGTGGAGAAAATGCCAGTTTAGGCATTCTAAGAGACCCCAGTAAGGCAGTGGTCTACTAGCTCAATTCATATTATGGGCTTGTTGAGACATAATTCTAGACTTGATCAACATATACACATGGTAAAATGGCAGTCAAATGGATTGTAGTAACATTTCCAGTATGACTCTACCTACAGGACCCAATAGGAGGATCATGTAGAGGGAATCTGCAGACATATACATAATTTCTGGACTGTAAGCACAAAGGCCCATTTTTGTCTTCTTTGATTGTAGGACCTGAACAGCCTGATTAGCAATTTGCATGCCAGCAGAAGGCTGAAGATGATAACCATTGCTGCCTCAACCATACATCTGATGGAACAATTCTGTCTTGCAGAACTACTTCAAATCCTACACAGCCCTGGTCTTTTGACAGAGCATGCCACCAGATTGGAGACAGAGCCAAAAACACCCTGGCTCTAGTTGAGGCAAGGCAATATCACTGCTGTTGGCCCTTAACTGAATGGCCAATGAGATGGATGCTGGGCAGCATCAAGCAAACCTTACTTGTCTGTGAGGCACACTGGCAGAAGAGGATTAATCTTGGCACATCTCAGCACAGTTGATATGCAGGGCTATCACAAGCATTGCCAAGTGGTTGCCCAAATATAACAGTTGATGATGTAGATTAGCAATTTAAATAAACCAGTTAGCTATCTCCTGTCTTCATTCATAGAGGTGCTTAGGGCAACTCAATGCATGTATAGAACAGAATCTGCCATAGTCTATGCATTCTCCATTATCAGTTTTCTAATATTAAAGAAAAGGGAAAGGTGGATGGTTCTTGAGAAGAACTCTAATTATGCAGTTCTATATCTTTAGCTTAGAACTGCCACAAATGATAACAAAGCTACTATGCAGATATGTTATCTTGCCCCAGTAAGACTGCTTCCCCAAGTGCTTGCAGGGAAAGTAAATAATAAAAGATAATTTCTTGGGTTCTGCAAAAACAATGGATTTTTCTGGCCTCTCAACAGCCATCAGATAATTAGTAATATCTGTTTTCTTAGACAAGAGCTACATTTTAAATACTTTTCTTTTAAAAATAGGGGTTTTTCTATAAGACAAAAATACAAACATAAATACAAAAGCTGAACAATTATGACAGTTTTTCATAAACATATGAAGGTATATGTATAAAGCAATAATGACTAGTACTGCACTAAAGGATTCCTAAGAAAATCACTAAAATGCAATAGTATGCGGTCATAATCTATATTTAAAACTAAAACTTAGGACTTCCATAAACGCAGATCGAATAGTTACCAATTTGTCATGAATTCATCACATGGTGGCTAACCTTTCCTGCACTGCAAATGACAAGTTAACTCCTCCGTCGATGCCTTATATTTCAGTTTCTTGTATCAGGGTCAACACAAAGGTTAGCAGTTGTTTTCCATCTTTTCAAGTAATTCCTAATTTTGTGACAAAGGCTAGGAAGAATGTATGTTTTTTATGGAACCAATTTACCTGAAAAATCTCTCATAACAATAGATGGAATCCAGGATGATATTCTGTCAAGTTATCTTACTTGTCTCCTTATAGATCTGAACCCAAAAAGTTGTACATAATTACATAACCAGCACATATGTCAACATGTTCACTGCAACTGACAACCGATCCAACAATAAGCATAAGAGTTAGCTGAAATGTTACACAGCTTAACTGGCATCATTTGTCCCCAACTACTGTATTTTAAGAAAACTTCCCTGTTCTTAGCAGCTATTGTTTTAAATAGTGCTTAATCCAAATGGAATACCAATCCTGATTAGGAATTTTGATGCTAAAGTCATTCATCTAATTTTAAAAAAAAAACAGTCAAACCTGCAGAGAAATTAGAATTTTATAAATTCTACAGACCAAGACTTTAGTGTTTGCTTCCCAACTCTACTATTAGATATTCAGCTGGACTAAGGCACATCAACCTGCTTCATGAGATGCTTGAAGTATCTTTGAAGGTATTTGACTCAGTGGCAGAGTATTCACTTGGCATGCAGAAGGTTGCCTGTCATCTCCATTTAATGGAACCAGGTAATAGGTGATGTGAACTTCTGTCTGAGACCTAGGAGAGCTGCCAGTCTGAGCAGACAGTACTGACTTTGGTGTACAAAGAGTCTAATTCAGTATAAGACAGAGTCTTGTGTTCAAGTAGAAAGGTGTTTAATGGACTTCAAAGAAGGCAGCTGAATTCTCCTGAATGCTACTGCCCCCTGTCTATCTAAAATCGGAGAGCCAAATGCCATTTCAGAATCAACTATACACTTTCGCTCCAACACTATTTTTTTTAAAAAAAGATGTAAATATGTTTCGTTCTTTTATCCCACAAACTCTTCAGCTTGGGTAGCTCTAAAGGAAGTTTCCCCTCATGGGAAACAAGCAAATAAAAAATAAAACTACAGTTAGCAAAAACATTAAAAATCATACAGTACTTAATTAAAGAAAGCAAGTAGATCATATGGAACAGAACACTTATGGAACACAACAAAAGTTTGTGTGAAGAGAAAAGTGTTCACTTGTCCGCTAAAATTAGACAGACAGGATGCCAGATGAACCTATGTTTCCTGGTTGCAAACAATTGAGAGCTTTAATGATATTGGCCAGTATTCTAAATTAGGTCTGGAACCAGGTAGGCCTGAAGACTTTAATGTAGTTCAGCCTCTGGGCAGTTTTAGAATGGTGAGCAGGTCATAACCCACAATAAAATCACTGCCATGGGGCAGGGACCACACAAAATGTTGGTAGTTCCAGGTCAAACATCCTCCTATGAAGCAGAAAGCTGTTTCTGAATGTTTCCTGCAGATACAAAGGTAGCTCTCCTGGGCTATTCTGAAGCACATCCTTCTCCAATGAACACAGGAAGCTGTCTTATAATGTACTAGAACATTGGTTCATCAAGGTCAGTATTGTCAGATGGGCAGTGTCTCTCTAGGAAATCAGGTAAAAGTCCTCCACATCTCCTCTTACTGACCCTTTTAACTTGAGGTGTCAGGTGTTGGATGTGGGACCTTTTTGCAAAACAAATGGTCTACCAACCACCCATGGCCCCCTGAGAAAAAGGGGAATGGGCACCAGAAGATACCTTGATAAACCCTTTGGTACCCATGGGCATTAGGTTGGGGATCACTGAAACAGGCCTTCTAGCTCCTTTAATACTGGTGAGATGTGTTTGTTCCTGATAGCTTGCCTGAGCTGGGAATCTTGCCACACTTTTCCAGGAGTAATCCCCACTGAATAACATGAGATTATCTCTAAGGAGAATTTCTTAGGATTGCTTCCTAAATTTTTAGTTTTTTAGTACAGTAAACTTGCTCTGCAAACTATTACACAAATCTGGGAGAAACATTGTTTCGGAAAGGGAAGTTTTCATGTGTATAGAAGGAAATCTGAGGAAGAAAGTATACAGAAATCTGAGGAAGAAAGGATACAGATCCTGAGATACTTTACACACTTGTCAATCCATAAACAAAAGAATAAGCAGGCCCCGTTACTCTACATAAAATACACAGAATATAGAATTTTTTATTTTATTTCCGTTACTGCTACTTTGAGCTGTTTAAGCAAAACTGTTGCTCCCTGCTCACAGGATAGCCTTCTGCTACCACCAAAAAACCTAGTCAGTTTTACAGAAGTGTTCAGCAGGTTTAGTAGACATTGGTTGCATGCAAATAGCTGCCGAATAAATCATTGTATATTGCAGCACAACCCCTGAGGGGGTTTGTACCTATGGAACTTGCTACTGTCACTCCACTTCCACATATACCTTAATCATGTTATTCATTCAGCAAGAAGGATGAGCATTACAGCAGGAGACTTTAATCCCTCACTGCTGATGATCTGACTGTGAGAGACAGTACGAGAGCAGAAAACCTGGAGAAAAGTCTTGAGGAAGGAGGATTCAAACACCATTATTTCTCGGCATTTGTTTTAGGCAAGACCTCATTATCAGAGAATTAACCTAACATTCTTCAGAAAAAAAGTGACTTAGTGTTAGGGTCAAACTAAATTCTATGGTAGCAGGCCCATGTATCCTAATCGAGTCACTGTTGAGTACTTATTAAGTGGGAGGAAGGGGTAGGAATTTCAAGGGCCACGG
The DNA here is from genome assembly GCF_021028975.2 of Sphaerodactylus townsendi. Lineage (NCBI taxonomy): Eukaryota > Metazoa > Chordata > Lepidosauria > Squamata > Sphaerodactylidae > Sphaerodactylus > Sphaerodactylus townsendi. The sequence goes on from NC_059428.1 coordinate 92,964,220, forward strand.
GGTTGACAGAAAACAGTACTGAATCTTTCCCTCGCTTGTGTTTCCTGCCTACACTAGTTGTTTCTGTCTATCCATTTTTCCCTGAAAAAGCTGCAAGACCAGAAAAATCGGCTGGAAAGAAGTAGTTCTGTGAAGAAGTAGAAGCGGGACAGCCTTAAGTAGAGGTGACTTTTGTCTTCTCAAGAAAGACTTTGGGATCAGGTAATATTGGGAACAGAAACCATGTTTCTTGGTCAGGAGGCTCACTCCTGAAAGACTGGCTTCTTTTACTTCCAAATGAAATGGATGTGAGCACATTTACTCAAATAAATCATGATAAAATTGATGGATGAAATTCCCTGGTAAGGGTGCTTAGGATAGCATCAGCCATTATAAGGAAGCATAAAGCATTCAGTGCTCTGAACTACTGATGCCTGAGTTCCCCAACACCATATATGCAAGTCTTCATGAATAACTGGAAATCATCTGACAAATGTGTCCACATGAATAACCGAAAATCAAATGCCAATCAATACTCACCTCCCATAACTTGATCCTTTCCTTCTTCTTTTATTGGGAATGTAAAATGATAAAATGCCTGAATGTGCTGAATTTGATTTTAATAAAGTAAGTAATACAAATAGTATTGATTGGAAAACTAATGGCTCTCCCTCCCTGAACATGCATTGATATTGGGATTTGTTGACACATATATATGACTTTAGCTGTTTTCTAGTCAAGATCCACATTTTTCTCTATTTTACATTAATGAAAGTGATATAATGCAGAACTCTCACAGACCCCGTCACATTATATATTGTAAGGCAAGATCCATAATTCAAAGTACTCAGTAAAACTACTTTTTCTACTTGTAATGATTCTGCTGTTTTCCCAACCCTTCTCACAGCTATTCTTGGAGGACCATTAAGTCATCTTTTATTTGACTTTATTTTCATTTATTGAAAGGGCAGTAGCTGCAGGACAGACACTGCATGAGAGGTCCTAGGCTGAGGTCCAAAAACAGCAGTGTGAAAATGGTGTGAAAACAGTGTAAAAGGGTTTAAAACAGTGGCTTAGTGGCTAAGAGCAGTGGCTAAGAGCAGGTGCACTCTGATCTGGAGGAACTGGGTTTGATTCCAAGCTCTGCCACTTGAGTTGTGGAGGCTTATTTGGGGAATTCAGATTAGCCTGTGCACTCCCACACATGCCAGCTGAGCTAGTCACAGCTTTTCGGAGCTCTCTCAGCCCCACCTACCTCACAGGGTGTTTGTTGTGAGGGGGGAAGGGCAAGGAGATTGTAAGCCCCTTTGAGTCTCCTACAGGACAGAAAGGGGGGATATAAATCCAAACTCTTCTTCTTCTCTTCTAAAAGGGTTTATACTGTTTTCACACCATTTTCACACCGCTGTTTTTGGCCCATGCGGAATCAGCCCTAGAAACTTTGAAGAAACTGGAGTTTAGGAGTTGTAATGAGAATGGCTCATTTCCAGATGACTTGCGGTCAAAGCCAGGGGTAGACTGGCCATTTTGGTTGGAGGAAAATTTCCCAGTGGAGCACTGACCTAGGGGGCCACTGGTGGTGTGGTATAAGCACAGCCAAGCCTCAGCAACTTTGCTGATGCTACAGTGACCACTGGGCTCAGTGTCAGTCCACCAATTGTGTCCTGTGCTGCTGTTGATTTGGATGAGCAGTGCTCAGGGTAGGCACTGCCGAGCTAAGTGGCACTTGCAGCTAAGTGGCACTTACTCAACTTGGCTTGTTCCAGGAGTATTCTCTCTTCCCAGAGAGAGAATTGTGACCTGCTCCTGGTCACAACTGAACCATGGCATTTGATATTTTTCCATAATAGTGAAAGTCAGCAAACTATAATTTTAAAAATTGTAAGTGCTAATAGGATTATTATAACTTCAAAGTCAGTGGCAAAGTAAATCACACCATAGATATTAAGCTTTTCCCCTATTGTTTCCCAGCTACCAAATAGATATAATAGTTAAGTATATTAATACTACTGTTTTGATAGCTCTATTCAGTTGTTACAAATGTGTTGAGGTAACTCTGCCTAAGGAGAGATTGTGCTATACAAGATCCTCTTGATACAGATGGCCACAATTGTGTGTAAATAGGGCAATCTGTGTATTTTCCAACTTTGGTACATAGCCTTATATTTCTGAGGGTGTACCAAAGCTACAAAATATGCATGTTGCCCTGTTTAGACAAAATAGAGAGGATAGTTTCAGAAAGATCAAAAAATAATGTTCTCTCCTGTTATACAAGCTTGACGCACCAGAATCATAACAACCAAACAGGGCTGTTCTGAGATTTTTTTTTCCCCCTATGTAGCTTTGGTGCCTTATTTCTAGTATGACTCCTGTAACTTGTGCTTTTTCAACTGCTTTGTATTTTGGTATTCCAAGCAGACATTTGTGGTTGGTAAGATCCTTCCTGGCAGCTTGATCGGCACTGGGAGGATCCCCATCCCTGGTGGGGATCTATCAACTCTACACTGGGAGAGGTCCTTAAATTCTTCCTCCCCCATCAGAACTGTTTTATGACATAAAATGGATCTGTTATGTGCATTGATGGGGAGGCTTATGTCTCAATGACTCATATTTGCCACTTAGGGTTCCATGGTCCAGCCTTGGCTGCCTCAGAGAACAAAGGGTAAGAGTCAGAGAGCAGCAGGAGTTAGTTCCAGGAGACTGTATCATGCAACTCATAGCAACACAGACTCATGGTCCATGCAGGTCCATAACCCCAATCCAGCTCCCAAAAAGAATAATTTGGATTTATACCCCGCCTTTCTCCACCATAAGGAGTCTTAAAGCAGCTTACAAACTCCTTCCCTTCCTCTCCCCACAACAGGCACCATGTAAGGTAAGTGGAGAGTTTGGAGAAAACTATGACTAACCCAAGGTCACCCAGTAGGCTTCATGTGTAGGAGTGTGGAAACAAATCCAGTTCTCCAGATTAGAGTTCACCACCCTTAACCACTACACCAGAAATGGCCTGGGCTTCAGAAGAGACATGGTTGCTTGTTTGTTTACCCACTTTGTTTACCCACCTAGGCATCACAGGACCCAAGGTGGGTACCAGTAATGTAAAAGCAATTTGACAAAAAGAATACATTAAAACAACAGCTTTAAACTAATCCAGAAACAACCAATGTCCCTTCCAGCAAAGTATTCCCCATTTGCGCAGGCTCAGCCTGTCCCGAAATTTATCTGGAAAGCTGATAAGGCAGCAGCCCCTTAACCTCATTCAAGAGGCATGTCACAGCCACTGGAAAAAAAACAGGCTCAGACTAAGGCAGAACTTGATTTTTGGTACTAATGCTTATATGGTTTGGAATTCATTTTGGACAGCATGATACAAAATGTAATGTAGAAGTATTTAGTCATATTAGTATGCTTTGAAATAGTACATATTATTTTCACAGGCCTAAAGAAGAGTAGTGGGGTATTCATTAAGTGTCCTGCCTCCAGGCCAAGAATTCTATGTCACTACTAGCACCAAAAATGGAAGGTCTAAGAAGAACAGAAAGAATGAACCTGCTGCTGCACATTTGAAGAACAGAAGAAAGAAAATGAGAGTTGGGGTGGGGAAAAAATGGGGTAAAAGGATATGGAGGATGTAATAAAATGTTGTAAAGCATAAACAAGAAATGATCCAAAATATCAATCAAAATTATTTTAAAAAATGAAAATGGAAGGTCTGTTTCAGATAATGTGGTAAAGCAAAGGTAACCAGGAAACACAAAGCAATAGTACTTCCTTTCTCCATACATTATTTATCATTTAAAGAAAACTTGCAGATTACTGAGACAACACAAAATTGAAGCTTGAACTGACAAATACACTGCATCCTATTCTGCTGTTCTATAGCTTATCTTTATACTTTTTGTCTTAGTTATAGCTAATGAACCGAATTTTCAGACCAAAATCATTATGAGAGAATGATTTGTAATATGTGTCTTGAACTTAACTTCCTTCATCAAGTATTTAATAAACACTCCCTTTAAAAAGGGGAGCCGTCACCTTAAAAGAAAACCTTTTAAAATGTGGTATTACCTAGAAATGTTGTCACACCACCAGTAGCAGTCTTCCTCCTCCAAAGTTTTCCTTCAAGGTAAGGGGCTGGTCACTGACAAAATTTTACAAACATTATGAACATCCTCTTGAGGAGCAGGCTGAGGAAGAAACATTTGAAATAAAAAAATAAAATAAACACTGCAAGGGTTTAAATCACTTATTGGTCTCTGGAGAGCAACTCTTTGACTCAAAGACAGTTTTACAGGGAAAATGAAAAGGGCAGGTTGAGGCCGCTGCTCTGGGGTTTTTCTTTCTATCACTATTGAGCTCCAAATGCCATGTTCTCCTTGCAAATCGCATGTTGAGCACGCGATCCAACCAGCCACCTCCGCCCAGTAATTGTTTGCTGCACAAATTCTGTAACACATCATTAGTCCTGCCACACATCTACTTCTACCCACAGTAACTTTTCCAAAATGAAAAAGTGCCATGCAACATTACAGCCTCAGTATATTTTCAGCGCAGCATACAGGAGGGGGAGGGGAAAAAGTGCAGGAAATGCAATTGAGGGAAAGGCTGCTGGCGGTACAGTTTATATCATTTTAGAAGCCCTCCTCCCCATATCATTCTTCCATTTCTCCAATGAGACTTTGAGAAATGTGAAGCCTTATGTGATCACTTCTGACAGTTCTTGGCAACTGGGAAGGTGAGCAATGGAACAGATCACTCTCATCTGATCCAAGATTAAATTTGGACTTCAACACAAGCCTCATTTAGGCAGCAATTAAAGAATCTCATAGACCGAGGGAAAATTAAATGATGAATGCAAAGAGGCTTATTTAATGGGGATATTAAGTAAACTGCTGGTAAAAATGCCCATTTATCATCTGCTGATTCCTAATTGGTTTCCTGTTCCTGCCTGCATGTAGCATTTTCAGAAGGAATTACCTCCCTTTAGTGCAACCCTTGCAAATGAAATAAATCAAACCCACAGATTTTAGCTAATTTAGATGGAGGCTATATGAGAGCCAAACCATACAACGGCACTTACAATTAATGCTCATTACAACCCTGAGCTTCCAAGAAAGAAAGGATGCTTGTAATGCACTCTGTGTAGTGTGGTCACCATTTCAGAATGAAGCTCTTCTTTCCAATAGGCAATGCACATTTTTGTCAATAATCCAGGCAGTCTGAAGTCCCACCGCCTTTAACTTACTTTCCCTGTGTTAAAACAGTAGCCATATTTTGAAGGTTAGCTTGTAACTAAGCTCCACTGTTTAATACTGGAGTGGGGTTTTATTTTGGTCTCTGAATATACAGTCAACTCTTACAGATGTATGGGAAGGACTGTTTCATAGCAGAGAAGTTGGGCTGCTCCTGGAAAAGAAACAGTCTTAGTGATTATGGAGATCACACAAAACTCCAGAATGGAGCTCCAGAATTATTGTGGGGATTCCCTGCCCCAAAAAGAGGGGAAGAAAGAGCGAGGGGGGAAATCCAGCTCTCCACCCAAGCCCATCTGTCCAGGCAGTTTGTGCCGGGCCTCCTAGTAGCATGGCTTGGGGTTTGGCTGGGCCCCTCTTCTTTAGACAAAACCATGCTTGCATAATGAGGGGCTCAACTAAAGGGTACTTCCACTCCACATGGTTCAGGCTGCCAGTGAGGGGCTTGGCCACTCGAGCACCTCCTGCCCACACAGATCAGGGAGTCAGTGAAGGGCTCCACCTTGCACTTCCCTAGAGTTTATTGCTTCCACCAGCACCCAACTTACTGGGCTGAGGCAGGGTGGGGTTTTACCCCTGGTGATTCAACTCCCACCTGTCCTTTGTTCCCTTTCACCATGGTGGGTGAGACTTCTGAACAGTCGTTAGAAGCATCTTGCTGTAGCACAGGAGGCCTTCTGTGCAGGACTCAGGGCAGCTCCCCTGGATCTCCCACATCTAAGTCAGACCTGAATAGCCCCTTCCCCACATGCAGAATAATGCACATTCAATCCACTTTCACAATTGTTTGAAAGTGGATTTTGTAATTCCACACAGTAAAATTCAGCTTCAAAGTGGATTGAAAGTGGATTATTCTGCTTGTGCGGAAGGGGCCAATGGGTAACTGCCCTCCTGAATGGGTAACTGCCCTCTTAATCAGGCCTTCTCAGAGATATAGAGTGGCCCTGGTCACTTCCAGCTTTTGAGGTCCCTAGCTATAATGAAAATTTAAAAAGACACATGATACACATAAAAACTGGATGAGAAACCTATCAAATTCCTGAAAATTAACAAGTCTCTAAAATGGTGAAGTGGACATAAAAGGGGAGCACAGACCAATCTGCATGAAAGAAAAATGGCAACCAGGGCCTGTCATTTCATAGTTAGAGCTGCTTTGACCTCGGTTGGTGAGCAGCCAATGACTCTCAAGGGCATACCCTACAAAACTGTTTTGCCCTCCCCTCATCTATTGGATCTCTGGGGGCTTGTGCATTGCTTGAGGAAGCAGACAGGTAAATCCCACCAAAAGACAACAGCAATCAGCCCTCAGCCAGGCATGATGAAGACATGGAAGCAATTTGTTGTTATCTCATATTTCCAAGTTTGGAAATGGCAGAGGCTTCCTGACCATGCTGCCTCTTTGCCAAGCATTTAGTACCAATTTTGTATTATTTTACTGTCATATATTATAACAAAAAGAGAACAAATCCACATATAGTTCTTGATACAGGAATGATGCAGCTTAAATAAAGAACTAGCATTCATGTGGTTTCATAAAATTTATTAAATGCATAATATTTGAATGTGCATATTCATTTCTGATGAATACGAAACTCTACATCAACGGAAACATTCATCTGATATAAATAAAACAGTTAGGAAAAATACTCTAAACAATAAGAAATTTATGTTCTAATCAAAAGCACATATGTGGACAATGATAGTTAACTCCACAATGTTAAAGAGGAAGTAGACTTTAATAAGGGTAACCAGCCAATTGAAAGGTAGAGCACCTTATCCAGATTTGATACCATAGCACTGTATCCTAACAATAATGCTTCCAAAGGTACATCACTCATGCAGTTTTGAGTCCCATATTCAGTTATAATAACAATTACACAAAAAAGCAAGTACCAAAATCCCAACTTTATTTTAATCAAAACCCTCTTTGAAATGTAGCCATTTGCTGTGGGAAAACTGTGTGTTTGTGCATGTGACCGTGCCCACGCATGCACGCACACACGCACGCACACGCATGGGTACACTTGTCCTGAACCCTCTCCTGCCAATCTCATTCCATGCAAATTTGCCTCATCGAGCTAGCTCCTCTCCAACAGGGATTTCAGAATTAGAAATATCTATGTGATGCATTAAATGCAGCTGGGAATGAACAGAAAAAACATGCAGCAGGGAAAAGTATAAATAGTTTCTTCTTCGCCCACCATTTCTCTAAGCAAAGCTGAAGCCTTCTCAGATTGCTTTTTATATTTTTAAATATATGAGCAAGGCTGTGTCATATACATATGTGCATGCAATGCACAGCTTCTTCCCTTACAATTAGGTCTTGTCTATGCAGGTGGCAGAATGAAGTGATAGAATAAACTGTAGCATTTCAGACTACAGGTGCTAAATGCCACTTTTGAATGTTCCCCAGAATTAAAAATAAAACAACCCTACTAGCATCTAATTAATCAATGTAAGGGACAAAGGGCATTGCTGGAAACTTGGTCCCTGATGTTCTAGAGTGTCTACTGCAGATGTTTAGATACTTTCCAAAATGGTGTGTCCCACCTATAGTGGCATAGCCCATTCTATAATCTCAAGATCTACCACCTCATTCTGTTCCTTGGCCCCATCTTAGACATTCATAATAACAGATCTTTTTATGGCAGACCCTGAAAAAGCACTTTGGGAGTATACATTAGAGTTTCCAACAGGCATTGGGGAAAATGTCCTTTAATATGTGTGGAAATGCACAGCTGAAACATCTCATGGCATGGAAGTAAATAAAAAGTAAGTAACATTGCAGTAAATCTCTATTAAAGGGCCAGGACTTCTTTTCTAAGCAACCCAGGTGTACAGAGTAAGCCACCAGGACTGCAGCCAGGCTATGCTCCCCTGCAGGCACTTTTTCTGACAACCAGAGATCCAGTTCCAGAGAAACTCCAAAAAGTGGCTGCCCGGACTACAAAACCTGTGACATTCATACAAGGATGAAAATGCTAAGGAATGGGTTACAATTCAGTCCAGATTAAGAGTGCAATATTGTACATTCTTAGTTGGGAGTAATATCAGTAAACTCAACAGGGCTTAGTTATGAGTAAACATGCTTAGGATTGCCCTGCAACTGAAGTTAAAAGGTTCAGAAAGTAGGATGTTTGTGTTCTGGGGGAAATACCAGCTCAGGAGACAGTTAGTTCTCAGAGGAAGGTGGGAGCTGATCTACAAGTGAGAAACATTATGCCTATCTGCATGTGAGTTTTAAGCCATGAAAAGACTTTCCTCCTATTATCAAATTCAGGGAAAGAGTACTAATTCAGCACCAATGAAGTCAAATAACAAAGGAAATCCTAATTCATTAGATAGATGAAGCAATTATGTACTACCCTTTCCCTTCTATTTTTCACTTTATAAAATCCCTTCCAGGAGATCAAATTAAAAGACTAAATTAACATTTTTAAAAGTCAAGAGTAAATGCTACACCATCGTGATTTGAACCACACTATTCTTTACTCTAATAGTAGAAGGATTTTTTTTTTCATTTTAGCCTCAGTGCTAGAAATTAATAACATTTCCAGAGGGGCTCATTTTTCTTGAAATTAGATTATTCAATAGAGCAAGTCATAAGAAACAAAGGCATTACTCAGTGTGATCGGGGTGTTAGCTCATCATCTGGATCCATGCAAAAAAAAAAAATCAGTCACACTGTGTCCCTAAAGAAATGCAACATTCCTCTTGAACACTTTGCTGCACAGTTTGCAAACATCAGTGTTTAAAAACATGGCGACTTGCTGTGGCTCTTGATGAGTTCTATGTGGTCCTCAGTGTCACATGCTTTGCCCGCCAATATCACATGAAAAGTGCTAATAGAGCAATCATATTAAATGCAAGTCACTTAGAATAAATAATTTCACAGCTCATCCCTACCTTAATGCTATTTTAAAATCTGTGTACACAATACTATTCATTTCCAACCCTAAAGTTCCATGTTTGACAGACAAATTCCCCTTAAGCTAAAAGAAAAAAAATGAAAATGCACTGAGTGTAATAATTAGAATGAATTATCCATTATGCAAAGTGCATCCTTTGCATTGCCATGAAATAGCTAACAGTTATTTGGGGGAGGGGAGACAGGTTGCAAAGCAATTGTCAATTTTTGAATTCTCGGGCGCAGAGGAAGACCACAATACAATAAAACCAAACCTGCCCATCCTGTGAACATCTTGCTGACATGTCGCTTGCTTTCAAAAATGTAAATGATTTAAAGAAAAGGCTAAGAAGAAATGTACATCAAGTGCCACTATTTTACTCCCTGCTTTAATCACATGGGGTTCCTCCGAATGGTTTGGGATGTTGGTTGTTACACATGAGATTTCCGTACTGCGATTAGGTATTCCGAACAAATGTGGTGAGCAAAGAAAAAAAGAAAAGGGAGCTAGGGAAGAGAAATGTAGCACCGGTTAAAGCATAGTTTAATGACTCCAATCTCAGTCACTTTTTCATATGTATTGTATGTGCAAGTCCATAGTACAGCATAATGTGTCATAATTTGGCCTCCAATTCTGACAGCAGTGCCTGACTTGGGCATTAAATCATTGCCCCAAGGAATTCACATTCTGGCAATTCCTGATGGGTAGGGCTGTCATCTCCTCCCACACATTACCTATCACTTTTGACATGATTGAATCAAAATTAGTCAGTACATTTAGATGTAAATTAGAGACATCCAAGAATAATAATGAGCACAAAAATATAGCTCTGTGTAATTGACACAGCAACAGCTTACTACCGTCTTCCACAGTGTCCTGGAAATTATGAATACCATGATAACAAAAGTATTATATCAAAAGGCGAGGAAAACTTTATTTTTTTGGAGGGGCAAATTTAACTAAGCCTCAAATCCCAATGAAGCTTCATAATATTCACTCATATAGCAGTTAAAACAACCCAATAGACACCAAATTGTTGGGGGAGGGGAAAACAGGGCTGCCCACTGGCAGTGTGCACAGAAGCTATGCCTGATATTTGGCAGATCTTTCCCATTTACACTTCACTATTATAAACACCTGAAGATTCTTTGGCAGCCCCTAGGATGAAGATCATCATTGTTTTCACTATGCAGACTCTGAGAGTGGATGCTTAAAAACCAACACTTATGATGCTAAGAACCATGCACAGTGGCCACCAAAAAGCCAGTGTGCGATGGGCTCTGACCTGTCGCAAACTGGTGTGCAAAGCCCAATGACATTTGCTGAACTCAGCATGTCGGTTTTTGACACCTGATTTCAACAGCTTCCAACACCTGGGATTACAATCAGATGTCAGTCAAGAGCATTTTTGCCTTCCCCCCCACCCCCCACCACTGAAATTTGAAATTGTGCTCTTGCACTAGACAATATCATTTTTTTCCTAGCTTGATTTATGCTAATGACTGAAAAAAGCACTGCCACATAACCAATGCTTGGAAATACATCTCATTTGGCTGACCCAACATGCTTTGTGATTTTCACATTATATTTGTAACCTAAACGCTTGTCTCATGTTTCAAATAGTAGTTTGCCCCATGAAATGTCTATGCCTCTCTTGTACTGGGCCCATCACAAACAAATATATTGTCATCTTGCAGGAGATAACAAATTTGGCCAGTAAAATGGCATTTTTACATCAACAGGAAGGAAGCATCTCTTCTGAACAGACCTATTCCAAGTTCAGCAGAGCGACAGTGAACAGAACTTCAGTCTAAAATCTCACTACTAAGACAGACAAGTGTTTACAGCAGGATCAACTCACAAATGCTCAAAGCACTTCTCTGTCAAAAGTTTTTTGCCATTTGGCACGGTTGGAACATCTGCCCAAAAGAGTAGCTTTTGAAAAAAGAATATTTGTGTCTATTCCACTGTTGTACTTGGTAATGCCCAGTAATTCAACTAATTCAAGAAACTGTAAGACCTGCTGTAACAGATGCGCCCACACTGAAGGGCTGGTGTGTGTGAAAGGCCTAATGAAAAGGCCTTAGTGACAGCCAGAGTAATACAGCAGGCTCCACTATACTAGAGAACCCACTTGATTGGTCAAGCAGAGGCACAGTTGCCTATGGCCAGGGTTAGGGGGGGCTAAAGTGCTAGCAGTATAAATAGACAGTGCAGTGCCTGTCAGAGTTTAGTCAAGATTGGGAGAGAGATTCAGGAAGAGCCAGAGTTTGACAGAGAGCGGTCTGTCAGGTCTGAAGCTGAAGGATTCTGTCTCAGCCGAGTTAGCTGACAGAAGTCCAGTCACTCTACAAGCTGAGGAGGCTTGTCAGAGAAAGGAGGCCCTGAGTTTGGTGCAAAGTGACGTGCCAGTCAGTGGCTTGGCAGTGAATACTGTCCAGACTGAGAGTCTGCCCTACCCCTGTGGAACACCAGCCTGGGAAAAGCCCAATCCAGAGGCAGTGAAGCCAAATTGGGATTAGTGTGAGAGAGGGAGACTATGTGTGCCTGAATCTCACTGGGCATAGGGCCTAGGCTGTGTGTGTGTGTATTCAGTGGGTTGTAGATCAGAAAGGACTAGTGTCTGTCTGTGAAGAAACTTAGTAGATCTAAAGCAAAATCGTTCCTGAAGAGACACCTGCATTGTGTCTGTGTCTGTGTGTGAAACCTAAGTAACATCTGAAGGTCTGTAATTTGTTGAAAAGAACATCTCTGAAACCATCAAGCATTAGTACCTCTCTGAGCCAGTTAAAGAAGCCTTTCTCTTGTTTTTAAAATAAATTTAATTCGTTGTGTTCAAGTTACCCTCGTGCCAGCCTGCGTTTGTGTGTGAGAGATTGAAGAGTGCCTCTTTGTGTGGCTAGAATCCCAACCAATTTTAGTTCCCTCCATTTCTTTGATTAAGGGACTTTGAAGGACATTCCTCTCAAACCAAGAGCAAATGTGAGGTGGAATCCTTTATTATATTTGGCAGCCAGCAGCAGTTTTAGGGTTCTTAGTTCCTTTTCTTTAATGGTGGCAGCAGAATAAAAAGAAGATCCCTGAACATTAGTCTGGGATATTTTGGGTGGCAAAGGAAACCCCACTGGTCAGTTTAGTGGGAACCTTGATTGTAGGCCACACGTCCCGTTACAATTGGTGGCTAGCGGTGGGATAATATCTCTCTCTTGCCCGGAATATAAGGACTCTGTTACACCTGCCAATTGCTGGCAAATCTTTGTCCAAAAACTGAACACAAGAAACAAAAGGTCATGCACGAGCACCTCTGGTGCTCTGAATACTCATTCTGCCCAAAATACAGCAATCAAACGGAGTTGCACTTCTATAATGTTGTGTTTAAGCCCATGACTAATGATATAAAACACAATCAGCCCCATCCAAAATGTGGGGAATCTGCCAGTGGGAGCAGACATGCTGCCAGATTTGCCCTCCCTGGGGCACATGCCGCACCTGAGGGGCGAGTCCATTGGTGTGCAGCTGCTGCAGCCATCCCCAGTGGCAGGACATTGTGGCAGACACCACACCAGCATCCCAATGCCCTACTGGCACCAGCATAGCAGGGGCAGGCTGGAAACATGGCCAGGGAGCATAACCATTGGCCACTTTACACAGCATTACACTGACAGCCAGGGCCTCAGACTTACGTCACCAAAAAGGTGGTGTAAGTTCATCCAGCCCAATGAGGGCTTCTGGATGGCGGGGAGACTTTTTTGCATTTTAAACGCCGCCAGAAAACCTTCATGGGACCAGTGGCCAGTTGTGGTCGCATCACCTGGCCTCTTAGATGAGGCTGCCCAGCATTTCTTGAACTTTTGCCTGTGCTCCACATGCATTCATCTTGTGAAAGTTACAAGACAAGCAACTGGCTTCATGCATAAGTTTTTATTTAGTATAGGTTCAAGCATGTGTTATTTGGCATGTGGAAGTACGTATCAACCAAGCCTGTGAAGGCCTCTGCAAGTTCATAATCCCTGTCTGTGAAAGCTACACCAGGGCCAAATTTTCCTCTGCACAACATTTGACACAGCAGAGGACTCCTCCCCCCCCCTTCCCAAAACAGAAACCCTTCCTACAGGATAACCAGCATTGTGAATCCTCGGTGCATATGTTTATTCATTTATCACATTTTATCATGTGCTTCCTCCAGGGATCTTAGGAAAATATTTATCAGTTTGCCTTCTTCCACATATTTTCACAACAACCTTGTGAGATAGGTCTGGCTAAGAAAGAGTGGCTTGCCCAAGGCTACCCATGAGCTTCATGGCACAGTGGGTCTCTGTGGTCCAATTTGAACCTGGGTCTCTCAGGTCCAAGTCCAGCATTTTAACCACCATACTTGCTTAAAATACCCCTCCCCTATAATCTCCCAATAAGCAGTTCTAGTAGTTTGTGCTCACCCTCTACACATGAGGGAGGGAATCATAGGCCCTTTCCCCACTTACCTTAAGCCCCGCACTACTCTCCGCGAGTAGCGCGGGGTCCCACTGCACTCCCCACGTCAGGGGCGGCAACAGCGCAGCCACCCCGACGCTGCCGCTCTTGCGCCTGCTCAGCGCTGCATCCCTGGCGCTGGCGAAAACGGCGCCTTTGGATGACCCCGCGCTCTGCGCGGGGTCGTGGGGACGCCGGAATGCGCGCCAGGGATGCCGCGCGCTCAGAGCAGCGCGCAGCGACGGCGGCAGCAGGAGAAGTGGGGAAAGGCCCATACACATAATATGCCACAATACATAATGGGGGATGCAGCCCCAATTCAACAGATAGCCACAAGAGAGGAAGAAGGAGAATAGAGACACTTGTGTTCCTACTCTCTTCAGCCACCCAGTTATCTTTTTTAAGTTTGTGCTTTGCAATATGTTGGATTTTTCACTGCTCTCTTTAATTGTTTCATTCCAAATAAAAACAAACTGCTACTTCTTGGAGGAAAGGCATCCAAGGGAAATGTTGCCCCCTACTCCCTTATTCCTGCATAAATAATATCTTGTTCCTCTGTGCCACTTTGTAAAAACCCATCTCTATCATCCCAGAAATATAGATGTATCATTTATACTCAGGCTGTGTATGTTTTCTGGTTCTGAAATAAAGATACAGCTGCCAATGAGAAGAATTGGTAGAGGCATCAGTAGTTCAACTAACAGGGCAGCTGCAGTCATGTTTAGAGCCCAGAGCCTTAAAGGTGCAGGTACCACTTGGGGTAAATACTTGAAAAATTTATGTTGCTTCCTGCCCTCCTCATTATGCAACTTCACAAGCTTATTTCTTGCCTTTCCTGTCACTGCATGCATCTCCAGTACTGTTTCTGAGGTATGATTTTGGCTAGCAACTTTGAGGCAGGATTGCCAACTGGCCAGTAAATAATGGCCTGGTCTATTACTATGCCTTTTAAAAAGAATTACACAAAAATATATCTATTCACTGCTTGGAGCTCAACTTTATTATCTGCTAATTTGCTGCAGCTCAAGCTTCTGTTAAAGGAAAGCTATGGGGTCCATTTTGAAAGCTAGTAGCTGTATTTGAGGACTGTGTTTTCTCTGAGGAAGTCTCATTCGGTTCCAGAGGCTGCTACAAATTAATATTATTGACATTCCTCTAACTGGGTGTATCTGCATCCTGAGAAATAACATAAGTCTAAGAAAAGGGAACACATCAACACAGAGTAGGTATTTTTTTAATTTGGGGGGATTACTTATTGGCGTTACTGTAACACTCAATAACCTGAATAAACCAATTCTGTATCCCTAACTTAAAGCAGGCAGGCCTAAAAGTCTCCTGAAATCTTGCCAGCATATCAGAGCCTTCATGCTGAATATCTCCCTGAAGTGTTTGATTAGCCTTTTGCCAGAAGGGAAAGGAAATTAGCTGGAACAATTTCTGTGTCAGTTGGCTGTGAGAAAAAACCCAATGCCAAAGACTGCTAATTTGTCCATGTACTTACCCTACTTTCATTCAACAAAGACATTAACGCTACTCAAGGAGGTAACTTGAGCCTTAAAACTATCTTATTCCATCAGTAGAAAGTGCAAGAATTTCTGAAGCAGTTTTTCTGCCATTATGAAAGCCTTCTACAAGTGTTTCTGTGTTGGATAGCATTTGGCTTTCTGAGTTATGTAGTCTTAATAGGTCTAAAAAACATGAATCCCAGTTTTCAGATAAGCAGTACTTGACAGGATAAGCAGTACTTCAGATGGCAAATTTGGAGGATACCATTAAAAGCAGCAAAATATCCATTATTTAATTATGTTTTTACTTCCATTGGGATCACATGAATTTTCTCTTCAGACCTCAAAATATCTTGTACTGTTCCCAAGAGCTCATGATTCAAAGTTATTAGTAGGGTTTCCATCTGATAAAAATTATATGGCCTACCCTGTGCTTCTCATAGCTATTTGATCTGTAGAAGTCAACAAGTGAGATTTGCTAAGTCCCAGAGAGTTGTATTATTATGATTGATTGATTGATTGATTGATTGATTGATTGATTGATTGATTGATTTATCCCCTGCTTTTTCCAGAGTTGCCAGAATGTCTGGGGGGGGGGGGGAATCCTGTCCAATTAGCAGAGGCTGAAAAGGAATCAGGCAGCTGAAGTTTCTTGTGGCATGAAGGTAAATAAATTCCTATCAAACCTTTATTAAATAGATATTACATTTTTTATCCAGGCAGTTGACTACTTTTCTTCTCAAAGTAGCTTAACACATCATTTTCCTCTCCACCATTTTTCTCACAACAGCCCTGTGAGAAAGGTTAGGCTAAGAGAGAGGAACTCATCCAAGATAACTCATCAAGTTTCCATGGATATGAAGCTGGGACTTCCAGATCCCTAGACTGACATCCTTATCATTAAGCCTCCAAATCATGCTGATATGGAAGTCTATGAAAGGAGAAAGTACAGGTAAAAAGGTTAGCAAGCCTAAATGATGACAAAGTACAAAATACTATTTAAGGAAGCTATTGTTAACTCAAAGGGTGTGGTTTGATAGCTAGAGTGTCAGATTAGGGATATGAAGCTTTGCTGGTGGTCCCTTGCCCCTCAATGATGCAGCTGGCCTCAACTTGGGCCAGGGCCTTTATGGCTCTGGCTCCTGCCTGGTGGAACACTCTTCCATCAGCTGTTAGGGCCCTGCGGGACCTTGGTGAGTTCTGCAGGGCCTGCAAAACGGAGTTGTTCCACCGGGCCATTGGGGAGGCTGGCCACGGATTGCCTGCCCCCTCTTGATGCCCCTGCATTGTGTTGTACCACCTCCAGCATTGCCGATACTGCAGTCCATCATTTTCGGTGCTGCTATCTCCCTCCCAGCCTTGGGACAGGACACCATAAATAAATAGATAAATAAATAATGTCATTTCAACTCAGTTTTAAGTGGATGCTGCTGTGTAAACTTTTAAGGGTTTTAATGTTCATGTTTATATTTATTGTTTTATCGGTCTTGTTTATGAGCAACTCTAGACACTCAGAATTCAGAAACACAATATATTAATCAAATAAGCAGTGAAAGAATTAATACACAATTGATATAGTAACAGAATTCTTAAGAGTAATTAAGGTACTCTAAACTGAAGTATGTCCAAATTTATTCCATTTTATTGTATTATGCTTTTTTCTTTGATCATCCAGGTCTGCCGAATAATATTCAATGCAATCATATGTAGAGTCACTCCAGTCCAAACCTGTAAACATTTATGAGTTTGTAAGTGGTACAACATAGGATTGTTCTACTTGTAAACCATAAAAGCTTGTAATATTTCTAATCAATTAGTTGACTATGAAATATCTTTCTCTGCAGTCAACAACAAGAAAGTGATCTTCACACTGTCTCCACATAAGTCTCAAATATTTGGTTGACGTCCATATGGGATTGCCAGCTTTTTTTTTCCTGGCAAGATTCCTTGCCTTTAATAACTGCTAACTGAAAAAGTCTTCACCTACTGGATTTGCTTTTCATTCTTTCAGATCCTTGGAGGAGGCTCAATATTGAAGCTCAATATTCCATATGCTTCACATTAAAGAGCATCCAAAATCCAGTCTTTGGCATTTTTGGTTAAAGCCTCTTAGGTGGCAAGTTAAGAAATACCCCTCTTGGCCTGAGAATTTGGAGAATCATTCCCAGTCAGAGCAGATTATACCAAACTAGCTGAATAAGACAGAACAAGCAACATAAATTTAAAACGGACAACATTCTGGCATGTCTCATTTTAGGTGTTGGACCATCCCATTTTCTTTAAAAACAATGAAGTCTGTATTAATTCTATTATTTCCGTGGACTACAAAAAAAATTGGCAGACCCCATATTCGAAAACTTTCAAATACCAAACAGTTATACAAGCCAAGATGCTGTGTCTTTCCTCTGACCACCCATTTTGTGAGTTCTGAAAACATGGAACACTTCCAAACAATTTGTTGGTCCAGCAAAAAGATTTAATTTACTCTGTCCAAGTTTTCAGTGGTTAATACAACACCCTGATCTATTCATAGCCCTTTGCTTTTTGGATTTTTGTTAATTGACTGGCTGAGGAAATGTACAAATGATAACCAAGTACAATTGAGACCTCATCCATTAATTAGAACTAATTTGTTACTCATTTAGAGTAACACTTGACTTGCACAATTAGGCCTGTTCAAAATCACGACCGTACAAGCAAGTGTGATTGAGACAATAAATACCCTTCATCATAAGCACATGTACAAGTGCCTGAAAGAGCAGAAGTGCCAGTACCCAAATGATTCACATCTTGGTTGAGTGCTTAGGAGTCAAGGCAATAACTTTGACAAATAATTCTGTCATTATTCTGTATTTATCTCAACAACATACCATGTGACTGGACAAGGAAGCTGCCTTGAGCAGCAGATCTGTGGTTCTAAAATTCATTTTGATGTGTTGTTGTCATAGGATTAAAAACAACCCATTCTTCAATGGTCTGCTTGACCTATGGTTTTCTACATATCCTTAGTACTGGGGAGGAGCAGTGGCGTTCCTACCTAGGGACATGGGGTACCCTTTGTCCCCGGGCGCCCCCCATTTGGTCACGTGGGGGGGCGCCAACATTTCAAGGTCGTTTGTATGTTTTTTACATTTTAAAGTGTTTTTTCACGTTCCGGCCTGCAGGGGGCGCATTTTTAGGGCTAGCGGCACCAAAATTTCAGGGTACCACCCGGAGACTGTCCTGATGATACCACCCAAATTTGGTGATGTTTGGTTCAGGGGAAGCAAAGTTATGGACCCCCAAAGGGGGTGCCCCATCCCCATTGTTTTCAATGGGAGCTAACCTGAGATGGGGGCTACCCATTTGAGGGACAATAACTTTAGTCCTCCTGAACATAACTTCACCAAACTTGGGTGGCATCATAAGAATTGTTAACAGATGATACCCTGAAATTTTGGTGTCACTAGCTGTAAAAATACACCCTTTACAGGCACCACAAGAAATTTGCCCAAGATTCTTTGTTTTGCAGTGACTTTGCTACATTGTAGCCAATGGGGAATTTCTGAGTGTGTAGGCAGGCTGCACATTTTTGAAGATAGAGGCACCAGACTTTCAGGGTGGCTCCAGGAGGGCATCCTGATAATTGCATCCAGGTTTGGAGACTTTTGCTTATGGGGGTTCAATTTTATGGGCCCCCCAAAGGCTTATTTTGTTTCCTTGCTCCTGCACATGAAAGCCTGTGGGCTGAGTTCTCCCAGAACTCTCTCAACTCCCCCCCCCCCACTCCAGAAGCAAAGCTCACCAAGCTTGGATGCTATTACTCAAGGTCTCTTGGAGCCACCTTGAAAGTCTGGTGCCTCTATCTTCAAAAATGTGCAGCCAGTGCTTACACACTCAGAAATTCCCCAGAATTTGCCAGGCTCTTCAGCAAGTTCTGTGGTGGGAAAAATTACTTTCCCCACCATAGACTTCAATGGGGCTATCTGTTATGCCGAGATGGCTCTGTGGTAGAGGTTTCAACAGGAGGCACTGTGGTAGGGATGTTGCTCTGAGTGGGGGCATTTCCTATAGGGCTGCTGGTGTGAGTCTCCTGAAAGGAACCAGCCAAATTTGCTAAAATGTGTGTGGAAGAGGAAAATGCTGTGGGCACCGAGTTGAAGGTGAACCTGATGCCCACAGCATTCGGCCATCACAGGCAAACTTTAGCAAAGTTGGCTGGTTCCTTTCAGGAGATTCACACCAGCAGCCCTACAGGAAATAAGTGCCCCCGCCCAGAGAAAAACCACTACCACAGTGCCTCCTGTTGAAACCTCTACCACAGAGCCAGCTGGGCATAACAGAAAGCCCCATTGAAGTCTATGGTGGGAAAAATAATTTTTCCCACCACAGAACATGCACATCATGCAGGCTTGATGGCGGGCAGATTCTGGGGAATGTCTGAGTGTGTAAGCAGTGACCACACATTTTTGAAGACAGAGGCGCCAGACTTTCAAGGTGGCTCCAAGAGGCCTTGAATAATAGCATCCAAGCTTGGTGAGCTTTGCTTTTGGGGGTGGGTGGGGGCGCTGAGAAGTTCTGAGAGAACTCACCCAGCAGGCTTCATGTGCAGGAGCGGGGAAACAAAATAAGCCTTTGGGGGGCCCATAAAATTGGACAGAAGCAAAGGTCTCTAAGCCTGGATGCAATTAGCAGGATGCCCTCCTGGAGCCACCTTGAAAGTCTGGTGCCTCTATCTTCAAAAATGTGCAGCCTGCCTCAGAAATTCCTCATTAGCTACAGTGGAGCAAAGTCACTGCAAAACAAAGAATCTTGGGCAAATTTTTTGGGGTGCCTGGAAGGGATGTATTTTTACAGCTAGTGACACCAAAATTTCAGGGTATCATCTGTTAACTATTCTTATGATGCCACCCAAGTTTGGTGAAGTTATGTTCAGGAGGACCAAAGTTATTGTCCCTCAAATAGGTAGCTCCCATCTCAGGTTAGCTCCCATTGAAAACAATGGGGATGGGGGCACCCCCTTTGGGGGTCCATAACTTTGCTTCCCCTGAACCAAACATCACCAAATTTGGGTGGTATCATCAGGACAGTCTCTGGATGGTACCCTGAAATCATGGTGCAGCTAGCTTTAAATGCGCTCTCTGCAGGCTGAAAAAACACCAAAAATAAACCCAAATGCCCAAATTGGTCATGGTGGGGGAGGGTGGCCGCCCGTACGCCAGGCCGGGGGGGGGGGGCGCCAAACTCAGGTTTTGTCCCCGGGCGCCAGTTTGCCTAGGTACGCCCCTGGGGAGGAGCCAAGACACACCATGATGCATGCACATACCTTTCGATCATTCCCTCTTCATGTTCCAACACCCCTGTACCACAGGAAATAAGCTGGGGAGACAAATGAACAGAGGTAATGCAAATGTCCTCAGTGAATATTCTGGGGTCGCCTGCTTCTCTAACTACACAACACATGTGACAAAAGTCAGTTCAGGAAAAAACCTGACTTTACTTATAGTCACATGTACACAAAGGAGACTCACCTTTTAAAAATGCTGGGTAGCTTGCTGCAGCTCCCTGTGCAGTGCAGAGGGAGAAGTAGCTTTAGGCTTCCCCCTGACCCCAATGTTTTCACCAGCTGGAAGAGCCATATGAGAGGACCTTGTCTGCACCCTTCTCAAACTTTAAATGTCTATCACATGATCCCAGGAAATGCTGAGCCTGAGAAGAGAGTGAACAAAACCCTCTCTTGGCTATTTTGATGGGCAAAAACAGCCCAGGAGGGAAGCCTGAGGTCCTCTTCCTACACTTGCAGCATTCAGTACCACCACCCAGCTGTTTTTAAGGCAAGATCCTGAGTGTACATGTCACTGTGAATCATGACTCAGTTTCCTCAGTCTGACTCCTGTCACATGTATTATATAGTTAGGATCTGAGTCTAATATAGTATTATATAGTTAGGATCTAGTATTATATAGTTAGGATCTGAGTCTAAGTCAGGAAGTACTAGGAGACCCTTATAAAAGCAGAATATAATAAAGTCACTCTTTAAAACTTCGTAAGAAATACAAATAAAGAAATTTTAGGCCTTTCTGGATGAAATTGTTAGATCCCTTCCCATGCAGTTTCAGGCCAAGGTCTCTTATGCACATTCACCTTTTCCTGGGTTTTTGTTTTTGTCTTGCATGTATGAACTGCAATGATCAGTGCCAGATGTGCCTTGGATTCACAGCTCCTCCATATTCCCAGGCAGTTTCTGTCTCCCTTCCACAACCCAAAATTCCATATTGACTAGTTTGCATGGAGTTGTTTGAGCCATCTATGGGCTGCACACATTATCGAAATGTCATTCTATGTCAACTATCATCCCTTTCTTTTTGCGCAGGTGCCCTAACAAACTAACACAGTCTTGATAATTATAGAAGCGCTGACCATGAGATGTTGTCCCCCCTGATGTTCTCACAATACAGCGATAGAACAATGCCATGTATGAGGCAGCTATTGGCTACAGTACTTTCCCACTGGCTACAGTACTATCCCTGCACTACTCCAGGCATATCTCTATCGAAAAACCATGCTGACTGCTTTACATGTCCTTCTGCTGTGCCTTAAAAACTCCATGCAGCTGACACATAACCACCAAATTCATGGCAAGAGAAATCCACTGAAGAGGTTTAGCATTGCCTTTCTCAGCATAGCAATTGTGCAGTTACCCGCCACAACATTAGCCATGAGTGACCCCACTTGGCTTCTGAAAACTGATGAAGTCTGCCTTGCCCGGAGCTAAGCACATCAAGCCATGGATCACCATTTGCCATTTTCTAACTGCTAATCACATCCCATTCGACAATCACCCTGAATGGTTTTCTCTTAGCAACACATACAATTTCAAATACATTAATAGCTGCCCAGCAAACACATAAATTGGAGAAGAAGCCTGCAACAGAATCTGCAAGGGTACAGATCTGAATCGGAGGTTTCCACACAGAGTAGAAGGGAAGTGCTTTTCCTGCAGTGCAGGATCAAAATACCAGTTTTTTAAAGGTGAAAGATTTATACCATCTGAAGAGCAAATGGTTCAGAGGTCAGGGGAAGTGTGGAAAGGGAGGTGGGAAAATGGGAAGGAAGAGGAAGTGATGTTATTGCTGCAGTCAACTCACAGTGGGAAAATTTGGGACATGGTTTAACACCACCCATGAAGCTGATTTGCAAGCAGGTAAAAAAAAAACTTGTATTACTGCTCAAGGAGAACAAGGGCAAAAGTATTGACAACCCTCTTGATTCTGTCTCTTGATTCTGTGGGTCCTCTCAGTGGCTTTTAATACCACTGAACACGGTAACCTTCTGGAACATTTATCTAGGGATTGCAGAAGTCTCAGTCCTACTCGAAGAACACTACCTTTCAAAAGGCGGTGTTGGGGTGCTGCTATTCAGCCCCTTGGCCTTTAGCTCATGGGGTCCCACAATTTTTTTTAAAAAAATTATTGTATAGAATGTTTATATAGCCGTTATATACAATATATTTTTTCTAACTATACATTTCCCCCCCTTTTTTCCCCTCCCTCCCCCTCTTCTTTTTCCCTGTTGTTCAAGCAAGCAGCAAAAGTTCCATTCTCTGTGTTCTCTTCTTCCAGATTTCTTCGTTAAATCCGGCTTCTCTCATCCAGGTCTCAAACATTGTCCATATCATCATAATATCTCTTAATTTCTCTTGCCATAGCATATTTTTTGCCATCACCTCAAAAATTTCTAACTGTATTTGTTCCCATACATTTTCCAACCATTTTGAGATTGTCCATTTCTTATTATCTTTCCAGCCCAATGCTATCACTGCATGTGTAGCTCTAATCATAATTTTATACATTGGTCCCAGAGTTCTATTTACCATTTTATCTTCTATTATTCCTACCATTAATAGATCATTATTTATATCAATTTTCACTTTTACTAATTGTTCTATATACTTCAAAAAAAATTCCCAAAACTTTTTTACCTCTTTACATTCTATCCACATATGGATGTAGTATGCTCCCTGTTCATCACAATGCCAACATCTTGGGCTCAATCCCTTAATCATATAGGCTAGTTTTATTGGGGTTCTATACCATTTAAGAATTACCTTTCTTTCCAGTTCCACATATTTTTCAATCTTTATCTTATTCATACTATCCATGATTCTTTCCATTTTTTCATCATCAAAGAGTTTTTCTTTCTCCCATTTTTGCTTCAACATTCTCAACATAAAATCCTTATCTTCCAACATATATTTAAAGACTAGTCCCAATATTTTTCCTTTTAGTATTTCATGGCTCTTCAACCATTGAATTATTATACAATATGGGGTCCCACAATGTTCCATCTTTCCCCATGCCCTTTAACATCTACATGAAACTGCTGGGTGAAGTCATCTGGGATTTGGGATGGGTTGCCACTAATATGTGGATGACACTCTGCTCTATCTCACACTTCCATCTGATCTCAGGAAGGCTGTACCAACCCAGGACCAGTGCCTGGAAACAGTTTAGGAATGGATGTGGGCTAATAAACTGAAGCTTAATACCAACAAGACAAAGTGCTAACGGTGAGCAAGAAGCATCAGATCTCTCTCTCTCTTCCCCTCTCCCACTCTAAAAGCCAATAACCTGAAACCATATTTGGTTTTATTCAGCTCTGCTGACTAGCTCAAGTTGCTGTATTGGGAAATTAAAAAAACCAAAAAAACAAAAAGGGTTTTTCAAGGGGGGGGGGGTGATTTGGATTTACTGAATCACCAAGCCTAGTCCAGATCACATCTTGACTCTGCAAGAAACTCAGTAGTTAACCTTAGCAAAAGCAGTCCACCTAAAATATCCTCCCCTGCAAATGGGCACAGTAATATTGGCCTATGTTGCAAGGTTGTTGTGAGGATTGCATGATCACATATGAGAAGTGCTTTGAACACTGAAAATACTCTATAAAATGTACAGAAGTTGACACTTGTTTTTCTTGACATTGGCTTTGAGCCTTTTACATTTCATACCATAGCAGAAATTCAACGTGCGGTATTTTCCCTGGATAATCAGAGCTTTGGGTGTGCACTTGTTGAACTGCTGCCTGTGGTGCAGCTATTAAATACAGCGAGCCTCTGTCAGAAGTGACAGCTCTAAGTCGTGCTAAAATCAGTTCATCAAATTGACCCTTCTTTAGTGAATGGCATTTTTGCAATGGCAGATGAGGATTGCCAGCTTTCAAGCTGGTCCCTCTAGCTGTCCCTTTCAAATCAGTTTGATCTGCATCAAATGCATGCGATGTTATTTACCTCCATGCAACAAGAAGCTTTGGTTGCCCATTTTGTAACATCAAGCCTCTATTAAAAGGAAAACACATTTTTTTCCAGCTCTATTGGCAATTCTGTGGCAGACCAGTTCACAAGCGTATAACAAAATGAACTCAATCTCCTTTCAGAGTTACAGGATGTTTGGGGAGCCTAAAGGAGTAGCTAAAACAAAATATGCAACTTTTCTTAATGTTACTTCTTACGTATTGTGTCAAATGACTGTTTTAACTAGGACAAGGTGAATGCCTGCCTCCAGCTCTGTTGAGGTAGGAAGACAGGATGTATGTTTGTTATCACCCTGGCAAATAGAAGTTCATAATCAAAATATCCATAGATGGTTATAACTAGGGCATCTGTCTCCATATGGAGGCAGGCATATGTTAGATCTTTCAAGCCAGTTTGATTCATTTTGACAAGGTGAATAAGAGCCAATGAAATACAATTTCTTCAGCATTTCAGAGCTTTACTTCTTTCAACGGAAGCAAGCAGTTCTTCCCTACCTCACACATATCCACTTCAGTAGGTGAGATGTTTTTTCTTATACATGAGACCATTTGGATGTGTGACTTCCAAGGAGTACTAGAGATGTGACATGGAGGCAGGCAATGGCTTGAGACTTTTGAATGTCTCTTCCTTTGAAAACCCTATTGGGTCACCATAAGTCAGTATGACATGACAGGGAAAAAAATTGCACCGAATTGCTTGCTTTGTACATGGGAAAACAAATTTAATATTGCAGCAGGCTGCACAGAGCTAACTTGCATTGAGAATTTACTCAGCAGATTCATTCACCAAGCATTTTTGCAGTCTAACAATAGTAGGCATAGCAGAGTTAAGTCTACTGGCATAAAAGAGTGTAACTCTGTTTAGCACAGCATTGTCCTAAATTTCAGTGTCACTCTTTCATGGGAGTAAGCCCCAGTGAAAGTTCTAAGTAGGATTCTGAATAGGCCTGGTAAATATTGTTCTCAGTGATCTAAGTCAGGCACATGATTTTTGTAATAATTTTTCAGGGTAGTTCTGTGAAACTAGGAATTCTTTTCAAAAAAAAAAAAGCAAAGACCTACTAAAATTATTTCCAAAGAGGAAAACTACCTATTAAGCCGGAATTTGAAAAGCATGGCCTGTTTAGTATAAAAGAGTGCAATGGGATAGGGTAACACTCTATAAATATATCCAAGGGAGCAAGTCTAGGAAGGACAGCTATTTTCAGTACAAGAACTGATTACAAATTGGCCATTCATATGTGTAGGCTGAAAATGTGAATAATTTATTTTCAATATGTTATATTGTATTGCACTTGAGGCAGTGAAGCTTTGCCACACACAGGGTTGCCAACTGGTCGGGGGCGGGGGGGGAGCCCTTTCTTTTTAATAGCAGCTTAATGTCTAGAAATAGGCAGATGAACCTTTCCATGGCATGGAGCTAAATAACACTGCTGTAGATCAAACTGCAGGTTAAGCTCGTATTAAAGGGGCAGCTAAAGAGGTCAGTTTAAAAGTTGGCAACCCTAAATGAACAACAGCTTGAGAGGGAAGGGAATAGGAAACAGCCACAAAGTAAAAACAGGAGGAAGCTGTTCCACAAGAGAAACAAAAAGTGAAGGTCAAGAAAGTCAGGTAGGTGCATGCGTGTGTGTGTGTGTGTGGTTGTGTCAGCGAGAGAGTATTCTTGCAAGTAGACATGGGAGAACTGTCCAGGAATCAATTTGGATAGAGCTCACTTGCTACAAATGACTGTTGGAGACCCAAGAACTCCCTTACTCTGAGAAGATCCAAAGAATCACCTTTGGTATCAATTCACCAAATTGCCTTATGAAGGACCTGATTTGAATTTCCTTTTCTCTCCCCACAACAGACACCTTGTGAGGTGGGTGGGGCTGAGAGAGTTCCGAAGAACTGGGACTAGCCCAAGGTCACCCAGCAGAAATGTAGGAGCGCAGAAACACATCTGGTTCACCCAGGGGCGTAACGAGGCAGCCCTGGGCAAACTGTAGCCCTGGGCAAAACCTGAGTTGGATGCCCCCTCATGGGCGGCCTCTCCACCATGACCAAAAATTTTTTGCACCAGGACATTGGTGCCTGCAGGGGGTGCATTCTTAGACATATCAGCACCAAAATTTCAGCATATCATCAGGAGACTGTCCTTATGCTACTCCCCACGTTTGGTGAGGTTTGGTTCAAGGAGTCCAAAGTTATGGACTCCCAAAGGGGATACTTATCCCCATTGTTTCCAATGGGGAGACTAATAGGAAGATGGGAGGCTACAGTTTTGAGGGTCCATAACTTTGGAGCCCCCTGAACCAAACTACGCAAAACTGGAGGGTATCATCAGGGCAGTCTCCCTGATGAACCCTGAAAGTTTTTGAGACTGTGCTGCTTCAGAAATGCCCATACAGCCCCCGCCTGCAACCCCCATGGACAGCAATGCAGAAAACTCAATGCAGAACAAAGATTCTTGGGCAGATTTCGGGATGTTCTTGCAGGGAGGGCATTCTTGGACGTATCAGCACCAAACTTTCAGGGGCATCATCTAGGAGACTGTCCTGATGGCACCCCCAACGTTTGGTGCAGTTTGGTTCAGGGGGTCCAAAGCTATGGACCCTCAAAGGGGTAGCCCATCTCCTTAGCAAAGAATGTGGGATGGGGTGCCCCTTTGCTGAGGTCGCAGCACTGGACCCCCTGAATTGCACCAAACAGGGGATACCATCTGAGCTCGATACCCTAATGAATTTTGGTGCCGATGCCCCTAAAATATGCACCCCTGCAGGAACACATCCTAGAGTTTGCCCAAGAATCTTTGTTCTGCATTGAGTTTTCTGCATTGCAGTCAATGGGGGTTGCAGGCTGGGGAGGCACATTTCTGAAGGCACAGTCTCAAAACTTTCATGGTCTCATCAGGAGACGTCCCTAATGATACCCCCCAGGTTTGGTGCAGTTTGGTTCAGGGGGGCCAAAGTTATGGACCCTCAAAACTGTAGCCCCCATCTCCTATTAGCTCCCATTGGGAGTCCATAACTTTGGACTCCTGTAGCTCCCATTGGGAGTCCATAACTTTGGACTCCTTGAACCAAACCTCACCAAACCGGGGGGGTAGCATAAGGACAGTCTCCTGATGATACGCTGAAAATTTGGTGCCACTAGCCTAAAAACTGCACCCCCTGCAGGCCAAAAATGGAAAACCACTAAAAATACCCAAAAACGAACCCTGCATTTTGATGCCCCCCACAAGGTGATGCCCTGGGCAGCTGCCCACCTTGCCCAATGGGCATGACACCCCTGGGCTCACCAGATAAGCCTCTGCCACTTAGGTGGAGGAGTGAGGAATCAAACCCAGTTATCCAGATTAGAATCTACCTGCTCTTAACCACTACATATGCCTGTTCTTGCTTCTTTAGTTCAAAAAAGTAGAATCATAAGAGGAGGATAAAGAGAAGGAATTCCTATTTCCCTTCAATCTGAGGCCTCAAAAAGGTTGCACAACACTCCCTGCCAGCAGGTTTTCTATAGTGACAATGGAGAACATGGAGAAACAGCTGTATTTTTCCTAAATTATTATTACAGAGAGCTTTGCTCTGGATTCCTACAATTCTACCTACCTAGTCACCACCTGTGAACCCTGCAGTCATATTGACTGTGGTTGCTATGACTTGAGCAGATTGGTGGTGGCAGTGATGTGAGAATCTTGTGGAACCTTGGACAATATTTCAATCCCTGAGGTTCTGAACTGAAGTAATCTCTGGAAAGGTAGTTCCCAGAATGACTGACTTGTTAATGTCAGGTGGGATGAATACAGACACTAAGGCACATTCAGGCAAGTAAAATAAAGAGAGCCCAAAGGACTCCATGGAATTGGCTAGGGAGAACTTAAGAGAGTTCTATAGCCAGAGCACAGAGAGTTCTTGAGTGACGTTCATGTGAGTGAGAGCTCAGAGTGAGGTCTGAGTGGAAAACTCAGTGTTTGAGTTCTGTTTCTGGTCTGAACAGGTTGAATGGCTGTAAAAAGTGAGGTACTTTGTTCTCTGGCTAAATCCAGGAAGCTCTGCGAAGGAGGGACTGGAAGAGGCAGATACAGCCTTCTGTACCCTGTCCCTAGTTTAACATCAACCACTTAAAAGCTGACACAGAGTTGAAAATTTGAGGTTCTCAGGGAAAGACCCATTCTGGGAACATAAGTTAAAATTACTTATGAGTGTGGTGATCCAAATAGAGAAGAGGAGACAGAATTTGAAAGCAACTCCATCTCAGTATATTCAGCCTGAGATCAGGACAGGATTGTCCTCATGAGAGTGTGGAAGAAAAACAGCCTGGAAAGTCTAGTGAAAGTCTTCTAAGAAAAAGAAGCACAAGTGTTTATATTGTTTTTGAACATCTTGATTTGTTTCTTGAACCATCCTTACTAGGGAGCCAGTGAATATATCTTTTGAGAGAGGCTAAACTCTAGTAAAGAAACTAAATTGTTTCTACCACAGCCATAAGCAGCAACCTGTACTGAAATTGAAAATATCTGCTGAACTTACCTGATTAAGATAACTTGGGTTATATAACTTTGCCAACTTCTTGGTTAGTTCCTGTAAATAAAACTTTTGTTTATCTTTTTTAAGTACAATGCCTCTTGTGCATTAATTTCAAGAGTCTGACAGGAAAATAAAAGGGATATCTGTCTTTGATATACAGAACACATTTCTTTGTCATTATAGAGCTGTTTCCTTTTCTTTTAGTTATTATCAGTTTTTATTTTAAACAAAGGTGGGAAAATTAAACTATGTTACCTTAGTGTTAACAACAGTGGGAAACTGCCCAGTGAGCCCTCACAGTGACAGTTAAAGTTTTTGGCAAGAAAGTTCCCAGAGAGCACCTTGCCAGGACAGAGGAAGGTGTGATATCAGGCATCCAGGTGACTGGAAGGGGGAGAAAAGAACATGGTCTTTGTTTGTTGGCCTGCCTAAAGACTAGCTGGCTGCTATCTCCAGCTGACTAGCAGCAGCTGCATAAACTGTATGCAGTTGGTGGGGGGAAAGCAGAATGGAGTGGAATTGCTGTCTGGCTTGGTTATGTAAGCCAATAAGAATTTGGAGCTCTACAACTTATCTTTGTAATTGAAGATGAGCTATAGGGGATACCAAAGTTCTTCTTTCTGAGCACAAGGAGTACAACTTTGATAACAACTCTACATAAAAAGAGAAAACAGATGCGTGACACATACAAGACAGTAGAATGCATTTTAGAAAGTGCAAAATGGGAGAGAAACCAATGATCAACAGTTAGTCCATGCTTCAGGTAGGGTAATGCATTTACCACACTTGATATTTCATTGGAAGCATGCAACTCCAGTGCTTCCAGCAGCTACCTGACAAAAAGAATTCAGTGAAGCTTTCCACCAGAGAACCACTATGATGGGAAAAGTTGCAATCTACTAGTCAAAAGCCCTGGAAGTAAAGGACTCATTCTCCCTCTTGCCCACTACTACATCATCATCATATCTAATCCTTAACATGGCCCTGTCGGTGGATCCTTAAATCCACAGATTGTGGCCATCCATTGATTGGGTTCTGACTTTTTAAGGGTTCAACCACAAGTCTTTCACAAAATCGAGCAGGTCAAATATTTCCGATACCTTGACATTTGCTATTGGTATAATTTGTCATGGTCCTCACAGAGACAAGCAGTAACTACCTCGGCACATACCAACATGACGGCAATATATCGCTTTTTTTACAGTAAAGGTAAAGGCAATCAATACATTCCTGCTGCCTTGAATGTTTTTGAGGCTAGGATTGGCTCCTTGCTACTGTACGGTTTCCCTATTTGGATTTCGGCAATAAATCAATCAATTAATTTATTACATTCCAAATTCCTTCAAAAACTAATGGGGCTCCCTAGATGTGTGCCTTATGCTGCGTTGTGCTTAGAGATGGGCCAAACAACTCTAGAAACCTTGGCATGGATAAGGGCCATAAAATATTGGCTGCATATACATTTTCTAGTGGGATCCAATAGTTATATTCCCTCTCTGTTATCAGATCACTATATTTCAGAATGGTATACTTTGATCTTTAGAAAGGTTGAAGCTATTAGTTTCCCTTTGGAATCACTCCTTATGCTCACAAAGGTGGAAGCCTTCAGACTAGTTAAGAATAGGCTCTTGGATCTTGATTTTCATAATTTGACTCTTGCAGCCAAGACAACCTGTTCTCCGACTACATTATTAATCCCATGCGAGCGTGCAATTATGGCAGCATATCTTCGTCTGCCGATTAATCCCACCCAGAGGAGAGCCTTGGCTACTGCAAGATGTAATGTGCTGCCATCAGCTCTGTTGAAGGGAAGATTTAAGAATATGGAACATTTTAAAAGAGTTTGTTCATGTGATATGATTATGGTTGAAACACTTGACCATTCTCTGTTTGTATGCCCTAAATACAATAAGATATGCATGAAATATACGAATGCCATTTTCTTGCAATGTTCTCAGTGGCAAGAGTATTATAAGATACCCAATCTCCTGAACAGCTCTGATGTGCTCTTTTGTGAAACTGTTGCAAATTTTATACTGGAGATTAGTAATTTTAACTGCATTTCTTAACCTTGTATTGTTTTAAAATTTTGTCCTGTTTTGTATGCCAATAAAGGCTTGTGTTGTTGTTGTTGAAAGTCTTTCACATCCCTGCTGAGATGTTTAACTTGAAACGCTCAAAACTGAATAAGGGGTCTTCCACATACAAAGTATATGTACTGCCACTAAGCCACAAAGCCTTCTTTTTGGCGGGAAGTCAATTGGTGCTGAGCTTACACTTGTTGTTATTGTATTTCTTGGCAAGATCAAATTTCTTACCCTATTTAAGTTAATGTTTCTCTTGATAATTAAACTGTGCTCCCCTTTGCCTGAACAATGTTGGGCATTGCATGCAAACTTGAATGTTTGATGTGGTGTTTCTTTACCCTGAGCTGCAATCTTTTGCATGTCTGGGTTGTCCTTGCTTGATCAAAACATATGTTGCTCATTTCCAAAATCCATTAAGCCCTTTACTCTACAATTAATTTTCTCCATTAAAATTTGTTGCAACTTCTTTGCCTTAAAGAGCATGGCACTGAATTTATATCTGGCAGCCCTTAAGCTTATTGGAGTTATAAAATGAAAATGGTTTTAAACTGTCATTTTTGGAACAGCAAATCTTTCTTTTAGTGTTTTTCTGGCTCATCACAACACAAACTGTTGACATGCACAAAAATCTAATGCAGCACAGTGAGCAGAATTATTTGGTGAGTGTCATTCTGTGGAGGTCTGTCACTGCATTAACACCCAGATGTGATACATTTGGGGAAAATGTCACCACATGTCCAGTATTCAGGCTCTTTCCACAGGAAGCATAATGAAGCTCAAACATGGGAAGCTTTTTCATTACATCCCAATATGTAGAAGGCAATTACCTAGATGTTGTGTGGTCAATACTTACTGCTTATTACACAGAAGTGCCTATAAATACTTCAGCATTCACCATAATAATGATTGGCAGAATGAGGATATTGTGGAGATCCTCACTAGATTATCTCTTTATGTAAAACTCCCTCTTGTTTCTATGAGTGTGTGTGTGATGAACTAAACATTATGCAGTCACCCCTGAGTTATTCTGGTTTCAGAATGCAGCCATAGAAAATCCAGGGAAAGGTCAAGTTTTGTGCATCATTTCCTTAACATGATCAGCAGAATTGAAAATCATGCCTGAATGTCCTCTAAGTCTTAAACAAATGTGTTTGTTTAATTCATTTAGCTCATTCTCATAGTTTTACAAACCATTCTTCAGTCAGTGGAGAAAGTGTAGATTTCCAAGGTTCCATTGGTTCTGTTTCAACAGCTATTAATAGACGTGTTACCAACTGCACATTTACTAAAGGATCCAGCAAAATTAACATTTGATCTAGTTCTATTGATTTGTTATTCAGGTAATTTCTATGTCACCTCCCCAGAGACCTACTTGAGGTGGCTTTACAAGTAAACATAGTGCCATAAAACAGTAAATTATTGATATGAAAACCAAACAAGTGATTAAAAAAACAAGGCAGGGGTATTAAAAACACCATAAAATAACCGTGGAGCACCCTTAAAATATCCATAAAAGAGAAATATAAAAGAGACCAGAAGCAGCTTTTTAAAAAAGCTAAATAATAAAAAACTGATATTTTGTATTATTTATATAATTAGTATCTACAGTCACCTTGCATTTTCACCAGTATTGATTATTGGTCAAAATGCAAGGTGACAGTAGATACTAATTATATAAATAATACAAAATATTAGTTTTTTTTTATTATTTAGCTTTATTATTTAGCTATTATTTAGCAAATACCCCTTGGTATCAATATGTTTTATGCATTGTTTATGTTGGTCATTGATAATGTACCGATCTCCTGCAGTTTGTATCATTTTCCACTTTCCACTTTCAATAAAATCTGAATTCAACATCAAAATGTGTTTTCATTAGAGCTGCACAAATAGTTCAATACTCAGTTCAAAGCAGATGTCAATCTGTTGCTTCAACCGTAGCAAAATTATTATAGTACTTCAAATTCAAATATATAGTGAGGTGTGACATGAGCTAATCTCCTGAACAAAAAAATAAAATTGTAAGCATGAACACTTGTAATTGTGCCCAGTCCAATAAAGGCATAAACAAAGAATGAGCACAACTTTACTGTGCATTGATAGGGGATTTTACATTTTGTATTTTTGTATAAATAGAATCACCAAAGGACCCTAGGAAGCATAAACTGATTCGAAATTACATACTCCAGTTTCACTGAGAGATGATCTTTTGGATCCTTTTGATAAATAAGAAACCTTGCTCTGACAGCAGAAATATGTCTCTGATGGAGCAAGACTCCTGACTTCTGCATGCAAAATGCCTTGGTCATGGTTTCTGTTTCTACACATTGTCCCCACTATTGTGTGTAGAACTGCTGATGTTCATGCACACTCTTAGTTCAACTTTCACAATAGTAATGACTTATGAACACAGAGAAAAGAAGGGAGCAGAACCATTACATGTGAAAGGATGAAAAAAAATAAAGGAACATGTTCACTAACATGCAAATGCTTTTTAAGTCCTAAAAACTACATTTTTGAAAAATATTATTGGCAAGAGTTTTAAACTTGACTTTTTGGTAGCTTTCTTTAAAAATATCTTTACTGGGGGTTGGGGGGATGTAAGGTCATTAATGTCAGCCCTTTTAGGTCCCTAACCCTTTTAAAAAAGGAACTTCAGATTCTCAGTTTCCACAAAACACAGGGTATTTCACCGCTGCAGTTGTTTTTAAGTTAAAATGCTGCTCTATCATTAAGTGTTAAATATGTAGCCACAGTTCATCTTAAAATGAGAAAGCAAAACATTTACATACAGACCAAATTTAGCAAAGTTCAACAGGATGAATGATTAGTGGGTGGCCTTCTAGAGGACAGCAATAAAATAATCCTATATACTGGGAAGCCTCAATGTCATCATGATGCAGGTATACAAATAGTAGTATCAGATTGTAATTACCGCACTGCCACCTGGTGGAGAAGTGAGTGAGGAGGCAGTTCAAGCGTGGGGATGGACTGACCAAAGGGCAAATTGCATGGTTTGGCTTCAAGCTGCCCCATTTGTATTTGAGGTTCTGTATGTAGCAATATAAAGGTGATGCTATGGATTGTTTTTAGCAAAATTCTATCATCAGTATTTCTACAGTATCGAAGAATTCCAGATTTCAGCAACAACAACACCGGATGACTACACTGGTCAATACATAGCAGTCCACATTCCATTAACACATAGCACACACACCCTTGCCTCTGTTTTGGAGGTACCTATCTATTTACCATGTACAAAAAGATGTCACCAAATGCTATAAAAGCTCTCCAGTCCTTGGAGCAATGCAAAATTTAATTCCTGTTTTAATTACCTGATTAATTTGACATTTTAATTAACCTACAAGTCCTTCTTTCTACTCTTTCCCTCTCTAGCATGCATTCTGCACCAGCCTGCATTTAGGAGTTCTTGAAAGCTATTCCTTTGCCTTCCAGAGAAGTTTCCTGCTCAATTGACCATCCAGAAAAGCTGAAAGGCCAATGTATTTCAGTGGGCTTTGGGAGGCTGAGGAGTACTGATCAGTGGACCAGGAATGCATATAGGGTTATACCAGGTCCTTCCTGGTCACGGGTGGGGTGTACAGTTTCCAGACCCAGGTGGAAAAACTCCTGGAGATTTTTTAAAAAAAAATACTGTATTAAAGTAAAATCAAACAACAATCTTGTGAAACTTGCATATATCTATTTGTCCAGTTTTCTAACGTCAGCACATTCTACTTTCAAATTTTTAAACATCTCATAATTAACATAAAGTTTTACAGTTTCTTACCTATATTGCCCATTAATTAATTAATTAATTTCTTATGCTGCCCACCCCCCAAAGAGCTCTGGGCGGTTTACAACATATAAAATTCACAAGATAAAACCTAATACAAATATAAACCACTTAAAATCAATAAATTAACGAGTACAGTATAAAAAGAATTTTTGATGGCAATCCTTAATATCTGCACATCACAACCCACAGCACCAGGCAGCCAAGGTTGGGGCTGCTGCCACCCTGCCCTGCTGTTTCCAGAGGACTTTCTGGCAGAGTGGGAAGGCAGAGAAACCATTAAAAAACACCACTAGACAGCTAGGTTTAATGGACTTATGCCACCTGAAAAGATGGCATGAGTTCAAGTGCCAAGTCATGGGATAACTGGCTGCAAAGCTGGGGTGGCTGCTAATTAAAATCAGCTCCACCCCTCAGGAATGTCTCCAGCATGTCTCCACTGTGCCAGCAGGGCTAGCAGCTATGCAGGAGCATTGATGCAGTGCCCAGCACCACGTCTGGGAATCCCAGAAGGTTGCAGCACCTGCTCACTGTATGTTTGCTCTGGGGAGGGCAAATCCACTGTCATGGGCTCACGTCCCCTTCATGGGACGATCCCCACCCCTCCCCGAATTGGGCTGTTCATTGCCCAGATCGTAGTTTATAAGATGTTCAATTTACTGTTCACTGATTTATGTAATCCAAGAAAACTTTCCAACTTCTCTCATACTCTGTAGAGGGTCTGCTGTATATCAAAGATGTTAGTTTCACTGCTGTTGAAAATTCTGTGAGTTTACTCATCCCTTGATGCAAATACAATTCTTGCTGCTGTTACCATGTATTTAAACAATTCATTATATATTTTTGGTATATTATTTGGTAGGAAAACTCCTGGAGATTTGGAAGTGGAGCTTATGGAAGACAGAGACCATGTCGTGGAGTCCACCCTCCAAAGCATCCATTTTCTCCAGGTGATCTCTGCAGCTGGAGATGAACTGTAATTTCAGGGGATCCCCAGACCCCGCCTGGAGGCTAGCATCCCTAGAACTGTTGTGCATGGTAACCATATTAAGGTGAGATATCCCTGGCTTTTACAATAGTTGTTTTGTTAGGTTATATTGGTTTAGATTATTTGTGTTATTTTCAACGGCTTCAAAATTATTGACTTATTATTTGACAGCTATTTTGTTTTAATTTTTGTGGCCTGCCTTGGCCCTTTAATTTGTTTGGAAAGGGATGGACTTCTAATCAGTTTACTAAATCAGTGGAGCCTGTTTATATTGACAGGAGTAATGGCATATTTCAGAGAATACATTGAGGCAATGTGGCCTTCTGTGGTGAGACCTGAGGAGATGCTTCAAGAGTAAGTATCACAGCTCCCATCTCACTTTGGCAATCCCTCACTGACCTCACTCCCTTTTTGAATTTCAAATCAGGACTGAGGAGTCAGTCACTAAAGGGCCATTTTCTGCTCAACTGCCACCCCCTGATTGTGGTCAGGGAGGAATCAGAATGCTAGGTTCACAGCTAGACAAGCTTTTTGAGATCTTAGGAATCTGCTTCTTTCATTTCTCAATGTGAAACTTGATGTCCTGCTTGATCAAAAGATCTCCTTATCTTATCCTGTTCTGATTGAGCCACAATTTCCAGATCCATGGGCCAGGCAAAAAAAGCTTAGTCCCAATTCTAAAGATTCTTTGTTTCCTTTGTCTCCTGTGATTCTTTGTCTCCTGTGATTCTTTGTTTCCTTTGTAATGACACATCTCCACACTAGCTAAAGCTGAAGATATGGTAAAGGGCATCTCACAGGAGCCAATTCTCAAAGTTGTGTGGCTGCCTGTACTGGTGTGTGTGTTTGTGATATGCGTATTGCAGTGGCTGCTATGCTCATCTGACAAAATTCAGATTTTGCCAGCACCTCTCCATAAACACTCTAGTCTATAAAACAAGTAAAATGTCTATCATGGTGGGGTACTTGTAAATATCTGTAGCAGAGGAGCAACAAATCAACCATTCATTATGCAGCTGCTGCTAACCAGCCAGCATGTTCTTCTCACCTCCCAGTTACAATCACAGTTTTGACCTATACTTTATCCATTTTCATCTGCAAAATGAGGGTTTGGCTTATATGTTGTTGTTGTTGTTGTTGTTATCAAGTATAGAGGTGCATAGAAATATTATTTTAATCATTTTCTTACTTAATGTATTATATTTGTTTTTGTGTCCCTCCTTCTCAAATACTTTTTTCCATTCTTCGTTCATTTATGCATTTCTGCTTGACCCTTATCCTTTACCCAACTGTGATGTTCACCTCTCCCCAATGTTGCTTAACATCTATTTGCAACCTTTCATGCAGTTGGTATGGTTGAAGCACAGTTTAGTGGAACTTAATCTATCAATGGAGGTTTTGTAGCTGGGCTGGGGAAATTCAGAAATGGGACACTGACTGCTAAAGTTGGATAGGGTGCATCCGACACGTACACCTATTGCCAAGAGCCCAGGGGTAACTCTAGATGCCTCCTTTTCTATGGAGGCCCAGGTTGCCAATACAGCCAAGATGGCATTTTTTTCACCTTCACCAAGCTAAGCTGTCTGTCTCACACTAACCTAGTCATGGAGATCCATACAATGGTCACCTCCAGGATAGACTACTGTAACTCTCTGTATGCAGGGCTGCCCTTGAGACTGCTCCAGAAATTTCAGCTGGTCCAGAATACAGTGACAAGGGTTCTTATGGGTACATTGTTAAGATCTCAAATTCAGCCTGTACTCTTCCAGCTTCACTGGCTCCCAGTTAATATTGTATTAGGTTCAAGGTTTTTATATAAAGTTTTAAAACCCATGGTCTGGAGCTGTCATATCTGTGGGACCCCCTCCCTAAATACAAACCCCAAATGACATTACGCTCGCTCAGCAGGGAATAATTTGCTGGGGTTCTTCAGTCATAGACGCATCTAGCTGTGCTCAACCAAAACTAGAGCTTTTTCAGCTCTGGCTCTGGCCTGATGGGAAATTCTGTCAACTGAGTCCCAGGCTCTGTGAAATCTGGCTCAATTCTGCAGGGTCTTTAAGACAGAAATATTTCACCAGGCCTATAGCTGAGGTAGCAACAATTACCCCTATTCTTACTGATATTTTTATTTAAATTTATTTCTATTTATCTTATTTATCTTAATTCTTTAGTAGCTGGGTTTGATTGGTTTTAATTCTCTCCTTCCTCGGTTAGTCATCCAGGGGGTGACATGGAATTAGAGTGCCAGTGGGTATTGTAATTGTTGTGATTTTAATTGTTTATGACATATTGATTCTTTAAAGTTTTAAAATTGTTAACCACACTGAGCCCAACCTTGGTCAGAAAAGAGCAGGATACAAATCTGGCAGGCAGGCAGGCAGGCAGGCAGGCAGGCAGGCAGGCAGGCAGGCAGAGAGAGAGAGAGAGAGAGAGAGAGAGAGAGAGATGATCCTGGGATCTTCCAGTGGGCTGAGGATCCAAAATTCCAGCAACCATGCTACAAGATAATCTGGCTTCCATGATTGTCTTAGGTGGTTTTGCGATCAAAACCCTTGTAGGCACCTTGAATAGACCAAAGAGAAGCATTCTTTTGCTCACGAATTGCCCTCTCAAAGAGATCTTTGTATCTGATGGAATATTGAAATGGGACAAAAAGAATAGCAAAAGATGGTGACCTTTCTCCTGTGTTAATATTTAATCAGGCACTTGACCTCCCAGATTACAAATTAACAGTAATTGGGCCCCAAAAGGTTTTCCTTTTCTTTATAGATCTTTCCTCTTTTAGAACATGTTACTAGAAAAGAATGTATTGTTTTTAAAATAGGCAAAACATAGTGTAAAACTTGCTCCCCATGCCTTCTTTCCATTTTTCCTTTATAAATATTGCTCAACTGCTTTGACTTGCTACCTGCCTGGAGTTTAAATTTTGATCAGTTTTGGGCTCCAGTCAAGTCATTCTGCAGTTCTACTGTACCGCTCGTCACTGCAGCGTAATGGAGATCCTATAGCCTTTGAACAGCATAGATTGAAAAAAATGATACCATCTTAAGCTAGAGCTACGATGGTAACACTGGCAGGCATCTGCACAGCAACACGATCACTGACTCA
This sequence comes from Sphaerodactylus townsendi, assembly GCF_021028975.2. NCBI lineage: Eukaryota > Metazoa > Chordata > Lepidosauria > Squamata > Sphaerodactylidae > Sphaerodactylus > Sphaerodactylus townsendi. Next base: position 93,003,115 of record NC_059428.1, read on the forward strand.
TGGCATACCATGATAATAAGGGTCTCACATCAGCATCCTATGTGATCGAAGGATTCAATCCATGTATAAGTACAGTGGGACATCTCCATTTCATTCATCAAAAGACATTTTTTTCTGGGTCTCCCCTTTAATGAGCAGCACGATTAGTCCAGTTTGGAAAGAGTGTAAGACTCTGCCAACCACTAATAATATTCACTGCAGCAAATGAGATTTCAGTGAGCATAGATTTTAACATGATTTACCAGATTCATGGCCTCTTCCACTGCTCTCTAGTGAGCTACTGAAGGCAGGTGGTGACAGTGGCAGGCCCAAGTTGCTATTCACATATTTATGTATAATATGGATATTCTGCCTTTCTATAGTCATCTTCAAGGCAGCTTACTAAAAATACAATAAAATACAATATAACACAATAACATATACAATATATACCTATACTGGGAGTGGTCAGACTTACTTTAGTTGTAAAATGTAAGGAAAATTCAGGACATTATACTCTCTTCCTCCACTGAATGTGACATTTACCTCCCTTCGAGTGGTTGTTCCAACCTCTTTTATACATTTCAGGCTCATCTCTGGCGATGAAACCAGAAAGAGGAGGAAGCAGGAAAAGTTACCATCTGCAGGAACTTCAGGTGGGAGCTTTCAGTGTCCTTTGCTGAGCACTCTTTGACTGTTCAAGTTGACAAAGAGTGAGAAAGAAACTGCCTTGTACATGAATTTAACAGTTACATGAATGATGGGCAATCCAGATGGGGGGGAGCACTGGGGTGGACAGAGATGGCATGGAGAAGGCAGTGCCACACCACCTCCAAAGGGGATTCAAGCAGGGCAGAAAGGAGGGAAAACAACAAAACCCTCCTGTTACCTGAATCACCTCATTGGACATTCAGGCAGTGCAGAAAGGAGGGAAAACAAACAAAAAACCTCCTGCCATCGAATCGCTCCATTGGAGATTCAAGCAGCACAGAAAAAAAGGGAAAACAAAAAACCTTCCTGCCACCTGAATTGCCCTATTGGGAAATGCCACATAAGTCTGCGTGCTCTGAGAGTGGCATTCCCAGGCAATAGCATGTCAAGGGGGGGCAAAGGGGTACATTTTGACCCTCCAGCCCTCACTCTCCCCCCGTGCCCAGCCCCCAGCTGAACTCCCCCACTACGCCCCCTAGCAAACTCCTCCACACCACCACCCCCAGCAAAAAAAATTCAAATCTTTTGCCGAGCATGCCAAGGCCAGCAGCAACACATTGAGGGCGGGAACAAGGCTCAGTGTGTTGACACCGTCCTCGGTGTGCTCGGTGAAAGGTCTATAATTTTTTTTGCTTGGGGGCACAGTGGGAGGAGGTTGAAGGGAAGCCCCCTGTGGGCCAGCTCCTTTCCTGGGGGTCCTGGACACTGTGAGCTGCTCAATTCTTCTGGCTGCTTTTGGCCTTCCAGACCATAAAAGGTGGTGGATGGAGACAGGTGCTTTCTGCGGCTTGGCTGGCCAGGAAGTTCAAGCAGTGGTTGTTGGCATCTGAAGCTCTGCCCTAGCAGAAAAGGGAAAGCAGGTGTGAATCCAGGCCCTCCCCAAGAGCCTGGTGTGGAACTTAGATGTCAGCTGCAACCCTCCTGGGATGTCTCCTTGATCCCATCTTAAGTGGTCTGAAGACAGCCTGGTGGATGATGAGGCTTGGTGAAAAGCATGTACCAGGCATACCTGGAGGAATCTGAGTGGAACTTGCCCTACTCACAGCCCCCAGCACGGGCCCAACACAGGCCCAAGCACTTCTCCTTCTCAGAGTGCCACTCCTGAGAGCACCTTCAGTGTATTTCTGGCGGCCTTGGTGCACTCGGTGAAATGTTTGAAATTTGTTTTGCTTGTGAGGTGCAGTGGGAGGAGTTGGGGGAAGCAGGGGCAGAGGGAATTTGGCTAGGGGCTGGGCATGGCAGGGTGCGGCACCTAGGGCAAGACTTGGGCACCTTTTGGTAAAGCTATGCCCCTGTTCTCAGGCTGGAATGTCAATGGAAGCTGACTAAATTGGCTCCACCTCCAGGAACGCCCACAACCTGCCCTCTATCAACTTCTGGGTCTGGATACTATGGTGCTGTATGGCACCCGAACACCAGCACGTTTGCTTTCTCCGCCGGTGTAGGTGCGACTGATACCAGCAGAGGGAGCAAACATACCTACGGAGCCCTCCACCGCTCCTAAATGCCATTTCATTACCACGACCCCAATATGGATTGGGCTGTTAGTTAGACCCAAGGAATTGTCTGCTTGGCCCAAATAACTTTTGGAAGAGTTTTGTAATCGCAAGCTGCAGGTTGTTTCTGTGCTCACAGTTTCTGCCACTTGCACTGCTCCACAGGATCACCTCTTTGTGACCACTATTTCCCTAATGTCCGTTTTATCTCTAGTCAGGTTAGTGGGGGATTAAGAGAGCTTTTCCTATTGCAAACTTTCCTTTTGCTAACTCCTGACAATGTTTTCCTTCTCACATATTAAGTCTTTTTAGTTAAGTGCACATAACAATTGTCGACTCGCTATTTGGCAGCATATAGAACTACCTCACTGCATTAAGAGTTAGCGTAGCACTTTGATGTTTTCTGATTGATTCCGCGTACTTAGTGACACATTCACATTTGATGGTCTTCACATGTTCTTGCTGCTTGCTCAGATTATCAGGGTGTGTATATTCTTAATAAGAACATTCTATTTTGACCAGACATTTGACATCATCACCAGGTGATGCTGCGCTGGCTGGAAGTTTAGAGTCATAATATGTTTTGCTGCCCTTTAAAAGTACATATTTGCCATACCCCAGCAGTGTCTTTCCAAATCTTTTTATTGCTTTTTCCCCTCATCAATGATTTATGACTGGTTTCAGCTTTGAAGTTACAACCAAAGGGAAAATCAGGAACTGTGTACCACCACATGCAATGCCTGCTTAGCATCTTTTTATTGTTTGCATGAACAATTCATTTGTTATTTTAGCCACAAATATAATGCACAAAAATATAGAGCCATATCTTTGCAACAACAAATCTCCCATTCTTCTCGTGAAATCTTGTTTCCCTTCAACAAGGCAAAAGTAGTTGCGGATCAACTACTTTTGTGAATCCGGGTTTCTGATCTTTCCATGATCTCAAACTTCCCATCTGCAGGGATCCATTGCCACATCGACTGTTCTGCCATGGAACCCATGGATGACTGCAGTGGAGCCACTGCCCATTGTAAAGTATTCTGGGAAATATTTTAGGATATCAACTCCATTCTCAGGGCATTCTGATGGAGCCTAATGCAATGGGCACAACAGTTCAAGAAGGATATTAAGCTGGAATGTGTCCAGAGGAGGGCAACCAAAATAATAAAAGGTCTGGATTCCATGCCCTACAAGGAGTGGCTTAGAGAGCTAGGTATGTTTAATCTGGAGAAGAGGTTAAGGGTTGACATGACATGTTTAAATATTTGAAGGGATGTAACGTTGAAGGTGGAGCAAGCTTGCTTTCTGATGCTCTGGAGACTAAGACAAGGAGTAATGGATTCAAGGTACAAGAAAAGATATTCAACTTAAACATTAGGAAGAACTTCCTGACTATAAGAGATGTTCGACAGTGGAGTACGCTGCCTTGGAATATGGTGGAGTCTTCTTCTTTGGATGTTTTTAAACAGATGTTGGGTGGCCATCTGTCGGGAGTGCTTCGACTGTATGTTCTTGCATGGCAGGGGGTTGGACTGGATGACTCTTGTAGTCTTTTCCAACTCTATGATTCATACATACATACATAAGCCTTTATTGGCATAGTCAGAAACAAATACATAAGTCAGGAGCAAATGCATGAATACATGATAGATAAAAAGGCCCCACGGGGAGCACAACAAGTACGTTCTACTGAGAACTCTCAACTATCTCCGCAATGAAATTGGCGATCTCTTCACAAAGACCAGGGTCCAAGTTGTTTAACAATAGAGATAACCTAGTCAGATCAGGCAGCCCAGATTGGAAGAAAAAATGTAAGTTGGTATATTTAGATCTGATGTTATCAAATCTGGTGCAGTGCAAGAGTTGGTGAGTCAGGGTTTCAACCACATTAAGTTTGCAACTGCATAGCCTTGCAGATTTTTCTAAATTGCTGAACCTACCCTTTAATAGGGCAGAGGGCATAACATTAAATCGTGCAATGGTAAGGGCTCTCCTTGTGCGTGGGTTTGTTAAAGTATGGAGGTAGTTGGCCATATGTCTCTGCTCAAATGGAATTAAGTGTTGTGTTGGAGAGCAGGTTCATTTGGCTGCTAGATGTAAATTTGCAAATTCTAGATCTAAAAGCCGATCTCTGAGCCTATTGTACGCTTCTGAATAGGACATTAGGTAGAGTGATTCAATAGGCAGGCCGATGGAAATAATCTTTCTCTCAATTAGAGAAAACCAGGGGTTAGCCTGCGTGTCCTGTAGTGTCAATGAGACAAGGGAGCATTCGGATGGCAGGTAGTGAAGGAGGAGCCAAAATCTGAAGGCTCTAAGCCAAGCTTTATGTTCCAGGGTGTTTTGCCCCAGTTCTAGACACAGGGCTGCATAAGGGATGCAGTTTGGAACTCCCATTACTTGGTGGAAAAACTTGGATTGGGGGACATTCAGAGTTTGGTTCACTGCTTGGATCCAGATGAGTAGTTGGGATTCAACCTTTGCATTGAAGATCTTTAATGCAGCTGGAACAAATGAGTGCCTCTGCTATAAAAGAATTGAAGGATTCCAGAGATACTAGGGGAGGACAGAGTGAGCGCTGCCTTTTGGTGCAAGGACCAGGAAAGATTGTGTGAAAAGGTGATGCCAAGGTATTTAAAACAATAAACTTGCTCAAGAAGAACATTGTTTAGTTTCCAGAAATATTTTTTGCGGGATCAACTCTATGATTCTATAAATGAGAACTTCTGAGAAGACCCCAACATTCCCCTGTGGCTACCCATTGCAAAGCAAGATCAACAGTAGTGAATAAACTGTATCTCAGGGCCAAATTAAATAGAGAGAACCATTCTAAATAGGTCTACTCAGAATCCTACTCAAGACTATTCAATGGTGCCTAGTCCCAGCAAAGTATTCTTAGAATAGAGCAATAATTAAGTTTTCCAACACTTTTGAAGCCATTTGCGGGCTTTATATTGGAATTTGCGGGCTTTGTATTGGAAAAGAACAGCAGTGCTGTTCAGAATCAAAATGTATTTTCCTGTTTTTCCCTTGCCAATTTAACCTCCCCCCTCTTTTTCTAAGTTCCTATTAGTCCTCCTATGGAAAATACAGGTTCTAAATTAACTTTCTCTCCAGTACCTCTGTCCCAATCTGTTGTTCCCCTTCAGATCTGCTTTTGAATAAAAATAAAATACACTAGAAGATCTAATCACAGATACCTGACATCCCATTTAGCTTAGACCTCAGTAAGTTTGTCCTACATGACAAACTTTCTCAATGAGGAATCTCAGCTTCGTGGTTGGCCGGAAATCCCAGGATACTACCTCCCAGTCACTGCTGTATTGCAGGCAATGGCCATTTCCAAATATGGATCTTGTTTAGAGGTTTGGTTTTGTGACATCTACAATCTTTGACTGTGTCAATAGAATTCTGTATTATCAGTGAATGTTCAAATATAACAAGTCAGATCTTGCTGTAAAGCATGACAGTGGCGAAAAAAATCAAGTCTTGTAATTCTTGCCATATGTTTTCAAAATATTCTCCTGAACTTGAGGAAACAGACAGTGGAAGGAAAATGAGTAAATGGCCCTGGCACATATGCTTTTCACAGGAAAGTCTTCCTGGACACCTTCCATCAAAATAAATGAAACATGCATAGGAACTCAATTGTGCATCAAAAGCAGCGGTACACTCTTGTAAGTCCATTGAAGTCAATGGTCTTTAAAAGATGTTAAATCAGATTTTGCCTGATCTGTCACTTGGATAGTATGGGGTTCTAATTTAAAGCTGGAATATGATATATAAACCTGCTGCACCCAGCAGTTGACAAACTTCAACAATTCTATGCAAGAGTTCCTATTGTAAAACCATGCAAGCCTTTCCCTAACAATTTCATTAATATCTACAGCTGGTAATTTGTGAATTCCTCTGTCTACCAACATGCACAGGTCCCTTGGTTTGTAACTTCTAGAAATAAAGTGATGTTACACATGGACATTCTGTTTTCCTAGGTGCTTGTACATAAAAGTCAAATAACATTAACATTGATTTCAGTGCAAGGGATTTACATCCATAAGGACAATTGAAATCACTTGTGTGTTTAGGTTCGGGTTGCCTTTGTCCAATTTCCTTCTCATAAGTATCACATGAAATGTTTCTTCAACAAGTAGGTCTTTAATTCTCAGAAACTGGGTTAATTTCTATATACTTCTTTCTATTTGAAAACAAAATACCCCCCTGCCCCCACCATCATATTCCTCTGTGCCTTTCAGCTGCACACAGAGTTGGTACTATCCACAACATGAACAAAATTCACATTCACAACATACAAACCAGCACATTCCTCATAATGTAGAACGATGCCCGAATGCCCAAATGAGGCAGACATTGCCTCTGAATAGCATTATGACTATTACACATTCTGGATCCCAAAAGTCCAAACTGCTTATATAGGCATCTGAGACAAACCAAGCTTAAATGTATCATTAGACTGTTTTGAGAAAAAAAATAACCCCCAGATCTGAAAATGTAATAACAATTGACTCCTTTGTGTTTTCTTATTGTGTTTTCCCAGGCAAATTTGTATTTGACAGCCCATATATGTCCTTTCAAACAGATCCACAACTCTTCAAATAACCCACATCATTTCCCTCTCAATCTCTTTCTGTCCTCCGTTCCCCTCAATCCTTCTCCGTCTCCCTTTTTAATGCCCACATATCCACTATCAGGAACAAATATGATTTCTGATTGAACATCACTTTATTTGCCAGTTCTGTGGTCTTTTCTTATCTTGTTCCACACTTCTCAGGCTTTGTGGTTAAATTATGTATTAAGGTCAATGTCAAAACATGGAAGATCTGTAATCTACAGGGAGCTCCCTTTTATTCGTTATTACAGTGAAGGCTGTGCGCAACTGTCAGGGAGCTTGGGATGTGCTCAGCATGGAGGCATGCTACACAGCAGGGCTCTACAAAGCCTCTCTCCTTGTTCTCCCAGGACGACCCCTTGATAGATTTACCCAGATAACCCATCTCACTTTAAAGCTCTCTTGTCTCTGCTTCAATCTGAAAGCTGTCAAGTGCACCTATATAGTAATGTCATAAATCAAACGTAAAATGTGTACACTAGAGACATTGCGAGTGTCATGTATTCACTTGTACTTTAAGATTTTCTAAAGTAAAATGGTGTCAGAAGAAAGAAGGCTGGGAGGGAGGGTGCTTTTTCTCTCTCCCCACCCCCTAAAAACATCAGACTGTTTGAAAAGGTTTTCTATAAACTTTTTTTTATTTAAAAAGGAGAAACTTTGGTAGGTACATATTTTCATTTGTATTACATTAATCACCGATTTAGTAAACAGAAAAAAAGATAGGCAGAAGGAGAGAGAAATTGCAAGGTATCTATCTCCAAGCCCCGTTATTTAATGCAATACTGTGTATTGATTTTGTTTCTTTTGTTTTCTTCCTGACAAGCATTTGTCAACATGGATTTGTATTAGTTTCCAGGTTTGTTTATTAAAGACGCATCATTCTTTTCCTGCACAGAAACAAAGAGGATGCCTAAAACAAGATGCCAGGCAGGGCAAAACAGAAACTCTTCATATGGCATGTGCTAAAAAAATTCCTTTAGCCTTAAATCAAGGGAACTTTCATTTTGTATTGCAAGAAAAGTATGCTCACTGCTTCAAAACAGGATGTTGCTATGTGTCTTCTTCCTAATGCTGCTGTGTGTAATATCTAATCTATTTCATAACCAAATACCTCAGGGCAAAGCTATTTATGCTGCTGCTGTTCAGAGTATCTTGACTTAGTATTGCCACAAGACAGCTAAAACCCAGGATTAAACACCCCTTGCAGAAAAATACTCTGAGCATTTCAATTTCATTAAGTGATTTTTGTTTGTATTACTAATATGTCTATAGGAAGCTTACCTAGCTAAAGTTAGGCTGATTCCGCATGGGCCAAAAACAGCGGTGTGAAAACGTTGTGAAAACAGTATAAATCCTTTTACACCGTTTTAAACCCTTTTACACCATTTTCATACAGTTTTCAGACTGCTGTTTTTGGCCCATGTGGAATCAGCCTCTTTACAACTGATCCTTTTGAAATCAACACTTAAACTTGGGCAGAACTGAATCCAATAATGTCCAAGGAAAGCGGTTCACACATACATCTGTGAGTCATCAAATAATGAGAAACTAACAGCGCAATCCAGAGCTGAGGTGGACAGTGACAGCACCACTTGAGTGCTACTACATTCACTTGGCAGGGGTTTCCTGTAGTGCTGGAAACCCCCCAAAGTTTTTTTTTTTTTAAAAAAACACACCTCCAATTCCCCCATAGGCGAGTACAGAGATAAGGCACTAAAATCGTGGCGCATCTCTGCCAGCAGGTCCACTGGTACATGAGTGTCAAGAGAAGTCTAGAGACTGACAAAGCTCCTGGAATGCCCCTGGAACACCCGTGTAGCTGGGAGTGGCATGCAAGTGCAAACATGAGGCCAGGCATTGCGGCCAGGCGTTGCAGGGCAACACAGCTGCTGGACGTCAGCAGATTTGCCTCCACTGGCATAAGTGCCCTAGAGAGGTTATTTACACCAGCAGAAGCCTGCACCACATTTAGAGGGGGATTTCACCTTCCCCCCTGGATTGCGCTGAACATGATTTGCGTGCATGTATAAATTGACCATTATTTGTATGTGTATTTTATTAATGTATGGACCATATTTTTAGGCTGACCTTTCTATCAACACAAATGGGATCCAAAGTAAGTCGTAACATAAAAATAACAATAATTAATATGACATTTAAAAACAATATTAACATATAAAAACCTGAAATAACCACAAAGCTACAATGAAGAAAAAAACAGCCTGTTGATTACTGTTCTCAGAACCTTGCAAAATGGTCTTGGAGAAGGTATCCTCCAGTGTCCTCAAAAGGGGTCAGACGTGATTTGCAGATCTACTAAGTGAAATCCACTGAGTTCAATGAAATTTCTTCAGGAGTATAGTTAGGAATGGATCACAAGCCTAATAAACCCACATGTTACAGGCATGCAATTACATCTTATTGATGCATTCGAGGATGGCAGAACTCTCTTTTGTCTGTGAACCATGACAACAGAATGGGAAAATAAAACCAACCACAAATCATCAAGAACAAAATGCCTAGGGCTATCCCTGTTCCCCACACATTAAAAACAAGATTAATTCTCCATTATGTGTTTCCCAGATGTTTGATTGTCTTCTGCAAAATATGGAGCCCATCAACCCTGATTCTCTGTTATGCTGCAGTTATGCTGTTATACTGCAAGGGAACTGGAAACAAAAGACACAGATGTACTTTTTCAGCATGATGTCTGGGTTCCCCTTTTGTCAGGTCATGTGAGAAACCCAAATGCCTGAACAGCAGCTTTCTTTGCCCATCCAGATTCTTCTTTTATGTATTGCTGGAGAAAATGTCACAGGCCAATCATCCTCACTTCAACTAATCCAACCTATTGTGTTCCCAACTCAAATTCTATTTTCTGTGTTACCAAACTTAAAGCAGCTGGAAGACACAAGTGAAATCAGCAATAAATATGTGCCATACAAAGCTGGCCAGTCACTACCAGAGATATAATACAATAATCTACAAGAGCTATAATTTTTTCAAGCAAGAAAAAGTTTGACAGAAATATATCAATAAGTATGCAGATAAAGCTGATAAGTTAAACTGAAACAACTTCACTTTTTAAAAAAATTTTAAATTATAATTACATTGTTAACTTTTCACTACTCTGGACAAGAGAGGTGGGGTGGTTACCACAAATCTCAGCCTGCAAAGGTAGGTTTACATATGTCAGGATTCTCATCTGAACTGACTGCTGGCCAAGTGGCCTTGTGAAAAACCTGAGTTATGATTGGATAGTATAATGGTATTTTTAAGAAAATAAAAATAATTATTCAACAGACTTTTAAAAGAAAGTTTCCTTAATTTTTCCCCTTCCGTTCTATAAGAGCTTATAGTCACTATTTTTAAAACATGAGTCAATTGGAAGAGTAACCTTATGCTATGATTTTTTAAAACAAAAATATTCATTGGTGTTGCACGCCCCACTTGTGGATATCACCATACTTATAAGTGCTAATTGTGAAGAAAAGGACTCAAAGCTCTCTGCAGACCACTGCAGACAGTGCATAAGGTTAGGATTTTCTTGCGGAACACCATTTTAGATTCGTAGGATGCCTAAGTTGTCGGCTTCACTGCTACTCTGCTTTGCATATCTGCTTGCACTTCACAAGCGAAAAGCCATGGTGCATCTGAAGCAACCTATTTGAAGAGCCACAAAAATATCTTCTGACGACCAGGCCTAATTAATGCCTCTACAATGACCTCTACATCTAGCCCATATCAAAAATATTACAGTCGAGCTGATTCAACATGAACTTGAGATCAGGCAGGACTTGGTACTAATGAATACTAATGAAGAGTAATTACTGGAACTCTGCCACTGAAAACCATGGCAGAAGCATAAGGTAATTGGATGAACACAATCATCTACAGAACTTCATGCTAGGGAAAAAAAACCTGTATTCAATCAAAAGTGTGAGGAATCACAGTAACCTATGTGATAAGCCCAATTTGTATTTATTTCCAATCTTTTTCCTTCTCTGCTGGCCCAGGCAGAGTTCTACAAACACTGCCAAACAACATGTGTTCAATTGCCTAAACCATGGCATGAGTATAGCATGAACTAAATTTTGCAGATGCTGACTATCATACACATCTATGAGGGAAACAGAAAATAAGCTGGAACATCAAGAATTGGATAAACCATCATGACGCTCCTGACAATCACAAAACAGGCTTGTTCAAGACTTTTTAGTGGTGAAGTTTAAGTGCTGAGGAATACTGTGTTAAGTGCTGAGGAATACTGAAGCTGGAGCCTTCATCAAAAGGAAGATGAAATTCATAATGGCCTCTTCACACATGTTGGCAGCACTTTTAGGAATACTTAATTGGGAGTGAGGCCCATTGAATAAATTAGGACTTATGACCAAACTAAAAGCTGTGGCAGCCACAGTTCTGACCCATGGTTGCCAATGCCATTTTAGAGATCAATTTGGCCACAATGGCACCGAGAGACCAGGCAATCATATCCCTTCCGCTGCCTTTTTAAGGTACAAAACAGGCTTAGCTGTTTTAGCATTTCAAAAGGCACAGGGAAGGAATCACCTGGTTCCACTGTACCATAATCATGATTGGACCCTTGAGGCATATTTAAATGGCCGGATTCTTCTCTAAAATAGCCGCAGCCGCGGGTCCATTACATCTAGTTTGGCCTTTAGAGTAGATCTTCTTAGGATTACCTCTCTCAAAAATGAACTCTTATACTGAGAAATAGTTGCAGGGCTGTGCCATTAATCATATCACAATGCAATTCCAAGAACAGTTTCTCGGCATTGCTGTGCTAGATCAATGCCATCCTTTGAAATTAATGGAGTTATTCACCATATCACACCCACAAACTTTGGCAGGTGCTTATAGTTGAGTCCGAATGACCTGCGTTGTTGCCAGATGCAGAAAAATACCCCTGACTTCTGGTCAGCTATAAACTATTATATATTATTCTAATATAATACAAACAAAATCTAATATGTCCCTTAAAAATGCCACTTTATGATGTTCTCATCTCTGTGTAAAAGTGTGTCCATTTATCGTGTTCTCCCACTTGATTCTGTGGCCACCATTTCCTTCTCAAGCATAGTGCCCTGATGATTCTTTCTCTTTCAAGTATTTACTGTGATTCCTCTGGCTGCAGTGTTTACAAAAACAGGTGTTCATTTTTCTTCAGAGCACAATTTTAATCAAGTGTTGTCCTTTCTTTCTTTAGCTCCAAAAGTAATTGAGCAATCAATTCAATTAAAGTGTCTTGGCTCAAACTGGGGCAACTTCTGGAAAACCTCTTTGTCTCTTTAATCAGTGATTCTAAGGCCAAAAGAACAAATACACCTTTTCTCTCTGATACACTTTATTCATTTACAAAAGATAACGCTCTCATATCACGCAATAAAAGAACCATTAAGACGAGTACGTGTAAAACTGGGCACACTGTGCTGTTGCTTTTTCAGAATAAAAAAACCACTGTCATTGGCACAGAATAAATATTTCTCTAGGTACAATATTATCAATCAGGTCTTTCCCATAATCTGATAGACGGGAGTATCGCATAGCCACCAAACACAATAAAATTAATGTGACTGGAGATGGGGAACATATGGAGTCTTGCATCTAATCCATGTCTATTCAAGTCTCTGAGCTAACCTACATCTGTTGATCAATAATCTGCTGCTGTAAACTCAGCCTGTTGCAACTGCAATAGAATTTATATCATTAGGGACTCTTGTAACCATTATTATTTTGAACAGACTCTCTGCTGACAGAGAAAGCCAGTTCCTTTCCAAAACGGTGGCTAATCTAAAAATGTATTCACTTAATATGGCTTAATTATATCTGGGTGTGCTTTAAACATGCTACAATTGTTAGGATGGCTAAAGTAGAGATGCTTCCAAAAATATTTTTTTAAAAAAAATACCGGTATCCCTAGAAGTGATTTCCAAATATGCGATATATGAGGCACTGTGACCTGGACAGTCCAGGCTATCCTAATCTTGGTAGATCTCAGGTCCTAACTGATATTTGAATGAGATACCAACAAGGAAGGCCAGGGTTGCTATGCAGAGGCAGTGAATGGCAAACCACCTGTTAGTCTCTTACCTTAATAACCATATGGTATTTCCATCAGTTGACTTGATGGCCCTTTCTACCACCAATAGATGAAACATAATTCACCTCTAAGGTCATAATGGTCTCATTAGGATGGCGCAGAAGTTCCCATCGTCCTCAGGAGGGTTGATGCTCTGGCACATCAAACCAGGTATGCCAGAGAAGTTACACAAGAAGAAATGTGGTAAGTAACTCACCCTCCGAGGTGGAATACCCAAGTATCTTTTTTTGCATTGGCTATAATCAGATAATTCAGTCCCTCTTGATGGAGGCAGTAGAATTATGAGGGACAATCAGAGGCTTATATGAAGAAGGCATGGCAGCTGCTTACAGGACCCTTCAACTATCTGCCCTTATGTGTTTCTTTTCATATATGTGCAGTTATCTCAAGCTATACTCAGTCTGCTCCAATAAATACCTTGATACCTAAGGAAATATCCCAGCATTAAAGAAAATACAAAGTAAATACAAGTCTCTCTGGGCTCATAGGCAACAATAGGAATACTCTGGGATCTCTATTAAAATACAACCTAGCATTTGCCATCCTTGCTGCAGCCAAAGCTCTTTCCTTAGCTGCCCCATCTTCAAGCAGCCTCTGGCTGTTCCTAAAAGTCCTATGCCAAGCCAGGGGACCCTCATGAACAAAAGACAGCAAAGTACAAGCAGTGAGGAGACTCAGGATGGGGAACTGGATAAAAGCACTTCCTTCTCTCTTGTCAACTGATGAAGTATCAAAATACACCAGCAAAACCCTTCAGCAGAAGATACAGGGGAGGAAGTGTTTCATTTTGTTCATGAAGGCCCAATCCTCTAAGACTATTTTTAGGACAAGCCACAGTCTGGGGCAGCGGGTGAGTAGGGAAAGATCCATTCTGTCTCTTTCACTATGGTTTTCTTTCTTATTTTTATAGTCCTGGCTATTGCACCAGTCATGTTATTATATCTGAGATAAAGAGAAAGGCCCTTACATAAAATCCTAGATTCAAGTTTCTAGCATCTACATTGAAAAGATTTCAATGTACCGTAACAGATGTTCAGGCAAAGACGTAGGTAAGGGGAGGTTCAAGGGTTCAAACCCCCCATTACATGTCCAAAGCTCCCCCCCCCATCCATCCCCCCCTACCCAGCCAGCAGTCCCTTCTTCCCTCCCCTCCGGGGAGAAGAGACTGCCGTCCCTATCCTTGGAGAGCTGCTTTTATAAGCACTGAGGCTGGAGCGGGGCTTGGGAGGTGTGGCCATGCCCCCACCTGCCCCTGGGGCATGGCCATACCTCTCAAGCCCCGCCCCCAGGCCTCGGTGCTTATAAAAGCAGCTCTCCAAGGCCGGGGACGGCAGTCTCTTCTCCCCGGAGGAGAGGGAAGAAGGGACTGCCAGATGCCGATGGACTCCCAGCCCGTAGGGGGGGCTGGGAGCAGGGCGGGGCAGGGAAGACTGCCATCCCTGGCCTTGGAGCACTGAGGCTGGGGGAGAAGCTTGGGGAGGTGTGGTCATGCCCCAAGGGGTGGGGGGCATGGCCATGCCCCCTAACCCACCCCATAGCTACGTCACTGTGTTCAGGAAAAATCTTTATCTGCCTGGAACCCTAGAGAACTACCACCATTCAATAGACAATACTGAACTAAGTGGACTAATGATCTGACTTGGTGGAAGTCAGCTTCAAATGTTCATATTATGACCAGTCATAGCTGTTTTGTAATCTTGTTGTATTGGTTTAGTGTGATTAATTTGCTTAGGCATCTTGAGCACGAACATGGAGAAATAGAATACATGCATAAGTGCCATTATGTCGCAAATTGACCTTTTAACCTTTAAGGCCTTACGCGGCCTGGGACCCTGGTATCTGAGAGACCGCATTACCCCATATGCCCCTACTCGGCCTCTGCGATCAGCAGAGGCCAATTTGCTGGCGGTTCCTGGCCCCTCGATGATGCGGCTGGCCTCCACACGGGCCAGGACCTTTACGGCCCTGGCCCCAGCCTGGTGGAACACTCTTCCTCCAGCTGTCCGGGTCCTGCGGGACCTTGATGAATTCCGCAGGGCCTGTAAGACCGAGTTGTTCCACCGGGCCTTTGGAGTGTCCAGTCGCTGAGTGGCGCCCCCTTCTTCCCCCCCCTCTCCTTCCCCCCCTGCATCTTCTTGCACATACCATCTGTTGCACTTTACCACCTATTATCCTCCCAGAGAGGAACCTGACCCCTCCCTTTTCTTTTTACTGGGGTGATCTTAATTGAATTGGCCATAATAGGGCACCTATTATGATGCTAACCGCTGTTTTTAAGTAGCTTTTAATGGATTTTAGTATTATATTGTTGTTATCGATTTAATTAATTGTATATGTGAATGTTGTTCACCGCCCAGAGCCCCCAGGGGATGGGGCGGTTTATAAATCGAAACAATAAATAAATAATAAATAAATATGGCAACCCCAGCAAGAAGCTTCCAAGGGGAATGAGCAGAGTTGGATGGCATTGCCTACCTCTGCATAGTCTTATTTGGTGGTCTCCTATCGAAGTACAGATCCTGCTTAGCTTCTAAGTTTTAATAAGATTGAACTTCACCATGCTGCCTTTCCTCTTTTGAGATGTAATGCTCATAATCCAATGTCCACTAATTTTTAATTAGTAAACAAAAGCTTACTGACAGACACCTTTGTTCCAAGAGTCTTCATACAATGACTAGTGACTGTTCTGATACCTCATGTCCATAATATGTTATGGACTTGCCATCAAATCTCTTTCAGCATCATATTCATAACACGATCACAAGTGATTACAAACACAACCAAAATTGACATAGCAGCCAAACCCAGTTCAAATAAGGAGGCAATGGGGGAATTGCATCATTGTTAATATAAGGGACAACCTGTAAAGCAGTCAGACAATGAATAACCATTACCATCATCAGAACCATGTTAGTAAGCTGACAGAAACATCTAAAAGACACTCCTGCATTGTTTGAAATATGGTACGTTCATCAAGGTCCTTAAAGGAAACAAGGAAATGACTGTGATAGAAAATTCTAATGTTCTGAGCAAGAACTCCAGATGGAGGTATTAATGAACTTCAACTGTTTCCAATTATGGACCCTGACTATGAAATATTTGCTCCCAACATAGCACAATAGCACCATGATTTTCATACCCAACCTCCCTCCTGCTCCCATCAGACTATTGACATTTAGTATCTCTCATCACACTCCCATTGCCTCTTAAATCTGCCAGAAAGGCCATTTTATAGAGTGTGAGTGGCTGGAGGGATGCCTCAACAATGGAAAGATGTCAACAGAGGTGACAGTCTCACTGAGTCCAGTTAGTTATTTTAAAAACCCTGTCCTACTAAGGAAATAAAACTATGCTATGGGATTGCAAGGGCTACTGATGAATTGGTCTTCAGAGGTGAATTGTAACACAGAACATGCAAGTAGGGAAGAGATGATGGATGAATAATGAAGAGATAAAGGAAATTAACCATGTTTTCAATTAATGCCAAATTCCAAACACAAATGGTTTTACCTACATACTGAAAACAGTGGAATAAAGGACTGCATATTCATGGCTAACATACAATGAAACCCTTTCAAGGTTCTGGATGGGCTGCGGTGTAAAATGTGAAGAAATCCTCCCTCATAACTCATGCTATTAGTGAATGCTAGCCAAGGACAGTCTGTAAATTCATCTATTTATGACTGTGATCTATTTCTTTTCAGCAGAGACAGAATTCAGCAGGATCAATTCTATGTAACAGCCAACTTGCAGGTAGGAAGCAGCATGGACTTAAGGTATAATTTCAGTGGTTTTATTCATGTGTCTTTGCTTAGCCAGATCATCTAACACTCTTCTGACTCTGAAAAAAAGTTTTAGTATGCAAGAGATAAATAGTAGAGGCTTGACTAGAGTGAGGCCTGAAAACCCTTCCATCTGATTAGGCCTTAGATGAGAAGATGATGGAATTTAGGCAACACGCTTGATGCTCCCTGTCTTTCAGGGGATTAATTCTGCAGCCTGATCATGCTCAAGAAGAAGGAGGGAAGAAGAGTTTGGATTTATACCCCCCCCTTTCTCTCCTGTAAGGAGACTCAAGGCAGCTTTCAAACTCCTTTCCCATCCTCTCTCCACAACAGATACCTTGTGAGGTAGGTGGAGCCGAGAGAATTCTGAAAAACTTTGACTAGCCCAAGATTACCCAGCAGGAATGTAGGAGTGGGGAAACAAATCTGGTTCACCAAACAAGAGTCCACCGTTGATGTGGCGGAGTGGGGAATCAAACCTGGTTCTCCAGATTAGAGCCCACCTACTCTTAACCACTACACCGTCCTGGCTCTCCACATGATCCTGCTTGGCTTCTCCACATGAAGATCTTACACCAGCCATTTCCCAAAAAAACCAATTCCCCAGGTAAACAGGCTGAAAAGATCACCATTGACTTTAGTAAAGCTGTCTACTGTCATATACAAGCATCTAATAAGCAGGCAAGGCAGAAAATTCAGGTAGGTTGACAGCTGAGCTAAATACCTGATGTCCTTCAGACCTTCTGAGGGAGTGGTAGAGTTTAAAATGCCCACATAGAAACTATCAAATGCAAAAATTGATTAATTTAATAAAGGTCTCCACTTTCAACTGAAACAAATAGGCAAGAATGAGGCTCTAATCCAGGGGTCCCCAAACTACGGCCCGGGGGCCAAATGTGGCCCCCTGAAGGCATTTATCCGGCCCGCCAGGCATGGCGGCGATGGCTCCATTCATGTGCAGTGGGGGCTCGAGGGAGAGGAGGAACCGGCCCCAACGGCTGTTGATTGCAGTTACATGATGTCACCCCCAAATCTCCATGAATTTTCTGACCCAGAGTTGGAAACCTTACATGTGGCAATGCCTGCTCCGCCCTCCTCTCAGCTACTCCATGTGTTGCTCTCAGGCTTTCTGTTCCGCCTCACTCCCATTGGCATCAGCCAGGCAGCCGAATCGCTCGCTGGCTGCTAGGGAGGAAAGAACCCAGGAAGATACCTAATCCTGGGTTAGATGGAATGCTTCATTGGGAAAGTTCTGCTTTTTTTTTTTTTACAGGGGAAGGTATTCCACAGCCTCCCCAACAATATTTGGAGCCCACCCTATACTTGACATACTTTGGTCACTGTTCTAAAAATAGACCATAACAGAAAGGCTGAAAGGTGAAATCAAACATTTTACAATCATTTGTGCATAGGAATTTGTTCATAGTTTTTTTTAGTCCAGCCCTCCAACAGTCTGAGGGGCAGTGAACTGGCCCCCTGTTTAAAAAGTTTGGGGACCCCTGCTCTAATCTATACCAGTTACACTTTATATAATAGTTTGACAGACCAGGTAGTGGCAGGCACTGTGCTCTTATTATCCTAGCTGCAACTGTTGGTAATCTGGTTCTACCTAGCTTCCAAATCCTATTTTCTCCTCCTCTTTCTTACTTATCCTTGGATTACAGGTAAGAACTTGTTTACGGTTTACCTAGCTTCACCTAGGACAGTCTTGTCCCATATTTGTGTGATTAACCTACATTATTGGTGTTATTCTACATGGAAAAAGCTTTAAAAGTTTTCTTACTATGCAACTTGTACTAGATTGATCAAAGGAACTGAATATCCTTTATCTGACTTCACCACACTGCTGTAAGGGGAAATACTTTTCAAAATTAGTTGTCTGAATTATCTAACATAATTACAGTTTCTGACACTTTCCTTTCGTTGTATTTGTTAGTTACCTCATTATCTTACTCATAATAAACCTGAATCACTGCATCAAATGGTATTTCAGAAATCCTTGGCCCACTTTGGGAAGCTTCGCATTCTTGCTCTTTCAGTCCTTTCGGATTCCGTTTTGATTAATAAGGGCCCTGTCCTTGTTTAAACATGTTAAAACACTCACCTCTTCTGATTAGTTCAGTCTGTCATGCAAATCCTTTGTGTTGGGGTTTCTAATGATTTATACTGGATTGCACTCAGATCCGAACATGTTCCTACCTTTCCTATTGAGCTCATTTTGTCTTTGATGGTCAGCTTCTCATGTGTGTTTGGTGTCAAGTGCTAGAGAACGAAGCAGCTGTAGAGGTGTCACCATTCCCCGTTGCTCATCATTTTTGGAGGCATTGTGGACTTCGCCCCTTCCAAATTGAGGCAGAACCTTAGCTAATTATCCACAGCTATATTTGAAAACATTGTGTGAGACAAAAAAGAATTCTTTTTCTGAGAAGGCAACTATTGTTGGGATGGAAAGAGTCAGGGAACAGAAACTGAGGCCAGCAAGTGGGACAAGTTGCACCAGGCAGAGGCGTAGCTGGGCCAAACTGCGCCCGGTGCGCAGAGTGTTTTTTCTGCCCCCCGTGGCACCCCCGTGGCGCCCCCCCCCACGGCACACACACACACACACCACTACGGTACCCTTCCCACACTTACCTACGTTCCTTTTCTTTTTGTAGTACTTTTTGAGGCTGAAAAACGCGGCCTATTTACAGTTCAAGGAGAAAGCTGCCTGACGAACTATACTTTTCAGGAGACCTTGTGTGCCGCGGGGGTGCAGCGGAGGAAAGGGGGAGGGGCCAGGGGATGATTTTGTGCTCCCAGGCATGCGCCCAGTGCACGACGCGCACACACACACACACACCCGCTCCCTTTGCCCTCCGCCACTGGCACCAGGACAGTTATAATACAGGCAGGGAATATCACTGGGATTTCTAGACACACATCATAGTAAACCACATAATCATAGCAACACTAGCTATACCCTTTCTCCTAAATACAACAGATGCTACTTTACAGGCCATAGAAATGTAAGATGCCCTTGGCTGCCTCCTAATGCCATATAAACTAAAAAAGCGTTGAGCACAAGGTTATTAATTTGCTGTGTCTGTAGTAGTTAATTTGCTTTATTAGTTTTATATGCCATCTTTCCCCTCACGTGCTCAGTACTGACTCTGAATATGGGAGATGCAAATGCAAAGTCTCTATTAGCTATGATACTCATTGTAACCTTTGGACAAGTCATTCTGTCACACCCACTCATCCTTCTGTCTTTTTAGCATAAATAGGATGAGAAGTATAAATTACCTGATATTTTGGAAACTGCGCTGAAAATAATAAAAACTGAACAGTTCATGACAGAATGGGGAAATATTTCTAATTTATAGTTGCAAGCCTTGGTTCCTGGGAGCAAACTGGGTTCTGATTTGGGTTTCTGGGTGCACAGGAAAGCAGCAGACCTTATTCTTAATAAAGCACCTTCAATCAAATATGTCTTGCTTTTCCTTGAACACTCCACAATATCTCCAGGCAGGCTGTTCCGTAGAAAGCCAAATACTGGTCTTTTATGTAGCTAGATTCCATTCCAGAAGCACTTTAGAGACTAATAAGATTTTTGAGGATGAGCTTTTGAGAGTCAACATTCCCTGCACCAGATACCTGTTAAGGGAGCATTGACTCTTGAAAGCTTATAACCCAAAAACCTTGTTGGTCTTTAAGATGCTACTGGACTTGAATCTAGTTGTTTTACTGCAGACCCACATGACTACCCTCTGAAACTATGCTCTTTTATATAATCTTTACTATTATTTATCCTATTTTTATCCCTTCTCTCAGGCCATTTGTACACTTGTGATCTTCTCCACAGTGAGGGTACACTACCTTTTGTTCAGATTCTCGATTGTGTACATGTTTTCTCTACTATCAAACTCACCACGCAGCAGATGAGAGAATTCCCTGCAGTTTCTGAAAGCGAGGCAAGTGCTCCTTTTTTCCTTGTCTTTGTGGGGCAAATGAAGGAGATGGCATGCATTACTCTCTCTCTGGATTTTTCTCAATCCTCCCCACCTTCCCCCCTTTCCACCATTTGAGATCAATTAAAAGGGCTTCTTTTACTTTTTGTATCAAAAGATTTATCAATAAAGCAAAGGACTGTGCAGAAGTCAGCAAATAAATGAAGAAGTCAGCAAATAAAAAAATAGCAAACAAACAAAAAAGGCAACAGGCAAGGAAACAAGGAAGCGATGGATAGGATGTAATTCCACCAGATCCATCATTACATAATCTGAATGCCTTTTTTAAAGCATTAGCAATGAAGATTGATAGATCTATCTTTAATCCAGCAAAATAAAGTTAGACCAAATCAGGAGACCCAAAAAACAAAAACAACTATCAGTGCAAGGAAAGAAGTAGGGCAGTGGCAGAAGGGCAAAATGGTGGATTCGCTTGGCTCATCTAGGGACACTTCACCACAAGAGATCCCTTTGAAATGGAAAATTACTGGGAAACCCTACTGCAAAGCATACAGCAGAACAGCAAATATTAAGTGCACAAAAGGCCTCAGAGTAGCAAACGTGGAGCTATCCTAGCTTGTCCACAACAATCCACAAAGTATGTTGGGGGAAATGACCTTTTTAAGCCATCCAGATATTCCCATGGTTGAATTCAGATTAAAATTTAGATTTCTCCCAGTCTAAACCTAATGTTCTATCCACTACATCAAGCTGTTTCTAATTCCAGTTTAGATTTTGTATTGGGCTGGATTCAGACAGTATGTTTTTGAAAAAATTAGAAAACTGCTCTGGAAATTGGGGTTAGTGACCTTGCTAAACAGCCAAAGCACCTAACAGGGGTTTCCCCCAGAGTTCTCTCCAAGACTAAGAAGGGTACTCTGGTAGGTATCAAACTTCCATAGAACCTTCATGTTTCCCCCTCCTGTTCTCCCTCTCCATTTTTTTCCTGAGGACTTGTGGGACTGAAGTAGGGGAAATGTCTGCAGTGGGGTGCGGCAATTGTTGGAAATCACTTCCACTCTTCCAGCAATGGAAATACTCTGTTGGAGGAACTGCATGATTGGGTACATGTGATTTCAGCTGAGCATGGAGAAGAGACTTCCAACCCACCATCACTACCCCCTGAATATCACATCTATCTTCACCCCAAGATGACTTTCTACAGTAAACATATAGTGCAGATACATGGGGATCTTGGTCGTGTAAACAGATCATTGCTTCTTTCCCATTAAAATGCTTGATGAAAAGTGTTCTTTCATCTGGCATTTGATACGCAAATGCAGTTCTACGTTCTCAGTTGGATGGAGATTTTTCAAGTTCAGCCCTAATTTATTTATCTTAAAGCCAGCAATGTACTATAATTTTACAATAAAGGCCTCCTAATCAAAGCTTACCTTATCCAGAGGTAATTAATACAAAGATTGTTGAATTAAAGATGTGAGTCTTGACACTTTGGCAGGGGGTAAGGGACATGGTCTCAAAGGCCCAAATTATGCCTGAAACAGACCAATTAACACCATGTATCTTCTTTTATGTTAACTTCAATTAAGGTTTCTTAAAATTTTTGAAGTTATTTTCTTCTTTACAGTCTCAGAATGTCAGAAATGTACATCAAAGAAAAACGCTTCAGTGCGAACACCATAGGTAATGCTCATTTGCACACAAATCTGCATATTGCAAAGGAGTTCAGAGCCCATTTTGCATGTATTATTGCAAGATGTGAGCTGATGATTTGAAAGACCTAAAGATAACAACCATGCAAAGGGGTAGCATGTGTTCACTTCTGTTTACAAAATGAACTTCCAAAAAGGAAGGGAGACTCAAGTTTCAATATGCAGATATACAATGACATATCTATAGCTACATCAGTTTGCTGTTATGGACTTCGGTATGCTTGAAACTTTTCTAAAAAATTTACAAAGCTCATTTAAAGTGCTTTATCAGTCTACACTGCAGACTTAAACTGGGACAATAGCCTTCCTTTGGATGCTTTATTCTGGACAGAGGGGATAGAGAATTTCTTTCTCAACACCCTCTTTAAACTACATTTCCCAGAATTCTTTGCATGAATCATGACAACTAAATTGGTAGAGTAGCAATATAATTCTGCCTTCTGAGATCATGTATCAATGCTCTTGTTACTCAAGAGGTCAATTTGATGACAGATTACCTGTTTTGTATAACAGAAGTGTTCTTAAGTTTTGCCCTTATGAAAATTCTTTCAACAAATTCTGGCCCACAGCAAATGCAGGAGTCTCCCACGTTGAATGTACTCTTGTTGCACCTCCCTTCCATTGCTACTTTGGTAGATTTACTAAATGAAAGCAGGACTTCACAAGTTTTTCTACTAACTTTTACACCTGCATCACTACGTCTCCCTATTAACCAGCTCACAAAAATTACTAATCACACAATTCAGCCACCTTGCCAAAAAAGGAAAATGCTAAATCAGCTAAAACTGCAAGAGCTCCATTTCCATCTGCTGAAGCTTATTTTTCAAGATGTCAATCTTTTCCTATAAGACCAACTGTGATAAACCTGATCTTTGATCAACAGTTCCGAAAACGTTAAACCTTGGCCAGACTTCATCTGTTGCTCAGCCTCCATTCTATTCTGCCATGAAACTTCTGAGGAACTGCAAATGCTGTTGGAAAGATATTAAGTCCATAAGCATTACAGTCTAAGCCTTCCACTCTTTCCAGCTGAGCTAAGCTAAATGCTCCCCATGGAATAAGCCCTTCCAAAAAAGACATCATTCATGAATCACCATTTCCACAGTCTGAAACTAGATTTTCAGAGAAAGGGAGGAGACAAGAATGCTCTTTCAGGAAGCTGTGCCTCAACTACTCGAGATGTTCCACTAACTTCACCCCTTTCAGTAGTAGCTCACTTTCTTGATTGAAGTTATTTATGGCTCCATTTGAAAGGGAGGGGGCAAATCTGCCATTGAGAGCTAAGCAGGATTGCGCTGGTGCATTTGCCATCTCTGAGGCACTTGCCCCAGCAAAGGGGCAAATCCACATGCGTGCAGCCACCGTGGCCCTTCCCATTGGTGGGACGTGATGCTGAATGTCAATGTCCCTACACCCCAGCCCACATTGGCATGGGGAGCATGGCCAGGGGGAGCCACCACTAGTCGGCTTCCTCCTGGCCATTGCCCCTGTTTTTCTGGTGGCCAGGAAGCAGAAAATATCGAAGGTATCTCCCTCCAGCATTTCTGCCCATATTCTAATGCTTTCAGAAGCCTGCTGGGCAAATCAGGGTCAGATCTACATTTTTTGATGGGTGGACAAAAGTACAAAACGACACCCCATATATCATATAGATGTGCATATAATCAACATCTACAATATACATATAGAATAAACAACTCTTTAAAACAATATAATTGTGTTGACCTCTAGTGTTAATGAATAATTACACTTTTTATCTTATCTATTGCTTGTAAAGTACTGTCAAGTCAAAGCTGAAGTAAAGCTATCCTAGCAAGGGGCTTTCAAGGCAATGAGAACCAGAGGTAGTATGCCATTGCCTTCCTCTGAAAAGTCTTCCTTGGAGGTCTCCCTTCTAAGTATCACCCCTGCTTACCTTCCAATACCTGACAAGATTGAGCTATATACCATGCAGTCTTCCTTTTCTATCTATTATCTGTGAATAATTACACCGCTGACACTTGTCAAAGGGGTAAGTTGATACGGCTCATGGAGGAGAACATTCAGACCCTGGAGGATTGGATTGCTATTCTGCATGACATCAAGGATGAAGAGAATTTCATTAACAGCAGCTATGATGCCCTGCATAGGGGTGAGGAGACCAGTCAACGTGCATGTAGTGGTTATGAGCAGGGACTCTACACTGGAGAACCAGGTTTGATTCCCCTCTCTTCCACATGATCAGTGGACTCTAATCTGGTGAACTAGGCTTGTTCCTATCATGAAGCCTCCTGGGTGACCTTGGGCTAGTCACAGTTCTTTGGAACTCTCTCAGTGCCACCTACCTCATAAGTTGTCTGTTGTGGGGAGAGGAATAAAAGTAGTTTGTAAGCCGCTTTGAGACTCCTTACAGGAGAGAAAGGTATGGTATAAATTCAAACACTTCTCTTTTTCTAAGAAGAATGGGTGACCTAATATTAACCAACAGGCTACAGTTGGTGGATGGGGTTAAGATGGTGGGGACTTCAGGGAAAATTTATCTTTAAAAAAATCAGATCAGTTAAGTTGACTTATTTGGGCACTGGTGGATGAGTTTTTCTATCTTGAGCAGGGGGATGGAATGAATGATTTTTCATTTCCTCTTTTGGAATTCTTCTGTGTGTTCTGTGTCACAGAATATGTCTTTGTATAAAAGCATCCCTGGTTCAATTTTCAACTAAGAGAACATCAAATAACAGGGATGGGAAATATGTCTGCCTAAGGAACTGCTGCCACTCTGAATAGATGATTCTGGGCCAGATGGAGCCACTTAGAATCGAACATAGAATAAAGAAGCTGTATATGTGCCATAGGAAAGTGACCATGGTTCATTTGCTTGGAATAAAGTGACCATAGATCATTTGCTTGGAATAAAGAGGGTTCAATCCCTGGCACCCCAGTTGAAGGGACCAGGTAGTAGGTGAGGTAAAAGAGCTCTGCCTAACATTCTGCCAGTATAAATAGACAATAATGACTTAGGTAGACAAATATTCTCTTTACACATAAGGCAGCCTCATGTGTACATTCAATACAGACTCTGACAAAAGTGATCCAAAGAAAAACATGCCATGATTCTTGTTAATAAATTATTTATTTTTAAAAAAATAAAAGAAATAAAAGGGGAAATTTAAAAAATCTGAAAATAAAAAATAAGGCCAAGTTCTATGGTGCAAAATAAAGTAAAAATATGTGTTATTACTCAGTTAAATTCCCTAAAATTCCCTATGCATTTCACCAAAAGTTTCTTCAGGGAAATCTGTTAGTCTTGCAATGATTTTTCCAAAAAAAAAGAGTACAAGATCTGTACCCCTATAATTCCTGTAAATGCAAGAAAAAATTCAGAGCAATAGAAGCAGAACTGTTGTGGGAAATTGTATGTCTTCCCTCCATGCCCACCAGGTGCTTCTACTTCATCTCCAAATGTTAACCATTTAGGGCTTTATTGTTCCAATTTAACTTAAAAGATGGCATTCTAAATTACATACTTACTGTACATAATAAACTAAAAAAAACTTTCAGTGGTGAGTTGGTTCATAGTGGTGGCGAATAGGGTATTGAATAGTGATCAACAATACCCCAGGGGTACACTTAGTTGAGACGAAAGGGGGAAAATCAAGGTGAAAGGAAGAAAGAAATGAAAACAAGGGAAACAGGGGAGAAGGAATGGGAGGAAAGAAGAGAAAGGGAGAGAGGAAAAGGAAAGGGGGGGAAAGAGGCCAGATGATCCAGCTGATCTAATAGGGAATTATCTGGCATTTAAACAGGGCACGATCAGGACATGTTTCAAAGTTAAGGGAACACCAGTCCTGCTAATGCCTGCTAAGTGTTGAACCCAGTCAGCCATTACAGGACTTGCCCTGCCTGCAGATTTCAGTAAGCACCATCTAGGGTTGCACATATCCCATTGCTGGATTTCCAACCCTTCTTTCCTGCATAGGTATCTGAGAAATGTAGCTGTTTGATGACCCAGATACATGCTTTACTACTCTTTACCGCCTCACTTTTTTCATGAACTTTTGTACATTCTCAGTTTCCTCGTGTCTAACCTCATGTTTCTGAGGGGCGGGGGGGGGGGGTTCAGTTCTGCATATATTTTGCTCCCTCTGACAGTCAATTGGACAACCCACAGCATTAAATGAAATGTTTCTCCCTACAGTTTTAATCAGCAGCTTTTGTACTTGATAAAAAATGAAGCTATACTGAATTGACCACTAGAGGGAGAAAAATGCATGCAGAGCTCCCCCCACCCCCACCCTCCCCTGCAAGAAACAGGAAATTAGATGTGAGGAAACTGAAAATATCTAAAAGGCCATTGCTGATCACCGGAGAAGAGCGGATGCAGTGTGTAGCAGCCGGGTGGGTCACTGCCTCCGCTCTGCCTGCCGCCTGGGGCACCTGCCCCCTTACCCTCCTTAGATCCAGCCCTCGTGTAGACCTGCTTTTGGTTAACCTTGCCTGTCAAATAGTTAAACAATGTGGCAGGTGCAGGTTTTAGGACATTAAAGCTTCCAGTTTCTACAGTCATAAGGTTTTGGGTTTTTTTTTAACTTTTGTATAAGCTTGAAGTCTGGTGTGGAAGACAGTATTTTTTGAAGCCAAGCAACTCTCAAGTGTCAGAGTGCTTTCAGGTGGACTTTGAATGAACTAGCCCCAGATCGTCCTTAACATGTCAAAATGAAACTTCTTCCTTTCATCTGGGTATGTTTTTAAACAGAAGTGTGAACCTAAGACCTTTTTTAAGCATTCTCCTGCTTCCCTCCTCTTGTAAAGATTTAAGGTACACACAGCGCTGCAGGAAAATGGCTACTCTCAAAGCTTGAGAGTAAGACCTGCTGACATTTGAATAGCTGGCTGCTGATTCCCATTTGGTTATCTTGCAAGTTGCTTCCTATTTGTAGATGTACGCTCCTTTCTCCAGTATGAAGGATATGTTTCATTTTTGCAGAAGACTTAGTAATTGTAACCAGACAGTATGTTTCAAGAATGGGGGGCAGGTGTCCTCCTTTTTTGCTTGGGTGTTAAGCAATGTATGCCAGAAGATGTTTACTAGCTTCCCACGGATCCTGCTTTTAAATCAATACAGCGGCAGACAGGAGAACACAGTCTGCAATCACTGTTCACCCTAAAGGTTTCCTATGACCACAAGCTGAATTAGAGCGATGGCAACTAGAATATTAAGAGAGGAGGACTCAGTTTTGTCTGCCAGATCCACTGCCAATTATTTATACACAATTTGGCTAAAATTGGCCCAGAGACGGAAATCAAATTTAAATTTACCCACAGAAGTTCAAATTCAATCTTACTACAGCTAAGACGATACAGTTCTCAGAACAAAACACAATTGCTCTTTCTTGCTCAGTCAAGTCTTTTTCATTGATGCTGGATGGGATGAGTGCATCATAATTACAGGAATTATTTTATCAATTAGAAAGTACCAAAACGACCACAGGAATTTTAATCAGAGCAATCAGATTTCTACACAACATGGAAAAGTAAAAGGGTAACATCCAATCAGCAAAAACAATCAAGTAAATGATAGGTGGAAAATGAAATGTATTAGAGATGAAACATAAAAATTTTAATTTCAGAGGAAAGAAAGTTCAGAAATATGTCTGTACTTTAGAAGAAGAAGAGTTGGATTTATATCCCCCCTTTCTCTCTTGTAAGGAGACTCAAAGGAGCTTACAAACTCCTTTCCCTTCCCCACTCACAACAAACATCCTGTGATGTCGGTGGGGCTGAGAGAGCTCTGAAGAACTGTAACTAGCCCAAGGTCACCCAGCTGGCATGAGTTTGAGTGCACAAGCTAATCTAGTTCCCCAGATAAGCTTCCACAGTTCAAGTGGCAGAGCGGTGAATCAAACCCGGTTCTCCAGATTAGAGTGCACTTGCTCTTAACCACTACACCAAGCTGACTCTTTAACCCTTATAAAAAGCTTGGAATTACATTCCACTTTATATTTGTCATTCTTCTCTGAACTTTTGTATGGCATACAAGAGGTTTTGTGGATAAAACAGATGTCCTAAACTGCCTTTTAAAACCTTTAGGTGTCATCCTCTGTAACAGTTGCACTCTCTCAGTTTATCTCACCAGTACTCAAGGGAGTTCTAAAGATGACATGATAGAAAATAGGAATGTTAAAGAAAGCACAACATCTTATGAGGAGTGTAAAGTAGAAAATAACTACATAGATAATTTTTAAAAGAACAACTGAAGCTTTAATTGTCAGTGATCCACATAAAAACTCACAAGATTCAGGTGCAGTGGATTTGCTGAACTGCTCTTCAAACTGCAAAAGAATGGCCATTTATTAAATTGTTGTTCTTCCTTCCTTGTGATCTATATCAAAGCCCTTCGGGGGAGGGCAGCAAATAAATCTAAAGTATAAATAAATAAGTAAGTAAATAAGTAAATAAATAAATAAATAGCACTCAAGACAGCAATATAATTCCACATACAACAGAAATCTTAAACAATGCAGACTTCTTCCATGACTTTTAAACACTATATGTATGGGACTGTAAGCTTTGTATTTTAACTGACTTGAAGTGAGCATATTCTGATAGAGAAAGAAGAAAGCATTTGTTTTTTTAGTCCATAATCTTGATCTTCAGTGATTTGTCTATGAACCTAATACCAGACCCTTTTGTAATACATTCACCCTTATTAGTTGCATTTACAGTAGTTAATTTGGTTTCTTTTTGCTTGTTTAGTTGAGCACTTCCAATAGTGACAATGTCTAAATTTTAGACAGCCAATCCATAGGCCATACAAGGTTTAAAGTCATCCAGAATTCTTCATCAGACAGATGGGAAAGGAAGCTAAATTCCACACAAGGTTAGTAACAGAGATCTTGAGCCTATGTATACTAATTTGGAAGTAGCTCCCAGTGAGCAAATATGCATGTGATCAGGCTATAAATGAATTTATGCTTTATAGTGAACTTACCTGATCAAATGGCATGGTAAGAATGAACATGACACAGATCAATCTATAAATTACCACACAACCACAAAGCCATCAAAAGAAATTTTCATAAGAATAGGCTGAGATACAGGTAGCAAAGCAATTGGATAGAACTTGAAGTTCAGCCAGTTTTTAGTGAAAGCAGTTAATGAATTTTGAATCTTTTCTCTGACACCCCAAAACAGGACAGTAGATTCATGAACTGAATATCCAGTCACACATATCCCATGACTGTTGAGCAATATTTTCTCCGAAAGATGTAAGTGACTTTAGGTACTTTTTGTGCTGCTCACAAATTCTTACAAGAACCTTGGGAAGCTCGACTTTCATTTTAGACATGCAAGTTTCCAATTCCTTTGATTGCAGAGAAAAACTAGAAGGAAATGCTACTGCAGTTTCTATACCAAAATGCGAAGTAAATTATTAAACACTTTAGTACAGCTTGTATTTTACTCTCCTGGATTTTAAATGCTCCTTTACAGGTTTTCACTAGCACTGAATAAAAGCCTGTTAAAACTGTCATGTTTTAAGTAGTGACATTTTTTAAAAAACAAACTAAGAATTCTATTGGCCAAAAACATGTAGTAATAAATAATATGGAAAGAGCTGGTACAGAATAAGGATTTATAATACCTGAAGCACCTTTAAACCACCTCATGATTTGGTGATGATTTAAAACTAGTTTACACATGAGTGAAATAATAAGCAAGGCTCTTGATGGGTTTAAGTGATTCCCCCTTCCCCCTCCACACCCACCCACCCACCCACCCAGTTATCCCATGTAAATGAGTCCTGTGAAAGTTTCTAACCATAGTCTAAATTTACATCCTGTCTTGTCCCTTTAACAGAGACACAATGAGTAAAAATGGGCAGAGGAAGCTTTTTGTGGCCTGAAGTTTAGTAGCATCACCTGATAATTGCTTGAAGTTCAAACTGATATCAGGAGGCCCAGTTTAAAAGTTGGCAACCCAGTTCTTGTTCCTACAAGTATTGCAATGCTAGGGAAAGCTGTTTAAATATTTACTTCCATTCAGGCAACTGGTCAAAGGAAACTTGCCACAAAACCAACCCCTTGTTGGTGTAACACTTACAGGCACACAGAATGCATTTTCTTGCTTCCACGTTAATAAATGTAGACTGAGATCACAGATTTTTTTAAAGATTATGATCTCTCAGTACCTCCTAGGAAGAGCTGCTGATTCTACTCTCATGCTGCAAGCAGCACAGATGGCATCACAGGAGTACAGCATGTCCACCACGTTCATACAACTTTTATGCAATCTTGTTAATTATGCATGCATGAATGCATGCAAATGAGCTGCAACCCTCCAGCTCTTGATATGTTACCTTGAAGCAGAATATAGTCCAGATTTAACATCTACCTGAAATATGGTACCCTAGTCCTATTTAGTGAAAGTGAAATTGTCTGTAACAATTGCCCAGTTAACTATCCTGCCACACATTTATCAACAACTTAAAAACTAAAACAGATCTTTGCGAAAGTAATATTTTGACAATATTTGAAAGCATTTCATAGAGACAGTCATTTATTTAATTATTTACTTTGTTTACGTCCCACTTTTATCCCCAGTGGGGACCCAAACCAGCAGCTTACACAGTTCTGCTCTCCTCCATTTCATCCTCACAACAACCCTGTGCAGTTAGGTTGCTGACAGCATGTGACTGGTCACCCAGCAAGCTGCCATGGCAGAATGGTGACTTGAACCTAGTTTTCCCAGATCCTAGATCTGACACTTTAACCACTACACCATGCTGTCTCTTCAATTTTAGTTAATTGATACAGATCCTTTTGATTGATTTGCCAATCTTTTTTTGTAAAAATGCATATAGATAATGTTAAGCCACAACATTAGCAGTAAGCATAGCTTGAAAGGGGAAATGTCCAATTAAAATCTGGAGGGGGAACCTGATGTTTTGAATCTGCAAGTAATTAAGTAATTAACCCTCTGAATAATTCCATTAATTCCATAAAATTGGCTGGCTGTACTCTACTGGAAGATTGCACTGCCATCTAGTGATTGCTGTGTAATGTTGCTTGGGTCTTTCTCCCTCCACCTTAAGCCAAAGGCCCTAAAAGCCATTTAAAACAACGACAATAGTTCTCAAAGCCAAGACACACAGACAAAAATAATCCTATGGCTAAGAATTCAAAGCCTGCCTTTCCCTGTTCCATTTGTGCCTCAACAACTCCTCTCTGCCTCTCCCTCTGGAGTCTACAAGTTTTATGTTGTCCTCATCCATATCTTCTCATTTATCTTGCAGTCATTTGGTCTTTTTTGAGATCTCGTTTCCTCCTCCTTTTGGTCTTCCATGGACCTAGCACGTAGCTATACCCTTTTCAACAAAAAGAACTGATTAGAATTGTAACTTCATCCACCATGTGCTGAACTGTTGTTTTAGAATTCT
The DNA here is from genome assembly GCF_021028975.2 of Sphaerodactylus townsendi. NCBI lineage: Eukaryota > Metazoa > Chordata > Lepidosauria > Squamata > Sphaerodactylidae > Sphaerodactylus > Sphaerodactylus townsendi. Next base: position 93,034,905 of record NC_059428.1, read on the forward strand.
CCACTTGGATTGCCTACTTAATAGAGTTACTACAAACAGAGTTAATACAAATTGTTGATACAAATAGAGTTAATACAAACAAAGGGAAGCAAGTTGGAAAGAGCTTACTAGCAGCAGTTGAATTATATCTAATCTGATATAATTCAACTGAATTATATGAATTATAGAATTATATCTAGTCTGACTTTCATTTCTCTTTTACCTGCAGATACTTAAATTCAAGATGGGTTGTTTATCTGGTTTTTGGCTTTTTAGTGGCACTGAAAAATCTCTTAAAATATTTTTACTGCACAAAATAATTGAATGTTTAATTTCACTCTTCTAAGACCACTGAAGGAAGTCAGTGTAACTCTGTTTAGGATTGTGCCACTAATCGCAAAATAATCCTGAGAAATCTAAGCATTCAAAAATTTGCACAGTATAATTCCATGGGAATACACCACTTCAAAACCTGGCAAAAACTTCCTACTTCTGAAAAGGAAGCATCAGAAAGGAGACCAGCCTATACACTGGTTACAGATGTTCTTTTTTTAATTTATTCACAACTCTCCCCTTCAAACATAATCTGAATTCAGGTGTAGAAAGGCGATACACATGATTATTCAAAATATGGAGTTTAGTCTTAATGGGGAATATTTATTTCCTTTCTTGGAGATATTCATTCATATAGTTTCTGAATTGTAAAAAAAAGACTATCACTTTTTCAGACTATATGAGAGGTACTGTGTTGCTTGGCCTACACAATTGACTTACTGAATAAGGATGTCAACATGGTTTGCATCATATCTACATCCAACATTGGGGGGGGCGGGGGGGATGTGTTGCTTGGGTTACTCAACTGACTTACTAACCAAACAACGATTTGAACATGATTGTCATCCCATCTGCAACCAACATTTGGCGAGGGGAAAAAGAGCATATGTGGCAAAAGATCCCAGGTTGAATCCCCACCATCTCCAGCTAAAAGGATCAGGCTGTAAGGGGTGCAAAAAAAAAACCCTTAGCATGAAACCCTAGAGGGCCACTGCCTGACTGAGTAGAACTTGATGGACCAACATCCAGACTTAGAATAAGACAGCTTCATGGATTCATGTGTGTACTAACTTACTATTTCTTTATCACAGGCAGATTTCAGTAGCTAAGCAGGATCAGATCTGATTAGTTTTTCAAACAATCAATCTCTACTATAGCCATAGAGCTTACCAGTATAAGGTAAAAAAGATACAAACAGTTAAAAATATAAGATATATTAAAACAATTAATATATGTCAAAAAGAATCTGCAGGGGAAAAATGACTACACAAGCAAGGTTTAGGAACATAAAGGAGATAGGATAAAAACATAAATGTTAAAAGAACACCCCCGCCCCCAACCCCCTAAAACTAAAAAAGGGGGATAGGCCTGAGGGAACAATAAAATTGGCAGATAAGAGGTCTTTAACCATGTTAAATCATTTGAATCCCACCACTGTCTATAACTATCAAATCATAGTGGACTTGTGTATCAGCTTGATTTATAGCACAGATGATACTATGACGTATTTTAAGTGCTGATACACAAAACCTTGCAACTCTGTTATATCAAGGTTGGTATTTGTGAGCAACAAGGAAGTATAAAGGTGTCCTGTGTGACCTATGCAGCAATGGCAAGATACATCTAGTAAATATATCTTTATAGTACTGACCTTGGAGAATCACATGTTCTATTGTTTCTGTGTTCAGATTCACAGGGACGTTGTTTCTTCTAATAAGGAATCTTCCTGCATCAACTTCCAAGAATAGCTGAAAAGACAGCATGCCAGAGTAAAAACCTCCAATGTTTAGATATTTCAAGATTAGTTAAATATAGGAAAAGTAGAGTATCAATTGGATTCACTAGCAATAAAAGCTGGAGATCTGGCTAGATCTGATTGACACTCTCTGTCTGCCATGCACTGTTTAATGGATTCTTTGGCCTGTTTATAATCCATATTGAGTAAAAGTTGTAGAGAAAAACGCAGAAATAAGGTTTTAGATACCACTGCCTGTTTCCATGTAGACTGAAAATCATAATCAATGGGGCAAGGCCAAGTGGGAGAAATTATAGTCTGAGCCAATAGTTGAGTAATGGCCACCCATATTCTAACCTCCATTTTCATAAGGCCTGTCTCCAATCACGAAGTAGCATTATAGACACATTTTGGAACTTGAAGGGTTTATCTTAGAAATCACAAGTATATCTCATTCCTTTCTCAACTCATCTACCCCAATTTATTTTCATTGCTGTAATATGAGAAAGTACAATAATCTCCCAGAAGAAAGTCTCATGAAGATTGTGTTTATAGCAACATTAAAGAAATTTCCAAACTAAATACCATTTTGAGTATGCCAGGTCATCTAATACACATCCTCTTTGTGAAAATTAAGCTATGTTAGCATGTCACCAAAAGAAAAAAAGAGAAATAATATCCCAGTGTCAATTACCAGTAACACTGAAGTACTTTGAAAGACGGTTAATTAATTTCATCACTGGAAGCCAAGAGAAATGGAAGAGAGCTTTAAAATGATTTTGCATAACAGTTTCCATGATGATTGCTAACAATTCAATTTAAATTCAACAATTCAAACCAGAGTAGAAAGTAAATATTCCAAAACGGAGGCTGCTTTTAGCCAAAGTCTACAGCCAACTTAATCAAGCAACTGAGGGTAACCTTTCCAAGTGAATTTTGCCTCACAAAAGCTTATGCCACATTAAATGTGTTAGCCTTTGAGATATAAGAAGAGCCGTGCTGAATCACATCAGTGGTCCATCCAGTCCAGCATTCTATCTCACACAGTAGCCGATCAATTACTCTGGAGGGCCAACAATAGGACATAGAGGCCAAGGCCTTCCCTGGTATTGCCTCCTGACACAGAGGTTTACTGCCTCTGAAGTGGAGGTTCCCTTTAGTCATCCTGGAGGGAAGTCACTGATAGATCTATCCTCCAAAAATCTTCCCCTTTTAAAGCCCTATCTGCCTATAGCCATCACTGCATCCTTTGGCAGTGAACTCCACATTTGAATCACTTGTTGTGTAAATAATAATTTCCTTTATATATCCATATCATCCTGAATCTACTGCCTATCAACTTCATTGGACACCTGAGTTCTATATTTTGAGAGAAGAAAACAATTGTTCTGACTATCCTCTCTCTCTCTCTCTCTCTCTCTCTCTCTCTCTCTCTCTCTCTCTCTCTCTGCCATCAAGTCACAGCTGACTGTATTGTTTTTAAGGCAAGATATGTTCAGAGGTGGTTTGACATTACCTGTGTCCATGTCTCAGTCCAGGTATTGTTCTGTGGTCTCCCATCCAAATAATAGTGAAGGTCAACCTGCTTAGCTTCCAAGATCTGAAGAGATCTGGCTTATAATTTTATAAATGTCTGTCATGTCGCCTCTTACTCATCTCTTCTTTAAACTGAAAAGTCCTAGTCTCATAAGAAAAGTGCTACAACTCTTTAAACATCATGGTTGCTCACTTGTGTACTTTTTTCATCTCTGTGATATCGTTTTAGAGCTGTGGTTACCAGAACTGCACACAATATTCCAATTCAGGCCACACCATAGATCTATACAGGGGTATTATGATATTGTTTTATTTCAATCCCTTTCTTAATCATCCTAGCACAGAAGTTACCTTTTCCACTATAGTGGAACACTGGGCTGACGTGCAGTGGTGTATCTAGGAAAAATTGAGCCTGGGCAAAATATGATCCTCCCCCCCCCCCCCCCGCATTCCATTTTCCCTAGATAGTCCAGGACAGGTGGGGACCCTTTCATGCTCTCCCCATGGGTCCTTTTCAAAAGCTGCCTGGCTCTTTGGTGCCAACTGAGGCACAGAGGGCACTGGGGCTAACTATGATCCATGTGCCATCAGCCTCCCCCAGGGGGTTAAATCTGCAGTGTGGGGTGCGCCTTGAAGGAGCTGCTCACTGTGCATTGCAAGGAAATGTAGCCTTGGGCGGGGGGGGGGGGTCAGCAGAAAGTGCCAGAGAGTGGAGGGGGAGGAAAAGTCAAGCAGGAAGGAGGAAAAAATAGGGTGGGGGTGGAGAGAAGGCAGCAACTAATAAATAAATGGCTTGAGGGGGGAAAGGAGGGGGTGGGCAGAGGAGGGAAGCACTGGTGAGACGAGGCAACCCAGACGGGGCTCACCTAGAGAGGTTTTCCTTCAGCTTTGCTTTCTCCACTCCTGGGAAGCCCCAATCCTGCCCTCCTCCCCACCATCCCATCCCATCCCACCGCACTTTCTTCCTGGGCCTTCCCCACCTCTCCAAACCCCAACCTGCTTGGGAGGAAGTGTGGGCCACCTTTTGTGCTGAGATGCTCAGCACACTGCAGGCAAAAGAAACATCTGCAACAGGAGGAGACCTGCCTGGCAACTAGTGGGTTTTACTTCCGAGGAACTGGGTTCAGCCATCAGCAGTGAGGCCCGTGCCACTCCTGCTTACTGAGCTTGGCTGGGTCTCCCCCCCCCACCCTGGCACGCCCCTCCCAGCCTGGAAAGCCTCAGGTTAGGTGCCAGCATGAGCCGCCACCACCTGGCGGGCTGGTGGGCATGCAGAGAGTGAGGGGTGTGGCCGTGTTGGGGTGATTTTCCGGGGTTCTCCATGTGACCAAATGGCCATGCGTCCGGGGACATGTGCCCCATATATCCCTGTGAGCCGTATGCCACTGCTGACCTGTTCATTGATCTATCCACTATGACTCCAAGGTTTCTTCTTCTCTTGATCTCAGCAAGTTCCAATCCCATTTTCATATACTTAAAGTTACGATTATTTGTTCCAGTGTGCATCATCATAACTTATGCACAGTGAATGTCATTTGCCACAGTGTTGCCCCTTGCCCCTCCTCTCCCTTGCAAGCATTGTGCAATGACACATGTTCAAACCGTTCGCTTCCCCTTTTCTTTCTTTTCCTCTTCACCAGACTCAGCCACAGCAACATGTGGCTGGGCCCGCTAGTTATATCTAAGCTGTCATTTAGCACCAACAGCTTCAGCTCCCCCATCATGGCTCAGAGGCCTCTAGCACTGACATACAAGCAGCTATAACATGTTTCCCTCTCTAACAACCATCACTTCCCTCAACCGGTTTGTCTCAGTTCATGGCCCTCCATTGCCATGCAACTCTCACCTCCATGTTCCATTGATCTCCTACCAATGTTACCCTGAGTGTTTCCACTGTCATCTATTTGAACAGACTTTCCCCAACTAAAGGCTCCCCAGCTCCTGGTGGCTTTTCCCCAAGGTCAGCTTAAAAGCTGCTTTGCCATCTTTTTAAGATATCAAGCACCTGTGCCACATATCTCAGAAGAATCTGTAGTTTTGGGTTTTGTGACTTATTTCCAGTCAACAGAAAACAGCAATCAGAGCTCTCGGCTCCTGATGCAAAAGTGCCCCTATTTTAATACAATAAAATACAGGCCATTTGCAGCCAGTAATGTGGGTTTTCTTGAAAACTATCAAGCAGGAAAAATTCTGATGGCCTAAATAAAGTGTGATCTGATTTGCCTTATTGACTTCAACATTTTTAATACATAAATTTTAAGCACACTCTGTGTCTCTTTAGAAAAGGGAATTTTTCTTTAGAAAAATAAAACACTCGAAAATTTTCTGCACATATTTAGTAGGACATCTCAGTGCACATCATAAGAACATAAGAACAAGCCAGCTGGATCAGACCAGAGTCCATCTAGTCCAGCTCTCTGCTACTCGCAGTGGCCCACCAGGTGCTTTTGGGAGCTCACATGCAGGATGTGAAAGGAACGGCCTTCTGCGGCTGTTGCTCCCGATCACCTGGTCTGTTAAGGCATCATGTGCTGCTACAAGCAGAATATATGGCAGGATAATAACTGGGGTGCTGTGTGGTTTCCAGGCTGTATGGCTGTGTTCTAGCAGCATTCTCTCCTGACGTTTCGCCTGCATCTGTGGCTGGCATCTTCAGAGGATCTGATAGTTGGAAAGGAAAGCAAGTGGAGTATATATACCTGGATAATAACTGTTTAGCTGAAAAAGGAAGTTAAAGCTGCTTTAATTCCAGAAATCATATTTGGTACAAAAGGACAACTATATTTTCCCACTACTTGTAGCACATTTCCAAGTCCTTAGGTGTAATTTTGGGACAGGATGTTGCATTAGCTGCCAGCATCAAGATTATGCTAATTTCTTTATTTTGAAGATTTATACCCCTGTCTTTCTGCTATTTCATAAAAGCATTCAAGATAAATTTAGCACTAATGGTAAAATTCACCATTCATTCTGCATCCTGGCCAAAATCCGAAAAATCCTCCTCAGCCATCTTCCTTTGATCGTCCTAAATTCTCCTCCACACCCACTAGGTGGCACTCATTACCACATGCTGAACAGTTCAGGAGTTTCTTTCTCCCTTTTCTTCAAGTTACAAACTTCCCTCTTCAAGCATAGTTGTTTGGTTATATATAATGGCAATCAGATCCCTCTGAATAGATAGCAACAGTATGCTACTTTAAAAAAAACAGTAATCATAAAATTCTGCCCAAGTAACATAATCTTTTAAAGAATTATACACTGTAAAGCATTTCCAGTTTGCATCTCAAAGGATGCAATTCTTGTTAACTATATTGCATGTTCAATTCTTTCAGCAAGTTCCTAACTAGGAAATAGGATTTCCAGCCTCCAGATAGGACCCACAGATTCCCTAGAGTTACAATTGATCTGCAGGCTACAAAGATAAGCAGTTCACATGGAGGAAATGGCACCTCCAGAGAGTGAACTCTGTGTCATACCATAGGAGCAACAGAAGTTGTTGAGTTACATCATATCCCGCTGAACTCTCTCCTAAGCACCACCCTCTTCAGGTCCCACTCCCAAATTCCAAACAACTGCCCAACCCAAAGGTTTTAACTCCAGTGTTTATTTATTCAATTCATTGGTACCTTACCTTTCTCCCCAGTGGAGACAAAGACCCCTTCCGCACATGCAGAATAATGCACTTTCAGTCCACTTTCACAATTGTTTGAAAGTGGATTTTGCTCTTCCACACCGCTGCAAAGTGCAGTGAAAGTGGATTGAAAGCGCATTATTCTGCATGTGTGGAAGGGTCACTGTGGCTTACATCATTCTCCTTTCCTCCATTTTATCTTCACAACAACAAAGTGAGATAAGTTAGGCTGAGAAAGGAGGATTGGCCCAAGGTTACCCAGCAAGATCCATGAGTGGGGACTTGAGACTGGGTCTCCTCGACACTAGTCCAACACTCTTCACCACTGCACAACACTGGCTGTTTCTGCAAGTATAATAAGAATTCGCACCCAGGACATACCATACCCAGTAGGGCAATAACTGTGCGATTCTATTAAGAGAATCAACTTAAGGACATTTTTACAGTTGATAATGTAATAATGCACATGATAATGTAACAACTTTTTTCTTAAACGTCAGAAGTCATCTTTTTACAGCATATAAATATTACACAAAAGTAAACGGAACATCTGCTGTTTAAGAAAAAATAGAACCCTGAACCATTATCATGATATCATCAGCCTAAACAACATTTTCTTAAAGGATTGATTCCTCGCCGCTTTAACAGAATCACAGTCATTGCCCGATTGGGTAAGGTATATCTTGGGTGCAAATTCTTAATATACTTAGCTTCTGAAAGTAGGCAGTGCTCACTGGCTAGTGTTCATAGGGAGATAAACTCAATGCACTCATGCCCACTCTCCCTTTGCTGCTTCAGTCCATATGCACAGGTGGCATTTGAACAAGGCCCAACATTCACAAGGCAGCTTCATGAGTTCACATGATTTGCCAGGTCACTCAAATTTTGCCTTTTCTGTTATGGATTTTGTTCCTTCACAAGCCTTCTTGACAGGCAAAATGATAAAAATGAAGCAAAAGAATTCTTGCTTTGACAGTGATATGAATGTATATAGCAAGTTAGCCTAGCATGTAATTGTATCTGCACACATGAAAATGCATTATAATGTGTTTCCAGTTGGACTTGTTCATAAAAATTTACATTGGTAATTGCCAAAATGGTTGCGGTGCATTACGCCGACATTTTCCAAAAAGCCCGATCACTGTAAAGGAATTTCAAAGAAGCAGAATCAAATTTTTTTAATGGAAGCAGGAAGTCCCCCTAAAACATTTAAAAGAATAAAAACTTTTAGAGTGAAACCGAGCAAAGACTCTTAAAATCAGAAACAGGAACACATTTTACAATCCCTTTTAATAACTTTTCCTCCAATAAAAGCAGCAAACTTTGTCTCAAATGATTACCAAAGCACACTTTGTCCCACCAAAAGTCAATTATATCATCCTGTCTACGAACACTAGCAATGTAATATAAAGTAATAAAAAGGAAGCACAATACAAAGTAAAATCCAGACATATTAAATTCCTTAATGAATATATAAAAGAAAAAAGAAAGAAGGAAATGTGGTTTGCTTTATTGAGAAAATCCCCTTTCACATTTTTAATCGATAATAAAGTTCAGACTTCCTGACTTGTGACTTGATTAAAACATCCTTTCCTCCCTTGTAATCACTACTTTTGCTTTTTAAAAGAGAGGTAATAATTGCAGAATGTTATTGTTCTATAGTGTAGACTAATAGCATCCTGGGCAGACCATTCTCTGTGTGCAGACTGGTCCCATTACAGACTATTCAGACAGAGATACTTTGTCATGTTGAAGAAGAAAGGATTGCCTTTTCCACTGGAGTATATAAATGTGAAACAAAGACCTCCAAAGCATCTGGGATTAGGAAATCCTGAAGATCATTTAGTGATACATGCTATTTTCATTGAATTCCCGCTGTTATTGTAAATTCATAATAAACTGTTTTCCAAATTGATATAAAGATCATGGCTCAGCTAGCACCAGAATTTAATAAGTTTGTGATTTGGAGTCTAGATCTTTTCCATGTATAGTTTTGCCTACCTGTTCTCACCTCTGAACAGAGAAAACTGATACAAAACTTATATTGTGCTCCTGCTTTTGAAAACACACACAGCAGGAAGCATAGGCTCTGGAAAACACAGGGAGATCACTACTTGTCCCACACATACTATTATTTTAAGTGCAGCTACTACTAATCTGTTTCTGTACTCTGTTTCACATAAAGATGTTAGTTTAGTCAATTGAGGTGCAGCAGTTGAGAAAATCATACGCTTCTGCATTAGAATATAGACCCAAATTAACATGAGAATTATCCATTTTTAAGCACTGCCTTTGTCAGAACCATTATTTTGTGCATTATTGAACATGGTACTTTGATACAAGAGCATTTATGCCAAGATGTCGTTTTACTTTCAAATGTTCTTCCACATTCAGAGCAAATGCTCTAACAATAAGCCACAGCCCCTCCTCAAATGTTTGACTGGCAGTCAAATCCTAAAGTCAGTCCCAACAGCATTTAACAGGGTTTGGGGGCCTCATCTCCACATTTTATCCCAAAAAAATCCTGATTTTTCAAGTTTCTATTACTTACCTATTGCTGTTACTAATCTGTACAAGCTATTCAGCAACTGTGTACAACATTTTAAAACATCAATGCAAGCAAAAAAAAAAACCTTACAAGAATGCTCCTGTCTACCAGGAACATATAAAACTTATGCATGCATCAAACTATCAAATTCTTGGTCCCTACATAAGACAGTGTTGGATTATTAAACTTGATATTTAGAAGTGCAGAATAAGAGACCACGAGACAGTTGCTGTTATTATATAAAAGAGTTTACTTGCTAATAAGGGAAGGGTTTACATGGAAGAAAAATAAAGAAGAACTTTCTATTCTAGCACTAATTTGGTTACATTGCTTAGGACCATGTGATCCCACACGGTGCCTAGCTAGCAAGGTAGAGATTCACCTCTTAAGGGGAATCTTGTTGTAGCAAAGAGCGTGTGTCTGTAGTGCGAGTGTGTGAGACAAAGAAACATACTTAACTTTATAACCTCTGACTACGTGACTTGTCTCACATAAGCAATGCCGGGGTTAGCTGACCAATAGCTTAATCAATGAACTGGTCATAAAACTCTGACTTCAATAACTAATTAGCATGCACATAGTTAACCCCTTTATGTCTGAATTGTGACAGACACTTGCAAATCCCAACAGACAACTACCAGGATGTAATGTCCCTTAAAAACTCAATTATTTATATGTTTAATTCAAGATGCATGCCATCAACTAATAACTTAATAATAAAAACTCAATAATAACCAGGTTGATCCCCTGATCTCTCCTCTCGCTCTGATCTCTTCTCTCGCCCTGCCATAAAGCCAGAGGATCACATAGATCTCCTCATCTGCTAGACGCCGGGGGGGGGGGGTCACTTGTTGCCCCAGACTCCATATTCTTTAGGTAACACCACTAGCACATTTTTTAAAAACCCTGTTCTTTTAAATATTCACTCTTTAATACCGTGGTTATAGGTTCATCAGTTTTTAGTCTTCAGCACATAATGTGGTCACTGACAGTGAAGGTGAGAGCATCAGAGATTGCTTGCCTGCATTATGTCTTGAAATCTACTGGGAAGTTAAGCCCAATAGCGGGAAATTTAGTTATTGTACCTCCAAAAAGGGGCACGCCCATATGGGAATCTTTCCAGTGATGACCATCTTTCCGGACGTTGATACGTATAGAGACTTCACCGATGGATTACATCCTGGTAGCTTGTGGTATTTGGATGATGGTTGTTCACCTACCTTATAAATGCAACTTTTTTTACATTGATTTGATTGTAAGCTGTTATGTGTGACATGGATTTATGACATAGGAATGATTTGGTAAATTTGTATATATTTTGATTGCTCTGCACCTTAAATTTCTTTTGCATCTTCTATGCTTGAGAGTGATTTTCTACACAGCAGCAAGGGGCACAGTGATTTCATTTTTCCTTGCTATCTTATACTGTACCCCTACAGTTTGTATAGTTCCTACATAAGACACAAATCTGGCATCAAAAACAGCCATATTCAGAAACCAGTAGGGGGATATTTCAATTTCCCAGTACAATCTATTGCTCAATTGAAATGCATCATTCTTCAACAAAAGAACTTTCTATATGAGACTGCATGTATGAAACTGCTGCATTATTTTATTTTATTTTTCTGCTTTTCAGCTCTCTTAGCAAAATTTGCAGCATTCTATCTATTACCAGTGTTAACCAGCTTAGTATAACTTGTGATTGGTTGCCTTGTTTTCTAGATTAGATTTGCATTCTACACAATTACATTTCACTCTATACTTCTTGCATTCGGGATACTTTGACCCTGCTGTTTTTTTCACATCTGCTGTACAAAACATCAGCATTGTAAGGAGACACTCATTCCACCTGAAGAAGGGGCCTCTAGTCCACAGAAGTTTATGCTGGGGGAAAAATACTGTTTGTTTGTAAGGTGTCACAAAATTCCTGTTTATTCAAGCTCTGGATTCCTTCTAGGGTGTGCATTTACAGTGCAATCCTAAATACATCTTCTTATAAATAAGTTACACTGAGAACAGTGACACTGACTCCCTAGTAAGACTGTTTAGGATTGCAGCCTTAGCCTGATATATATGCTAGCTGTCTAATCTCACTTCCCATTTTTAGCTTTTGCTCTAGACAACTCTATATAGAGTTCACCAAAGTTTCCCGCAGTCACCAGCCTGCATCTGATCTCTAAAGATTTACATTCCATAAAGCTCTGCTTTTATCCATAAATTTCATGTATAATCTGTCTATATTTCTTAACACACACACACACACACACACACCCTGGACTGCTGCATTTTTGACAGCCTGTTTTCAAGAATGAAAGCAGAATTCGAGTTGGAAAAGTCACAGAGATGTCAGCCCAAGAAGCATACAGTGATGCTGACTCATGGGTTTTATTCTACAGGCTGCAGAGAGGTATCAAATCTAATTTAAATGCAAACTGGCTTTGTTATTGTGGACCACATAGCGAAAGGGGATCCAGTTGCTGAGTCTTAGATAAATTAATTTAAAAGGTAAGTAACTGATTTTCACTTGTCCAGCCCATATCTATTCAGCTTTACTGAACTAAATAGTAATTGCTATTAACTGAAAGTGTGATACTGTGATCATTTTTATTCGTCCTTCATTTTTTTACATTTTAATTCTTAAAGATTTATTTGCCATCTTTCTAACTGTGTCTGCATCCAAGGCAGCTAACCATAAAAATTAAAACTACCATGTCATTAAAAACAAAAACAGCAGCTCAGCTCACAATGTCATTAAAATATATTAGCAACAGCACTGAAAACCATCCTTTAAAACAGAGTAGATTACAAAAAAATAGGAATGCAGGGAACTGAAAAGAAATAACCCCCAAAGTCTTGAAAGAACAGGACAGACTTTATCAAGCGCATGAATGGCAAGGCAGAAGCTTGGCTGCCGGTCTCCAGGAGCCTGTGGGAGGGGGGTGCAGCTCTGGGAGCCATTCCCCCCCCCCATACGCCTCTGCCTATACACAAGTGGCAGAGTCTTATCTGGTGAACTGGATTTGTTTCCCCACTCCTACATTCCTGCTGGGTGACCTTGGGCTTATCATATATAGTCTTCACATTTGTTCTTTCAGTCCCACTTCTATCTTACCAAAATACTGTTGTGGGAGAGAAGTTTGCTAAAGGTTCCTTTGAGATCTCTTTTTTTTACGGAAGAGAGAAAGGCAGCTAAACGGCCAAACTCTTGCTTCTTCAATTGATGTGTTGGTGGTTTATGTGAAGAGAAGGCAGCCCTTCAGATACCTAGGTGCCAAATCACTGAGGGCAACAACAGCTTTTTGAATTGTGCCAGGGAAGAAACTCCAAGCCAATAAAGACCTTTCAGAATCAGAAAAACATCCTCCTTGCAGTTCCAGTCAATAATCTGGCTGTCGTTTTTTAAAAACTTCAGTTATATCTTACTTTCCTCCCCAAAGGGACTCAACGTAGCTTACAAGATTTCCCCCTATCCAAACCAGTATGGTGACCTTCTAAGGTCCTTCTCAGTTATGGCGCCAAAACTCTGGAACTCCCTCCCCAGGAAGATTAGTCTGCCCCCTTCTGTCACAGTCTTCAGCCAACAGGTGAAGACTGTTTTGTTTTGGCTGGCATCCTCTCACTGGTCCTTATTAGCCCTCCTCCCTGTTTATGTATTTTTGAGTTTATATGTTTTGCTTTAAATACACGTGTGTGTGTGTGTGTGTGTGTGTGTGTGTGTGTGTGTGTGTGTGTGTGTGTGTGTGTTAAATGCTTATTGACACTTAATATTTGAAGTGTTCTAATTTTCACTGCCTTGAGGACTCCAAATTAAATAAATATCATATAGATCATATAGAAATTTCTGGACAAGCTGAGCTGCCACCACTAAATTTATGTCCTTTGCCAAATAGGAAGAACAACCACACTATCTCACACATAGCATTTGGTTTTATATGGTGGTGGTACCAGGCAGAATAGGCAGCTGGTAAAGAGATGGAAGTTCTTAAAAGCTTAAGCCAGCTTTATTTAAAGAGAAATCCTGTGGTGTCCGATCCAGAAGATAGGCTTGCTCAGCAACCTGGTTATTAACATTGGGAGAGGAATCGAAGGAGCATGAACCTACCCTAGCATTGAAATCTCCGCTTAGAAGATGCGAATTAGAAAATCAGATAGTGAAATTTTCAAGGGTAGTAGCCTAAAGGTCCAAGAAAATTAGTGTAATACAAATTAGAAAATGTGGGAGGAATATAAACATATGGTGGTGGTGATGAAGCCAGTCCACTAATCTCAGAATATATCTTTGCTTTTCCACGTTCCTACTGCACAGGTTGTATTTGGTCTTGGTGGAGAATCAGGGGCTAGTCAACTGATCAAGGAGCAAGTGTGAGATGGTATCTGTGTTTGCCTTCTACACCCTCTTCAGCCAAAGGATTATGCTTTCAACAATGATCATCAAATAAAATATGTATCCCTCTGAAGTTACTTAAGACAGTTGATATCAACCATATTCTTAGAATGTATGCAGTGTTGCAAATTTTACGCAAAAACCATGTGCATTGTTTAAAAAAAGTTAGATATGTGTTCATTGTAATCTGTCTTGTTTCTAATAGATTAATAAATTCAGTAGCTCTGTATCTCTTAATCTCATTATCACATCTTAAAATGTTTTCTGATATATATATTTTGTAAGAGTTGAAACCTCTTGACGAACAGTTCATTGTGCTTATGCGGCTTGCTGCTGCCACTTGTTTGGAAAAATGAAAAGCACGTTGAAAAAATGTGCATTTTCCATCATCTCTAATTGAATCCTCCCCTGACCCCTTTATTCCCCATGGCTGTATTTCAGGTTTTGATGATAAGAAAAAGAATTTTGTATTTGGATAATACAATTTTCTCACTTGCCTTCAGCGACCTTCAGCTCAATTTCCTTTCCCCAGAGACACTGTATATTATGGAATTGAACCAAATTCCTTATTCATAGAAAAAAGTTCCAATTTAATCTGAATATTCAGCATTTTACACTGGTCAGGGTGATGGATGGCATATTGAAATGCTTTGGTTTAGGTAATCAAATGGTGGAATTCAGACTTGTATTGAAAAAAAATAATGAAGTCTATTCAATATTCTCATAAGGTGCAAAAATGCACATTACACAGGGGAAGAGAAGCTTTTTCTTAATACCTTTCTGATAACATCTCCATTGCAGAAAAGTACAGGTAGGAATTAAGAATTCATGTGGGTTAGAACATTTGTACAGCAGCAGAAGTCAAGAGAGTCACGGAGAAGGATACATTTCAAATGAATATGTACTGAAACACTGGCCATATATACATCAGCAATGATAAAATATAGATCTACCATAATAGATTCGCATTTTCTTGCAAGACATTTGTATAAAAATTCTCTTTTGAGAACAGACCAATAGTTAAACTTTTAAAAAACATAGTGCATCCACAGCATTTGAACATAGAACTTGGAGAAATAAATTCTGAAACTGATAGTGCAATCCTGAGCGGCAGGGGGTTCTTAATGCAGCGTGACCCTGTGCTGGCATAGATGCCACTCAGTGTGGCTTAACTGGCATCCACACTGGTGTAGGTGCACTAACGCTGGTGCCAGAGAGCCAGGTGGCCATGCAACATCTGGGTGCCAATGCTGCTGTAGCTCTGGTGCTCCTCTAGTGCAGGACTCCACACCAGCATCAATGGGGGCATTCAGGGGACAGAAAGTCAGCTTTCTGAGATCTTTCACCCTGACAATGCCCTCTTTTAGCTGGCATAGATTTTTTTGCTCCCTGCAATCCTCTTTGGAAGCAACAGGGCTGTGCTGTGGTGTAGCTATGGGGCATTGTGGGCTGGCGCCCCAGGTGCCACTTCCCAGGGGCGCACAACAGGGCAGGAACCCCCGTACAACTGCCCCCATCCCAAAATCCAGGGAGTTTGGGGCTGGGCACAGTTGAGTGCCAGCAAGCAGAGCTCACCCTACCCCCAATCTCCACATGGAGATCAGGCAGGGTCAGCTGAGGGTAGCCAAGCTTGCTTGCCACCATTTCCACATGGAGGTCAGGGGAAGCAAGGACCCATTTGAGCCTGGACTCAATCCAAGCTGACCAGGGGTGCTCTCAAGCCTGTAGTTTTATACTATTGGGCCCACCCCCAAGTTCCACCTGACTGACTTGGATAGGGCGATAAACTTCCAGCCTGCAGCTTATAGTTTGATCCAAGCTTGGCTGAGGTGGCCATAAGTTGGCTGAAACCTGATGGCATTTTACACAGAGAGAGAGAGAGAGAGTTCCCTCCTTCCGCACTGAAAGACACACTTATTGAATTGTATTGACTTGTATTAGCTTATGTAGTTTATAGATTCATGCATTGCAAATGTAACTCCATAAATCATCCAATGGAAGTGAAATATTCTCAGATTTGCCTCCTGATAATGCCCAGACTTTATGGAATAGATCACCTATTTCTGCATTTCAAAGACCTTAGAATTCTAATCACTGAATCAGCAATTGTACTGGAACCTGAAATCCAGACCAAAATACAGACCATGGTCACTAAAATATAGAGTCCTGCTGCGGTGCACTTATATACTGCTTCACACATGATGCAGTGCCCTGTATTATTTTCTGCAAGGCATTATATTGCTACGTGGCATTATATATAGCAGTCTTTCTGATCAGCACAATTTCACTGACATAGCTCTTTGCACAAATGAAATGGAGTAACATTGCACTGTGTCCAAAATTAAGATTCTACTGCTGCTTGGGTTCAGCAATCACTGCAGCAACTATGTTTTGTCCCTCATACATTTGCTAACAATAAAACCACAAGAAAGGAGGAAAGAGGCTATTTCTCTGTCTTGTCCAGAGAGAGGCCTCTTCGCTGTTTACTTCTAAAAAAACCTTCTTAATGTATTTTAAGTTTTTGGGAAGGCAAAAGTACAGGCAGTACAGGAGAAATAATAAGTAGGGCTGTCAAATGATTTCAACAAAAACTGCTTGACATGATAAAAATTTGTAGATGATGATGATGGATGGATGGATGGATGGATGGATGGATGGATGGATGGATGGATGGATGGATGGATGGATGGATGGATGGATGGATGGATGGATGGATGGATGGATGGATGGATGGATGGATGGATTTTCCCACTGTGGTCCAAAATCATCCCCGGTGAACTCCGCCCCACCTTCCGGGTTCAGCAAGGCTGTCATGCCCCCTGTGGGAGGACCAGGGCATCTGAAGGCCGGGGCGCCTGGGGGAGGCCCCGGCACCAGTGGTGGGCGGCAAACAGATTGTTCTCCCAGACTGGGTGAACACTGATCCCTCTGGAGGACAGGCTGGCGGGGCCCTGAAGGAGGAGGAAGGGCCGGCCAGTAGCCGGTATTGGCAGCGGGGGCCCAGGAAACAGGACGGGGTGCCCTTGGAACACCTCTTCCCCTTGGAGCTAATACAGCTCCCAGCAAAGCCTGATTGGAAGCCAGCATTTCAAAGTGGGAAGCATCAGCCACTCGGCAATCCACTTGGCGGTCTGCCCTATCGGCTTGGCATTCAGCTTGCCGTTCTTTAGCCTCTACTGAATCCCCTTCATGATAAACCCTAGTAGCAATGGAAAGGAGGTCGCCTGGGTCCTTGTTAGTGACATTATCAATGTGATTCAGCTTCTTTCGAATATCAGGGCAACTGCCTCTGACAAAAATGCCATTCAGATACACTTGTACATCTTTATCTGTTGGATCCAATCTGGTGTATCTGCAACAGGTCTGTCGGATGCGGTCCTGGAAGGACAAAGGAGACTCATCCTTGCCTTGTGTAAAGAAATGTAAATGGGATAAATTGTTTGGGCAGGGGATACCATTTTCTTGTAGGATTGCCTCCCGAAATGCGGCAAGGTGATTTCTACCCTCTGGGAGGTTTTGGTTCCAATTGGGGTCCACGGTCGGGATCACCTCATTCACCGTGCGGCCAGTAAAATTAGCTTTTCGACCATCTATAGCATTTTGAGCGGCCACTCGTGCTGCCTGCAGAACTAGGGTCCGCTCCTCACTCGTAAGGAGCATCTGGAGGAGCTGATGGACATCTGCATAATTAGGGAGGTGGGTGGCAAAAATAGAACACACCAATTCATGCATTTGCAAGGGGTCAGATGAATATCTGCCCTGTTGATTCCACCAATTATATAAGTCACTAGAGGTAAAAGGAATATGGGAATAGTAAGTTTCTATCCCATTGGGGCCAGACACAACTTGGGCACGGAGTGGATACACACCATCACTGGCCAGATAAAACTGAGTTTGCTTTTGGTTCCTGTTACTTTTTGGTCTCTTTTTCACTGTCCGGTGGGGTCCAGCTGAGTCCTCCCTCTCCGCATCCGAGGCAGAAGACTCCCCCGACCCCGTAGAGGAAAAAGCCGAGGAAACTGATTCAGAGTGAGCTGTAGCCCCCTGTAGGGCCACTGCAGTGGGCTGACGCTTGTGGAAAAGGCTTTACCGGCGGAACTGACCACTGGTAGTTTCAGAAGGGAGAGGAGCAGTCTCCGGTCCTCGGTACCAATAACGGCTGCTGGTGGAGGACGGCAGGCTGCATAGTAACTTAATGAATTACTAACGTGACTTTATTGGGAACTCTCACTGTCTGATGAACTAACTGATGGAGAGGTGCTCTCTGCGCTCCCGTCCCCGCTCCAGTCATGTGCCACAGCGGGAGGGGAGCCTATGATGGAAACGGGAGGAGTATTTAGGACCGCTACTGGATTAAAAGGGGGCGGTTGTAAAAACTCCTCGGATGGTGGTGGCAACCCGTCCTTCGGTCCAAGCTCCGGGGGGCCAGCCCGGGGGTTGGAATGAGGCTTGCGCACAACCATAAGGGAAGAACCTGGAGGTATAGTAAATGAACTCGGACACAAACTTATCTCCATGAACATCCCTTTAAGCATTCTTGCTTCTTTTTCTTTCTTGGCTGTAAGGAGGATCTGATACAATGATTGAATCGTGCACAGGTCCAATGTACCGCCAGGGGGCCACATGGCATCCCCTTCTAAATGCTAGAGTCCAGTCTCCCTCGCAAAGATTTCTCAACTTATCTTTGCTACCTTTTCCCTTGGAGGCTAATGCCTTCCAATTATGGAACACACAAGAAAGGTCTGAGTCCGTCGACTGAGGCTCCATAATTTTCTTTGGTTTCTTAACCATACAAACCATATTGAAGGAAAAAAGAGTTTCATCTACACAGCCCCACGCTCTTGTTACTCTAACACTATTTACTTACTAGTGCTTTTCTTCCTGGCACAACCACAAGGGGGTTTGCCTACTACTTTATCTCAAACTACAAGGGAAATTTGAGAACCTCGGAATTCCGGGGCTTTTACAAGCCTAGGGTACCCAGACAGGACAAGACAGACCTATTTTATTTGACTAAGACACCACAGAGAATTAGGCTGACAAACACAGAACAAATAATACTACACCTGTCTTGACGGGAAGATGCTGGTTCCAGATGAGGCAGGGGTGGGCTAGCCGACGTCTTCGGTGACTCCCCTGATCCTTCTACAATTTCTCCCGGAACTGTGGGCTAACACGGTGCTCCCTGGCCTCCCTGCTATTCCCGAGTAGGCCCGGGCAAAAGAGCCGCCAGGGCTCGCTCCTGCCGGGAGAGGGAAGCGAGGAGGGGACTGCAGAAAGACCCCAATCTCCCGGGTTTCAGCACCAAAATCTGTTACCGCAGACTCGGGTTCAGACCTGGAGGCAAAGGAGCCAAACCGACAAGAGGAATAAAATTAAAGAAATAATGTTATTCAGCCCCAGGGGCTCCGCTAGAATCAGGAGAGTCGCGCCCAAGTGGCCAAATCCAAGGGTTTATAAAGGGTACATGTCATAGCACATCAAAAGAAATTAAATGACCAGTTGGTGCAGATAGAATTACAGCAATAGTGTCACAATTAAGTCATCGATATGCCAATATGCCAAGAGATGTTCTAAATGTTCCCAAACATGCGGACGCAGTTCCTTTGGCAGACCTACGTTGGTTGTTTCATTTTAATGGCATCCGCATATTCTTCGGATGTTCTTGCTTTCTTATCTGAATGTGCCTTTATGGCCCTGACTTAAACTAAACAAAGGAAGTTAACTATTGACACTTTTCTGGAGTATCTCAGACTTTTGGTGCCAGGGAGAGTTTATCTCTAGGCAGGAAAGAGGAGTTGTTTTCTTTATTATTGGGATGCCTGCATTCTTTAGCATGATTTAAAACAAAAGGTGACACTATTGGGTCTTTTGGTGACACTATTAATTTCATTAGGCCGAATGCTAATTGACCAAGGCAAAAGAGCCTACGTGGCCTCTCGCTTTGGAGATTATGGCTGCTGCCATCCAGGGCCTGACTGAGAAGAGAAAAATATGATTTTCTCTTCTGCGCTTAAAGCAACACAGAGTTGTTCCACTGGACAGAGGGCCTTTTCTGACAGGTCAGCCGGGCATCCCTTTTTCTGATAAGTTCATTCCAGTCCTCGTCTAAGTACGACATGCACATTCATTTTAAAGTTTTGTACTCCCCATTTAGGTCTATGCCATCTATTTGAACTGTAATGAAATTGTATTTTAATGTAATTAAAAATTTTAAATATAATTGTATTTTAACAAATTTTATTATGATGTTTTAAATGTTTTATATTATTTATTGTACAGAGTCTATATTTTATTGTAAGCCATGCTGAATCCTTTTTGGAGAGTCGGCGGCACATGAAAGAAAGAAAGAAAGAAAGAAAGAAAGAAAGAAAGAAAGAAAGAAAGAAAGAAAGAAAGAAAGAAAGAAAGAAAGAAAGAAAGAAAGAAAGAAAGAAAGAATGAATGAATGAATGAATGAATGAATGAATGAATGAATGAATTATAAAGTACCACATCTCTGCCTTTACAGGCCCCGTAGAAATGCATTAGGTCTTGCAAAGCTCTGGATATATGCCAAAGAATTCCAGCAGAGTTGCAAGTAGTGACATCAAAGCCACAAGGAGGAGGGGCTGCTTAACCATTCTTTGCTTGAAGCTGCCCCTTCAACTGCCTTCCCACCCTTAGAAAAGTTACCCCCCAAAGCAAATGCTTTGGTTTTCAACTGAAAACGTTCTGAAATGATTCACAGTGGACATTGTCTACTTGGATTTCCAAAAGGCTTTTGACAAAGTTCCTCACCAGAGACTATTGAGAAAACTCAGCAATCAAGGAATAAGAGGGGGAAGTCCTCCTATGGATTAAAAACTGGTTGAGAAACAGGAAGCAAAGAGTGGGTGTAAATGGGAAGTTCTCACAATGGAGAGATGTAGGGAGTGGTGTCCCCCAAGGATCCGTTTTGGGACCAGTGCTCTTTAACCTATTCATAAATGACCTGGAAGTAGGGGTGGGTAGTGTGGTGGCCAAGTTTGCAGATGATACCAAAACCTGTAGGGTGGTAGGGGACCATGATGGATTCGCGGACTCCAAGTGGACCTTGATAGGTTTCATGGTGAGTGGCTAGAAATGGCCGTAGGACAATGTGAACGGATGGTGAAGTGATGCACATGGGGCAAAAAAATCCAAACTTACGCCACAGCTACAAGGGTCATTATGGATGTTTCTTAGACCAGGGAAAGGACTGAAGGCGTCTTGGTTGATAGTTCTATGGCAGGGGTAGGGAACCTCGCATTCAGATGTTCAGGAACTACAATTCTTCCCATCAGCCCTACCAGCATGGCCAATTGGCCATGCTGACAGAAGCTGATGGGAACGGACATGTATGGTGGACTGCCTTCTATTATCGAATGTCAGCTCAGTGGAACTGGACTCTATGCTGGGGATCATTGGAAGAATTAGAATAAAACTGCAAGATTGTCATGCCCTTATATGAAGCAATTGGTGCGACCACACTTGAATTTACTGTGTCCAATTCGGTTTGCCGGTATCGGATCATTGAGGAGATAGAAAAAAGTGCAGAGAAAGGGCAACAGGATGGATGGAGGGATTTGGAACGCTGTGAAGAGAGGCGTTTGGGACTCTTTAGTTTGAGAGAGGCGGCTGCGGGGATATGATTGAAGCGTGTTAAAATTATGCATGGGGTAGAAAATGTTGACAGGGTCTCTTTCTCACAATGCGACCAGGGGCATCCATTGAAAATGCTGAAGAATTAGGACTAATAAAGGAAACACTTCTTCGCGCAATGTGGTTGGATGTTTGGGGTCATGCGCTGCCCACCCGGGAGGGTGGTGATATTCCACTAACCTGGATAGACAAAGGGGGGCTTGGACGAGTTATGAAGGAGAAGTCGATCTATGGCTACAATCTTGATCCTCTTTGATGCAAGACAGGATATAACAGACTGGATGGGATCATGGAGCAACGCTACTGCAGAAGGCCATTGCTTTCACATCCTGCATGTGAGCTCCCAAAGGCCCCTGGTGGGCCACTGTGAGTAGCAGAGAGCTGGACTAGATGGACTCTGGTCTGATCCAGCTGGCTTGTTCTTATGTTCTTATGTTCTTACATTCACTTGCAGATTTCATCAGATGCTTTGAATGCCAGTGTAAATGTACCATCTCCTGCTGGCTGCTTTAGAAATAGGGAATGTCTCTCCTACTAAATACTTCTTACCATGTACATGGCTAAGGTTTGGCCATTCTAAACACAAACCTACTTGACTACAGCTGCTAGCACAGCATCCAATAATGTTGAATCCAAAGCTTCCTCTGACGTACCAAGATTCAGCTATCAATACGAGAAGCAAAATTGACTACATGGCCACAACAAAGGAAAACGAAATGAATCACCTTTCTGATAAGGCATAAAACAGTCTGTGCACCTGTAATTGTGATCAATGCTAACTACCTTTCGTCCTGCTGTCCAAAGGGGGAAAAATTGCATATACTTAATTCAATGAAGTCTTGAATGACTATTCAACTGTTTACTATTGCAGTGATGGAGAACTGAATTATTCCAAACAGACAGCTGACAAACTGATTCTGTGGATTGCTTAAAAGTGCACCTGTGCCTGCAACAACACATTTTAATTTTGTTTTTCTGCTTTATAAATATAAATGTTCTCATGCAGCAGTGACTGTTCATATAAAGTAACAGCCTAATGTGATGCGTCAGTCCATAAACACTTCTTCTATTAACCAGCAAAATCTACTTTCAAGACCAGTACTCTAAACAGCTTCTAAGCCAGCAAAGCAAACCTTCAAACTGCGAAGCAATTCATAATCTGGAATCCTGATTTACTTCAATAGCTGTCTGTTTCCAAGTAAAATAGCCCATCTTTTTTCCCCTGAAATATCTAGCAGAGAATTAAAGAATGAAATGAAGCAACAGACTAGAGAGAAAGGCGGATTCGAGCTGCAGATTTCCCAAGGTGGGAGCTTGTGTAGTACTAAGTCAGCATAGTTTACATTTTTTGTCTGCATATGATGCTACTTCTGGAGGGCATATGATCTGTAGCTAACCATTCTAATTCTATTTAGGGTA
Organism: Sphaerodactylus townsendi; assembly: GCF_021028975.2. Lineage (NCBI taxonomy): Eukaryota > Metazoa > Chordata > Lepidosauria > Squamata > Sphaerodactylidae > Sphaerodactylus > Sphaerodactylus townsendi. The sequence goes on from NC_059428.1 coordinate 93,057,853, forward strand.
GACAGCTGCAAGAGAAGCTAAAATGGAATAGTTGGGCGATGTGAGTTGCCGAATTATTTCATTCATCCTGCCACCCACCACCCACCACTTTCTTGTATTAAAAGCAGCCATGGATGCACTGTGCTTAGAACATCTTGATGTCCACAGTCCTTAATGGTAGGATTCCTATATATTCTTGAAATACAAGGTGCTGAATTATACTGCCTTTTCCAAGGAGAGCTAAGTAGCTGAAGTGTTGTGAACTGATGGCTAGCCCAGTAGGGCGACATAACTGTGGGATAAATGTGGGATAAACTATGGAATTGCACATAGACAAACAGTAAAAGCTGGAGAATTTTTTTAAGTCTTTGAAATTAGTGAGAAGCTATACACTGCAAAAACATATTTTTTTCAAGACACCATAAACATTCTGTCCTCACTGGCTGCTGAATAGCGGGCTCGGCCACGCGTTGCTGTGGCTCAGTCTGGTGAGGTGGAAAAGAAAGAAAAGGGGAAGCGAACGGTTCACATTCCCCTTCCTCTGCTAGGGTGGGTGGGCCATGTCTAGGTGGCTGACCTTGTCCCTTTCACTTCCTTCCCTTGCAGGCGAATTACGTAGCTGAAAACACGCTGGGAGGCATGAGCTACGTTGTGTTCAAATTTCAGAGCATTTGGTCCAGCAAACCCCCGGACCCTCCCTCACCTTCCGCTTCCTCCGCTGGGGGGGTGGGCCATGTCCAGATGGCAGACCCCATCCGTTTTACTCCAGATGGCAGCAGTTTTCAAGGAAGGCATGGTTGTTTCCCTTGTATCAGAGGGTGTTGCTTTGATGGCCAGCAGATGGCGCTGTTGCAGAACAGAACTGTGGTTCCAACTGTCACAGGTGTGGCATGTACACAATAACGGGCACAGTTGTGACATGTACACATCAGGAGGTGTGGAAACAGTATGGAAACCTGGCCGCACGCAAATGCGACCTTGTGTGAAAATTTCAAAGCAATCGGTCCAGTAGTTTGGGAGATTACCTGTCAGCAGAAAAATGCACTGATAGATTTTATATATATATATATAGAGATAGATAGGTACCCACAACCTCTGAAGTAGGGAAAACTCAGGAGAACATTTCAGCTGATGAACAGATTCATATGGAAAGGCAATCCTTTAGAAATTCTGTTCGTATTTTAAATGGTTGTACTGTACTGATTACTTGTGTAGTTCATTGAATCCATGGCATACCCCTAGCTGCATGGGAACTACTCTGTTGTTGTGCAGTTCCACATTGTTGAAGTCAACTCAATCACAGAGTGATATTTAATCAGTAAAATATCCTTAGCTGAAACCAGCAGGAGTGCATTCTTTATATATATAATTTTATTGTATAGTATAATTATGTAATAGATACAGACAATGCATTTAATCAAGCTATACATTTCTCCCTTTTTCTCCCTTCCCCCTTCTTCTTTCTCGTTTATTCAAGCAAGCAGCAGAAAGTTCATTCTTCATATTCTTTTCTCCCATAATTCTTCGTTAAATCCGGCTTCTCTCATCCAGTTCTCAAAAGTTGGACCATGTCTTCATAATGTCTCTTAATTTTTCTTGCGATAACATATTTTTGTCATCATCTCAAAAATGTCTAGCTGTATTTGTTCCCATACATATTCTAACTATTTTGAGATTGTCCATTTCTTTTTGTCTTTCCATCCCAATGCAATCACCGCATGTGCAGCTCTAATCATAATTTTGTACATTGGTCCATAACTTCTATTCACCTTTTTTTCTTCAATTATACCTACCGTTAATAAATCATTATTTAAATCAATTTTAACTTTTACTAATTTTTCTATATACTTCAAAAAAATTTACCAAAACTTTTTACCCCCTTACATTCTATCCACATGTTGGTGTAGTATGCTCCCAATTCACCACAATGTCAGCATCTTGGGCATAATCCCTTAATCATATAGGCTAGCTGCATTGGGGTTCTATATCATTTAAGTATCACTTTTCTCTCCAGTTCTACATATTTTTCTATCTTTATCTTATTCATGTTGTCTATAATTCTTTATATTTTTTTCATTATCAAATAGTTCTTCTTTTTCCCATTTTTGTTTCAACATTCTCGTCATAAATCCCTTATCTTCCATCATATATTTATAAACTGATCCTAATATCTTTTCTTTTGATTTTTCATGGCTTTTCAACCATTGTGCCATTATACATTCACCTTTTATTCTAAAATTCTTTAATCTTTCCCAAATCCTGCTTAATACCAACCAATTCTGCAGGAGTGCATTCTCTCCCAATGAGAGATGTAAAGGCCTAGAAAGAAATCCCCCGTCCCCAGAATTTCTTACACGTTTACTGAAAACCTTCTATAAAATATTTTTTCCTTTGGTGGTGAGGGATATATTTCTTGAGACAAGATTTTACTCACTTAAAATGTGTATCATTAAAATCTTAATACAGTTCAATCTACAGCTTAATAATTCAGTGCTCAGGAGGATATGTAGACAGACCAAGTTAATAGGAGCAGGTTAGTGAGATTCAAGAAGAGATTAGTTATTGCTCTGACTCAGTGTGCAGTGTTCCCTACTGTAGCAGCTAGCTTACTTTATTGAAGTAATTCATGGGAATAGAATAAGCAATAAGAGGGGAATAGAATGTGGGGCCTGGAGAGGCTAAGAAGAAGAGTAGAGAAGAAAGGAGGAGGGGGATTGTGGCTTTCCTCCCACTTATGTAAAGGCCTGCCCCACAGTAGTCTTGTACCATCTTCCTCTGTTGGGGTGGTGCAAAGAAGACCTCTTCTCTGCACTGAGGGGCAACCATGGGATCCCTGCCAATAGACTACTTTTGTTCGTGGATTCTTCTGCAATCCCAGTTTTGGGTGCTGGTTCTTAATCCTGTTCCTCTTGGGCTTCTGGTCTGGTAGTCACAGCTGGCTGCAAGTCTCCTGATAGCTCCTGGCGCCTTGGAATCTATCACAGTTTTGCCCCCCATGTGATCTACCACCATAGTATATTCATCATCTGATAAGTAATCAGGCCCAAACCTCTTTCACAACCTCACCAGAAAGGCTTCTTTTGAGAGGCTATTCCTCAGATATAGTGCAGTTAGTGAAAAAGCCACAGTCCACGCCATTGTGGAATGTATGCTACCCACAGGGGGACAGAAAGGGCAGGGTTACTGCATGGGAACACCCAAGAATGGGCAGTTTTTCAAGTATACAGATGCCAATACCTTTAGGGTTTTTAATGATAGTACCAATTCCCAGGGGTGTATCTGCCAGAGGAACATGGGGTATCACATGTCCCCGAGCATTCGCCATCTAATCATGTGGGGGGACGGCAGGCCAGGGCCACGCTTGCCAGCTCTGGGCAGTAGACCTGGGCACCTCGCTGGCTCTGGGCAGTAAACCTGGGCACCAACTCCAATCAGTAGACCAGAACACTCCAAGTGGTAGACCGGCTCCAGTGCCAAGCAGTAGACGTGGGCGTCGGCTCTGGTTCCAAATGGTAGCCCTGGACACCAGCTCCGGCTCCAAGCAGTAGACCTGGGCACCAGGGGGTGGGATGAGGTGGGGAATTCAGATTTTGGGCCCTGCTCCATTTCCCCTAGATACGCCTCTGCCAATACCTTTAATTGGATGTGGAAATGGATAGGCAGCCAGTGAAGGGATGTCTGAATGGGAGTGAAATTATTGTAGTGGCTAGCGCTTCATAATAAACAGGTTGTTACATTTTACACCAGCTAAATTTCCAGATAGAGTTCAAGGATAGCTCTATGTAGAGTACAGTACTGTAAACTAGCCTCAAGATTTCTGAAGTATGAATCAGGGTAACCAGAACAGGAGATGGGAAGATACACAAGCTTAGATTTCATATTTGTAGGAGAGGTATAGATCATTATTTGAGCTGCCCCCTTTAGAAGTGGGTTTTAAACAGAGCACCTGAAAATGAATATTAACCATTCTTCATCTTAACAAAAAGCTGACTTTTTAAAAACTCAAGCAGATAAAAACACTTCCAAAATGTTGGATTTATTTGACTTACAGCTGCACATATTAGGCAGAAATGCTTAATGACAAATGCTGTGGACTGTTTTAAGGACAGCTGAATGTTAACTGTGTTTTGTTACCAAGGAGAAACTTTTAATTTTGTTGCGACCTATGGTCCACACATATTTACAGATTGTTATATTACATGGAGTTATGCATGCCTCATTTCCCTCAACCATAGGGTGTTGCAGGGGGGTTGGCTGGGTGCCTTCAGAAAAAAAGCGCTGAAAATGTTTATCATTTCTGTAATATTTGCTTTATTTACAAATAAGTAGAGCACAGAAGCAAGCACAGAGGCATTCCCACAAAACAGCAGATCACTATCTACTACAGATCCCTAAGAAAATGAAACTACAGCTCGAGATGATTTCACCAACTTTTAGTAGTATCTCTTTCAGAATCTTAACTTCTTCTCATAGATACATTCCTGCCTACTCTCTTCAGCCAGAAAAAGTGTTCACCTCTTCAGAGTCTTGAAGGCCTTTGCTCAGAACCATTTCCTTTAGATACTTTAGATCCTCTGAGGACCAATTTACAATTGTTAAAATGACCACCATTCCTTTGACTTTGTAAGATGGAAATATACAGTGAACAGAAATCAACTCTGTACAAATACTTGGCTCAATTTCTCTTACCCAGAAAAAAACTCCCTCCTTGATACTCAACAAAACACTTGTCAGGATTTTTGTTGTGTACATGAAGCACTTGGGGGACACTAGATTTCTTCATCAATGCTAAACATTATTGTTTAACATGCTTTGGTTTAAACAAGAATAACCCTTTTACAGTCTGCATCTCCTACTCTCACAACTGTTGAGTATTACTGTAAACTTTAGGAGCTATTTATCAAAATGATTCATTCTCTCTGCATTTATGCTACAGCACAACAGAAAGTCACACGAAAGACTTAACGTCAATTTCTTTTGCAGCCATGTCATTTCTTTCCTTCAGCTTGTTTGTTTTCTCACAGATGTTCACAATGCCACTTTTAAAAGATGGTATATCAGCCCGATAACCACTTTTCTGATCTCTATACTACCAACTATCTTAAGTCTATTAACTGTGGTCACTAAGGGATGCATCAAAGATTTTCAGAATGTCTGGACATCTCTTTATTTTATGGCTGTAAGTTATTTAAAAATCTTTCTAATCAAGAAGTGTCATTTTTTTAAATTGTAAGAAGCCTTGAGCAGGTCTCTGAGCATAGAAATAAATTAATTTACACATTTCAGGAGCCCCACAGGTTGATCCTACTGCATTGCAGTAACATGTAAAGCTTTGCAACAATGTGGGCAGGAGCACTTTATTGTTCCTTCCCACAAATTCTGACTAGAAGTCCTGCACACAGTTACAGACCTTGAAATGTTACATCAGCACTATGGGATGATCCCACAAAAAAGTAACCTCCCCCCCCCCCTCACTGAAGTCCTGCTAAGTATGAAGGTACCTTAATACAGGTCATATAGACCCATGAACCTGATAGTTCAAACATCAGCATTTAGCTATGTAATAAATTTAAGGTGACAGTTTGTTTCCTGATGGATCATCCTAATGTAAACAGTATTTGGGGGGGGGGGGGCAACTTCAAACACTTGTAACCATTCCATGATCTCAAGACAAGAAATGTTTGACATTGAACCTTTACATTTCAAAGGGATCCAACTTAACTGCTCTCAGCAATGTCAGGGAAGTAGGAAGTCTTGCTCCTCTTTGGGAATTTTTGGATCATGTTCTAGTTTGGACAGGGCTGATCAGTGATCATCTCCTATAAAGTTAGTGTGCACCAATGTTTTGGAATTTTTCACATTCAGGTTTAATAGACCTGATAATTTGCAGAAAATCCCAAAGTATCCCAAATCCCCATACGGATTTTCCTATGGGAAAACTTTGCAGGGCTCTGGGGTGGGTTAAGGTAGAGCCACCAAATCTGCAGCATGGTTGGAGGTGGCTCTCCTTACAAGAACCCCCAAATTTGGAGAAGATTTGTCACAGGCCAATTTTTATGCCTCCCCGCCCCCCCGAGAGTGTCCCCATTCGTCCTCCATTGGAAAAAATGAAGGAAAATTTGGAGTCCCATAAAATTGGATCCCCTGATCCGATCTTCACCAAACTAGGAGGTTCATGTAGGAATCTGCAGCTATGCTGCAAATTTGATGGCTCAGCCTCAACCCCTCCCCCTCTCAAATCCCACAAAAATAATAAACCTGAAAAAGAAATCTAACAAAAATTAACTTTTTCCAGCTTTGCCTTTTTTGCTCCAATAATTTGGTCCCTCTTTACAATGGGTTTACCATCTCGCTTTTGGGTAGAATGTCACTCCTATGGAACAGCACTTTCGACAGCCAAATGACTAGGTATTGGTAATAATTTCTTCCTCTCAAGGCAGGAAGATCAGAATGATCCAAGGACAGAGTCTTTGAAGGGCAAAACAACTGTTAGATGTTGCTTGTGTAAATTATTAAACAGCAAATGACATCAAATTCGTTGGTGGCAGGTTTGTTTTCAGTGTCATCCAGGAGTAAAGAAAAGGAGCAGCATCACTGTGCAGGGACCTGGGACAGCTACAGGGTTTCCAGACTTCCTGGGACCCAGAGTGGCTTTGCAAGACTGTCCCTTCACACAGTCTAAGTCTAGGAGGAAAAAATCACCTGTGTATTTGATAATTCTGAACTCATGTGGGAATATGCAGACACTGAGACTTTCACCCAGTTCTTCCCTGGCATTCGGTCTATCCTATCCATTGTGAAAACAAATCAGAATCTTTCTGATAAATCAGAATCTTTCTGAGCCCAAGAATCAAGGCAGAATTTCAAAGCTGAAACTTGGCAACCCTATTTAAAGAAGTTTAATACAATGCTCATAACTAATATTAATCATCTTTATTTCGTTTTACAAAATTTATATCATGCCTTTCTGTCCTCACAAGGACCTTCAAGGCTGCTAACAAATTAAAACATACAAAATAAAATCACACTTTAAAATCACCAAAACATGTAAAAATAGAGCAAAGTACATACAAAGACATAAAACCAGCAATTAAAATATGTTGCTGTTCATCCGGAGCTACCATAAGACATTTTCACACAGGTCAGCATGAGCCCTATGCTTCCTAATACATACTGAAATTGAATATCCATACACAGGCAGTTATGCCCAGCCTGTCCCAGCTCAGGAAGTCACTGCCACCACCAACCTCCTTCCTGGAAACCTACCCAAGTTAAGGATGCTTCAGACACTAATGACAGTTCTGGTGAACCAGACCCATGTCCCAAATGTTTAATAACTTTAGATAAAGATACTACTGTTGACAATAAATTCTCTGGTTCCCTCAAATAATGCAGTTTGCCAACCTATAACTATGTTATTCTGCATTTCTATTGTAAATATACAAGCTACTTCATAAACATTCCATCTACATTTATTCTCCACCGACATTACTATTTATAACATTGTACCCATTATGCTGGAATATATACTAGATCAGTGTTTTCCAACCTTTTCGACGTCACGGTACCCTTGACCTCACTCTTCATATCTCATGGTACCCCTGCCATCCTCCCCCCACCTTCCCCTCCCAGTTTCCCTGCTTGCCACCCCCCACCTTTCCCTCCCAGGGTGAAGGGAAGCACTGGGGGTGGGGATGGGAAGAGACTGCTGACCTTGTGGCAGGCCCTGCCCCCCTGGGCTAGCTCCATATCCTTGCTGGTGCTGGCGGGAGACACCACAAAAGTGAGGGGGGCCAGTAGCATTGCCGCGGTACCCCTGGGACATGCTCACGGCACCCCAGGGTACCACGGAGCCCTGGTTGGGAATCACTGTATTAGATTGTATTTAGAATATATACATATTTTTAAAACGCAAGCCTGTAACAATAAGAACAGAGCCAAATCTTGTACTTCTGTACACTTCCACCAGATAACACAATAATCGATGAGGCACTGATCTGCATATGGAAATGACAGTTATTGCCAGCTCTCTGGTACAGAATCCAATGGCCTTTTGATCCTGACATGGCACAAATTTCAGGAAGCAGTATATAGAGAGGTTGCCTACCATAATAATACTTAAGTACTTTGAATTGTTCAAGTCCTGCCCAGAGACTTCAGTGATGGGAAGGAAATAAATGTACAGATAAATAAATAATATAAATAAATAAATACTAACAAATTACCTTACACATTTTTACGGCAAGTCTATTAGATAGTATAGTATTATGATCCCATTACTGCAGAAGGGAGGGAGAGCTGATACACTGATTGGTTTAGGCAGTGATTTTTAAAGGTTTTATGAATTCCTTGCAGTGTTGGTAGAGTTAAAGAGTTATATTCTCCTAAGCCCATTAGGGAAACCCTCCCACCTCCCATCACTCCACTGACTTGTCAGCTGCCATCAGTTGGGTAGCAGGCAATAATTACAGGTAGAATGGGGGTATAACTGGAAGAATTACTGCATGGGCGGGGTGGGGCTCTCACAACTGATGTTGATGGTGTCATCACTTCCTGCATAACCCAGAATTGATATCATCATGTATGAGCAACATGAGAATTCATGTTATAGACAACATCATTTCCAGGTTACACAAAAAGGGACATTACCACTCCCCCCTCATGGTAGGCTGACAACCTTAGAGTCCACTGACTTCAACTTATTATAATATTTATACATTTATTCCAGTTTCAATGGATTTAGAAAAATGTGACTGCTTATCACTGCAATGGCCTCAGAGCCTCTATGGCACATAATTCATCTAAAGAAATAAATAATCAAGCTTTATTGATACAGTCATAGACCAGCACAACACAACTACTCTAGGACACTGGCCAGGATTAAAATCCTGGGGTTTTTTTTACTACTGTTACTGTACTGTTTAATCAGTAAGAAGACACAGATTCACTAGTAACTGAAACAAATTAACAATAAAATATGGGCTATAGGGGGGAAATTATAAACACAAATAACAAACGGTAATGTGTTATTTTGCAGTTCTAACTTTTATGAAGCCATTGTGGTCCCAATCTGGAGTGGACCATAGCATTGTGGAAAGATGGGGCTGCTAAACTCCTCCACTCTGATCAGAAATGGCACTTGCAGAAGTGGTTTTTCTGGTAAGGGAAAAAGGAAGGTATCCATATCATGCCTATTTTTGCCTCTGTAACGGGGCTAAAGCAACTGCAGGGGAGAGCAGCATTTTGATCAAGGAAATGGGAAATTTAAAACCTCCCAAGTCCTACAATCCTGATCCAGACAGGGAGAACAGCAGCTCTTTTTAGGGCCAAATGATACATCTGAATTTCCAGTCAGGCAGTTCCAGCATCAAGAGCAGTCCGTCCCTTAAACATTGTTTATATATTTTATCCTGATTTTCTTTCCAATGAGGACTCAAAGCAGTTTACATCATTCTGTACTCTTCTAGTTTATTCCTCATAACAATCCTGTGAAGTTGGTTAGGCTGGGACAGTGTGACTGATGAAAGTCACCCAATGACTTTCCATAGCAGATTCGAATCTGGATCTGTAAACTCCTAGTCATTCTAGCTCATTCTAGTTCGCCACCACGGTTCTAGCTATTCTACCACACAGGTTATGATAAACCACATAGGGTCTATTCTGCCTGTGATGTTACTGCAATGTCGACTTCCTCAGTTACACTAATTTGTAGAATTGGAATTTACAAAAGTAAGACATTATTCAAATAATCATCACTAGGTTTTACACTTATCCCTCTTGGCTAGAACTTCACAGTTAAGAGACTAAAACACAAAAGAGGATTAAACGATAATAATAGGAAAGAACCCTCAATTTTATATTGTACTACGCATACCAATTAGATGGATTTTGCTGTGCATTATACCCCTTCCCATTTTTTTTCATCCGACCCCATCGCTTCTCTCATTTGCTATCACGTGCACAGCATTCCATTCAGTTCACAATCCCTATAGCAACAGCAGCAGCTGTTTACATGGCAACGCAATAGGAAAATATTTAATGTATTTTTAAACTTCACTTTAATGGAATTTAGCAGCTGGAAACACGAAGAGGCTACCAACAGCAGCTAATCTGATTGTCTGTCATGAGCGCACTCCTAAGAGACTATGGATCAAAAATTGAGAGCTAATGTTACACGTGGAGATCTTCAGAATGAGGAACTTAACTTCTGTTGCTCAACAAGCTGCAGAATGGAGAAATGTGTGCTGGGATGTCTAAATCCAATTTCCCGACACTCTATGACACAGACATCATGTGGACATCCGCAACACATTTGTGATCCAACATTCATAACCAGATTTGATGCCTCATCGATGTTCACACTATTCCAGCAAACTATTCACTCAACCTACTCACTAATTTAGTAAATCTGTGGCTCTTTTGCAATTATCTCCAACCTAAAGAGCCACATTTACTTCCATCGCCAGCATGACAACTGCATCTCAGGGAGGATCACAGTTTACGCATCTATCACTGGCAATTTCAAAGTGGGAACCATTTGCTACATAAGTCCCATTGAGCAAGGACCCTGCCAGCTTTCCTGAAACAAGGGGCAGGTATATTGGTGAGCAGTGCTCAGAAGGCTCCTACGCCACTGAATATTTCTTGCCTTGGCAGCTGGAAAACACTATTATGCCTATTTTCGACCTGGAATCTAAAACATGTACAGAGTCCACAGAAATTTAGTTCCTGTGGATGCCCACACACTTCTTCAGGTCTTGTCAGGATCTTACATAATAGCTTTTCACAGGAGGGCAGGAAGATGGAAAGAACCAAGGAGTCATTTGGAGATGCTCCCTCAAAGGCACTGTGCTAGGGTAAACTACAAGTGACAGTGGCAAGGATCCACCCTATGGCCACCAACGTCATTTTAAAAGCATTTATAATTCCTTAACAATTGCTAAGAGGTCCCAGGAGCTCTTCATCCGCACCCCACCCCTTTTCAGGGAGCAACCAATAATAGTTATTGGGGATATTGCAAAGTCAACACTGGCATAATCAACAATGAATACTAGAAAATCTGAGGCCAGCCAAGTCTAAGAAGCATGGACTGTACATATAGAGACACAAGGCAATGAACTAATTGGTATATGCAATTTCTTCGGGTATAAAGTCAATAGATAAGTCATACACCATTCATAAAGATATATTGTGATTATATTATAAGTAATATGCAACTGGATATAAATGTAATAACAAAACATACAATGAGGGCACTTAGGCAACCTAAGAAGCGTAATGGGACAGTACTTAGTAACAAATTCTCATAAACATTGTATAAGATCTCATAAACATTGTGCATAAGGCAAGAAACCTGTAACATTCATATTGCGTTCCAATAAATTGAAAGAGTCAGTATCACCAATGTTCAATGCTTCAAAAATATTAAAGCGAATCGTGGTTGTAGACAGCAGCAGCTCCAGCAAGTGGTTGAAGACACCACGGCGACAGCAGCCACATTCGCAGAACGCGTTGCATGCTAGTCCACGTTTTCAACAGTAATTTCTTCAGTGCATACAGGTAAATACAGTTGTAATAGAGATTGAATTCTATTCTTGTATGTTTAGGTAAGTAAAACAGCATACAGCTTCAACATTGAGTGAATCAGTAAGTTACAAAGTAATGTATAACTGGCTCAACAGACTTCCAAACGGTTATAATCAACAATGAAGACAGCTCTGAGGTTTGGCGCCACAACTAAGATGGTCTTAACTCAGGTTGCCAACCATCTGGACTTGGCTAGAATGGACACTAAAAGCAGGGCCTCCAAAGACAACCAGAGTGGATGGTAAGCTCATGTGGGAGAAGACAGTTCTTAAGGTATGCTGACCTCAAGCTACATAGGACTCTAAAGATCAATACCAGCACCATGAATTGAGCTCGGAAGTAAACTGGCAGCCAGTATAGATGTAACAAGACTGGATAAGCTGGAGAACCAGGTTTGATTCCCCATTTATCCACACGAACGGCAGACTCTTCTCTGATGAACTGAAGAAGAAGAGTTGGATTTATATCCCCCCTTTCTCTCCTGTAAGGAGACTCAAAGGGGCTTACAAGCTCCTTTCCCTTTCCCCTCACAACAAACACCCTGTGAGGTAGGATTGTTTCCCCCCTCCTTCACATGCATCCTGCTGGGTGGCCTTGACCTTCTCTCCAAACTCTCTCATCCCCACTTTCCTTAAAAGGTATCTGCTGTGGGAAGAGTAAGGGAAAAGGAGTTTGGAAGTCACCTTGAGACTCCTTATAGGAGAGAAAGGCAGGGTATAAATCCAAACTCTTGTTCTTCTTCAAGCAACTTTAAAGCAATAGGTTCAATTCCTCTTAGAGACTCTGACCCTCAGTCAAAGAAGAGTCTAAGAAAGGTGTCTCTTAGATTTAGGTCTTACTTAAATTTTACGGTTTTGTTGTTCAAGACCTCAGTTTTACTAACGGGGTTCAAAAAGGAGGAGGAATTCCCCCATCCAGGAGGGTCATCTGTTCTCCTCTACTGTTGTCTGGTTTGTTTGTTCAGCCTTTCCTGCTGAGTTTATGAGTTTATCTTTTATGTTTGTTTTATTTAACTGTTTTAAACTTATTTAACTGTTTTAAACACAAACATATATATTGTATATACTCATGTATAAGTCGACCCGCATATAAGTCGAGGCACTTAGTTTTACCACAAAAAACAGGGAAAACTTATTGACTCGCGTATAAGTCGAGGGTGGGAAATGCAGCAGCTGCTGGTAAATTTCAAAAATAAAAATAGATACCAGTAAAATTACATCAATTGAGGCATCAGTAGGTTAAATGTTTTTGAATATTTATTTCAAAGAAAAACAGTAAACTGGCTCTGTAAGTGGAAAAGAGGGTCAACAAGAACAATATGGTCTCAACAGTAACTTTTAAAGCACAAAAACCGTAGCTCAATCAGCAACCAAGCTAAAACACCGGAGTTAAAATCCTTCAAAACTGGATTCCTCATCATCATCTGTATGTCCAAATGTAACCCAACTGGAAAATCTACTATTAGCTTCCATTGTAAACAATGGGGGATGGGGCACCCTTTTGGGAATCAATAACTTTGGATCCCCTGACCCAAACTTCACCAAACCTGGTTGGTATCATAAAGAGACTCTCCTGATGAGACCAGCCAGGCTTGGTGAAGTTTGGTTCAGAGGGTCCAAAGTTATGGACCCTCAAAAGGGTAGCCTCATCTACTAATAGCTCCCATTGAAAACAATGGGGAATGGGGGCACCTCTTTTGGGGTCCATAACTTTGGACCCCCTGAACCAAACATTACCAAACTTAGCTGGTATCATCAGGAGTGTCTTCTGAGGGTACCCTGAAATTTTGGTGTTGCTAGCATAAAAATTGCACCCCCTGCTGGCCGGCAAAATAAAAACACACAAAAAAATTTAATGACCCGCATATAAGTCGAGGGGAGCTTTTTCAGCATTAAAAATGTGCTGAAAAAATCGACTTCTACATGAGTATATACGGTAATAAATTTTAATGTCTGTGACATTCCCAGGGTCTCCTGGGAAATGTAGTTCCCACCAGAACAGGAAGGCCTGTTCTCCAGCATGCTTGGTTTCCTAAAGTAAGGGGGGTGCCACGGGGGGGCATAATTTCCCCCCTTACGACGCCCCCCCCACTTACTTTAGGAAATTGAGCAGGCTAGAGAACAGGCCTTCCTGTTCTGGTGGAACTACATTTTCCAGGGTCTCCTGGGAAATGTAGTTCCCACACAGGCAGGCCTGTTCTACAGCCTGCTCGGTTTCCTAATGTAAGTGTGGGGGGCACAGCAGGGGGGGCGTGATTCCCCCCCACAGCGCCCCCCCACACTTACTTTATGAAACCGAGCAGGTTGGACAACAGGCCTGCCTGTGTGGGAACTACATTTCCCAGGAGACCCTGGGAAATGTACTTCCCACCAGAACAGGTCTCTAGCCTGCTCGATTTCCTACAGTAAGTGATGGGGTGCCGCAGGGGAAGGGGGAGGGTCCGGGGGATTTTGCACCCCCCACGTGACCCAAAACTGTGCGCCCGGTGCGTGGCACACACCCTCCTGTCACCTGGGAGCTTCGCCACTGGCACGAGTGCCTGAGGTGGCACTCAGAGCCCTCTCTGTGGGCACGCAAGTCGTTATCTCCCCCTCCCCCCGCCAGAGGTGGTTGCTGGGAGATGCACACAAGGCAGGCTCAGCAGCAGCCAGTCTCCTCATAGGGAAGGGAAACGGGGTGCCCATGCATGGAGCTCCAGAGGCGGCCCCTCCCCTTCCCTGCGAGGAGGCACCCAGTCTCCTTGCAGGGAAGGGAAGTGGGGTGCCTGGTGGGGGGTTTATTGGGTTTTGGAAGGCGAAAGTTTTACTTCCCTCTCCCAGCACACCTCTCCCCCTTCCACCGCCAGCCCCCAGTGTGATAATAATTTCATTATTTCAGGGAGGTTATTAGCATTAAACATAAAACCTAGTTTTGGGAAGCAGTTTAGGTAACCTTGTTAAGAGCTGTTGAACCCCACTGATTTTCATGGGAAGAATTAAAGCGCTATCCTTTACCTGGGAGTAAGCTCAGTTGCTGGCAATGGGGCTTGCTGCTGAGTAAACTCTCCTAGGGTCATGATTCACCTGTTCAACATGGTTGCTTCAAAGCAAAGCCATTGACTACCACCAAGCTTACTCCCGAGTAACACACACCTTGGAGCCAACCGTTTTTTCTAAACTAAAACCTCAGTATTCAGGTTAAATTGCTGTGTTGGTACTTTGCGATAAATAAGTGGGGTTTGGGTTGCAGTTTGGGCACTCAGTCTGGAAAAGGTTCTCCATCTCTGGTCTATAGGAATATAATTAAATTGATTACTACACTTTGAAGGCAAACTCATAAATGTTAGTTGTGATACCCCCTGGGTTCCTGTTTCATTTTTATATTCAATGTGGTATCACAAAGTTGTCTGGACCTGGATGGCCCAAACTACCCCAATCTTGTCAGATCTCAGAAGCTAATCAGGGTCTGAGTACAAACCTCTCTGGGTTTGTACTTCGGTGGGAGACTACCTAATACCTCCAGCATTCTCCCTGCCTTTTATAGTGTAACCACCCTGTCGTCCTCCTATGACGTAGAAAACCAGCTACTAAAACTTTCTAAAAAAACCCCTCTCACTAACTGGCCAAAATTCTTACTGACTTAGATGGCTGACCATACAAGCAACAGACAGCACATACACGACTTCTGGACATTCACAGCTCATCAAATCTGCAAACCGAGGGAACCAATCAGACTCCTTCTCATCTCCCTCTGCCCTCCTAGATGCCCTCCCGCCCGGCGCGCTCCAGATCTGCCGCGCCAATTTCAATCGCACCAGCATCGGCGAGCAGAACTCCGCGCGAATACGCGCGCGTACTAAGTCCCCTAAGTCGAACTTCCTGGTTTTTCCCCATTCCAGCGCGCATGCGTAAACGCTGTACGCATGCCCAAAAGCGGTAAGGTTGTAAACTTTAAAAAAATCAACGAAAGGGTAGGTGGGAGGGGTGAAAGCGGTTTCAGGCGCTTTGCTCAGTGATGGGCAGGACCCGTGCTTCAAAAACGGGCTAGGGCAATAGTTTCCAGTTTGGGTTTACTTCTGTTGTTTTGGAAGGTGAGTGCAAATTCCCCGCCCACTCACTCACCTGTCTGGTTATACCTATTCTCAGACAGGGGAGGCGCCCATAACAGCTCTTTTGTTGTGGGTATAATAATTATGGGAATAAAGAGTACGTGTGGGTTCTGTTTTTATTTTTAGCAGCAGGAGCTCTTGTGTAAGTTTCCATACTTTATCACGAGGGCTCTGTAACGTATCTTATCCTGCTATAGTGTGAAAGATGCTAACAGCCCAGTTTGGTTTTTGTAGAAGGTTTCTGTTTATTGGAACTTGCCTCTTCTCTGTGCCTTCAGTTTCCCTGTGACAGATAAAGTACAACAAGTGAAGCCTTTGATTTGCAACGAGGGAGAGAGCAGTACTTGGCTGGTCTCTATTAAAACTCTTCTTGCTAAAAAGGGCCAATGGAGGGGGTAATAGCTCCATCTGTTGAATTGGTTTTGGATTCAGCGAAACTATGAGGAATACAAGTTAGGCTTGCTTTTCTATGTTTTCCTATTTTGTGAACTGATAAGTCGTGGATCTGGTGTAATTTGACAAAGTGTTCTGAGGAAAGACTGACAACACTGACTGCTTTTCCAGTATAAATTTTGAGAAAAAGCTGACCTCAGCTTAAGTCCCTCTTACTTAACTTCTTCCAAGACACTATAACAATTGAAGGCTGACAACCCTTTGGCATTGCTAGTGATCTGAGGCCTGGCTAGTGTCCCTTTAGTTCACATTTCCCTGAATCCATTTGTGGGTCTGCTTGGGAATCTGTGCTGACAAAGCTTGGCAAATGAGTGGGGTTTAATATGAGCTGCCTTTTAGCTCTACACCCTTTTCTGCTTTACCACCAGCCCTGGAACATGTGAAGTAATGAAGAACAGGACCCTTCTTGTAATACTCAATAGCATCAGCTTATTTGAGAGTAGAATCGGTTTCAGACTCAGTGTATACATTTCGTGCTGGGTAGTTGAATCTCCTCTCATTTATGTTGCTTTTTTTCCAATCATGTTTTTCAATCATTTACTAAAGAAAGCATAGTCTTGATCCTTAAGGCTAGTCAGTGTTATTCCCATGCTGCTGGTAGAAGGCTGAGATATTAGGGGCATATCTAAGATTTTTTGGTGAGCTTGTGGGTAAGGTAAGATTTGAATCAAGGTTTTCTTGGCTCGTGTTCTTAGTATCCATGCTATAGCAAAAACAGTATGGTAGCCATAAAATATAGCTATTGTTTTAGTGTAAAATACCCCAAGTGTTCTGCAGCAGAATAAAATCACAGCTACAGTATATCCTGGGTTAGGGAGAAAAACTGTAAAATCAAATTTATAACCCAGTAATTGAAGGGTAAACAAGCAAACAAGAAAGCATAAAGCTCTGCCTGTTACAGGGGGAAAAAAGGGCCACCTAACAAGCATAATATCCCCAGTTTGGTACTAGTTAACTAAATCAAAAGCCTGATGAAAGAGAAATATCACAACTATTATCATGAATATCAGTTTAGGTGGCAGCAGGTATGTCTCACAGGGGAAAGAATGTTAAACTTTGTACTACTAACAAGTGAGGGTTTTTTAATGTGCCACGTTATTAGACTCTGACAGTGGCAGACTAGGGCCCATTATGGATGGTGTGCTTTCTGCTGCGCTCCCAGCCCCGTGGTCCCTTTGCAGTGGGGTCTCTTCACATTTTCCTGTTTATTTATTTATTAATTCGATTTTATAGGCCGCCTCATCCCCAAAGGGCTTTAGGCAGCTCACAACAATCCCAAAACAACACATAATAAATCAATTAATCCAATAGGATACATAAACCATCTAAAACAATAATAAATTAAATTAAAATTCAATGCAGCAAATAACTTTAGCACAACAGTACAGTGCATGAATGAATTGGAGGCACCCAATCTAACCCGAGGAGTAGCCCCACCTGTCTGCCGCTCAGCTGCACTTGTGGCTGCCTGCTCCCATTCAAAACGCAAGATATTACTCTTTGTAGATAATATCAATATTGCTTATATTGATGTTGTTGAGGCTGCTTTTCATTGCTTTTTCATTTTTAGTCTTGCCCCGCTCCTCTCAGGGATCATGGCCAGCTTTCCCCTAAAAATGCAAAAGCAGCAAAAAACAGCCTCAACAATATCAATATAAGCAATATTGATATAATCTTTAAAGGGCTTTGTAGAAACAAAACAGGCAACCTTCATCTTTTTAACTGCAGTGACCTGGAAGAAGGGAAACCTCACAGCGAGAAGGAAACCTTGTGGTTTCCTCACTCTCACAAACTGTGGGGCGCCCACGATCTCTGGCAACGCAACTCTAATGGTGTCAGTACAAGAAATTTCTGCCCTGCAGAAACCATATACTTACTGCAGGGCACAACACCAGTGTATAATCAGCCAAAGAAGGACTTCACCTGATAACCGCAATGTTTGTGTAGGCTAAAGTCTATTCTATTGCTTAGTTAACCCCTCCTCAGACAAGCTGTCAGCTGCAGTAGGTGGGCGGGCGGGCGGGGGGGGGGGGAATGACACATGCCTTGTAAATTCCAAAATCTACTGAATAGAGCTAATAAATTCTCTTCATAGACACCAATCCAAATCTGTATATGATTGTTTAGTGAATTGCTAATGTTCTTTAACATGTTTTGTTATCTTGTCTGTTTCCATGGTTGGAGAAGGAGAAAGCTATCTTTCTTTTCTCTCAGTCCCAGTTTTGACCATATTGCAAACATGTTTCTGCAATCATTCTTTAATAACTTCTGTTGCACAATTTATCATTAGCATTTCGGTGTGTCGCTATAAGAATTGTCTTATCCGTGAAAATTTTTTGAATGTAAATGTTGTGTTACAGGAAACTGGAAAACAGTTGGATCTGAACTGAGAACTGGGACCATTTTGTTGAAGAAAAATGCCCGCTGCGAAAGCTTTGCAGCCTGTATTAAAAATGAAAGTGGATGAACTCTTTTTGTGTTGGTTGAGCGAAACTGCCACACAGATGATGCTCAAGGACTATTTAAGAAGTATAACTAATGAGGAGAAGATAGAAATTGGTTCTGGTGATGCTAGAGGCAATAAACATGTTTTTTCAGAGATAAACTGTGTCTCCAAGCAGATCATGTTAGGCAATTCGATGTCTCCTTTAATTCCCACAAGCTCTCCTCTTCTTTCTGCTGTTTTACCATTGGGAGCACCAACAAGCCTGAGAAGCTTTTCTAGTAGTCGAAGGATACGTAGATCTTCAAGTAGCAGAAAGGTAAGTGCTATTATTTATGTGATCAATTAAAGTAAGAGATGAGCTTTTAATTTGTTGGCAATTGCTGTGCCAAGTAACAGTAGAGCAAAACAGGAAAAGGTCTAAAAGTAACCAAGGGGGAAATACCAATGTGCAATTTTGGTGATCACCATTTCAGCTTTTCTAAGGTTTATTTTCCACCCAAAATAAAAATTAACTCTCCAGATGAAGTCAAATAGCAGGCACCAATTTCAGTGCAGGGGAGGTAGCACAGCTGAGTGCAGTGACTGTGCTGCCTCCCCTATACTTCCTCACCGCCTCTGAAATCTGAGCCAGCTACAGAGGCAACGGGACAGCCAGGAAAACAGTGTGTAGGGGTTGGACCACCTGAACCTGGCACACAACTCCCCCCTCCCAGCCTCTGAAGGCCAAGCCAGCTTCAGAGGCAGCAGGCCGGCCAGCAGGGCTGAATGCAGGGGTCAAGTCACTTGATCCCTGAATTCAGCTCTGTGGCTTGAAATTGTATGCGTTCAGCTTTAAAAACCTGAAAATTTTCAAAGAAGCTGGGAAAGCTGACATGGAGGTTTGGTTGTTTTGAAAATTTCTGAGTCTTTTAAAGCCAAACCCAAAAATATTTGGGGGAACAATGGTGCACACCCCTAGTGTCAAGTATATCCTTAATGGAACACACAGCACACAACGGCCTATACTAAGCTAGCTGTTCAGTCACACAATTTGCTATACAAGCATTTCTGCAATATAGCTGAGGATACCTGCTACTGTGCCAGTGTAAAACATGCAGTTGCTTAAAACATGAGTTGGATATTGTCCATTTCTTATACCGGATACCCTCCAAGGAATTATTGGATCAGATATGAGGCTTGGTTTACCAAGAAACACATAATTGCACTCTGTAGGGCCAAGTCCGCTTCAGTAGTCTTCCTCACAGTTAAATTTTCAGTTGTGGTAGAGCTTGTCTTGCTCCTTCAAAGATGAGATAATTACACAAAAATCTAGCTTTTATAGGTTACAGTTGTCAGTGCTGATTATCTTGCACGATACCTTACATCACCTATCAATGTTCTTTCTGCCTTTTGTGATGTCATGGATGGTCCAGGGCCACAGATATGGCTTCACTAATTATTTCTGTTTTAACTAAAGTGATTTGCATAGTGATTTGAATGTTAACCAAGGGCTTTGTATAGTTTCAGTGTTGTAAAAGTAATTCAGAATCAGGACACATGGTATTACTATGGTAACTGTTTTTATCTCTTAACAAGTAAATTAAAGACGATACACTGAAAATGCTGTTTTGAAACTGTATTTGAAATACCTCTCTGCTTCTTTCCACCAGCTGTAGTTTTGAAGTTTATGTTCTGAAAAGTTAGAATCTCACCCTACCCTTGCAGGCTTCGAGTGAATAAGTATTTGAATAAATAAATAGCTAGAATAGTAACGGGAGACCTGCCTTAGTAATGTCTTCTGTCACTTCTGGAAAACGCACAGCTCAAGTCTCTGCTGGTGAACTTTTGTGTTTTATTAGCTCTAGTACTGTTTAGAGTAGAATGTCACATAGCAACTAAGGACTATGGTTGTATGACCTGTGCCCACTGGCATGATTCGGCACTGACAGCACAGTGATATCCTGCCAGCAAGACTGCAAGAGGACTCTCTTCCTTTTTGCACTGTGAATTCCAGGTGTGGAGGGAGGGAAATTGTTGAACTAATGCAGACAGGGAGCGTTTGCAGCAGTCACAGCTTGTGGTATCAACCCTCTTGCTTATCTGTTCAAAATGCTTTGCCCCTGCATTCATAGTTGGAAGACTAAAAGATCTCACCAAGCATCTGTGTGCTGAGGTGGCATACCTATAGGCTTCTGAGCAGAGCAATGTTACAAATATTCCACAGTATTTGCTCAGTAGTGTTCTTACCACTAAAGTCTTTTTTCGCTGTAGTTCCGTACTGTGCATAGTATCATTTAGGGGGTGTCTGGTCTAGGGTTTATATAGTGTTGTGGAGAACTGTGGCTGCAGATTCAATTGGTATCCTAAACTGTGTCAAGACTTTGGGTTAGGGAGGAAAGAATGAGGAGGACTTCGGTTGTCATGCTGTGTATGTTGGGTGGGACTTATATAACATTACTCTAGGGCATGACCAGGTCTAAGTGGTTTTAGGAGGGCTGTCTGACCCCAGCCCAGGACCGTCCAATTGTATGCCAGTATCAGATTTACATGAAGATCTCTGGGATGTACCAGCATAGAACGCCGTTGCTATTCTAAACTGTTCAGAGTGGTGTTAATGATGGCACTCTGCAATATGTAAATCCAGTTTTGAAAGAACCAGCTGAAGTGAGGTGTGATTTATATGTAATATTGACTGGGAGTGTGCTAGACACTTGTGTGTGCCTTCCTTTCCTTTCTCCATTGTATGTTGCTGTTTCTGAGCAAGCCACGGGTCTCTGTTGCATGCAAATTAAGCAGTTCGTAGCTTTTTCAAATCCTTGTTTTGCACAGAAACCACTGTCAAACCAAACAGGTTCTGGTAGAACTAACTGTATTTTCCATAATTCTAAGGATTCTCTGAAGTTTGAATACAAGACTGGTGTTTAAGTTCAATCTTATGTGGAGTCACTCCAGTCTGGCCCACTGAAATGAATGAGCTTAGACTGGAGCAACTATCCTTAGGTTTGCAGTGTTTGTGAGTTAAGATCCTCCTCCCTTAGCAAACTGTTCCTATTCTAAAAGCAGTTAAATGGAATGTGAGAAAATTATATCCTAATCAATTCTTGATCCTTTAATGCAGGGGTGTCCAACTCTGGCCCTCCAGATTTCATGGACTACGATTCCTATCATCCTCTGCCAGCATAATGGCTTTGAGATTAGCAGTGGGAGGTGAATACTGGCAGGGGCTAATGGGAATCATAACCCATGAACATCTGGAGGGCCACACTGTTTGGCTTATAATAAAACCAAAGAGGTTGTTGGATGATGGCAATCCTCCCAGAGCACCAAAAACCATCAGGGCTGCTCTCCCACCCAGCAGTCTGGAACACAAGTTGAGTTGTTCTTTCTACAACTCTATCACTTGCAAGCAAGCATTCCAAGAATGCAAGGAACCTCCTCTCATTTGGCTGTAATACAACCTCCTGTGCCAGCTGTGCTTGTGAAGAGGAAAAAGGAGTCCAGTCAATATTTATCAAAATTATCATAGAGTGTACCATGGACTTCTGGAAGTAAGTGGAGGTTATACAATTAAGTAAGATCTTATTATTATTTATTCTATTTATTTATTTGACTTTTGTTCTATTTGTATTTATTGAGAACATCCATATAAACATAAAATACAGATCCTTTTAAAGGGGTATTAGTTTGGCAATATTTTACTTGCAGCTCTGCTTAAAACCATTACTAAGCAAACCGTGAACTTGTCACAGGAACAGGTTCATGGGTAACTTAGCATACACAATTCTGACACCATTGGCTAAGAACAGATTTTTTCCAGCCCTGGCTTTGGGGTTAGCAGTTGGGGGTGAATGGACAGTGTCATTGTGTAGGGGAGTTGGTGCCTTATTGTAGTGTTGATTAGTGCACTTCCATGTGCTGTCGCTGGATTCTTCTTTCTTACTCTTCCTTATGACCTAATGTGGTATTGCAACCTATTTTTTCATTAGTAAGTCTGGGTAGAGAGATACATGATAATTTCTGCCAAGTAAAATATTTTGCTTTTGGCCTAAGTTCTGTGTATGGTCACTTAAGAACTGCTCTGTATACCTGAACTCTGGGCTTCCTTCTGATTATCATGAGTTGTTCATCTTTAAAAAGCTAATATTCCCTTTTTCTTCTTACCATAAGTTAGTGGACAAAATTATAGAATGCTTGTTCTACACGATTCTTGAATTATAAAGCAGATTTAAACTAAGAGAACTTTTGTCTGTGTGAAACCTGTAATACTAAGTCCCATTAAGAAAACATACTTTTTGCAGAAATATAGATTACATCTCGGTAATCATAGCCTAGTGGGCAGTAAAGCAGCTGTGGCAAAATTACTGATACTTTCCAAATTTAGCCTGCAGGCCACCAGTTCTAACCAGACTTAAGCTGAACACATTCTGGAGAATTTTAATTATCTGCTGCACTGCACGAAGGAACATCTTGTGTAGAATTGTTTCTGTTCCCTCAAGAGACACCTTTTCAGCATGCACAGCTTACCACAGGTTTTCCTATTGGTCAAACCACAGTGACTTGGAAACATGAAATCATTGTGCACACCTCCTTCTCTCTCCCTTTGTTTTGGGAGTTTCCCCCCCCCCCCACCCTCTTGTCTCTTCAGTTGTATTTATATCACATTCCATCCACTGCTTAAAATGTATTATTCCTAATAGTGGTGGGATGTCATTTATGAGGCAGAAGTACAACCTCCCTTTTTTTTCTTTTGTGTAGGCACTCTGGGGTTACTGTGCAGTTACATTTTGAAATGTCTCATCCTCCATTTCTACTATTGAGAACTACCAATCCAAAATGGAAGCCTGGAGCAGGTTCTGTTACTGAAGAAACAGAAACACATAGCCCATCGTCCCACCCCCACAAAGAACCACATTTTTCCAACTAAATTTGATCTGCAATAACGCACAAGCAGTCCCCAATTACATGTAGTAATTACCCATAGTATGTCCAATTGCCCTAGTGCAGTGGCGGCGAACCCATGGCACTCCAGATGTTTATGGACTACAATTCCCATCAGTCCCTGCCATCATGTCCAATGTCCATGAACATCTGGAGTGCCATAGGTTCGCCACCATGGCCCTAGTGTCTCAGTTTTCTATACTGATGCAGTTGACCCCAGCTTCAAAATAATTCTCTTCCCTAAGTTTACATTTCTAGTTCAATATGAAATTGACAAACTGGATGCAATAGTTACTGCTTCTTTGTATCTTTGCCTGAGTGTCAACAGGACAAGTTATAAGTGAAATTGACAAAGCTGATCCAGTTGTCCCTGCTTCTTTATATTTCCGCCTGAACTTTAACATTACAAATTCTATGTGAAATTAATAAATCTGATACATTTACCCCACTTCTTTGTATCTCTGTTTTAACATTACGTTTTTATTTCCTTTCTCATGGAAAGATGACAGTGTGGTTGTGTGCCCTTCAATAGAAGTTGAATGTACGTGCAACCGCTTGTCAAAGAAGTCAGATTCTCTTTTTAGAGTAAAAAAATCATATTTAAGCCCTGGCTTTGTCAAAAACATTATCCTCAAAATTGTAAAACAAAGCACTTTGATAAAGAGAGATTGTATTGGTCCAGACAGCTATTAGCAAAACTTTCATTTTTATACAATTGTCCCCGCCATTTTGTAGGCTCCGTGCTGCCGCAGGTAACAAAATGACAGGCACAAGTGTTGTATTAAATACTATGTATAACAATGCCAAGGATAATATTTGGGGAGCTACGCTAGATGAAAAGGGAACTCAGACATCTAGAGCGATTGTGGAGGAAATCTCATGACGAAGCTGCATGAACATCTTATAGGATGTTTATGAAGGCATATGAAATGGTGACGAAGGCGGCGAAAAGGGATTACGTTTTGTCCTCTCTTGCATCAGCTAGCTCTCACCCAGCACAGTTGTTTCAGATAATTTGGTCTTTGTCCTCATTATAGGAAGCTCTAAAAATTGACCCATAGCCGTGAGGCTTTAATGAGCTTTTTGCAGATAAGATCACTTCATTCCGCCATGACTTTCCTGCCACCCTTGAGACAATGAGCAAACTGGAGGCTCCATTGCCGTCTTCAGGTCCACTGTTGGACCAGTTTTCCCTGCTAGCCAAGGCAGATGTTGACAGGGTCCTAGCTGCTGTTAGACCTACTACCTGTCCTCTGGATCTGTGCCCCTCCTGGTTGATTAGATCTTGCCAGGGAGAGCTACGACCCCATCTTATGAGTATCATCAATCGCTCCCTTGAGCAAGGAGTGTTCCCGGATGGATTGAAGAAGGCAGTGGTCCGCCCACTCTTGAAAATACCATCTTTAGATCCTAGAGATCTGGCCAATTACCACCCCATTTTGAATTTATCATTTCTTGGGACGGTAATTGAGAGAGTGGGGTTGGAGCAGCTCCAGCGCTTTCTGGATGACACATCCGCATTCAATCCCTTCCAGTCCAGCTTCCGTGCTGGGCATGGGACGGAGACCATCATAACAGCAGTCACAGACATGTTCCGCATCTACACCGAGGCAGATCGGCACTGTTGGTATTGTTAGACCTGACTGCAGCATTTGATATGATCGATCACAACCTTTTGGCCCACCGCCTAGCCGCTTCCAGGATTCGTGGTGTTGCCTTGGGCTGGCTCATCTCATTCCTCCGTCATCAGACTCAGCAAGTGAGGTGTGGGGACAGGGATTCCCAGAGGTGCTCTCTTCAGTGCAGGGTATCTCAGGGGGCATTATTGTCTCCATTGTTATTTAACATCTATATGCAACCCCTTGCTCAGCTTTGGGCTGATCTGTCATCAGTATGCTGATGACACTCAGCTCATTCTGTTGATGGAGGGAGGGTCAGTCACTGTTCCTGCGGTTCTGCAGCACTGTTTGGAGGCGATTGCTGGTTGGTTGAGGCATAGCAGGTTAAAACTAAATCCATCGAAGATAGAGGTCCTGTGGGTGGGGGGTCTGTCCACCAGCGCTGAAGGGGGTCTCCTTGTCAATGGCCTCCCATGTCCGTAGCCTGGGGGTTCACCTGGACTCATAATTTTCTATGGAGTCCCAGATGGCCCAAACAGCACAGACAGCGTTTGTCATCTGCGCCAAGCACGACGGCTGGCCCCATACCTCTCCCAGACTGACCTAGCCACTGTGATCCATGCAATGGCCACCTCCAGATTAGACTAGAATAGAATCTTTATTGGCCAAGTGTTTTAATAGACTATTGCAGCTCGCTCTATGCAGGCCTTCCCTTGCAGTTGATCTGGAGGTTGAAATTGGTCCAGAATGCAGTGGCCCAGCTCCTCACAGGTAGTACTGTGTAGGACCACATCTCTCCTGTGTTGCACTGACTGCATTGGCTCCTGATTGAACACCGGATCATCTTCACGGTATTGGTGATGACCCTTAAGGCATTCCGCGGCCTGGAGCCTTCATATCTCTGGTACCATCTTTCCCCCTATGTCCTGCTTGGCCTCTGTGTTCTGCAGAGGCCAATTTGCTGGTGGTCCCTGGCCCCTCCATGATCTGGTTGGCCTCCATCAGGCCAACCTGAGTGCCTTGGCCCCAACATTGTGGAACACTCTTCCACCAACCATTAGGGCCCTGAGGGACCTTGGCCAGTTCCATGGGGTCTTAAAGACTGATTTGTCCGCCAAGCTTTTGGTGGACAGTAACCGTGGATTGCCACCCACCCACCTGTATTTTCCATCATCGGACCACTCCCATGAGATAGAGCTGAATTGGATTGATTCTGACTGAATTTTTATCACCATCTTTAGCTTTTTTCTGTTTTTAGGTTCAATAATGGTTTTATAGTTGTGATTTTAATGTTTGATTATTTTGTACACCGCCCAGAGCCCTTCGGGGGTGGGCGGTATAATAAATTTAATAAATAGATAAATAATAGCTGTAATAGTTTCAGTACTTCAGCTAAGGTAAGTGGTTCCTTTTGTATGGTATAACATTATGAATTATATCTAACTTTCTGTGGAAGTTCAAAAAAATGTTATTTCCTTCACATGTTTGAGCCCCATTCTACAGTCATTTTTAGTGCATAAAGTGTTTGATAGATGTTTACTGAGTATTGAGCTCTGGCCATGACAAATCCAAGGCAACAGACATAAATTGTATATTAAAATCTACATTAATAAATGAAATAGAATCCGGTTCCCTCAGATGTGAAAAAAGAAGAGTTTAGGATTGTGGGACTTGTTCTCTGAGTTACATCCTTTATAGTAAAATCCTTCTGAATTTTATTTGCGGGGGGAGTAGGTGACATCATAAAAGAAGAAATGTTCACAGCTGTGTATCAGTACACAAAAAGTAAAGTTAAGATATTCTCTAGCTTTGGCACTTAGACAGTTGTGTCTCTACCAGCAGTTTGTACTACAGATCTCTGTGCATCTTAAGGCTGGTTGCTTCCTTTTCTGACACACAACACCTAAAGGGCTGTGCAAGTCTGGAAAGCTTTCATCCCTCAATAGGACACTTGGAGATTTGCACAGTGAGTAGCTTGTTATAAAAGAGAAGAAAGGAAACTGCAAAACCACCATGGCTGACATTTTCATGTTCCTCCCTGCTTGGTTTTTCTAAATTAGACGTTTCTTTTATTGATGGTTTGGAGTGCCACTTTTATAACAGGCTTCTTTCATTTCCATACTATACCATACCATTAAGACCTTGGAATGCATGGAGTGAGGGGCTGGTTCCCAAAGTGACTTTCGCGTCTGTGTTAGCAGTTCCAGCCAAGTTCCCTTTAATGTATGGAGCAGGCTAAGCTGAACTGGATCTCAGAATAACACAGAAGTAAAACGCAGCTGCTGCTTTAAGTGGCAGTGTGTATTAATCGGACTCTGCTGTTTACTGGGACTCAAGTGCCAGAACCGGTGCGTGCTCAAGCATTATATGAAATCTGAAAGCATGAGGATAAAGGAGATTTCTTTACGGCAAGACCCTGATCTGCGAAAGGAATTGGCATTGCTGGCTCGAGGGTGTGATTTTGTTCTGCCTTCCAGATTCAAGAAAAGACTCAAAGCTTTCCAACAGGTCCAGGTTTGTTTACTCTTTTGCATTTGACTTTGTGACTTATGGAAGGGGGGGGGGAGCGGAATTCAGTGGAAAGTAGCCTGATGCATCTTACTTCCCTGCCATCTGGACTGTGAAATTTCTGGAAATAAAATTATTTTTGCTAGGCTACTGTAAAAATATATACACATGCGATTGCATGTTAATTGGACTAAGAGTCTATCTTTGTTCTATGCCTGTATTGTTAAATGTTGGCTTTCAGACATAGGTTTCCTTAGTGCTAGGTATGTAAAAGGAAAAAAAAGAAAACAATGTAAGTTTGCACAATCATTTATTGCATTAGATTTTGGATTATGCAAGGGTGCAGTTGAAAATAAGCTGTTAAATAATATTACATATTTCCTTTACCAGACTACATTACATATTTTTAACAGTTGAAATGAAGTTTGTTTTAAATGGATATAATAGAAATGAGTGAATATGCATTTTCCACTGTTTCACAAATCATATCCTGGAAACATTCCTTTTTATAAGGACTTTTCGCTGCACAGTATAGTAATCATACTCAGGAGAAATTTAATTTTCTAGCTTGTTTGTGGGAAGATGCAACACACTGGTAACTATTCTGTTTCTAATAGTCTTCCCATCGTAGCGTTCTAAATCATTTCTATAAATACACAAGTGGGACAAATAACGTTAACGTAAAGATAGGAACTGTGACACCATAGTTACATTGAGCAGGTTTGACAGAATGTCCTTGAAGATAGGACAGTAGATATCTACCCCTTCTTTCCTTCTGGGGTTTCCTTAATGACATAGGGCACAAGTAACAGCTACGGCAGTCAACAGATGGAGATTGGCAGAAAGTATCTGAAAATCAGGTACAAAGGGGGGGAATTGTAAAGTCTTCCAAGGAAAAAGTTTCCTGATCCTTCTGAATTTTATTTCTTCTTAGGATGAAAGTCAAATTATTTCAGGTCATTCAAATGTAAAACAAAAAAAACTCATAGCTTTGGAACCAGATGATTTCTGAAGCTACCACTTCTGTTATGAGGAAGTTGCATTTTTCTTGTATGTATATTCAAGTCTTGTATTCATATTCAAATTGTGTCCATACATCAAGCGCATAAACTGCTGTTAGTGGATTGTGCTGTTACAAAATTGCTTGTACCGGCACCTGCTGTAAATCCATAGCTGTCTGAAGGTCCCTTGGGTAGGACTCCAACATTATCCCTAATCTACTTTTAGCATTGTTCTTCTGGCACTTTTAGCATTGTTCTTCCCTAATCTACTTTTAGCATTGTTCTTCTGGAAATAGGATGTTTTTAGGATTGTAGGACTGGGGGAAGGGATCCCCACAGTGTTTGGTTTCATGTAGGGAGCAGTCCTCTTTCCTTGTGTGAAAGTACAACAATCATGTTGCTCTTGTTCTTGCACTATCCCCATAGTTAGCCCTTCTCACTGCTGTCTACAATTCATTCCTGGTAGGACATGGATGCTGTGCAGTTCTTTTTTTGGGGGGGGGGCAGGCAGGGGGAGAGTATGAAGTAGGATTGTTGTGAAGGAACTGGACTGCAGCTGTTGGACATAGCATTAGACGGTTGATGTTTAGAGCTCAGCAGAAGGAAGGTCTTGTCTAATTCTGGATATCCTCTGTATTGCACTGTAGGAGGTAGTGTCATCTCACAATTGCTTATACACACAGACATACAAGGATGGTGCACAAGCTCCCAGTTTTAATTGCATTTATATAATACATATAAACTCACAAATTTAGTAGGCTGCATTGCTGAGTCAGATAATTAGCCTTTCAGATTGTATTAAAGTTAGAGGTTGATCTATCAACCAGGTGACTTTGTAAATGGATAGGGAGAGCTGGTGTGGTCAGAGTGTCAGGTTAGAATGTGGGAGACCCAGGTTTGCATCCCTACTCTGGCATGAAAGCTTCCTAGGTAACAGTGGACCAGTTACATGGCCTCAGCCTAGCCTACCTTGCAGGGCTGTTGTGAGGATAAAGAGGAAAGAAAGCTGAAAGCTACTTTGGATCCCTGTTGGGGGAAAAGGTGGCGTATAAATGAATAGTAAATATGACTCTGAAAAATATGACTCCAGTGTCAACAGATGGGACACTTTCATCAGGCTGGCCAATGTGATGAACTGTAGGATACTATATCACTTGGATGTGATGTTCATTGGCTGTGATAGTGGGAAGTAGGTTTTCCAAGTACAGAGGCCATGTGTATCTGAATATTAGGTGCTGGGACAAAATGGGGCGAAGGAGTCATACAAATATGAAAGGCATTAGTCTCACATTGTGGAGAGATATATTACTAAGAAGGTTCTCTGAATATTAATATTTGATTTCACACTGTTAAATAATGAGGATAACTAATTCAGTTGTATCTAATTAAGAGTTTATGTTGCTTTTTCCTTTGCTTGAACAACAGTGAAGGTTTTGTTACGAAGGACAGATTGCAGCATGCAATGCTGCTGCAATCTCTGTCGCCAGTAAAACCCCTGTTAGTCTTTGCTTCTCCTCTTTATCTTAGTAGTGGTAATTCAATAAAGAATACTGGTGTTAAGTTAACTATATTTAGGATACCGAGGACTGTATCTAAAGCTATTTCAGAGATGAGTTTTATACTTTGTGCTATTTCCAGCACTTTTGCTTAGTATCTGCTTTTGGCATGTACTGAAGGCTGCAAAAAGGAGTATTAGAGTCATATTAATTTACCAATTTTCATCCCAAGGTGAGAGGAGGTGACCACGAGAGAGAGAGAGAGAGAGAGAGAGAGAGAGAGAGAGAGAGAGAGAGAGAATTTCCTATTGGTGTACTTAAAGCAGTATAAAATGCTCATTATAAATCGTTGAATTAAAAAAAATAATCTGTATAGTTGACATAAAGATATCAAAAGTATGAAAGTCTTAAGTTTTGATGTTTGCTTTTTTAATATATGCAAATACTGGGTGAGCCTATAATGGTCTCTTTATGCTCCTCCTGCTGTGATGGGGGCAGGGAGAGATACTGAATTTATGCCTATGCTTCAATTAAGCAATTCTCTTTTTGTCTAGGATCAAAAGAGCTGTGTGTGGTGTGGTACATAACCACAGTAGAGTTGCCAGCTGCAGTTTGAGAAGTGCTTGGCAATTTGGGAGTGGGGTCTGTAGAAGGCATAGTTTGGGGATGTTTTGCCATAGACTCCACTCTCTGAAGCTGTTTCCTCTAAGGAAACTATTCTTTGTGGTCTGGAGATCAGTTGCAATTCCAGGAAAATGTTGGGCCCCATCTTAAAGTTAGTTACGCTACCACAAGGGCACTTTCACCCCCCCCCCCTTCTTATCCATGCCCCTCCTGCAATCCCTCCTTTCCTGGAAAACATTCTGTTGGAGGACACAAATTGTTCTAGAACTGTAGGAGGAGTTGCAGTAATCTTCCCCCTCCCTTACATGCTGAAATGAATTCTGCTTACACATGGGCTTCTTTGTTTCTAGATATTGCCCAATGAAATAAAAATTTTATCCATGGCACACAGCATTATCATGGTCCTTCTACAGTACAGGTAGTCTACACTGTTCATTCTTTAAGCATGTCTGTTTTGCAGTGTAGAATCATTCATCATAGGTACTTTCCAAATGATATCCAATAAACCCCTACCTAATGCTCCTAATGCCAGAAGCACTTTTATAAGAAGAAAGAAGCATTGTATGTCCTGGATGTTGTACCACAAACTGATATCCTGAGACAGATCCTGAGAGCTTTTGTCTATGAACTATGGAAACTTTTTAAAAAGATAAAAATTATGCCAGTTGTTGCACTGGTGTCGAAATAACATAACTGGGAGATTCCAGAACTTTCAACAAATAGTCCCATTGTTGATAAATCATTTTCCCCAGCTGTGAAACTCTTGCTTACTATGACTGTTACTTAAACACAGTAAGAGGTAAACATGTTTTCAGTGATGGAAGTTGAGATCTGCAAACCAGTGGCCCTTAGGGAATGCAGTGAATGTGTAACATGAAACACTAAAGACAGTTGTGCCCCTTTTTGCTCAACATTTCTCTGAATTTGTAGAGTAAGTTAGTATATGGTGACAAATTCTGTTTTGGAAACCTGAAAGGTGTTTACTGAAAGGCCCCTTATCTGCTGATAAGAGTGTTCATGTTTTTCCCAACAGCTGGTGGTATTATTAACTGTCATATGCTTGATGTATAAGGTGAACAGTATGTGGTATGAAGAAGGGAATGCTAAGTATAATCAACATTTCCCAAACCAGAGGAGTTAACAAGTTTTGTACTCAGTTATACACTTTTTAACTGCAACAGAAAGTAGTATACATTTGCATGTACAAATTGTATGGGTTTTTGCTTGAAGTTGTGATGAAGCTGCCTTCTTACAAACTCTCCCAATATACTCTATGTTTGCCAAGTAACAACTTGCTGGTGGTTCCTGGCCCAAAGACTGCCTGGGCCAGAGAACTCTGGTGGAGCGCTCTGTCCAATTAGAGCAGGACTCTGTGTGAACTATAATAGCTCCGCTAGGCCTATAAGATGGAGTTGGTCCACCAGGCCTAGAGTTGAGGACAGCAACAATGTATATCCATCTCAGCTGGCCTGCCTTCCCTACTTTTACCAGTTGTTCTTTATTTTCCTTTTGTGTGACAAAATCAAATAAGTATTAGCTTGTTAAATTGGTTGCTCATCTGTTGCTGGGTTTATCTTAAGGTGCCAAGATTAAGATTGAGTAGTACGATATTTTATTGTTTTTATTGAGAGTGAATACTATAAATCGCTGTGGGCCTGTGGCAGGGGAGAGTGATCTAAAAAACGAACAAATAAATAAGAAGATTATGTGTGGGCTGCGTGACAAGAAAAGCTATCCTCTGCAACCTGTATAAATTATGTTCTTGTTAGTCATTGGGTGAGGCTTTCAGAGGCACTGAACACCTCTCTTGGACTGATTTGGCCACAGTAATACATGCGACAGTCACCTCTAGGCTAGATTACTGTAACTCGGTCTACGCTGGCCTACCTTTGATGCTGATCTGGAAATTGAAGCTTGTGCAACATTCAGCTGCTAGGCTCCTGGTTGGAGCCTCTAGCCAGGACCATATAACACCTCTCCTTAAAAATTTTCACTGGCTGCCTATCGAGCACTGGGTTATCTTCAAAGTTTTGGTATTGACCTTTAGGGCCATTAACGGTCTTGGACTTGCATATCTGCGAGACCACCTCTCCCCTTATTGTCCTCAAGGTCCCCTCCGATCTGCAGAGGGGAATTTTTTGGTGATCCTGGACCCTAAAGATGTCCGGCTGACATCAACACAGGCTAGGGCTTTTATGACCCTTGCCCTGACCTGGTGGAATGCACTCCTTAAGGGCCTTGCGGAATCTGTCTCAATTCCACAGGGCCTGTAAAACAGAGCTATTCCACCGGGCCCTTCCTGTTGGGCCAGCCGGGCATCCTCTGTGATAACATTCTTGATCCCCACCTGGGTTATGTCTTGTACACCTGTTCCATTATATTGTTTAGGACTCTTTTTGGTGCCATTTAGAATTAATTGTTTTTAAACCTGGTTTTAGCATTTATATTTTGTGATTTGTATTTTTGTACTGTTTTTATATGTTTTATTATATTGATTGTAAGCTGTCTCTAGCCCTCGGGGATTGGTGGGATATAAGTGCAAAAATAAATTTAAAAATATGTATCACATAACTACCAGAAATCTTGAGGAACTTTCTTTCCCTGCTTAAGCTTCAGAGACTTCATTGGGCACTGTTGACATTGATGATGATCTTTCTTGCTTTGGAATATGAACCTGAGTGACTCATGCTTCCCTCGAATCTGAGGTGAGCATCAGAATCAGACAGTTCTTCTCTGGTTCAGTTCACAATGCAAGCCAGAGGAAAATTCCTCCAATTCTGTCTCCCACACAAGTATGCATCAGTAGTGATAGAAATAATGGTGGAAGGGCAGTTCCCCCCCTCTCATGCTTGCTTGTACACTGTTTCTATAGTATCCTATCCACCTGGACATTTGGAAAATGTAGTTTTACGATATGATTTGTGTTCTTCATATGATTGGAGAGCTCATGGATTGTGATGAACAGGAGCTAGAAGTAGATGTTCAGACCCTACTGAGTTTCCAGTGATACCAAGACTTCTACATGTTCCAAACTGAGCTTAAAACCAACAAGCTCTTTTGTGAGTTTTTAAAGCTGCTTACTTAGCCCAGGTCCTGATCAAATGAGAGAGGGGTATCTGCTGCCACTACCCCTACATACTTTCCAGCCTTTAGTCATTACTGTAAGGCATTTAAAACATCATTCAATGTGTTTCAGGTTGTCTAATTCTTGATATGATCGCAAATTCTAATACTTTTCTGGAGAAATGGAAATACACATAGCCTCAGCCACTGGGTTATCTTCTGTGGCAACTTGTGCAGTGGTCCTTGGCTGGGAGGAAAAATGCAAGACAATGAACAGATAGTTTGTTTCATTGTCAGATAAGAGAATTAGTCTTTTCATTGTCATTTCTCTGATCTTTATGAAATAATGAGTATGGATTTAAAATATATTTGTAAAATCAGCAAAATAACAAACATACAGATACCTGAGTATCTATGTGTGGGAAATCATGGTGTAGGTTTTTGTATAGTTAAGTCATTTTTCATCAGCTGTGAAGAAGTGTGTATAATGCTGAGGGGAGGGGGAAGGTAAGTGAATATCTTGCAGGAAAATAAACTGACATTCCCCAAAGTGTTGTCTGTATCATCAGTGGCAACCTTTATGACAGGCATCTTCCCAAAGACGAAGCAGAGGACATAAGAGGGAAAATGGCAGAGATCCTATAGAAAGCAAAACTTCCTGCCTTCAATATAAATCAGAAAGAAAACATGCCATTAAGACCCTCAGCTCTGATTGAGACATTATCATCCTTCCAACAAAGGCAGTGCCACAGTAGTTGTGAAAACTGAACAATTCAAAGGAAAAATCAGAACTTCTGACCCTACAACATATAAAAAACTAAAATGGTACCCAATCAGCAAAATCAATTGACAAAACCAATATGTTGATTTAGAATTCCTTACTCCACTCCAACACACCCCAACAGCTCTGCCAGACAGAAAACTTTCCATCCCAACTATGCCCAAAATCTTTGGGGACTCCATCCCACTCAGACCCATTGTGAATGCCATTTGATACTCCACATATAAATGATCAAAACTCTTGGCTATCTGTTTATATACCCGAATCAAACAAACAACATCCTACATTAAAAACTCAGCTCATTTCACCATCAAAATAAGTATCTTCAAACTTACCTCCAACAACAGTTGTTCAGCTTTGATGTGGTCTCCTTATTCACCAAGGTTCCAATAAAGGATGCCCTCATGCTCATCAACCAGATCTTCCCAAATGATGTCACAGCCCTATTTCAACATTGCCAAAATGTGGAGCCCGTTCTCTGCATTGGCTCAGTGTACCCATAAGGACATCCAGTAAGTAAAAACCTTGTCTGGGCTTTCCCTCTCCCACAACTACCATGCAAAGCACCTATCCCACACTGTTCCAGAAAAACATCAAGAGAACACAATGATACTGCTCTGGAGAGAGTTCCCATCTCCAGCCCTGGACCATACACCCCTGTAAAGACAAAGGGCATGTTAATATTCTTGCCCCAAGTGTTCCTGTCCAGTGTTGTATTAACTCAATGCTTCTTCCTTTGACTAACCTCTCTAACGACCATCTCATTTGCATTGTCATTGTTCTATAGCTGTAATTTCATCAGCTACCTTCCCCCTTTTAGGCACTCCTGAGTTTGGAACATTAAGCTGATGCCTCAACCCATTGGATTAACAATCCAATCATCAAGGTTGATGTCTCTTGACTTTCCCCAGAATGGCAGAACTTCTATTTCTCTTGGGAGATTAAGGGCCACTTTGCATAACCCTGAGGGTTCCTTTTTCCCTTTAAGAAGCCCCCTCACCCAGTAACCCTTGTTCAATATCTCTGGGCACCTCTTTGTCTGTGATATTGTCCCACAATACATTGTTGTTTTACCAGACCTAAGCATGGGTCATTTAGTTCTGTTCATTAGGCCATTGCACTCCAAGATCAGATGACTGTAACTCTTATTCCCCAATTCCCTCATGTATCCTAGACCTATCCCCTGACAACTTCTTGTATCCTAGGACTGGGTGTGTGTTGTTTTGATTATTATGTGCTTGTGTACCCCTGTTATCCCTTAATAAAATTGTTAAACTTTATTCGCTCTCCTGCAGAATTTCTTGCAAAAGCTGACTTCTGATGTGGGTGAAACTTTAGGTGCAAAAACTACCAGACCATGGCTACACAGGCCAGAAAACCCACAACACCCAGTTTATGACAGACTTGACTCAAAATCCAAAGCATGAGAGTGCCATTAGTATCGTCTCTTCCTGCCTTTGCCTTGAGGGGAGGTTTGTGAGGACTGTATCAAATATAGTGCTATGTAGAGTTTTCCATAGGAGCCACTAGTTTGGGGAAATGGCATAAGAACATAAGAACATAAGAACAAGCCAGCTGGATCAGACCAGAGTCCATCTAGTCCAGCTCTCTGCTACTCGCAGTGGCCCACCAGGTGCCTTTGGGAGTTCACATGTAGGATGTGAAAGCAATGGCCTTCTGCGGCTGTTGCTCCCGAGCACCTGGACTGTTAAGGCATTTGCAATCTCAGATCAAAGAGGATCAAGATTGGTAGCCATAAATCGACTTCTCCTCCATAAATCTGTCCAAGCCCCTTTTAAAGCTATCCAGGTTAGTGGCCATCACCACCTCCTGTGGCAGCATATTCCAAACACCAATCACACGTTGCGTGAAGAAGTGTTTCCTTTTATTAGTTCTAATTCTTCCCCCCAGCATTTTCAATGAATGCCCCCTGGTTCTAGTATTGTGGGAAAGAGAGAAAAATTTCTCTCTGTCAACATTTTCTACCCCATGCATAATTTTGTAGACTTCAATCATATCCCCCCCTCAGCCGCCTCCTCTCCAAACTAAAGAGTCCCAAAACGCTGCAGCCTTTCCTCATAGGGAAGGTGCTCCAGTCCCTCAATCATCCTCGTTGCCCTTCTCTGCACTTTTTCAATCTCTTCAATATCCTTTTTTTGAGATGTGGTGACCAGAACTGAACACAGTACTCCAAGTGCGGTCGCACTGCACGGTAACTTTATATAAAGGGCATGACAATCTTTGCAGTTTTATTCTCAATTCCTTTCCTAATTATCCCAGCATAGAGTTTGCCTTTTTCACAGCTGCCATACATTGAGTTGACATTCCCATGGAACTATCAACTAAGGCGCCCAAAATCCCTTTCCTGGTCTGTGACTGATAGCACTGACCCCTGTAAGCTGATGTATGTGAAGTTTGGATTTTTTGCCCCTATGTGCATCACTTTACATTTTGCTACATTGAACTGCATTTGCCATTTCTTAGCCCACTCACCTAATTTATCAAGGTCCGCTTGGAGCTCCTCGCAATCCTTTTGTGTTCTCACCACCCTACATAATTTGTTATCATCTGCAAACTTGGCCACCACGCTTACCCACCCCTACTTCCAGGTCATTTTATGAATAGGTTAAAGAGCACTGGTCCCAATACGGATCCTTGGGGGACACCACCCCCACATCTCTCCATTGTGAGAATTTCCCATTTACACCCACTCTTTGCTTCCTGTTTCTCAACCAGTTTTTAATCCATAGGAGGACTTCCCCTCTTATTCCTTCATTGCTGAGTTTTCTCAATAGTCTCTGGTGAGGAACTTTGTCAAAAGCCTTTTGGAAATCCAAGTAGACAATGTCCACTGGTTCCCCCTTATCCACATGCCTATTTACATCCTCAAAGAACTCTAGTAAGTTTGTAAGACAGGATTTGCCTCTGCAAAAGCCATGCTGACTCTTTCTCAGCAGGTCTTGCTTTTTTATCTTTAATGACAGATTCTACTAATTTACCAGGAACAGATGTCAAACTGACTGGCCTGTAATTTCCCGGGTCCCCCCTAGATCCTTTCTTAAAGATTGGTGTGACATTGGCCATCTTCCAGTCTTCAGGGATGGAGCCTGATTTCAAGGATAAGTTGCATATTAAAGTGAGAACATCAGCAATTTCATGCTTGAGCTCTTTAAGAACTCTTGGGTGAATGCAATCTGGGCCAGGAGATTTGGTAGCATTTAGTTTATCAATGGCTGCCAAGCTTAGGAACTTCTTCCTCGTCTACCACTATCTTTGTTAGAAGTTCCTCCGGATAAAGCCTCCTAAGAAGCTTGGTTCAGGTGCAGGAATTTTCCTCACCTCCTCTTGGGTGAAGACAGATGCAAAGAATTCATTCAGCTTTTCTGCAATCTCCCTGTCATCTTTTAGCACACCCTTTGTTCCTTTGTCATCTAACTTGGGCCTACCGCTTCCCTTGCTGGCTTCCTGCTTTTGATGTACTTGAAGAACTGTTTGTTGCTGGTTTTGATGTTCACAGCCATGCGTTCCTCATAATCCTTTTTTTGCCCCCTTACAGCTAACTTGCTTCTCTTTTGCCACCATTTGTGTTCTCTCTGGTATTCTTTATCAGTTAAGTTGGACTTCCATTTTCTAAAAGACATCTTTTTTTCCTAATAATTTCCTCAAGCGTCCCTTGTTAACCATGGTGGCTTTCTTTTGGACTGGGTGCTGCCTTTTTCTAACCTGTGGAACACATTCCAGCTGAGCTTTTAAGACTGTGTTTTTTAAATAACCTCCAAGCATCTTGGACATTTTGACTCTCTTGATTTTCCCTTTCAGCTTCCTGCGCACTATCCCCTCATCTTTGAGAAATTTCCCTTTCTGAAGGCGAATGTAACTACATTAGTAGTTGTCACTTGTTAGCATCTTGAGGAGATACTGAATCTGACGGCATTGTGGTGACTGTTCCCTATCGACTCAACAAAACTGACTTCCCGCACCAGGACATTGGTCCCACATAGAATTAGATCTAGGATCACATCTCCCTGGTTGGTTCTACAACCATCTGCTCTAAGCCACAGTCATTTAACATATCCAGGAATGTTCTCTCCCTTACTATGACCTGAACATGCATTTTTCCAGTTTATATGGGGATAGTTAAAATCGCCCATTACCACGACATTTTTGCTTTTGTTGGCCTCTCTAATTTCTTTTTTCCATCTCAAAATCCTCTTGTGCGCTTTGGTCAGGGGACGATAATATATTCCTAATGTTAAACTATGCTTCACCCCTGGTATTGATATCCACAGTGCTTCTGTAGAGGAATCAGCTCCCCTGCATTGTCTATTTTATGTGACACTATGCTCTCTTTGATGTAGAGGGCCACCCCACCCCCAATACGCCCTGTCCTATCCTTCCTGTAGAGCCTGTAACCTGGGATAACAGCATCCCACTGGTTCTCCTCATTCCACCATGTCTCTGTGATGCCCACTATATCAATGTCCTCCTTCAAAACTCTGTACTCCAGCTCCCCCCATTTTAGGTCGAATGCTTCTACTATTAGCATAGAGACACTTGTATACTCTGTCTCTGTCCTTAACCTGGGATTTATGTGTTTTGCCCTCTAGCCTTTTGTAGACACTATCACTTATCACATTGCTATGTTCCTCACTTGTATGTGGTTGATTTAAAAAAACCTCCTTCTCTGTCTGCATCCCCATGGACTCTGTATTCCGAACCGAAGTCACCTCAGCTCCTGTCGGCTTTCCCCCAGGGATCAGTTTAAAAGCTGTTCTGCCACCTTTTTAATGTTGAGCGCCAGCAGCCTGGTTCCTCTTTGGTTCAGATGAAGCCCATCCCTTTTGTACAGGCCTGCCTTATCCCAAAAGGTTCCCCAGTTCCTGACAAATCTGAAACCCTCTGCCTTGCACCACCTTCTCATCCACGCATTGAGACCCTGTATCTCCGCTTGCCTAGCTAAGCCCTGCTTGGCGATGGAACAGGTAGCATTTCAGAGAATGCCACCTTGGGGGTCCTGGATTTTAACCTTTTTCCTAGCAGCCTAAATTTAGCTTCCAGAACCTCCCGGCTACATTTCCCAATGTCATTGGTACCAATGTGGACCACAACTGCTGACTCCACCCCAGCACTGTCTAACAGCCTATCTAGACGAAGCGTGACATCCGCAACCTTCGCACCAGGCAGGCAAGTCACCATGCGGTCATCACGCCTGTCACAAACCCAACTCTCTATATTCCTGATGATCGAATCACCCACTACAAGGAGTCCCCCACCTCCCCGAGGGGTATCCTCAGTGCGAGAGGATATCTGACCACTAACTAAGGAAGGGGTCCCATCTAAGGGAACATCTTCCCCCACCTCAGACTGGCACCCTCTGTCACCCAGACTCTCATTCTCCATGACATTCTCCATGACATCTGAAGAGATGTCACCTTGGGAGTGGGACCCGGCTGCTAGGTCCCTGAAAGCCTTGTTTGTTGCCCTCTCTACCTCTCTCAGCTTCTCCAGGTCTGCCACCTTGGCTTCAAGAGAACGGACACGTTCCTTGAGTGCCAGGAGCTCATTGCAGCGAGGGCACACCCACGGCTTCTGGCCTAGTGGCAGATAGTCATACATGTGACACTCAGTGCAAAACACTGGCAAGCCCCCATCCCCCTGCTGGCTTCCTGCCTTCATATCTGCTTCGATATGGCATGTGAATAACTATAAGAGAATCAGAACTCATTCCTCCAGACCTGCATACTCCTTCAGTTCTTTCTGATCCCCAAGTTGTTGGAGAAGGAGGGCAGTTTGAAAGATAATGTACTGAAGTGCACACCACAAAGGCACTATCATGTAGTCTTGGCTTGTGATATACTTGCCAAAGGGACTGGAAGTTCATTATTGCTGTGTCCTGATTAGAAATTGTCCATTGTAGAGTTATAGTAAAATGGATATAAACCAGCTCCATTTCTATGCTCAGGGTGGATAAAAATTAATGATTTTTTTGAAGTCAAAACAAATTTTTAGAATTTACATCAGATTTTTTAAAATAAAATGCTTTTTGAGGAAAAAATCTATCTAAAGATAGTTTTCTGTTTAAAATGTATTATAGTTCAAAGGTTATTCATCACGAAATAATGCTTAGTTTTTAGTTGTATTCCATGAGGTTGTATATTTATGCAATGTTTAAATTCTTTGGTAAAGGAATTCCATTCATTTATTCACAATATCATTCTCCTCCAGAGTTTCTGTCAGACTTCTTTGGGCATTTTTTCTATCTAGAAAATGTTATTACAGATCCTTGGTTTTGCAGTTTCAAAACTGTGAGTTTGTGTTTGCAGAGATAAGATGGCTCTT
Organism: Sphaerodactylus townsendi; assembly: GCF_021028975.2. Classification (NCBI taxonomy): domain Eukaryota; kingdom Metazoa; phylum Chordata; class Lepidosauria; order Squamata; family Sphaerodactylidae; genus Sphaerodactylus; species Sphaerodactylus townsendi. Next base: position 93,098,752 of record NC_059428.1, read on the forward strand.
CTTCACAGCAAAAATGTCATTAAAAAAACACACAGAGTTGAGGAAAAGGCCTTAATGTCATTGTTCCTTTGCAGATCTACATACATGGAATCAATCCCTTACTTTTCAAGAAGTGCAATGAATAGAGGATTGGATCGAGTGGAATAGATCTGCACAGGAAACTAAGGCTGTTTCTGCACGGGCCAAAGTCACTGGTGTCGGCCCAGTAAAAACACCATTTTGGGAAGAAACTTTGCACGGCTGTCAGCTCCAAATCAAGACAGTGCCGCTCTCCCCCTCGCCCCATATGGTGTTTTGCTGACTCGCTCACCGAGTGAGGCTTTTGGAAAACAGCAGCTTCCACCCAATGCCGAGTGAATGGCACCGGGTGTAAGGCGCTGTTTTCGGCCCTCCGTTTTTGTTTTTTAAACTTGCCTCCTCTTCCTGCATTGCTCCAAGGTGACGAGGGGACACGCCTCCGGCCCCCGGGGCATTGCCAGGGCCACTGGGGCATGTCCCCTCGTCCTGACAGAGCGATGCAGGAAGAGGGGGTAAGTTTTAAAAACAAAAGCCTTGTGCAGAGGCAGTGCTGTGGGAGCGCCGGGGCTGCCAGCACACAAGTGTCCGAACAGCCCCAGGCTGGCGCCTGTGTCAGGTACTCAGGTACTCTGGCACTCCTGGGGCCTGTGCAGAAATGTGCAAAAATGGCCTAAGTGTGAGGAGGAAGGGTGAAGTAAAATGAAAGTGAAATGTTTTGAGCAGGATTATATGGCAGGTCTTGGGATCTTTGAGGTTTATCATATCATTCTCTCACTAGAGGAGAAAAACTATAATGGCAGCAGGCTAATAAAAGAGACCCAGTTTGGAAATATTTTAATGAAGTTCCTCTACCTATGGGTAAGGCAGGCAGGCATGCAAAATGCAAGCACTGCAGCAAAGAAATTCAAGGCCTAATGGCCTGAATGAAACTGGAGATAATTTACCAAGCAAAAAATTCATAATTATCTATCTATGTATTTCTAATAGTATAACCAAATCAGTAATTTTTAATATAACTGCAAAACTAATCTGAAATATTAAGAATTAAATACCACCAAGAATTCATCTTTATGTAGAAAACCATGATGTAAACCAAGTCTTACTGAACAGTAATTTAAATTGTGATTCAGACTGATTTAAATCGATTTGATTTAAACTCAAATCAGTATTTACTCTAAATGCTTTAGGTTTCTGTCAGCATAACCAGCTGGATTTTGAGTCTTTCTGCATAAGTAGATATTATTCGCCTAAAAACAAGCCTTCTGACTTGGTTTTGGTATAAGAATTAGCCTTGTGAAAGTAGTTAAAGCCCATTGATCTGTTATGTGGTGTTGCTTATATAGGAAATCAGTTGTACGTGACCTGGGGTATTTCCTGAAGAATTCGTTTTTAGAACAGTGAAATTCCCTTAGTGTTGTTTATAATACTTAATATCCTTGTAAACTCTGTTTATTTGTGTGTAGGTATAAGCTGTGAAAAGAAATTATAGTTGTCTCTATGGCCCCTTCCGCACACACAAAATAATGCATTTTCAAACCACTTTCACAACTGTTTGCAAGTGGATTTTGCTGTTCCGCACAGCTTCAAAGAGCACTGAAAGCAGTTTGAAAGTGCATTATTCTGCATGTGCGGAATGAGCCTATGTTTTGTGGGTGGGTGTGAAAACCCTAGTCCCTGTTCTTCACCATAGTAAATGAGTTTAAATGCTCTTTAATTTATGGTTCCTATAGTATATGCTTGTTCAGTACAGAGCACACATTGTGGATTTGCTACATGTTTTCATAAGAATGTAAGGATATTCTCTCTAGCTCTTTCATTCTTCCTCTATTGTTCAGAAATAGTGTGAACTTCACTTCCTTGGCTCCTCTGCATCAATCTGGACTAGTTTTCCCATTATAATAATTGGGTTGACGCAAAAGTCATTTCTATGAACTTAGTGCTGCAAGTGTTCAGCTATCTCTCAACAGTCATTTTCCAGCAAAACGGCAACTGTTGTTTAAAATTAATAACCCCACAATTCTTGCCTCATTCTCAGATAAGTTTATATATTGAGTCTGGGTTACTACGTAAAGTGCATAAGCAGTCGTTTGACCAGTTACGCGTTGTAGTCAACACTAAAATAGACAAGGTTGTAGATTTTTAAAATCCCCAAATGAAAATTGTTTGATTAGGAACAGCCAAAATACCGCAAAACACTGCATGCAGGCTGTCAAGCTCTCTAGAACTTTTCATCCAATTGAATGTTTTAAAAAGTGGAAGGTGGGAGAAGAGATGGAGTCGGGCCACGATAAATTAATCTCCAGTTTCTTTAGTATTTGCCTCTGCAGGCAACCTTTTAAGGATAATCATGTGCTCCAGCTGGCGCTAGAGAGATTTTTTATTATATTTTCAAATAGAAGTGCTATTTTTCCCATTCATTATAGGAGGCTTTGATACCATTTTAAACTAGCACCACCTAATCTAACGAAGTCTGCAACAATTCTGAACAAGCTGCAGACTGGAGGCCTTCCCATCATTGCCTGAAAAAAAGGATCTTTTTTCTAATCTCGCTCCCCTTTGTATGTTAACATCCTGCCATGTGAAGAGTTCTGGAGAGCTCAGAAGCTTGCACAATGCATTTTGTGGTATTTCTGGTGCGTCTAATGAACTTGGCCGCTTGCTGTCCCAGTTTTTGTATGCTCTCATTGCAAAGTAGGTTAGCATGGGGTAGTGGTGAGGGTATTGGACTAGGTTCTGTGAGGCTCAGATTTGAATCTTTCATGGAAAATTGCTGTGCTGCCCTTAGTTGGTCAATCTGTGTCTCTGCCTGGTCCACCTGAAAGGATGGGTTGTTAGGATAAAATGGTGGAGGAAATACAATGATGTAACCCACTTCGCACCTTCATTGGGGAGATGAGCAGTATAAATATATAAAGAAATCTATGGCTGAACACTCTGTTTATCTGTATTGTCGAAGGCTTTCATGGCCAGATTCAACTGGTTGTGTTGGGTTTTCCGGGCTGTGTGACCGTGGTCTGGTGGATTTTGTTCCTAACACTTCGCCTGCATCTGTGCCTGGCTTCATACAGTTCTGTTGTGAGATTAAAATGGAGGAGAGGAGAACAATTTAAGCAGCTTTGGGTCCTCTCCCTTCAGCTCCTCTGAGCTCCTTGGCCAGTTTCACGCAGTTCACAGCCTGACCCTCCAATCCAGGAGCTGCCTCCGATAACTGTGGACCCTTGTTGTAAGGTTACATTGTTCTCACAACAGCACTGTATGAAGCCAGCCACAGATGCAAGTGAAACGTTAGGAACAGGATCCACCAGACCACAACCACATAGCCCGGAAAACCCACCACAGCCAATCTGTTTATCTGTTCACTAAAGGCAGGTGCAAACTTGAATTTGGTGCATCCATATCTGCAGTTTTTGCTCTGTGTGTGTATGTGTTCAAGCTCAGTTTCCAAGATGTGTGTTCATTGAAAGGGTTTCTGTTTGGTGGTGGGTATCCCTATTTGGGCCACTAGTAGTGACCTCTCTGGATATTTATCTGCACACACAATATGGAAAATACACCTTTAAGCCAATCTTCTTACCTCATACATCTGCCTTAGAGTATACAGACCCAAAGTATGTAATCTGAAATGAATGTGAGTGACTGGCCCAAAATCACCCAGCAAGCTTCCATAACAGCAGAGGGATTCAAATCTGCATGACTTTAGGTCAGTGATGGTGAACCTTTTCGAGACAGAGTTCTCAAACTGCAACCCCAAACCCACTTATTTATCGCAAAGTGCCAACACGGCAATTTAACCTGAATACTGAGGTTTTAGTTTAGAAAAAATGGTTGGCTCCAAGGCATGAGTTACTCAGGAGTAAGCTTGGTGGTAGTCGGTGGCTTTGCTTGAAGCAGCCATGCAACTCTTCCGACGGGTGAATCACAACCCTAGGAGGGTTTACTCAGAAGCAAGCCCCATTGCCAGCAACTGAGCTTACTCCTAGGTAAAGGATCGTGCTTTAGTTCTTCGCATAAAAATCAGTGGGGGTTAACAGCGCTTAACAGGGTTACCTACACTGCTTCCCCAAAACATAGTCTTAGGTTTAATGCTAATAATCAAACCCAGAGACCCAGGCCAGCCTAGATGTGTGGGGAGAGGGGCACTCTGTTTGCGGGTGCCCAAAGAGAGGGCTCTGAGTGCCACCTCTGGCACCGGTACAATAGGTTTGCCACCACTGCTTTCGGTGTTCTGTGAAAATGAGTTAAGATGTTCTCTTAGAAATTTTTTTTTGTCTTTTAAAATGAGAGCCCAGGGTAATGGTTCAGTTGCTATAAGGACTTAAACACGGAACCTGGACCAGGGGATACCTGTGTTCAAATGTGTTCTCAAACTTTGAAGTTAACTGGATGACCTCAAGTTTGTCATTGTCTTTTGGCCACCTATCCACTATGTGGAGTGGTTGTGCAGAGAAAATAGGACAGTTCTGTCTGTGTATACTACCTGCAACAATTCAGAGGAAACATGGAAAATAATTGTGAGGACTGGATACCATGTACTGTGATTAAAATAATTTGACATATGTTACTTAAATTTTTACCATTCAGGTTGGATATGAAAAGTTTTCAATTGTATTTCATTTTAGTAATAACGTTGGTATTGAACAAGAGAACTTGAACACAGACTTATGGGCTGTCAAATCACAGCTGACTTATGGCACCCCTTGTAGGGTTTTTGAGGCCAGAGACGTTTCAAGGTGCTTTGCCATTGCCTGCCTCTTTGTCACAACTTTGGCATTCCTTGGAGGTTGCCCATCCAAATTCTAATCAGAACAGACCCTGCTTTGCTTCTGAAATCTGATGAAATCAGGCTAGCTTAGAACTAGGCAAAGAATGGTTAGGAGGTAGAAGAGAAGAATAAGAGTTTGGATTTATATCCCCCTTTTCTCTCCTGTAGGAGACTCAAAGGGGCTTACAATCTCCTTGCCCTTCCACCCTCACAAGAAACACCCTGTGAGGTGGGTGGGGCTGAGAGAGCTCAGAAGAACTGTGACTTGCCCAAGGTCACCCAGCTGGCATGTGTGGGAGTGCACAGGCTAATCTGAATTCCTCAGATAAGCCTCCGCAGCTCAAGCGGCAGAACTGGGAATTAAAGCCGGTTCCTCTAGATTAGAATCCACCTGCTCTTAACCACTACGCCGCTGCTGCTAATAATAGGTAAATAAACTATTGTCAGTCTATTCTTAAGCAGAGGTGGTGGTGGAAAGTGCAGTCAAGCTGGCTTTTGGCTGTCTCACAGGATTTTAAAGACAAAAAATGAACAGAGATTGTTTGCTGTTGCCCGCCTCTGAATAGCAAGCCTGGACTTCCCTAGTGTTCTCCTGTCAAAGTGTTATCAGGGCCATTCCTGCTTAGCTGTTGGGATTGGGTTAGCCTAGGCCATCCAGGTCAGGGTTGAAGTAAATGGTTTTAGAAGGGTGAAACTGCTTATGAATGCGCTTTAGATCACCTCAAGCATCATACTCAATATGAGCAAAAGAAAACTGTTTACTGCCATGTGGCTTATCTGAAACTCTTATCTAGCTTTCTTGAAATATGTGGAGAATTTAGTGATTGTCCGATACCAGTACAGCTAAGAATGCTCAGTATGTGCATGGTTTCATAACAAATGTTGTGATTTTTGTAGTATCTTTTTAAAAAATGATACTTTGTAGTATTTTTTTTTAAATGAAAATTCAGTATTGACTAAAGGGCAATGTTCTGCAAGCTGTTTCCTGCTCCCCAGTAGTATTAAAATGAAATCTGATTTGTTTTAATAAAATATTGGATAAACAAATGCAAAAAATACTTCCTGAAATTAATGCTTCATAAAAACACTTTTATGGGAAGATGTTTTTGCAATATGATGCTATAAATCTCTCCGTTGGAAATCAGGGGCTTTCTGTCATGCTGTCTATCATCAAGGCATGAATCCCATAGGCTAAAATGGCTTTTTAGTGTGGGCCCCACAATGATTCTTCTGTATTTTGCCATAATCAGGCTTGATGTTTAGTAGCTCTGCTTATGTATGTCTTCGAGACAATTGGTAAATGCAGCTGTGTGCTGAGAAGAATGATTAATATATTTATAATGGACTTACTTATTGCACGTTGAACTGTAGCTGTCCCACGCAATGCTCTGATTTTTCCCATCTGCTGCTACTGTTTACTACCATAATTTCAGAGGACAAAATGAATATAAGACACTGTTTCAAAACTGCTCAGATATACTTTCTTGACAAATTTTAACACTTGTCTTCATGTATAAAATTTGGCATTTATACATTGGCATATGAATTGTCTCTTTTATTTTTTTAATAAACTAAGATTTGGTTTAAAATGATTATCTCTTCTCATCCTCCAAATATGTGACATTCTTTTTCTACCCTTTGTTTTAGGATTTAGAATAAAGTTTGCACTCTGCCAGTGTAGGCTGGGTTATAGTAAGCAGCTGGAAATTACAGTGTTGTTCTGTCTCTTAAACAGAACTGTTCATTATTTGTTTGTGATTACATGGTAATGCTTGTTGCAATAATAGATAACCTTTAAGTATAATTGCAGATGTTTCATTAAGTGTCTTTCTAAAAGTAGGTGAGGAGGTTACAAGAGGCTTATCATAAATGTAGGAAATAGTAGATTTAATTTGTTTAATCATGGACATAGCCTCCCTCCCCTTCGTTTGAGCTTTGCTGAAATCTATTTGATGAAGGAATGGGGAAGCTTTAATGTAGTGTTTCCAGGGAGAAAGCTAGAAATTTCTTTTTTAAAATATGTTTAATAGTATTTCTTTTTTTATCTATTTAGATTCAGTCAAAGAAAGAAGAACCTTTGACACCGTCTTTGAGCCAAACCATTCCAACATTTTATTTTCCTCGAGGATGTCCACAAGAAAAAGTGAATATTGATGCTGTCATTGCAAAAGTAGAGAAAACTTTCTCTCAGTTTCCAAATGAGAGAGCAACATTAGAAGACATGGGGAAAGTTGCCAAGGTGACTGGTTTGGTTTCTCTTCTTGGGTGCATATCTGCAGGATTTGAAATACAGTAAGAATGTTGGATGTATTTAAGTGACTGAATTAAGTGATTGGATGTATTTAAGCCCAGTCCTAAGGGAGGGTTGGCTTTAGGAGCTGGGTCCAGGGCCGTGGAGGCTTGTTTGCCCACCCTGCCAGCATAACTGGCACTTACACCAGAAGGGAGGGCAAGCTGGAGGGTGGGCAGGACACAGCCCCTAGAGATTTTATTGGGGCCCTCCTGGGGGCTGGCGCAGCAGGGGATATTCTGGAGGCATTCCCGGGATTGGAGTGAAAGTCAGCTTCCACCAGTCTTCTGATTTACACCATAAAAACAGTGGCGAAAGTCTGTTTCTGCAACAGGGCTCTTTGGACGGTGGGAGTGATTTTGATTTTCCGTCATGCCTATGGTGCCAGGACTCCCTTTGGAGGTGGCACAGCAGCACCTTCACCATGCCATCCCAGTTCGCCACAGCACTCCCCCCCACCCCCCACCATCTGGATTGTGCTGCAAGAGAGCAATCCTAAGCAAGTTACTTGGAATCCTGCTGAGGTATATTCAGGAGGTCTTACTCCCAGGAAAGTGTTCTTTGGCTTGCACTCTTAAAAGCGCAATCCTGTGCAGAAATGTTTATTTATTTTACATTATTTGCAGGCCACCTTTCTCAGTGGGACCTACACAATGTAAGTCTAATATATTCAACAGGATGGGACATCCGTAAACAAAGCGATAGCGTTTGGATTGCAGAAATCTGAAGACAGAGCTAAAACAAAGCATAAGCATTGAGATGACCCATTAAGCAATGCAGAAAGTACATAGTAGGATCATACTTTCAGCAGCAGACAGTATGTACTATGCTCAGTAGTGCAGTCCCGCACACTAATTCCTTTACCATAGCATCTTTATAAAACATTTTGTTACAGTACCACCCTAATTACTTCTACTGCAGTTTAGAGTAAGTCTGCTAAGAACTGTACTGTTGGCAAGGGAATTAGAAAGGTGACGAGAACAACCATTTGTTGAAATGTTTAAAACAATTTGGGTTAGATTTTGTTTTCCATTGGATGTGCTATTTTTCTCTGGCTCTAACTCTAGGATAGTCATTCATAATACTTTGTGGAGATACCTATAAAGATTAAAATACCTGTTGAGATTAAAAGGGCGAGTCAGACAGGGATATCTCCTGTCAGCCCTGCTATTGAATTAACAGTTGAACCATTTGTCATAATTTTAGAGCAATCTGAGCAGATTCAAGGGGTGAAAATGAAGGGATAACGTTATAAAATGAATCTATATGCAGACAATGTTGTTACTTTCTGCACACAACCATTTGTTGTGTGAAATGTTACTTTTTGTGAATAAGAAAGAGGATTTCAGTTCATGTACTTTGTGTGACTAAGAGCAACCAAAACCCCCCCTAGGAATTTATGTATCAAAAGTTAACTATGATCTCTTTAAGTACAACTCTTCTGCTGATTTCTGAGATTAAAGTAAAAATAGCAGTTTGAGTAAAATTAAATATCTGGTTTCTTGGTAGATTAAATAATGTAGAAATGTCTTTATTCCCAAATATTATTTTAGTATTTACTAATGGTGTAGTTTTAATTCACAATAAAGACATGACAAGCATTACAACATTGGTTCAGTAGCTTCATTTAGGCTACAGAGGCGCCTTAGGCTTTCCTAATATGAGTTTACTATTGTGCAATTTGATTATCTTAGTAAAATGAGTATTTTAATAATAAAATGAGAGAGAAATGGATTATAGAGATGGCAGTTACATTATTTCAGTGCTGATACAAAGTTTGTCATATTATGGTGTAAATTGGCACTTACTGTTTCCCTATTGCCCTTTGATCAGAAGTAGAAAACAAATTTTGGGTCTTGAGCCTAATAATTTCAAGTATTGGAAACTTTCCAGTTGTGCTTGGTATTATACACCTAGGATAAGCATAAGATTGTTCTTTATTACCTTGTTCTAGACAGAGGAAATAGGACAATTTTTCACTATTTTTAGACAATAAAATAGTGTATTGTGACAACTAAGAAGCAAATGGTAATCAGAGAACTCACAAAATTTGAAAAATCAGCATTACAAGAAAACAAAGTTTGATCGCTGATGTCATTTTAAAAAACACAATGCTAAACATAGAGCCTCTGGATCATATTCTATGCTCTCACTCTTCTAAACATTTTAACTGATTTAAATATTGAAATGAAGTTTCAATGGAAGTTGTATAGGGGGTTTAGCATCTTCTGAGACATCTGGCCAAGAATTCTTATAGTTCAGTTTATTTCTTACAATGAAAATAATATAATCTGCAAAATGATTGTTTTGTAGTTTTTCCAAACGTGGAACATTCTTATAAGTTCTGAAGTTAGTTCTGAAAAACTAATCCTCACATTTGTTTGCCTTAATTTTAGGCATGTGAATGCCCTCTCTATTGGAAAGGCCCATTGTTTTATTGTGCTGGAGGAGAACGAACAGGATTTGTATCAGTGCATAAATTTGTTGCAATGTGGCGAAAGTAAGTGTGATTCTTTTCTAGCAGTGCCGTTTTGTCATGTGTTTATATAGAGCAATTGAAAGACTTGTTAAAATAATTGCCGTTTGGTAATATCTTCCTATCTCTTTTTCCCCCAATAAATGTATTCTGGACTTAATGTAAAAAAAATTCCCATGTTTCTAATGTAGATCAGTTATTTTAAAACTGAAAGAGCGGGAGAGGGAGCGGCAAGGGAGATATAAAGTCAAATCTCTGTAAAGAAATATACTGCTGTGAGTTAGAGAATTACAGATCATGTTCAAGGATCCAAATAAGATGTTTGTTCCTCTCAGCAAGAAAACTTCCAGCTTGTTTCCTGCTGTTAAAATATATACTTACTATTTTTACACAAATTAGATAAATTATACATTTCAGGATACTACAGACTTGTCATGATGCTGCTGCGAAGTTTGTTCATCTTTTAAAGAGTCCTGGATATAACTATTTGGTACAAGAAGACTTCATTCCACTTTTGCAAGTAAATGACCATTTAATTAGTACCATGGAATCCCAGAAAGACTTTATTAGCTCAGCGTGCTCTTTGAAAATGTTACTTATTTATTGATGCACTCACTGAGGGATGGAAAGGCTGAAACTTGGTTTCTGTGCAGTCCGAGGCACATATTAAGTGTCGGAAAATGAGGTTGTGTTATCCCTCTTGCCCAAAACTTTGGGGTCCAAATCCATTCTTATTTCCACCGCCCTTCAAACTCACCTCAAACCATTTCCATCTAGATCACACAAGCATTTTCCCCAGCTTCCACCCGTTGCTTTCTTCCGCAGTCTCTCTTTAGATTTGCTTTTTGACTTTTTATACCCTTTCCAATGTAATTGGATTTCTGCATATTTCTGAAATTTTTATTCCCATTTTTTTCTGAAAAAATTAAACCGCAGGACAGAACTCTTTTTATAGTGTTGGTTTGCTTAAAACGTGTAATTGTCTTAAGCCCACATAATGCCTTTAATGTGGCATCTTATGAGTCGGTTGTGATTCATGAACAAATTGCACATTAGAATTCTATGTCTACTTGTTTTCTGTGTCTACTTGTATGTTGACAGTGAATACGCCTTCGTGCCTGTAACCCTCATGCTTTTTTTTTAGGATGTAGTCAATAGTCACCCTAGCCTTGTGTTCTTAAAAGAGGCATCAGAATTTCATTCTCGATACATTACCACAGTAAGTGTCCTTTATATTTAAAAATGAACTTTGTCTGAATTCTGGTACTGGCAGATCCAGGTGTTTAAGCATGGATCCATCCTTTATGTAAAAAGTAGACAATGGCATTGTCTCGTTTTAAAAGCAAAAGAAGCACCAAATTACAGAGATCCTGCGTTTGGTTTGGTGCTTAATTTCATTTTTTATATTCTTGTTAACAAGTAGGTAAAATGTGGTTTGGATCCTATTACTGTTCTGTGGATTTGTAACTGGTTGACAGATCACATCCAAAGAGTGCTTGTTAATGGTTCCTTATCCTCTTGGACAGATGGGACAAATGGAGAGCCTCAAGGTTCTGTCCTAGAGCCTGTGTTGTTGAACATCTTTATAAATGACTGGGATGAAGGAATGAAGGGGATGCTCATTATATTTGCAGGTGATACTAAATGCAGTACAAAACACAGTCAAGCAGAAAGTCAAGATACAAAATGATCTTGACAGGCTAGAAAACTGGGCTGAAACTAATAAAATGGATTTAGGAGTCTTAGTAGACCATACAGTGAATATGAGTCAACCATGTGATGTTTTAACTAAAAAGGCAAATATGATTTTTGACTGTATCAACACAGGTATAGTGTTCAGATGACTCAAATTGATGGTATCACTTTACTGTGCTCTGGGTAGACTTCATTTGTAGTATTGTGGTCAGTTTGGGGCATTGCAGTTTAAGAAAGATATTGACAAGCTGGATCAACTCCAGAGGAGGGTAATGGAGATGATGAAGGGTCTGGAGACCAAGTCCTATGGGGATGCATTGAAGGCATTGGATATGTTTAGCCTGAAAAGAAGATGACTGAGAGGTGATCCAATAGCCATTTTCAAGTATTTGAACGGTTGTCATACAGAGATTAAAGAACAATTGTTTTCTGTTGCTTCAGAAGGTCAGGTTGAAATGAAAACAAACAGGTTGAAATGAAAACAAAAGAGTTTTTGGCTAAACATTAGGGACAACTTTCTGACAGTGCAGTTCCTCAGTAGAACAAGCTTCCTCAAGAGGTGGGGGGGGGCTCTCCTTCTTTGGAAGTTTCTAAGCAAAGCTGATTCTGTTGACTTATGCAGACCATGATTGAAGGGCAGGAAGAAATGAGTCAGTGCTTGGCTCCTGTGACCCTTTCTTACATGCCTAGAGTAATGTTCATTGCCACTTAGGGGTCAAGAAGGAATTCTCCTCCAGGCCAAATTGGCTAGGGATGCCTTCCTCTGAGCATAGAGCAGGGGTCACTGGGAAACTGGAGAGTGTTACCTGAAGTGGTGGGAAATCTCTCCCTTTTAGTGGGGAAATTAGCTGGAGCAGACTCTTGGTTTGAAAAAGGCCGGGCAAAGTGAGGTCTTGAATGCCTATTTATACAAGAGTCAGCTTTTGTATAGAAACACACAGGAGAATGGATAAAAGTTCGACAATTTTTATTAAGGGATATAAATGGGGGTTTGCAAGCACACAATAAGACAGCAGAACACACTCACAGTCCTGGGATATTAATCTAGAATAGATAAGGAATATAGGGAGGGCCAATAGAAGTTTTAGTCACATGATGCGGCTGGCCTCCACGCGGGCCAGGGCCTTTACGGCTCTGGCCCCAGCCTGGTCGAACACCCTTCCTCCGGCTGTTCGGGCCCTGCGGGACCTTGGCGAGTTCCGCAGGGCCTTTAAAACGGAGTTGTTCCCCCGGGCCTTTGGAGGGATCAGCCGCTGAAATGGTGCCCCCCAGTTGGCCTTTCTACCTAGGCCACCATCTAAAATGACTCGCCGCTCTCCTCCCCCCCCCCTTTTCCTGGGGAGAATTTTTAAAGTGGGGTTGGTCGGACGCCTCTATTATTGCTATCATTATTGATTGTATCACTGTTTTAAAGATTTTAGTAATTCATTTTACTTACGCTTTGTTGTACACCGCCCAGAGCCCCTCGGGGATGGGGCGGTATAAAAGCCGAAACAATGAATGAATGAATGAATGAATGAATGAATGAATGAATGAATGAATGAATGAATGAATGAATGAATGAATGATCTTGGAGCGGAATGGTCCAATGAACAGAACTGAGCAACCCAGGCTTAGCTCTGTAGAACAGTATCAAAAAGGGGGGGAGTAATTGTGCAGAGGGCTGGATTAGCTGTCCTTTGAGGTCACTTCCAGCTCTGTGTTTCTGTGTTTCTTTCTCATTGCTGAGTACCACTACGGTGTGTAAAGTTTGTCAAGAGAAAAGAATAATGTGCTTTTCTCAAACCAGATAACTGGGAACCTGACACTACCAATGATGAATTGGGGGGGGGGGGGGGTAAATCTTAATCCTGTGCATTATTTGATGCCAGATCTAATGAAATCTCTGGGGTAGAGGAAATTATATATAGTATATAGGCAATAATATTTTGTGTTAGGCATATTTTTGAAATCTATTGGGAGAGCAGTATATTGAATTGCAGTATATTTTCACTTTATTCACAAAGCTTGCTCTCTGAGTTCAGTCTAAGACACTAAAGCAATGGTGAACTGGCTGTTGGCCCCAGAGAATGTAGAATTTTCAGGAATGAATAGAACAACTCACGTCTTATCTCACTAGGAACAGTCCTATGTACATTGTGCATTTAATTCACCTGAAAGTTCCTAGTAAAATTTGTTAACCTGCCTTTTTATAGAAACTACGTATCTTTGCACACCCCACCCCAGCCCACCCCGACTCAGTTAAATTGCAGACTGGTCCACAATTGCAGACTGATCAAAGTAGCCAAGAAAACAAAGTGACAGATTGGCTAATGTTGCACTCACAGTGGTCATATTCAACGTTAACTCTTTCAGTCTCCAGTGATTAGTCTAGCCCAGGGGTAGGGAACCTGCGGCTCTCCAGATGTTCAGGAACTACAATTCCCATCAGCCCCTACCAGCATGGCCAATTGGCCATGCTGACAGAAAACTGATAGGGAGTTCCTGAATTTATCTGGAGTCCACCCTGGTCTAACTGCTACCCGTTCATTGTTGAGATAAACATTGTTACATGTGTCTCACTTTTCTAGGCTGAGAGAATATATTTTATTGTATTCATTTATACTCCCTTTTCTTCCCAAAGGGGACCCAAAGTGGCTTACAATATTCCAGCGTTTAGCATTTACTTATGTTGATTACCTTTGTGGCCAGTGATGTTTTGTAGTATTTACTTAATTACATATATTCAGGTAGAGTACAAGTGGAGCAGTGGTGGGATTCAGCAGGTTGTTAAAATGGTGCTTGTAAACAACCAGTTGTTAAAATTATTTGAATCCCACCACCAGAACCGGTTGTTAAATTATTTGAATCCTACCACTGAAGTGGAGGCACTGCTACAGGACAAATCTGTAGTTCAAGATGCCATATGTAACAGACTTGCCCCACCCTGAAGGGCTGGTGTGAAGCAGGCCTGCTTAAAGAGGCCTGGGTGACAGTAACAGTATGTCAGCAGACCCTAATTTAAATAAAAGCAAGGTGATTGGTCGATGGAAGGCACTGTTGCCCCTGGCCAATGTAAGGGGGCGCTAAAACGCTGCTAGATAAACAGAAAGACAGAGAGAGGCTGTCAGACAGTTCTTTCCGAAGAGAACAGCTTGTGTTCAGTTGAGAGCAGAGTCTGTGGAGTGAAGTCTCTCAGCTCTGTCTCTGGTGAAAAGGAATTCTGGTCCAGCTCAGATAGCTGGCAGGATTCTAGTGACTCTCCTCAAGCGAAGGAAGCTTGTGAAAGGAAGGCACTGGCTTTTTGGTGCAGAGCGAAGCGCCGGCCAGAGGCTTGTCAGTAGACACTGACCAGACCTAGGAGTCTGTCCAGCCCCTGTACCATACCAGTCTGGGAAGCCCCCAAACCTCTAGGTAGAGAGGGTTTGGTGTGTGTGAGTGAGGGAGGCTGTGTAATGCCTGAAACTCACAGGGCCAGGACTGTGTGTATGTGAGACAGTGGGTAGTGCAAGAAATAAGGTCAAGGGTGTGTCTGTGAGGAAAAGTTAAGTATATTAAAGCCAAGTCATTTCTGAGAGACACCTGCGTGTGTCTGAGTGTGGGTTAAGTCTGAGAAACCTAAGTAATATCTGAAGCTCTGTAACTTTTAAGTGAAAAGAACCTCTCTGAAATCATCAAGCGTTAGTACCTCTCTGAGCCAGAAGCTTTATTTTGTTTTTAAAATAAATTTAATTTGTTGTGTTCAAGTTACCCTCGTGCCAGCCTGTGTTTGTGTGTGAGAAGCGGAAGAGTGCCTGTCTGTGAGACTAGAATCCCAGTCAATTTTGAGTTCCCTCCATTTTTTTTGTATATGGGACTCTGAAGGACATTCCCCTGAGACCAAGAGTGAATGTAAGGTGGGATCCTTTATATATTTGGCAGCCAGCAGCAGTTTTTGGGATTTCTAGTTTCTTCTCTTTTTATGATGGCAGCAGAGTAAAAAGAAGATCCCTGAACACTAGCCTGGGATATTTTGGGTGGCAAAGGAAACACTACTGGTCAGTTTAGTGGGAACCTTGATTGCAGGCCACCCATCCCGTTACAATTGGTGGCTAGTGGTGGGTTAATATCTCTCCCTCGCCTTGAATATAAGCGACCCCATTACACCATAAATAAAAGATAATTGAATACAGCAAGTAGCTGTATATTTTGGTATGTAGAGTAATGTAGTGAATATAATCAGTGACCTATTCATACTTATTTTCTTGCTTCAGGTAATACAGAGGATATTTTATACTGTAAATAGATCCTGGTCAGGAAGAATCACTTGTAATGAGCTTAGAAAAAGCAGCTTTTTGCAGGTATGTTATATATGTAACATTGTGAATTAAACCGAAACAAAAATTAAAACTAAAACATAAGTTAAAACATGAAACACATGTTATTCAAATAGTCCAGAGTATTTTAAAGAATGTAATGCTATTTTGGTAATATGTTTCTGTACTCTTTGGAATGATATCATTCTACTTGGATTTTTCAATTTGTTTCAAAGCCTCCAGTGGTATCTTGCACCACACTATGCAAGTCAGGTATTAAAATCATAATGTGCAGTAAACCCACCATGGAAAAAGTCATTCCTTGATTCTGATCAAAGTAGCCAAGAAAACAAAGTGACAGATTGGCTAATGTTGCACTCACAGTGGTCATGTTCAACGTTAACTCTTTCAGTCTCCAGTTATCTATATTATATTGTGCTTAAGACATTTGCCTTCCTGGCTATTTTTAGATTTGTTCAAATTTCTCAAGTCATTTTCAAGTTGCTGAAATAGTTGTAGGGGGATGCAGCAGGTTCGGCACTTGAAAAGGTACAAGAGAAGAAGAATAACTCCTCAGTCTACTGTCACTCAGGCCTAACAAGGATTGGGCCCTCATGATATTTTGAAATTGCTTTAAAATGATAGCAGTGGATGCTGTTATGTCTAGTTTGACCCTGAGTGGGGACCCATAATGCTCAGAATTTGCATAAGATAAACTGTAAAGTGCTACTGTAAAGTGCTGTGATAGTTGGGGTCATGCTTTCGTAATGAGACATTCTCTTGTGTATTTTCATCAATAGAATGTGGCAATGTTGGAAGAAGAAGTGGATATTAACCAGCTGACAGAATACTTTTCTTATGAGCACTTTTATGTAATTTACTGCAAATTTTGGGAGCTGGATACCGACCATGACCTTTATATTGATGCAAAGGATTTAGCACGGCATAATGATCACGGTATGATAGTGCAATTTGGTTGAATGTTGTCAGTAATATCTGTACTAAAATGATCCATTTCATCATATTTTCAAATATGTATGCATAAATGTATAGCAGATATTTCCAAACTTGTTGAGTCACAGATCTCTTTTCAGGAGAGAAATTCATCACAACACATGATCATTACCATTATGCCAAAGGCTGTTTTTATATAACTGTATTTTTCAAGTTGTTAGTCTTTTATTGTATTTATAGCAAAAGCACAAATTATTTTTTGAATTCTAAATAGCATCAATTTTGATCAAAACTTAATTTTTCTCATTGAAAGTCATTAAAATAGGAACTTCAAATGCTGTTTTTTCAAAATATCACAAATACACAATTGTGAGATATTGTAATATTTATTCCAATCTGTTTGTGGAGCATTTGGAGATGCTTCGTGGAGCACAGTTTGGGAGCTGCTGCTCTTCTGTAGACTTCTGTAGACTTATTGAAGTTACGCAAGGGATAAACAGGAGGAAAAAAAAGGTAAACTTCAGAATAGATGAGGATTCCTGAAACCCACATCTTCAGAAAGTCATCTCCTGAATAAAATGATGAGCATATTATGTTATACCAAACACGATAAAAACAATTTATGTGCATATGCTTGCATCACTTGTTCATGGAGCTTACAGAGGAGGGGCTGATAGTGGGGCAAGGAACATGATCTGAGATGTGAAAGTTTGTAACTCAGAGAAATCTTTTCTTCATCCCATGTGATGCTCTGTGATGCTCTGTTGTATCAAGGTCTATATTGAAAATGCAGTGCTAGCTACGTTTGTGCTTCTTTCTTCTACGTAGATTCTATAGTAGCAAAAATCATGCGAAATTAATTTGAACAGTAATACCAGTGTAAAGTCAGGGAAGTTTATTCTGCTGAGGAAGTTTTAGAATCCATAGTCTTCAGAAGCTTTCTGTGTCTTGGTGGTGGAAAGTGCCATCAATATCTAAGTCCTACATATAAAAAGCAGTAGGGATCCTAAAGTTACAGAGGCAGGTGCAAAAAATTGTTTCAGTCTTTATGTCCCTTAAGCAACAATATAACCTACATTCAGTGGACATATGTGACTAAATCCTGTCCCACAAGAAAGAAGCTTTATACACAGGGCTTGAAATTTTGAAGAGAATAAATTAACATGAGCATGTTAACCTGAACTGAATAATTTTGCTCTTCACAGCCATATCTAATCGTATGATAGAGAGGATTTTCTCAGGAGCTGTAACAAGGTGACTTTTTCTCTTATTACCTGTTAATTATGATTTGTGACGCTTAAGGTTAACAACTACATAAGATAACTGAAGTCTAATAAAAATGGAACTCCTAATTGCCAGCGTGGAGTTTTGCCTTTAAAACAGTTGGTTTTTTAAATGGCGAATGCAAGCTGCCATCTGATGTTAAATAAAGCACCTTTTTTGGTAAAAGAAATCTTGAATATAAGGTCTCTCAGGTTAACGAATGAATCATGAGACAGGTGCAGTATAATATAAAAACTCCAATCTAGTTTTTCTGTCCTAAGTAAGATTTACATAAGAAGTGGTATGAAAACATTTACAGCATGCTTAAAAGTGGTGTGCGTTGTCAGGTTTCACTGACCAGCACCAGTTTTATACAGTTGTATAAATACTTTGGCCAAAATTCAGTTCTGCATCCGAGGTTTGCAATCTGAGATCTTAATTGCTGCCATTGCCGGGGGATAATATCCATCTATTGACTTTAGCTGGCAGTTGGGCCAGCAGAAGAGTGTTGTCTTACTGCAACTGAGGCAGCATGTCATTTCGGCGAGTGAGAGAAGCAGGGGGCAACTCTGCCGTACTGTTTCCCTCCAAGCCCTTTTATTGACAGTTACAGGTGGAAAATCAAACAGGGCATGCAGGTTGGGGGAACGCAATACAATGGAGAGAGCAAAGAGCACAGGGGTTAGAGTAGAGAATTAAATGTTTGCACATACACATATTGGGGCCAGAGAGTCTGCAATGTCAGCAGTTTTCTTCGAAACCACCTTTGGAAGGAGAGGTCAGTCGGGGGAGCGTGGAATACCCTTTTCCGGCGGTGTGCCACCGTACTCAAGCGTTTCCCAGGCACTCAGGCCCTCCAACAGAAGAGTTCTACATTTCAGCACCATATCATAGTTTATTACACTAAACAGAAATAGATCACCACAACCTCATCTTCCTCAGCCTTTCAATTTTTTTAGTGGATAATCAACAGAGAAGGGAGAGTGTACCTTTGTGTCCACCAGGAAAAAACCCAAACCTTATCTGCTGCATCTGGAAAATTCAGATTAAAAATACCTCTCTGTTATAAAGGTCACAAAGTGGTCATGGGTCAATTTATTCATTTTATTTTATTTTATTGGATCTAATACCCCAGCCTCCTCGACCTAAACCAGGCTCAGGGCAGCTAACACACATAGTTATAATAAAACCCATGAAAACCAATAAATAACATAATCAACAATTAAAATCATTCCAACATGTAAATTTTCTCCAGATGGCAGTACAACTCCCAGACTTATTGCCCATACAACAACCTTACATTCACCCCAAAAGTACAATCTCGGGGGCCAGCATGACTCAGTATGGTCCATGACAGCTTCAGTTATAAGCTTGGCAGAACATCTCAGTTTTACATGCACTGCAGGATTGTTTGATATGCCACAGGACTATAATGTCCGCTGGTAGTCAATTCTATGTAAGAGCCAGAGCTGAAAAAACTCTGGCTGTAGTGGAAGCCAGCTGTATGACCATGGGGCCTTGAATCACCCAGAGATTTCTGTTGGAGGGCCGAAGAGTCCTCCATGGGCAGTATGGGGAGATGCAGTCTCAAAGGTATGATGGTTCCAGACTGCTCAAGGCCTTAAAGGTCATCACCAAAACCTTGAAGACAATCCAGAATTCAACAGATAACCAGTGCAGCTGATAGAGTGTAGGTCTTATATGTTTTCTTACTGGAGTTCTGGTGAGTACTCTTGCTGCTGCATTCTGGACTAATTTCTGGAGTTTCTGGAACAGTCTGAAGGGCAGGCCAGCATATGGCAAGTTACAGTAATCTAGCCAGTAGATTACGATCACATGGATCACTGACTCTAGAACATAACCTGCTGAATCAGACCAGAGTCCATCTAGTCCAGCACTCTGCTACTCACAGTGGCCCACCAGGTGCCTTTGGAAGCTCACATGCAGGATGTGAAAGCAATGGGCTTCTGCTTCTGCTGCTTCTGAGCACCTGGTCTTTCTTAGCTTAGTCTACCAACTAGGGATGTATCCTGCCATTTCTACAATGTAGTCAGGTAGAATATGTGAGGCTGCCTGCTTTTTATCTTTACAAGTGAGACAGGCAAAAACTCTGTGGTACCTCCAAATTTGTTACTACCGTGTTTCCCCGAATATAAGACCGTGTCTTATATTAATTTTTGCTCCCAAAGATGCGCTATGTCTTATTTTCAGGGGATGTCTTATTTTTCTGTGTTCTGTTCGTTGGGCATGCTTCCAAACAAAAACTTTGCTATGTCTTACTTTCGGGGGATGCCTTATATTTCGCACTTCATCAAAACCTCTACTGTGTCTTCTTTTTAGGGGATGTCTTATATTCAGGGAAACAGGGTATGTAGTTATTTCTTAAAATATTTATGAAAATACCACTAACTTGTATGTCATAATTTTCCCCACCTCCCCCCTTTTTAAAAACTACCTGAAAATGTCAAAGGGGCAAGAAAGCACAAAAAGAAGGGAAAATCAGCTATGCAGATTTTGTATGGTTTTTAATATCTGAAGAAGACAAAAAGACAATAACCAGGTAAGGTTAACATTTTAATGAGCATAAAGCTTTATAATAAGTATAAAGTTTTTTTATATTAGATTGGATAAGCACAGTACTCTGTTGCCATGAAAGTTAGACAGTGCTAATACATTTTATTTTATAACTTTGGTTTAATTCACTTGTAATTAATGTAATTGGTACATATATCAGGTAACATACCAATCTTGTTTGAATTGCAAGGGCCAGGTCAGTCCAAGCATGTATGTAATGGCACATTTTCTGAAGGGCTGAATAGTTCTGTTGCTTTTGACCCCAGACCTACATAGACAATATATGTGTACACAAGAGTTGTTGCTGTTTGGTCCCCCTAAAACTCTATGTATATATTCCACAGGGACAGACATCTCAAGTGCTGAACTGCTTGCAAATTGATCCTTTGTTTTCCTCTTTGGAACAGATATGAATTAGATGATCCTAAATTAATTCTTGATTCATTCCAGCATTGAATACTGGTTCCGTTGCATGGATCTTGATGGGGACGGTGTTTTGTCTATGTATGAGCTGCAGTACTTTTATGAAGAGCAATGTCAAAAACTGGACAATATGGCTATCGAACCTCTGCCATTTGAAGACTGCCTTTGTCAGATGCTCGATCTTGTGAAACCAGAGCATGAAGGTGATTAGTTGTTTAATATCTTAGCAGCAGCTCTATGAAAATGTCTTTGCTGCTAGAAAGAAGATAATAGAAACCATTGTAGGTTTGTCACTTCCATGAAGTTATGTTGGTTAATTGTTCAAGTTTTACCTATCATTTAGAAATAAAAATTCATTTCCAAACAGTTGGAAAATCAGCAAAATATTTAGTAGTTATAAAGAATCAAAAGCTTGCCAAAATAAGAACTTTTACCATTTACCTAAAGATCAGTAGTGACTGTTTTGCCACACTTTTCCTTGAGAGGAAATTTTAAAGAGAACTCACTCTGCAGCTTTTAAAGGTTCGTTTATAATTCCCACCCAAGCAAGACTTACCATTCTTCATTGAAGTGGTGGTCCCTGTGAACCTGCAAATAGTTTTGCAAAACCTGTAAATCTTGTTAAGCTTGCATTGCATTCTCAAACCTGTCGCTTGAATCCTTATTTGTATCCTTTCATCCAGGGAAAATAACTCTTCATGACTTAAAGAGGTGTAAGATGGCAAATGTGTTTTTTGATACCTTTTTCAACATTGACAAATACTTAGATCATGAGCAGAAGGATCAGTTTTCTATATTGCGGGTAAGCACTAATGAGATGGTCATAAGCTAGCTTTGCATTTCATAATAAAGCTTATAATATTAAGCAATGCTAAATATGTGTATGATATCCATAGGGTGCTGAAAATGAAAATCAAGAAATGTCTGATTGGGAAAAATATGCTGCTGAAGAATATGATGTCTTGGTAGCAGAGGAAGCAGCTAGTGACCAGTGGAATGATTGGTAAGTATAGCTTGGGCCAGAATCCCTGTCTATAAATCTTGCAAAGATGACCAGTTGGCTGCCTACACAAACAAAGGCATGAATGTTCACTTTACTGTGGCTGTCTTTAAAATGATGAACCCTAAAGGCCTGCATCATTGAGGCTCACAAAGCCACACATTTAACAATCCCAACAGGTATAACAGCACATTGAATCTGTAGTACCGCCACCAATGTGGCATTCCACAAACACGTTTCAGTTGAGGAGATTTGTAGGGCAGCCATATGGTCATCGCCCTCCTCATTTGTCAAACATTACAGATTACACTCATGGGCGGCTACCAAGAAGGCCTTCAGCCACAGGGTCTTGGAGCACGTCCTGAGGGACTGCTGATGACCTACCCATATTTGGGACACTGCTCTGGGAGGTCCCAGACAAGATGGCTTCCACCTCTAGAATGGTTCATTGGATACTTACCATGAAGGGCCTTTCTCCTAGTAGTTAAAAGGCCATCTTGGCCCTCCCATATCAGAATACAGGACATGCTCCAAAGAGTTAAGTTGCATATTATAGTTGCTAAGGGTCAGTTTTTGTGTTACCCTGTGTGTATGTTATGCTCTGTTACAAGACATGTGTTGTAGTTTCCTGTTATTAAGGTTACTGCTTTGTCAGTTGAATACTGGCACCAAATGGGAGGAGGAGCCCAAGACAGGAAGCTACAAAGTTTTGTTCCTGCCTCCCTGGAGATAGGTGGAGAATCACCCAGGCAAGATGGCCTCCTACTTACCAGGAGAAAGGCCCTTCACGGTAAGTATCCAATGGGCCATCTTCCCACTATGTGTTCAGGTAGTGTGGTTTTTTGACTTGTAGTGTGGTGTATTGGTTAAAGTGTTGGACTAGGATCTAGGGAACCCAGGTTCGAATTCCCACCCTGCCATGGAAGTATGTTAAGTGACTTTAGGCCAGTCAGGGATTCTCAGGCTAACTTACCTCACAGGTTTGCTGTGAGGATAAAACAGAGAAGAACAATATAAGCTGCTTTGGCTCCAACTGAGGAGAAAGGCAGAATATATATAAAGTAAATAAAAAAATAATCTCTATACCTTCTTGTAATTTTGTACTTTTTTGCATTCCGTAAAGGTGTTTCTTTTTTACTGTTGTTCTGAATATAAAAGGAACTGAAGAGTAAGGTCTTCTGCAAACAGAGATGAAAGTGATTTTGACTAGAGTTAACTTGTGTGCTCTGTGCAGAATATTCTTGGGACTCAGTCCAAATTCAGATATTAACATCTCCAGGGGAACTAATATCTGTTGGTTTTTATTCCAGTTGATCTTCACCCCTTCCCCACACCAAGATTAGCAACCCTAATTCCCCTCTCCCTTGTCCAAACCCTACCTTCTTCTGAAATTTCCCTACATGGAGCTGGCAACCCTAGGTAGACCTGGCCTCAATGAATCCTCCTTCAAAGGTCCAGAGAGGCCTGGAAAGGGCCCTGTCCCTTTCACTGCCTTTTATGGACAGAACCAAACCTGGAATGCCATGGTTTCCTAGCAACAGACACTGAGGAAATGTGTTGATTAAAGCTACATACACTCAGTTGATCATGTTAAGTTTTTTTTAAAAAAACCAATTTTTTTAAGCATTCACATTTTTGGGGGGTGTCTTCAGATTTGTAGAAAGCTCTGTCTGGCCCATTCACAGTTCCAAACAGTGAATTTATTCAGATTTGGTCAACTCAATTATTAAAATGCAGGGAAGTGGGAGGCCTGTGAGATTCATGGGGGGAATTGTATCTCTGCCCACATTGCAACTCCTGGCCCCACCGCCAACCTTAAGCTGTGCTCCAGTCCCAGCTGCCTTGCAAGAGGACACCAGGACCTACTCTGGGCTAAGAGCAGCTCCCAGTGTCAAGCCCAGAGCAGCTCTGGCGTCTACATTCACTGCAGCTGGGCATGGAGCAGCTCTGGCATTGGCTCTTGCTGTGGTCAGGCCCGGAGTTCTCCCGGTATGCTCCAACATGGTAGCTGGGCCCTGAGAGGATCTCAGTGACTACCAACAGTGCAAAAGGCTGCCACCTGTGCAGACAGCACTATTATTTTAATGGGGGAATTTAAGTCCCCAGTATATTTTTTTAAACTTCAGGGGTTTTTTTGCAAACCTAGGGAGCACCCCAGTTTTGCAGAAAAGTCTGTTTAGCATCTCTGTGGTCTTTTAATTTTTTTTTATTGTATAGCGTATATAACAGTTACATACAATATATTTAATCAAACTATACGTTTTTCCTTTTTTTTCCTCCCTCCTTCTTCTTTCTCAGTTATTCAAGCAAGCAGCAGAAAGTTCATTCTCCGTATTCTTTTCTCCCAAATGTCTTTGTTAAATCTGGCTTCTCTCATCCACTTCTCGAACATTGTCCATATCTTCATAATGTCTCTTAATTTTTCTTGCCATAGCATATTTTTTGACATTATCTCAAAAATTTCTAACTGTATTTGTTCCCATACATATTCCAACCATTTTGAGATTGTCTATTTCTTATTATCTTTCCAACCCAATGCAATCATCGCATGTGCAGCTCTAATCATAATTTTATACATTGGTCCAAAACTTCTATTCACCTTTTTACCTTCAATTATTCCAACCAGTAGTAAATCATTATTTATATCAATTTTCACTTTTAATAATTTTTCTATATACTTAAAAAAAATTCCCAAAACTTTTTAACCTCTTTACATTCTATCCACACGTGGATGTAGTATGTCCCCTGTTCTCCACAATGCCAACATCTTGAGCACAGTCCCTTAATCATATAGGCTAGCTGTGTTGGGGTTCTGTACCATTTAAGTATTACCTTTCTCTCCAGTTCCACATATTTATCTCTGTGGTCTTGATCTGCAGACTTAGGTAGTCTGTGGCGGTGGGGGTGGGGGGTCATATGAGATATAGAGAGCTTTTTTCCAGAGGGTACTAGAATGTCAGCCCAGCTGTGCCAGTTACCTCAAGATATCCTCACACTTATGCTGCTGCCTTTTATGATATCCCAGTTGTAGCATGGGATAGGAAGATAGGTTTTAGAGGCCATACCAAATGTAGGGACAAGTCTTTGTGTGTTTTTTGTTTCAAAAGATGCATGTGGCCAGTGCTTGAACAGAAGCCAAAATCTGTGACCTGAGGACTAATTGAATTCCTATTTTATTTTTCTAGTTATGAACCAGAATTGAACCCTGGAGACCATCAGAAGACCAACTTACTAAAATATCAGATGGAGAAAAGGCCTTTCTTTGACATGCCTTCTCATTTGGCTGATGTTGACTTGGACGAGTATGAGTATGAGGAAGACTTCGAATGAATTGAGCTGCCTAGGTTGGACAAGAATGAATAAGAACTGTCTGCAGCTGGTCTGCTGAATCTGTGTAGAGCTTTGTTTCCAGAAAAAGAGTAAACTTAACGGTTTGGCTGCAAGGTTAATATTTTAATCCTTTAGATAATATTTTGAAAAAGTGAGTTTGTATGGAATGATGCCTTTTGTATTTTTCAACAGATTGTCGACTGTAAAGTACTTAAATTATTTATAGATAGGTTATTTTTTTTCTTTAAGGACTTGCAACGTATCTTAGTGTTTAAAGTAAATTTTCTCGACTTGTTCATTTTTATACAACACTAGAATTCTTCCTAATTTCTACTTGTATGTGACAGCTGAGGCCAGAGGTTGTTGCTCTTGCAGCCTCTTAGCAGAAATACGGCAACTTCACTGGAGTTCAAAGAGAAAAGGGTCACAGCCAAGAGCTGAACATTGTGGCTGATTTCTGACGCGAAGAGCCATTGCTTAGGCAAGCTGGATTCACTGGTGCACCTAGCAAAGTATGTCATGCTCTGAAACAACCTGTTCCCTTTCCTGTCTTTCCCCTGCCTTGTTCCTTCTCATTTTGTTCTCTTGATGCCCATTACAGCAGAAGCTTTTATCTCTCACACAACTGCAGCGGCTATTTTTATTCCCATGTCAAAGGAACCAATTTTTAAACATGTAAGTTTTACTTGATTTGTTATGTGCACTAACCTTGTGATGGGCATTTCGTGTGTTTCTTCAATGGTTAGCTATTAACACATTCCATGAACATTCATACCAATGGTTTCAGAACAGCTGAACAGTGTGATGGTTGCTTGCCCACACAAGGTGAGAGATTGCTTTCTGGACAAGCTAGACATTACAGCTCCAGTTTTTTTGAAAAAATCATAACGGTTTGTAGTGCCTTAATTGTCCCATGTTCACTTGAGAAACGGAATATAAAGCATTTAGAGCAACTCTTGTTAAGGTTTTCATGTAAAGAGAAAACAAACGTAAGTTATTTTGGTTGCAGTGTATATCGCTTGTGCATTTAAAATATCATGTCGTTATTTTCAAATAAAGGTTTTTTTTCCATATATGTAATCCATCTGTCTCTTCACTATTGATTACAGAAAGTTCGCTTTCAAAATACCTTAATGCCCGAACTGGCTGAATTGCCAGATTAATGACTTCCAGAATTGTGATTACTGGTATTATAGCAATCCCTTTTAAACAGTATAGGGCTGGCTATACAGCACTGGACATAGCACCTTATCACAGGAGAAATCTGTGGGTACTCTATCCTGTTCTGCTGCTCTTAACGTGCCGTGGTTAGATAGTGATACAGACTGTGTGGGTTAGCTTTGGTTCCATGATTATTCTGGCAGACAGAAGGAGTTTCTCTTCTCGATATAGTTTTTACCATCCAGACAGCTCTTATTGTTCCCATCAGAGGAAAACTGAAGCCTCCTTTATATTTGCTCCAACAGGGCAAATAGCTGCAACAAGGGCCCATTTGAGCTTTGAGAACAGTGCGGGTGAAGTTATAATTACATACTTCCACGATTGACAGCCCTTCTCCAAATCACAAGAACCCCACAGCTCTTCTGTAGCAATAAAAATGTGCAAGAGATTCTTTCATGAGCCCTTGCCCATATGCAGGGCCAGCCTTATAATGGAATTAGGTGGTAGCCTCATTTGGTATAATGACAGTCATGCAGACCTAATAGGATTCCTGAACTCACAGCTACAGGGCATGCAAGGTGGCACCCCAATTGACTGATAACTGCCCCCCTTGCCTACCTTTGTTTTGTGGCATTTCCCTTCTATGCTAATATGACACACATTATACATATTCAGCCAAACTAAATTTGACACACCTTTTATTTTGCAAACACATTAATATAAAAGTATGAATTTTTTTGCAATGATCACTAATGGCAAACTCCCATTCTGTAATGATGCACTTATGAAACTGGAAGTAGAAAATGGGTCGTCTGATAAGGACAGAAGGGCTTTTTATTGACACAACTTTCATAACTTTCTTCTCCCTCAAATCCACAACCTTGTTCCTCTGAGACAAGATGGTAGAAATGTGCTTACTTCAAGACCTACAGAGTGTCTGTTCCTTTTTATTTACATACAATAATGTCTGGCTGGGTTTTGTTGATACATAAATATACTAGCAAGATTGGGAACAGAAAATACTTCTTTTTTTTAAAACTGCTGATTATTAAGTCACAAAATACCAAACCAGTAGTGAAGCTGGTTTTAACACTGGATGTTGATGTCATCATTCTGGTAATTTTCTTTGCCTTTTCCAGATATACTCAGCTCTTCTCTACCAGATTAGTTGAGAGCATGATTTGTTGTCCAAGATACAGTGATGACATATTTCTTGTTCTCTTCATTTTCATTCAGTTGGAAAAGTAATGGTTTATGACCAGCTGTCCTGGACTCTCATGTCTTCTGTATGTGAACAAATATCAAAGTAAGCCACTTGCCAATCAAGTTGCCATCTTAAAATCTTAAGGGGTACTGAAAGCTTCCAAATTGTTCTGCTGAGTAGCTACTTATTCATTTCATTAGTGGTTACAGTGGTGAGACCCTGTCCCAAGGGGCTCAGTAAAGACCAGATTACTTCAAACTGGCCTCAACAAAAACGGCACCAGCAGTTTCTCTCTGAGTTCTAATGTGCAAGATGGCTCCTTCATACTAAAATGCCCTGAAACTCTGCCAATCCTACAAGCCTAGGTTCTGTGCCCCCAGTCTTATGAATACCTTCTCTGACACCTTCTCTTTACTTCCCTATATATTGTGACCTTTCTTGCAACAGTGCATGGTCTTATTTTAAATAAGCTGCTTCCAGTGCAGTTAATTGGAAAATGTGTATGATAAGGAAAGTTTTGGTTATTAAATTATAATAACTGAAACTTTATGATTTCTAATCTGCTTTGGGGATATAGATATATATATATCCAAAGCAGTGGAGCAGCAGTGGCATAGTGGTTAAGAGCAGGTGTAGTCTAATCTGGAGGAACCAGGTTTGATTCCCTGCTCTGCTGCTTGAGCTGTGGAGGCTTATCTGGGGAATTCAGATTAGCCTGTACTCTCCAACACACGCCAGCTGGATGACCTTGAGCTAGTCACAGTTCTTCTGAGCTCTCTCAGCCCCACCTACCTCACAGGGTGAGGGGGAAAGGGAAAGGAGTTTGTATGCCTCTTTGAGTCTCCTTGCAAGAGAGAAAGGGGGAATATAAATCCAACTCTTCTTCTATATATATATCCAAAGAGAAATACAGACTCATCAATTATGATAATGGTATAAATGAAGGTATTTTCCTATTACCCCAGATTCAAGTCAGCTTCAAAATATTTGTCATCAGTAAATCTATAAATTTTGTTTTTAACCAGTTGAATTAACTTTACTGCAAGATGGTAAGTTTTGAGGTGGCTTTCTTCTTTTTATGTTTGCATTGCTGCTAGACTTTTAAGCTTTTGTGTACTTGTTGACACTGAACTATAAATAAAAATGTTAACACAACTCTAAATCTTTTGGTTGCAATGATATGCCTTTCCCCATATATCTCTGCAAAAGAAAGGGCTATAGACTTAATTTTCCTTACAAATGAAAGCTGGGGATTCAAAGAACTGCTGCACATTATTGCAATGGTATATTGACAATGATATTCTAGTATGGCTTTTTAATTAAATGGAAGCTCCAGACAGAGAGGAAATGGCTGCCTCAAAGACAGACTTGCTTTTCATAGCGGTCGTTTGTGGTGTGCTTTAAATTGTACTATTTTCACCTTGGAGCCACCTTGATCAAGTCTCAGAAGAGGCTGTGTAGAAGTGCTCCAAACAAGGCATCACTCATCTTCCTCAACCAGACTGTACTGCTCAAGATACCCTAAAGCTGAAAATGAAGCCATCCTTACCTAATCAGCACCAACAACATCAACATCAGCATCTTCTGAGGGAACCTCCTCAACCTTGATTACAACTTGGCAACTAAAATGAGAGCACATAGTCTAGCTGTTCACATGTTCATATCCTCCAGAAGCAAAAAGTAATGACTTTTTCATTTGAGATGTGACATGAAAACTCAGTTGACAGAATGTACCAGTAAAATACACCAAAGCTGCAAACGAAAAGCCTCCCATGTCTGTCATGATCAAGGGGCCACCATCAACAATGCCGCCATCCACCCGCTCTAGAGCAGACCCAGAGAAGCTGAATGTCTGCGGCTGTGCACAAGCTGCCATAAAAACCTGCAGCCCCACCATTTGCTTCCACCTGGAGGCATCTGCCTTGTCAAAAAAAATTAACTTTTCAAGATTGTGGGGGGCACTGTGCCCCTAACCCCAGCGATGTGGAAGGGAAAACTGTATTATATCCTACTTCTACAGAAGCAAATGCAAGAATGCTTTCAACTATGATTTTCCATTCATTATCTTGAACAGTGAAACTCAGGTCACAACTTGGTAGTCGCTGGCCCTGAGGACATGGGACTGGCCTTGACCAAAGCCAGGGCTTTTTCATGGTTCCAGTCTCATGAAACTCTCTGTCAGCTGAAACCAGGATCCGGTGGGATCTTAACCAGTTCCGCAGGGCTTGTACAACAGAGATGTTCCACTGGACTTTGGCTGAGGCCACTCGTGCATCCAGATATCATCAGCTGGTCTCCCTCCAATATCAATGCATGGTTACACAGCATTGCCCCTTCTTGACCCAACCCAGGCTCACATAGTTTTTAGATGAGTTTATACCTGAACTGGGCCAGATTATTTTCATAGGTCGAAATTTGTTTGCTTGCCATCTTGCATTTTTAGTGAGTTTGAGGATAGATATAGTGATTTGTATGTATTTGTAAAATTATTTTAAAATGCCTATATGCTGCCCTGAGCCTGACTTCAGTCAGGGAGACAGGATATTAATTTAATAAAATTAAATAAATAAATGACCTGTTTTTGAAATATGCTCAGTTCATCAGGTGGGGTGATGGTCAAAGAAGTTTTTTTTTTTGATAAAGCATAAATGCACATGGGATGACAGGGCTGTTTATAAATCCAAACCTGCTGCTCCACTGTTGTAGCGTTAGAGTAAATATTCATGTGCATCTGTAGTTTTCAAGCATCCCACAGATTCCAGAGGCTGTAAAAATGATCTAAGTCCTTTCTCACCTATTTTTTCTCCTAAGATTTGCAGGAGCAAGCAACGGAGGATATTCTTGGAGACTGCTGTTGTGAGATTTTAGCCTTTTCCTGCTCCTCGGTGCCAAGGAAGGGAGTTGAGCTGAGTAACAGATATCTGAAGTTCTATTTGTTGTTTCGGTGTGATTGGATTTGTGCAAACTTCCTGAAACAGACCATAAATGATATTCTTCACATTGGTTCTTGTACTTGTTGACCAATATGCAAGGCTAGAGACATCCATGCTTAGAATGTTTATATTCTGGGTAACACATTCCGAGACACATTGGTTAAGCTCTAACTACATATTACATTTCTCCTGGGGTACATCCCTGTGAGGAACTGAGATGTATTCTGGAATTCAACACTTCCCAAGTGCAGATGGGCCCAATTCACAGCAAGATTATGGTATGTGTGGAGGGGGAAAAGGACCATTCATCCTGTTTTTCCACCATTCAGGGCTGGCCATGGCATTTTGCTAGGGCAACCAAGTCACCTCTCCATGAGGTGGCAGGAAATTGCACCACTTACTTTCCCCCACAAACACATGTACACAAACTGACCCTCACAAACATGTATAGTGATGTACCATTTGAAAACCATCACGGATCCACTGTTGGACCCCTTGCAATTTGCATACCGAGCAAATAGATCGACAGATGATGCTATTAATATGGCTTTGCACTATATCCTACAGCATCTTGAATCGCCAACCTCTATCTCAGATGCACCAACAATAGCCAAACTTCCTACAACTGAACCCATTTCATTGGGTTTACAACCCCTGGTGATCTCAGAAAAGGAAGTGCAAGATCTATTTCACAGACAGAAGCCTGGAAAAGCACCAGGCCCAGACAAGATAACACCTTCTTGCCTAAAAGTCTGTGCTGTCCAATTGGCCCCCATCTTCACCCAAATCTTTAACAAATCACTAGAGATGTGCTATGTTCCTTCCTGCTTCAAACACTCCACTATCGTCCCAGTGCCGAAGAAGCCTTCCATCAAGGAACTGAACGACTACAGACCAGTTGCTCTAACATCTGTAGTTATGAAAACTTTTGAAAGGCTAGTGATGTACCATTTGAAAACCATCACGGATCCACTGTTGGACCCCTTGCAATTTGCATACCGAGCAAATAGATCGACAGATGATGCTGTTAATATGGCTTTGCACTATATCCTACAGCATCTTGAATCGCCAAAGACCTATGCAAGGGTCCTCTTTGTTGACTTTAGTTCAGCATTCAATACTATCAGACCGGACATTCTTCTAACCAAACTAAATCAGCTAGCAGTACCTGAGCATATTTGTGTAAAGTGGATCACAAGCTTCCTAACAGATAGGAAACAGCAGGTGTGAAGCTAGGAAAGAATTACATCAGACACCTGTAAAATGAGCACAGGGGCCCCCAAGGCTGTGTGTACTTTCACCACTTCTCTTCTCTCTGTATACCAATGACTGCATCCTCAAATGATCCATCTGTTAAAATACTGAAATTTGCAGATGATACAACAGTGATTGGTCTCATTCGAGACAACGTATGAAACCGCATACAGACGGGAGGGTTGAACAACTAGCCTCGTGGTGCCACTGGAACAATCTAGAACTGAACACACTTAAAACCCGTGCAGAAATGGTGGTAGATTTCAGGAGAAACCCTCCCATCCTCTACACTCCTTCCTCACAATACTAGACAACACAGAATCAACAGTAGAGACCTTTAAATTTCTAGGCTCCATCATATCTCATGACCTAAAATGGTCACCTAATATCAAAATGCTCATCAAAAAAAAGCACAACAAAGAATGTTCTTTCTAAGCCAACTCCTAGGAAAGCCTCAAACTGCCCAAGGGAGCTGCTGGATACAGTTCTACAGAGGGAATCTCATTGAGTCTTGCTCATCTGCACCTCTACTAACTGTGTGGTTTTGGTTCTGCAAAGCCCAACAAGATCGACACAGACTTCAGAGAATAATCAGAACTGCAGAAAAAAAAACAATTGCTGCTAACCTGCTCTTCCATTGAGGACCTGTATACTGCACGGGTCAAAAAAAAAAAGGGCTGTAGAAAATATTTACTGACCCCTCGCATCCTGGACATATAAACTGTTTCAACTCTTACCCTCCTAAGCATTGCCACAGAGCACTGCACACCAAGACAACTAGAACATAAGAACAGTTTTTCCGAATGCCATCACCTGTTAAACAAATAATTCCCTCGAGCAATGTCAAACTATTTATTATATATTTATTATATAATTACTGCACTACTTTTTTTCATCATCTCTATTACCCACTTCCTCCCAATTATGACTGTGTAAGGACTATAGCTCCAGTGCTGACATTTCATTTTATTTTATGGGATTTTACATTTTATGTTTTTATTACTATTGATTGTTTCCTGATTGCTTACTAGACCTATATGACAATCATTAAGTGCTGTACCTTATGATTCTTGACAAATGTATTTTCTTTTATGTACACTGAGAGCATATGCACCGGAGACAAATTCCTTGTGTGTCCAATCACACTTGGCCAATAAAGATTCTATTCTATTCTATTCTATTCTATTCTATTCTATTCTACACTAACTGACATACACTAAACCCAATGAGGTGCCATCCACCTCCTTGCCTAATCCCACCATGCAATACACAGCTACGGTAATGATGGTAAGCTCTCCCCACCCCCATCCCACAACAGGAGGGCAACAGAGAGGAGCCTTCTGACTAGACACCCACAGGTACTAAGGCACCTCCCAGGGCAGAACACTGACTCAGCAATGAGGGGGCTGCTGGAGATAGGAGGCAACAGGGCCAGATGGTGCTCTTCTACCACTGAGGTCCTAGATAAAATTACCTCAGCCTGCCTAGTGAACAGGTTGCCCCTGCTACCATCCATTTGCATACAGCCCCATAAAGGCAAGATCATTTCCTGTCAGCAAAATGCAAGAATAAGGAAGTATAAGTTACTGTCAGCCCCTTCTGAATTAGGCCCAGCTATACCAAGGAACCTGTGGAATTCCAGAACACGTCTCTCAAACCAGCCTGTGGACCACCCTGGGCAAAATATAGCATGTATTCAGCAGTCATTTTTTACCTTTCAGGATGCAGTTCAGTGTACCACACTGAACAGCCCTCCCCCCACCCTGCACCAGACCCCTCCTACCCTCCAGGGGATGCTTTAGGACAGGAGTAGGGAACCTGCGGCTCTCCAGATGTTCAGGAACTACAATTCCCATCAGCCCCTACCAGCATGGCCAATTGGCCATGCTGACAGAGGCTGATGGGAATTGTAGTTCCTGAACATCTGGAGAGCCGCAGGTTCCCTACCCCTGCTTTAGGAAATGCATGAGGGATGGTAGTAGAAAGAGTGCCCTGAAAGCACCTTGGCATATCTGGGGAACACTAGAAATAGACCTGTGAATCCATGCCACAGTAAGCAACTCATTCAATATAAAACTTCAGTCTGACACATTAGCTTCCTAATCTTAACATTTGGCATTTCTTGTCCTATTGATTTCAGTGAAAGATGCTTCCATCTATCCCCATGTTGCAAACTATAAATTCGAGACAAAGTGCTTGGTTTCCCTGAGAACCCAACCTGAATGGCAGGATCAGAAGAGGATCAGGTTACCAGTCTTATAGAACAATCCTCAAGGACTTTTCTTAGACTCTTCCATTGTAACCTTTATGGCAACTGAAAATATACTAACCCCATGTGTGCTATCATTACGCTTATATAGTTTACAATGCTAACCCTAGTTTTCACAATATGATGATGAGACTCACTGATTTCCTAACACTCTAATCCTTACTGTGGGTGATCTCAATGTCAGAATTAGCCACGATGATGAACATTTGATCAACAAGTGGTTAGATGGTGAAGCGGAAGAAATGGAATAGATTTTCAAAATATAGTGCAACAGATTTTCAAAAGAGAAGATAGTTAATGCTGCAACACTCAAATTGTTTGATTTCTCCATGCAAAGAGGGCAAAAAGAAATTGATGGAAAAGGTGAGTACTTTTTTTGGTTCTAAGGGGGCTAGCCTGATTGACCACTTCATCATAGCAGCAGATTATTTAGTGGAGAAAGTCAAGGTAGAAGAATATATAGGAGGAGATCATATTCCAATCTTCCCCAGTTTCCATGCAGCCACAAATAGCCACCTGCTCCACTATCTAATAACCAGACAACTACATACCAGACACAATGGTCTCCCACCATTGAGAAGACAGTAAGCAAACTGTTCAACTCCCAAGAGTTTCAGTAAAGAGAAGAAAAACTCCTATCAAGCTATTCAAAGGATGATTCTTCTATATTACCAGTTTACTATTTTTTAACAATAGTAATACACTGCATCTGCACTGGACCATTTCCTGCAACGGAAAGCATCAATGGAAAAGAAAATCCCTCCACATAGAAAGCCAGCATCTCAGAGAAGGTTAAATAATTTTTAATTTTTTTATATAGAAGAATTTTTGGTATGGAGAATCCCAGTTATGCTTGGTCCAACCTGTAGATTAATAATAAGTTATAACCCAGGGGTCATCACTGTTTTCTTCCATGAGAGTTACTTCTGAGGAATGAAAAATGTCCTAAACAATCCCACCCACTCTGAACATGTTAACAAGTTTTACTCTGTCCTAGAAAAAGAGGACTAACTAAGAAGAGCCCCAGAAATTAAGCTGCTAGTGAAGCAGCAGAGGGAAAAATCCTAAGAAATAAAAGCTTCCTGAAAAAAGCAATGACAAAAAGACTACAGCAGATATTTTGTGATCTCTTCCTGGGTTTTCTAAGGTATACACAAATTACTCTTCAACAGTGAATAAATAAATTGCTGGAGAGCTCTGTTATAGCATCAGTAGGGTTACCATGTTAATAAGTGGTGGTCATATCTATTAAGGAGTTATTATCAGTGCAGTGAAAACATCCATAGGATGTCAAACACAAAATAGTGAGACATGTTTACCTTCAGAAAATTTTCTTTTAAAAGGTGTCTTAGCATCACTGACAGGTGGCCACTCATTTAAGCTGCTGGCAGCAGAACTCTCCTCCTCTTCACTGGCCAGCAAAGAGGTTTTGTACGAAACCAGGGAGTTCCAGGAATCTCCTTTAGAAAGTGCTGGATCAGGTTCATATCTCAGCAAGTAACTATACCTGGACAAGAAAAGAGAGGGAAAAATATAGATGACCTAAAAGATCAGGTGCTTTCCCCTGGCAGAAAGGTCACAGAGACAGTTCTGGACCTTTCTTTATTTCACAAGGCCAAACCAACCCATCATTTAGGAAAAAGTCTGCTCAGAAAACTTTAAATCATCCATGACAAATGCATTTAGTCCAGGTGTCAAAAGTGACAGCTTAGTACAGTATATTATTGTGGTGGAAAGTGCTGTGCTGTCATGTCATAGCTGACTTATGGTGATGATGTAAGGTTTTCAAGGCAAGAGACAAACAGTGGCTTGCTGTCACCTGCATCTGTGTAGCAACCCTGGACTTCCTTAGTGGCCCCGAGTACTAACCAGGACAGACTCTGCTTAGATTCTGAGATATGGCTAGTCCAGGCCATCCAGGTTAGGATACGTTATTGTGGTAGCATCCAAAATTCTCCTCCCCTTAAGGACTAATATTCTAATGATTAATTCAAAATATCTATAATACCCCTTATTATAACATGCACACAGAGATGCTCATCAGCATGTGTGCAAATTGCCATATTAATATGTACCCACATCTTTTCACATGGCACAATGTGAAACCATCAAAGGAACATGCAAACAGCAAGCATCAGGCAATTAAGAGTAATGTCTTCTATATGCTAGCAGCAGATGGTTCCCAAGTAAACACCAGTAAACTGCTGTTTGCAATCTGCCTTCTACGCCATAGAAGACAGGAAAGCAGCGGTGAATCAGGACAGCAACAAATGTCTCTGGAGGAATCTTGTGCTGTCATTCTTTCATTCTGAGCATAAACATATGACTGATAATGTTAAGTGGGAGCCATACTAAAGCTCATTTACACCTTCTTTATTTATCCTTTGTCTAATTTTTATATCACAGAGACTCCTGTAATATCCCAGCACTGAACTGCATTTATTTTTCCCCCAAAGCAACTTACACAAGCCTTTTGTCAGGCTTTAGAAGCTTATTGGAGAATTCACTGAGGATCGTCAGAAAGTTTAGATTGGGAGGCAGGCACTTCCCTTCCATTCCAGCAGCTCCTTGAAAGGCAAATTCAATACCTTCCCTTTAGCAGAGGTAAAGAAGAAAGGTAAAGAGGCAATAAAGGCTTACAATGGAGGTAATGTACCAATGAATGACTGAAGGGTAACATACACTTGGCACGTACTTGTGTATCATGGCTACAGATTCCCGCGTTTTCACTTGGTCCCAACCAAATGTCAAAGAAAAGCGCCGTGCAAGCTCTTTAATGTTGTTAAAGGAGGCAGAGAAAGTGTCCGTGCTGCTGCCGCTGCCGCAGCCCTGGCTTTCAACAAGCTTCTGAAAAAGCTGCAAACCACAGACATGACACACAATTTTCCAGGCAATAAAATGCCCCAGGAGGACATACCTGTCATACAACTGGTAAATCCCTTGAACAGGATGCTGCTAAGCATACCCTCATCCATTAATCTGGTTATATATTTTAAGAATCCCACCAAGCTGACAAGCATCTGAGCACTGCAGATGGAAATCAGTGGGCAGGAGGATCAGAATACATACAGAATACAATTAAGACACTGACATGTCGACATTTCTCAGTTTCGACGGGGCAAGAAACCCTCTCAGTGCTCCCTCAGATAAAGAGATCAGGGAAGGTTTTCCTTCAGATGTGCATAGCATAGCATAGTCTATACTATGCATATGTTACATGTAGAGAGCTATTGTGTTGTGGTTAGAGAACTAGACTGGGATTCTCTAGGAGATCTGGGTTCAAAACTTTGCTGAGCCATGAAGGTTACAGTTTGACCTTGGGCCAATCACTCATACTTAGCTTAACCTACCTCACAGGGTCACTGTGAAGGAGGAGAAAACTGTGTATGCTGCTCTGAGTTCCTTGAAAGAACAGCAGCACTAAAATATAATAATTTGCAAATGCCTGTAATGAAAACATATGCATACAATAAAGTACACGTAATAAAACTTCAATGCTGTTCCCAGACAAGGAAGGCAGAGGAAGACAAACCTACACTGACCACTGGACCTTTGTAAATAGTCATACATGACTCAACCAGGCTCAGAGCAGCTGGGGAGGGGGAAAGCTGACAGAAGCAACCAGAAGCAAAATTCACACACCCTCCCTTAGTTTGGTCTTCCACAGCAAGCTGAAATGCTGTTTTGGCAAGAAAAAGTAGCCAATTATTTACACATGCATGATCAGCCTAGAGAGAACTCTTCCTCTGCTTCTTTGTGCACTGATGAAATAGATGCACATATACCACCACATTGAATGGTAAACTGGATCAGTTCTGCTAATCATGAAAGCAGCAGAAACAAAACCACAAAGGACTCAGGGGTTTCTATAGACTCCCGATACACAGAAAAATTCGACTTTGTAAACAAAAACAAAAAAAATCCCTGGTGAGGCACAAAGATGATATGGGAGGCAGAGAATGCTGGGAATGGCCAGACACCTTTTTGTTGCTACAAATTAACACTTGTGTGGACACTGTCTGTGGTCCCTACTTGTTCCCCAGTAAACAGTACAAAAGTCTGGTGGTGGAAAACTTGTTCATGAGTGCATGAGGATCCAGGACTGGCATCAGCTCCCAAATTCATGTCTACTGTAAATGCACTGGACGTGTAAAAAGTTAATCAGCTCTTGAACAGCAAAGCTATGTGGGGAGGTGTGTTCAGTAACTGCCCCACAACTGCAGAATTTACTGGGTGTACATTCAATCAAGTGCACGCTTCAACTTGTGTTTGGAAATATTTAAAGACCATGCTATCTGGGGAAGAGTTTGACAATCTAGATTAAAACATCTACACCAAAGAAAACTTTCATAATTTGGTTGGGTTGGGGGAGGGCGGGTAGATCAGAAGCATCAATTAACCGATGCAATTAAGTGAGGCTGTCTTTGTTCAATATCTCAGTTAGCAACATCATTTGCCCAGCTAGGCACCCAAGGACAGGCAGGAGAGAGCAAAGTAACAGGCCTGCTCCATTTATACAGACAGACTAGTCAGGTGGGTTAGAATGCTTTGATCCGCAAGCTTTCAAGGTCAACCAACACCCACAACTGGGCTGGTTGCCTATGTGATATGTAAACACAAGCTTCTGGCTATGTGAGCAGAGCACAGCTCACTAAATGCTGCTGAGCCTCTTCTTATCTCATATTTCAGGGAACAGGTCATGGATCTTCCTAAGCTCTTGACGACGGGTGTGAAATCCACTGGGCTCACATAACAGCCATCCAGAGGGGCATATGTTGAAGGAAGCTCAGAGGATGACATGGAAGCTTGCTGAACAGATAGCAAGTTAGGCTAGCTGTGTATAGTAAATATTACATCCAGTGCAGTTTTCTGGGATGGGCAGTGGAATCAAAACGGCACCAGCTAGGACTCTGGGACCTAGACTGAATCTGGGCTATGCCATGACATGATAATGCTCTTCTCACCCCAGTCCACCCCCAGCCCCCAGTCCTCCACACAGGACATTAGAATCTACTTTTCTACGTGAATGGATTTGATTATAAGAGTAAACTGTCATATGAGCCACCATCTGCAATCAGAAGTGATATAGCCCAGACACATATTTACTGTCTAGATGAGGACCAAACAACACATTCCATGACAGATCCATGACGGCATGTCTCTCAATGCTTTCTTTAAAACATTTAAAAAACATTTGAGGATGAACCCGATTTGAATTAGGGCCTTGGAGTTAGGGGAACTGCACATTAATACTTCTCCCCCTACCACAGCTAATAGTAGGGTGGGGGGATTTCTATAATATAGATAGCAGGAGGAGAATGGGTAAGCCACCTTCAAGTTCCAATCCAGATCACTCATCTCATGGCTGTTTTTAAAGTATAGACATGAATAATGTCAGGAGGTGCAACCACAAATCTTTCACACTGCATGTAGTCTGCCCCTGAGACCTTGATGGGAAACAGCTAGAAAACTACACAACAAGGAGATGGGATGGTTAGTCTGGAGAAGCGAAGATTAAGGGGGGACATGATAGCCACATTTAAATCATCAACTGTAACATGCTTACCTGCTGTAAACAAAGGATCAATGTCTTTGCACTTTGAATTTTGTCATTGTGCCTGGTTCGGCTCAATGTTTCTTTAATTATGTCTCCAAAATCATTATAAGCCTGTTAAAGGATAAGGGGGGGAAAGTGTTCTCTCATGCCAAGGAACAGCAATATCCATAAACACAAAACTCAAACGCTACATTCCACAACAACTAAGTAAGAAAATATTTATGGCTACTTATAAGGAACTTTGATACTCAGGGAGTTTCTAACAGACTTATTCATCGATATTAGAGGCAAGGCATTAAAATGGCTTTTGGACTTTTTATTTAACTGCATGTAAAAAGTGATAACTGATGATGTAGCTTCTGCAACATGGGAGCTCTTGTGTGGAGTTCCACGCTACTCAAAATTGCTGTCCACGTTACTTAAAATCTATGTAACATCACTGACTAAGGCCCCTTCCGCACAAGCAGAATACTGCACTTTCAATGCACTTTGAAGCTGGATTTTACTGAGCGGAATAGCAAAATCTACTTTCAAACAATTGTGAAAGTGGATTGAATGTGCATTATTCTGCATCTGCAGAAGGGGCCTAAGGGGCCCATGGGAGAGGTGGGGGCAAATCCGCCTGTGGGAGCAGTGTGCACCGGTGCATTTGCCCTCCCTGGGGCACTTGCCCGGTGCATTTGCCCTCCCTGGGGCACTTGCTTGGCAGATTTGCCCTCCATGGGGCACCTCCCTGGGAAAGGGGGAATTCTGCCAGTGTGCAGCCCTGCAGCCCTCTTAGGCACTGGAATGCAGCACCAGACATGGTGTCAGCATCCCAGCAACCCTGCTGCCGCTGGCGTAGCGAGGGGCAGGCTGGAAGCATGGCCAGGGAAGCTCCTCCCGGCTATTCACCACCATATGCCAGTGACTTGCACCTCAGACTTAAGCCACCAAGAGGATGGTGCAAGTCTATTGAGCCCCATAGAGGCTTCTCAGGGAAGACTTTTTCAATTTGCAAGCCTCCCCACGCCACTGGGAAGCCTCTATGGGAGTGGCAGAGTACTGCCGCCCCAGCACTGTGATGCCATGGCTGGCCATCCGGCCTCTGGGATGGGGCTGTAAGATTGTCTTCAGCTTTAGATTGGGCACTTATCATTATGCTGATGGCACCCAGTTATGCCTCAAATTAAATAAGCATCCAGAAGCAGCTGTGCATTGAATACAAAATCTATTCTTCTATACTAACCACAAGATATGTATAAGATACAACTGAGTATTCATATGACTGAATGGCTGTGCTTACAATTACTTATCCCAGAAAGTTCAATTTTACAGGATTTAGAAGACCTCATGAGTAGGATTATTAATTTACCTTCATATAATGCTTATAAATTTCAGAAGCTGCAGTCATCCCAATAACATTATAGATGATTAGCTTGCAATAAGCTGCAAGGAGGCCTCTCTTTGTGTGCAAGATGTCCAAAGTTTGGTCTTCATTTTTCCTGTCTTCTTCTTCTGCCAACTCTATGGTAAGAATTTGGGATATCTGTCATTTTAATGGGCAATTTTAAAATACAACCTTCCATTGAGAAACAGTATTGACCCATCCCACTTACACTCCTTTCTTTGCTTTTCAAGATCACAAAAGGGCTGTTTCTTCTTCAAGTGTCATAACAGTGATAACTACCCAGTTGCTACTTCCAACAACATGGAACAATAAAAACAGGAGCAAATGAATGGAGAGGGAGCTCTTACGTATCCCCACTGAAAAACATTGCTGACCTTTGCCTTTGTCTTTTTCCTCCGTGAAGATGTGATCCTGAATGAACAGGAGCATTTTGGATTGAAGAGTCATGCTGGGAAAATATTCGAGTAGCCCAAGGGTTCCATCATCACTCGTATCTTGATGACTCACAATCATCAGAAAGTCACAAAGCACCATAAAAGCCTATAAGAACAGGCAAGAAACAGAACTGAAGTGTTTTGGAGAATGAGGTCATAATGATGGCAATCATTCTCCCCTTGCTATTCACTGCAAAATCGTTCTTAACTGGTTTCTTCGAGTCACCGCCTCTAGAAAGCCCAAAGACTTGTTTTGCTAAGTCACATGAAGTGGCCTTACAGTGAACCTGACCCTTGGTCCATCCAAGTCAGTGCTGTCTACTCAGACTGGCAGAAGCTCTCCAGGGTTTTAGGTAGAGGTCCTTCTATGTGGGACACGGTTCCATGATCAGACCTGCTAAGAAGCACTTTGTAGAAAAATGCAAACAATTCAACTGCAAATCTTTTAGCCTGTGCAAATCTCCTGAAAAGGCATCACAATCAAATGCCGTGAAACAGTACAATTGAAGTGACCTATCCTCACAATACATGTAAGTTATTTAAAGCTCACTTATTGAACAGAGAGATTCACTCCACTGGGCTCTTGTCTGAGTCTGTGATGGTACATCTCCACAGGATCCATATCTCACAAGGGACATCAATGTTCCCCCTGATGAGGCATTTTTGGCCCTTACTGACCCACAGGCAATAGAGACTTATACATGTGCTTATTCAGCAAAGTAGTGAAGAAGAGGAATGGGAATTTCTATAAGGAAAGCTAATACAGCTAACTACATTCTGCTGGCCAGAAACAGGATACTTCAAATCCCTGCTTGCAAGACTATAGCTTTAGCTGATACACAGAACCAGCTGTTCCCAGTTCCATTTCTGGGACAAATTTGAATGCTGAAATATCACTTTATTCATTTCCCATTTCTGAAACACTACAAAGGCTAAAACCACTAAACTAAAACAAACTAAATATATAGAAATGTATAACGATAAATAAAATGCATACAGACAAGTATAGTTTTCTCTAGACATTAAAACCAAATCCTGAACAGCAGGAGACGACAAACAATACAAAAATGCAACCTATTCAAGGTGATCTGCAGAGAAAAAGATGAAAACTCGCCTTTACTATTTTGCTTTGTCACACACAAAAACCATGTATTGGTCATTCTTCACTGAATTTTAATTCAGACAAACATTTTATAACCATAACCCCTGTTTTCTCCCTCTTTTGTAACTGGTCAGTACCACGTACATCAATCAGCTTATCACAAACTGGGATTCCATTGGCAGAGAGACACTCAACTAATTCTCACTTCAA
Source organism: Sphaerodactylus townsendi (assembly GCF_021028975.2). NCBI lineage: Eukaryota > Metazoa > Chordata > Lepidosauria > Squamata > Sphaerodactylidae > Sphaerodactylus > Sphaerodactylus townsendi. The sequence continues at coordinate 93,141,325 of NC_059428.1, forward strand.
GGCAGCTTGTATGTTCACCACATTTCCATTGGTCACAGAAACATAAAGCATGAAGGGTGGCACGTATCTTCCAGCACACAACACATACAGACTACAGACACATGACTTTTAAATGCCCATCCACAGGTCTTTGAAACACACATGTCCTCACCTTGGGTATACTTTTTTTTTCCTACAGGAAAAATCAGCATCAGTGCAACAAACACAGCAAATGATGTAAAGTTGCCCTGAACACAGATATAGAAGTATCAAACTGCCATGACAATGGCAAGGCAAACCAGTGCAGTATACTGGTTTGAGTACTAAAGTAGATCTGGGAAACCCAGGTTCGAATTCCCACTAACCCATTAAAGTTCATTGGGCAACTTTGGGCAAGTCATATTCTCTCAGCCTCAAGGATGTTGTTATATGAATAAAACAGATAGAGGACAATGTTGGAAATGTTCTGGGCCCGCACTAGGAGAAAAATGACATATCTAAATAAACACATACATCCGATGGTAACTTGGGTTAACCCTGGGACCTGGGGTTTGACAATACAATTTTGCAATGAAGTTCTATTCACGTTTTCTTCTGTGCTGCCATGCTCCACCCTCCACCCATAGCAATCCAGTTTCTTTGCTTAATTAAGACTGATGCTGGGTTCACTCGTGCAGCAGAATAAGGTGATAGAAAAGACTATACCACCTTAGATTTCAGATGGACCGGCCATCTTAAACTGGGATGCCCACATTTAAAAAGTGAATGCAATTTTTAAAAAATTAGCACACTAGGAAGAAATATTCTAGTCCAGTGCTTCGTCTCTTGCACTAGATTTTTATTTGCAGAATTTGTTGTTCTTGTTGTTGCTGCATAAGTATTCAAAAATCTGATTCCACCCCGCACCTTAGGTCTCAAGTGGTCGAGTCCTTTCTGCCACCTCAGCATACAATCATCATGACTCTGCTGCACATGTAGATCAGGTCTCCCAAAGCTGTACATATAGATCAGGTCTCCCAAAGCTTTTTATGTTTGCATAAAACTTATTTATATTACCCTTAAAGCAAGACAGAATATAAATCTCCACAGAAAAGTAATATTAAAGTGTTTACAAAATTCTTACCTTCTCTCGCACATCTCTGTTGCTGTGGCTGAAGTAGCACGCACAAACATGACTGTAATGCCTCAAACGTGTTTTCAGAACAAAGAGGTTTTCCTTTAAATGTGGGGAGGGGGAAGAATCATACAGTTGCACAAAATACTTTCTTGAATATTTCGAATAGCTATTATACTAAGTAAATACTTAAACAAATAGTTCTTTCAAAGTGAAAGTAAAACAAAGTAGATCTTGCCAAAGGAAGAAAGAGGCTGCAGATAGATCTCTGCAAAACCATATGAAACAGAACAATCTCATGCCACTGTCTTCCCCACCTCATCCTTGAGTTCAACTTTCTTACTCTCTCCCTTGTGAATAGTTTTTGCTTCCTCTAGGGACAACGCTTAGGAGCCATAACAATTTACATCTGGTCCATACATGATGCTATTAATAACTGGTTGATCAATTGAAAGGCCTCTACCATCTAGATTCCAGATGAGAAGCCTGGTTTGCCATGCATCACCAGGACCTGGAGGAAAATGGGGAATCATGTTTTCTCCCACAGATCAAATAATCCCTGGAGACTGAGACTATGGTAAGATGTGCAAGACGTTACTTCACATGTTGCATTCTGATTCTTTGCTTTCAATGTAAATCATTGATATGTCTGCAACCCCTGCTGCTTTTGAAGGTTCAAAGCTGGCCAACAACAGGTATGAACAAAGCATTTTCAGTATCTAGAGCTAACCTTAGAAGGCAGCTTCTTTGCCACAGAATCTAGTTGCCAGAGAAGTGCAAAATAAGCACACTGTAAAGCAGGCAAAATAATCTGCGAAATAAAAATAAAGAGAGGGTCATCATACAATTATATGAAAATGTTAATGACAGAGGTATAACCATCACAATAATGCAGAACAGAGTATACCTCCCAGCAAAAAAAGAATAATACACGTACAGCTAAATGTAGTCTCTGTCACTGTATTAGGAATCTGAATCAGACTTGTATGAAATTGGACCTAACAAGATTAAAACAGTAATTTTTAAGGATACTAGAAACATGGGATTGTTTTGAAAGTTAAATACTTTTTGATTTAAGAGAGTATTACAGTTACCTGAGCAGGTAAGCAGCTGTGTTCCACCTCAAAAACAAGCAGCTCAGACATCTTGTCGTAGAGATTCCACTTGGAGAGATCATGGGCACTACAAATCCAAAAGGAAAGAAAGAATCACCAGGGGGACTAACAAGTGGCTGTGGCAAAGAAAAGAAAGAAAAGACAGCAAACTGACCCTGTTTCCCCAATATTTTATTTTGTCCTTTATAAAAAAATGCTTCCCAGCTATTCATGAAAACCGGAAGAAGAGAAACCATTTATCTTCGCAGTGAAACATGGATTTAGCTGGATGACAATTTTTAAAAACAACAACAATGAGAGATTTCATTGATTACAAGCAATAACAATATTGTCAATTAACAACAGAATCCCTACCTCAACAATCAGATTTTAAGACATTAAAATGGAGGCAACAGTTGTGTTCTTTTTCTAGTTCGCTACTTCTAAAACTCTGACAACCCAGTCACCCAACATAGTACTACATTACCTACAAAAATCCATGCTGTGCTGTAGACTGCAGAGACTGCAGAAAACATTCCTGGCACATGAGCAATGAAATGTAAACATTTCCTTAATATATTTAAAATATTAGTAAGAACATGATGAAAGGGCGTTTGCATACCACTTTCCTCTGCCACTGAATGTTTTCTAAACCAAAAGAACACCAGGGAAATTACAGCATTCTCACAACAGCACTGTCTACATATCTTATTCAAACATTTTACAGAGTTCTTTGGGGCAGTGGGGGTCGAGAGTCTGTCCCACATTGGGTCAGGAAAGAAAGTTAATAAACAGCATAAAACAAATCTTACTTATGAAAAACAGTTATTCTTCTCAAAGTGGTGTATATACAGTTAATTCCTTCTTCTTCTGCACAGAGACCTTCTCCCTAAATCACAATACAAAGGACAGAAGAGAAAATACTAAGCTGAGTTTGAGAAGTTGTCTATCTTGATATCTTAACTATGGGAGTCATTCTAAAACCACATTTGAAAAATGGAGGCAAGGCGGATGGGGCCTGCAGCAGCCCGACATACATTCCATGCCCACCCATTCCATTCCCACCTCACACTCACACAATGTATAAGGAAGATGCAAGATGCAGCAAGATGCAGGCCCAGCTACAGATGCTTAAATAGCACTGAGTTACCATCTTGCAAATAGCCTGCCTCTTGCATTCAGCCAGATCCCCTATGCTGTGCTGCCTCTGCATTAGTTTTACTCATTGGAAATGTTACAGCTATACTGTGAATATAGTAGTTGTGTGCAATTCCTATGGCATCAAGGAAAGAAACAAGGGGCCAGGATCCCAAAGCTGGCTGTACATTCCTACGCTACCAACCAGAAGAGAAGAGTTTGCATTTAAACCCCACCTTTCTCTCCTGTAAGGAGTCTCAAAGTGGCTTACAAACTCCTTCCCTTCCTTTCCCCACAACAGGTGGGGCTGAGAGAGTTCTGAGAGAACTGTGAGTAGCCCAAGGTCATTCAGCAGGCTTGATGTGTAGGAGCGGGGAAACAAATTCAGTTCACCAGATAAGAGTCCGCCGCTCATGTGGATGAGTAGGGAATCAATCCCAGTGCTCCAGATTAGAGTACCTCCACTCCCAACCACTACACCACACTGGCACCAAGACCTGGGTAGAATGCACATAGATTTCCTCACTGGAGCATGTTGGACTCTGGGGAATGACTGAATCTGCCCTGCTCCAGGTTCATTTGAGAAGGGAGCTCAGCAAGAGCTGTGGCTTTGGTTCTTATGTTTCTGTATGTATAGTTTGGAGAGTGGGTCAGAGAGGTCCTGTTCTAATCCACTTCTAGTGTTGAGATCAGTATCAAAATTCAAACAGCAGCCGCAATATCCCTATAACCATATGCAAACATGTTTGCACTTACCTGTGAAGTAGATTATGTGGTGATGGATGAGAGCACCAAAAAGGAGTACACAGTGTTTAAAATGTTTGAAAACACCTCTATATAGTCATGAGTAGTAGAAAAAGAATTATGTACATGACACAAAACTCCAAGGTTTTCCCTAACAATGCTTTTTCAAGGAGCCACGAATGTATTCCACTGTAGATTCTCACAAGTCGCACCAAGTCTGGAGAAGGATGAGGCTCTCCGTCTCCCCACAGACTTTTCAGGGGCTTACTCACCTTCTCAGTCTCCTCAAGGCACAGCATAATTAACACTCTAACCACTACCCACACTGATCCTCTGAGGTCCTGCCTCCGTCCCAGTTCAGAGACCTATTAACAAAGCTTACATGTCCAGCCAGTCACTTTCTCTCAGTCTAATCTACCTCACAGGGCGATTATGAGGGTAAAATGGAGAATGGAATAAAATGTAGACCACCCTGATTCTCTGAAGAAAAAGCAGGATAAAAATGTACAGATCACTATGACAAAACACTTTGCTCTCATAAGAACATAAGAACAAGCCAGCTGGATCAGACCAGAGTCCATCTAGTCCAGCTCTCTGCTACTCGCAGTGGCCCACCAGGTGCCTTTGGGAGTTCACATGTAGGATGTGAAAGCAATGGCCTTCTGTGGCTGTTGCTCCCGAGCACCTGGACTGTTAAGGCATTTGCAATCTCAGATCAAAGAGGATCAAGATTGGTAGCCATAAATCGACTTCTCCTCCATAAATCTGTCCAAGCCCCTTTTAAAGCTATCCAGGTTAGTGGCCATCACCACCTCCTGTGGCAGCATATTCCAAACACCAATCACACGTTGCGTGAAGAAGTGTTTCCTTTTATTAGTTCTAAATTCTTCCCCAGCATTTGCATTTTTCAATGAATGCCCCTGGTTCTAGTATTGTGAGAAAGAGAGAAAAAATTTCTCTCTGTCAACATTTTGCCTCTACCCCATGCATAATTTTATAGACTTCAATCATATCCCCTCAGGCGTCTCCTCTCCAAACTAAAAAAAGAGTCTCCAAAGCGGCTGCAGCCTTTTCCTCATAAGGAAAGGGTGCTGCAGTCCCTCAATCATCCTCGTCGCCTCTTCTCTCTGCACTTTTTTCTATCTCTTCAATAATATCCTTTTTTGAGATGTGGCAACCAAGAACTGAACACAGTACTCCAAGTCGCGAATTCGCGACCACAATAGCTTTATATAAAGGGCATGACAATCTTTTGCCAGTTTTATTCTCCAATTCCTTTCCTAATTATCCCCAGCATAGAGTTTGCCTTTTTTTCACAAAGCTGCCATACATTGAGGTTGACATCTCCCATGGAACTATCAACCTTCTAAGACGCCCAAATCCGCTTTCCTGGTCTGTGACTGATAGCACTGACCCCTGTAGCATGTAATGTGAAGTTTGGATTTTTTGCCCCTATGTGCATCACTTTGCATTTTGCTACATTGAACTGCATTTGCCATTTCATTTCTTAGCCCATAATTCTCACCTTAATTTATCAAGGTCCGCTTGGAGCTCCTACGCCAATCCTTTGTGGTTCTCACCACCCTACATGTAATTTTGGTATCATCTGCAAACTTGGCCCACCACGCTTACCCACCCCTACTTCCAGGTCATTTTATGAATAGGTTAAAGAGCACTGGTCCCCATTATCTACGGATCCCCTTGGGGGACACACACACATACCACTCCCCTACATCTCTCCATTGTGAGAATTTCCCCATTTTACACCCACTCTTTGCCTTCCTGTTTCTCAACCAGTTTTTAATCCATAGGAGGACTTCCCCTCTTATTCCTTCATTGCTGAGTTTTCTCAATAGTCTCTGGTGAGGAACTTTGTCAAAAGCCTTTTGGAAATCCAAGTAGACAATGTAATCCACTGGTTCCCCCTTATCCACATGCCTGTTTACATCCTCAAAGAACTCTAGTAAAGTTTGTAAGACAGGATTTGCTCTCTGCACAAAAATGCTTCTTTCATGCTGACTCTCTCTTTTCTCAGCAGAGTCTCTGCTTTTTTCTACATGTTTTATAATTTTATCTTTAATGACAGATTCATACTAATTCTACCAGGAACAGATGTCAAACTGAGCTGGCCTGTAATTTCCTCGGTCCCCCCTAGATCGCTTTCTTTAAAGATTGGTGTGACATTGGCCATCTTCCAGTCTTCAGGGATGGAGCCTGGATTTCAAGGATAAGTTGCATATTAAAAGTGAGAAGATCCAGCAATTTCATGCTTCTGGAGCTCTTTAAGAACTCTTGGGTTGAATGCAATCTGGGCCATGAGGGAGTTTGGTAACATTTCTAGATTTATCAATGGCTGCCAGAACTTCTTCCTTGTCTACCACTATCTTTTTGTTGTTAGTTCCTCGGATTAAGCCTCCTAAGAAGCTTGGTTCAGGTGCAGGAATTTTCCTCACCCTCCTCTTGGGTGAAGACAGATGCAAAGAATTCATTTCAGCTTTTCTGCAATCTCCCTGTCAATAAATCTTTTAGCACACCCTTTGTTCCTTTGTGTCATCTAACTTGGGCCTACCGGCTTCCCTTGCTGGCTTTCCTGCTTTTGATGTACTTGAAGAACTGTTAGTTGCTGGTTTTGATGTTCACGCAGCCATGTGTTCCCTCATAATCCTTTTTTTTGCCTCCACTTTACAGCTAACTTGCTTCTCTTTTTGCCACCATTTGTGTGTTTCTCCTTCTGGTATTCTTTTTTATCCAGTTAAAGTTGGACTTCCATTTTCTAAAAGACATCTTTTTTTTTCCTAATAATTTCCTCCAAGCGCTGTCCCTGATATTGTTAACCATGGTGGCTTTCTTTGGACTGGGCGCTGCTCTTTCCTAACTCTGCGGAACCACATTCCAGCTGAGCTTTTGTGACTGTGTTTTCTGCAAATAACCTCCAAGCATCTTGGACATTTTGACTCTCTTGATTTTTCCCTTTCAGCTTCCTGCGCACTATCCCTCTTCTCATCTTTGAGAAATTTCCCTTTTCTGAAGGCAAATGTAACTACATTAGTAGTTGTCACTTGTTCAAGCATGCAGAGATACTGAATCTGATGACAGCATTGTGGTGCAGCCTGTTCCCTACTCGGGCTCAACAACACTGACTTCTCCTCGCACTCAGGAGTCCTGGGTCCCACATAGAATTAGATCTAGGATCACATCTCCCCTGGACGTTGGTTCTACAACCATCTGCTCCTAAGCCACAGTCATTTAGCATATCCAGGAATGTTTATACTCTCCCTTACTATATGACCTGAACGTATTGCATTTTTTTCCAGTTTATATGGGGATAGTTAAAATGCGCCCATTACCGACGCATACTTTTGCTTTTTGTTGGCCTCTCTAATTTCTTTTTTTTTTCCATCTCAGAATCACTCTTGTGCTTTACGGTCAGGGGGACGATAATATATTCCTAATGTTAAACTATGCTTCACCCTGGTATTGATATCCACAGATGCTTCTGTAGGGGAATCAGCTCCCCTGCATTGTCTATTTTTATGTGACACTATGCTCTAATATAACTTTTTGATGTAGAGGGCCACTCCACCCCCATCGCTTCCTGTCCTATCCTTCCTGTAGAGCCTGGTAACCTGGGATAACAGCATCCCACTGGTTCTCCTCATTCCACCATGTGTCTCTGTGATGCCCACTATATCAATGTCCCTCCTTCAAAACTCTGTACTCCAGCTCTCCCCCATTTTTTTTAAGGTCGAATGCTTCTACTACTATTAGCATAGAGACTTGCTTGTATACTCTGTCTCTGTCCCTAACCTGGGATTTATGTGTTTTTTGCCCTCTAGCCTTTTTTTGTAGACACTATCACTTATCACATTGCTGTGCTCTTTTCACTCTGTATGTGGTTGATTTTAAAAAACTCCTCTCTTCTCTGTCTGCATCCCCATGGACTTCTGTATTCCGAACCGAGAGAAGTCACCTCAGCTCCTGTCGGCTTTCCCCAGGGATCCAGTTTAAAAGCTGTTCTGCCACCTTTTTTTAATGTGTTGAGCGCTCCAGCAGCCTGGTTCCTCTTTGGTTAAAGATGAAGCCCGTCCCCTTTTGTACAGGCCTGCCTTTTATCCCAAAAGGTTCCCCAGTTCCTGACAAATCTGAAACCCTCTGCCTTGCACCACCTTCTCACATCCACGCATTAAGGAGACCACCTGTATCTCCGGCACTTGCCTAGCCGTCGCCTCTCTTGCTGATGGAACATCAGGTGAGTAGCATTTCAGAGAATGCCACCTTGGGGTCCTGGATTTTTAACCTTTTTTCCTAAGCAGCCTAAATTTAGCTTCCAGAACCCTCCCGGCTAAACATTTCCCAATGTCATTGGTACCCAATGTGGGACCACAACTGCTGACTCCACCCAGCACTGTTCTAACAGCCTATCTAGGACGTGAGCGTGACATCCGCAACAACCTTGCACCCAGGCAGGCAGAAGAGTCACCATGCGGTCATCAAGCCTCGTCACAAACCCAACTCTCTATATTCCTGATGATCGAATCACCCACTACAAGGAGCCCCCCACCTCCCGAGGTGGAGTATCCTCGAGTCGCGAGAGGATATCCCAGTGACCACCAGCAACTAAGAGGAAGGGGTCCCATCTAAAGGGAACATCTTCCCCACCGCCAGACTGGCACCCCTCTGTCACCCAGACTCTCATTCTCCACATGACATCTGAAGAGATGTCACCTTGGGAAGTGGGACCCGGCTGCTGGGTCCCTGAAAGCCTTGTTTGTTGCCCTCTCTGCCTCTCTCAGCTTCTCTCCCAGGTCCTGCCACCTTGGCTTCAAGAGAACGGACATCGTTCCCTATGTATGCCAGTGAAGCTCATTGCATGCGAGGGCACACCCACGACTTCTGGCCTAGTGGCAGATAGTCATACATGTGACACCTCCAGTGCAGTGTAGCAAAACACTGGGAAGCCCCATCCCCCCTGCTGGCTTCCTGCAGCTTCATATCTGCTTTTGTTGTTTTTATATATTTAGATATTAAACTTTTGAGTCAGGTGCCCCTTTGAGCTATCTGTACCTACTATCCCTCAAAAAATGTCCTTATTAATTAATTAATTTATTTATTTTTTAAAAAAAGAAGAAGAAATTGCCGCTGGTTCCAGAGACTGAACTAAAGACTGAATGACTCACCTCAGGAGCCCCACCTTTAGCAGCCCAGGACAAAGAGTAACCTCTGTTAACCCCTGTTAAGCCCCACCTCCAGCAGTCTCAGCTCTTAGCAACCTTACAAGGAGAAAAAGAGAAAACCCCTGCAAACCCCTGTTAAAAATACACTGTTTTAAAAGATGTGGCTTTGAGAAAAGCCCTCCAAAATGAACACCAGCAGGTCACTCTGCTCTTCCTGGCCAGTTGCCTTGTCCACTGCTGCTCCTTTCTGCTGGTTCCAGAGACTCTCATGCTTGTACTTGTCCTCAAAGCTTAACATTGCATCACAGTCAAGACCCTTCTCCCTAAGATGACTTAGGGAGCAATACTAAGCAGGTCTACTGAGAAGTTAGTCTCATTTTATTCAATGGGACTTACTCCTAAAATGCTCAGTATGAAACTCAGTACTTATCAGAAACTGTAGACTATACAGTGCGCAACCAGTACTGCTTAACAAGTGTTACAATCTGAAATGAGGTCCCCTGTTACCTTTCCCTGTCCCTTTATATGTGCCCTCTCATGGCTTCCAGTTCTGGTCAGTGTCCCAAGGATGAAAAAATAAAAGATAAAGCAAAATCTGAAACTTAATCTTATAAATAAAGCAGATTTGTTAGTCTGCCCAGTTTACATAATACAGTACCCAACACAAGGTTGCTGGGGGTATAATTTAGCTGACCTCCCTTCATAAACTGACTTGGATTGGTGCGGAATCATCCACTACCAAAATAAATATGGGTTAATTTCGCCTGCCACATTTACTGTACTTCAGATGCCAATAAAAAGCCTATCAGCCTGAACTCTTGTACGATGGAATGACATCTGTTAGCGATGACACAGTTGATCAACTGTTGTTGAACTGAGTCTGCAGGCTATTCATACTTCCAACAGCTGCTCTTGTATTCTTAGTACAACGAAAACTTTTTCAAATATTTCTGCAGACCCTACATACACACAGTGACATGAAAGCTACTATTAAGATATAAATGCTTTACAATATTAAAAAACAAACAAACAGCCTCCACGTGTAAAACTTTAAAAGCCATGAAGGAGGAAGATTTTTAATTGTCCCCAGTCCAGGAAAAAAATTGCTTTCTCTACAAAATAATCTGAACTTTAAATTAATTTCCTGATTGTATCTCAGGTGAATACTGCCAAACAACAATCAGTCATCAGTTTAGAATGCAAACTGTAAACAGGCTGGAAGAAGAACAATAGTCTTGAAGTATGATCAAGAATATTACACATTCAAAAGTCATATTACTCTCTCTTTAGAAAGCACATAAATTACCGCTCTTTTTTTACACCTCTGTTATACCAAAATATTCACTACTTCAAGCAGAAAACCAAGAACATTCTGAAATAGAAAGATTATTGATGCAGGATTTTAAAACACACAGGTATCGCACACATAACAACCATTAATCTTTGGACTATTGAATACCTGACAAATTTCCAACACTGATTTCACTTCTGGATAAGAACTAATTTAAATGACATACAGAAACCAGCACATGTGATAAGTCCACTTTACTATATTTGAGCATATTCCTCACACAGTTGCCAAATATAATCCAGAGGTACAACCTTCAAAAGTTCCAAGATGTGAAGGGAGTTTGAAGATCAGCCCTCCCCTGGTCCACTCAAGCACACTTCTTAATGTGCTATCACAACGCCACAATTTGTTCTTCAGGCGGATGTAAGAAAGAAACATACCCAGGACATCTACTGTTACCATGAAACAATGTAAGAGACAAGCAGGATCTTTGGGTTACAATAATGGCAAACCCACTACACTGCGGCTGTGTACACAGTGTGCTTATGTGTATACAAGTATCGCACAGGCATATATTTTAAAATGATTTCTCTACATGCCTGAAGTGCCTTTTTATTTATTTGTATCCTGCTTTCCCCCTAGCGGGAATCCTAAGAGACTTATAACATTGTCTTCATCCCTTCTTCTATTTTATCCTCACAATACCATCCCTGTGAGCTAGATTAGGTTGAAAGACAGTGACTGGTCCAAGGTCACCCAGCACACTTCCATGGCAAAGGGGGGAATATGAAACTGGATATCCCAGATCCAAGCCTGATCCTCTAACCACTATGCCATGCTGGTTTTCTAGCCTTTATTACCTCATCCATTCACATAAAAATGTACATTTCAAATCTGCCCCCCACAGAAAACAAAAAAAAACTATTTAAATTTTGCTTCAGAAAACTTAACAGTTATTTTCTTATTACAGCAGACTTCACACATACCTCCTTTAAAAATGTGTCCAAGAGCTGATTTAGTTTGTCTACTAATTCATCTGCCAGTTCAGTTCTAGCAACAACCACTTTGTTGTGGGTGGGAAGTTCTTCACTGCAAAAAATACAGTACAACCTGGAACAAGCCTCCAGGACATCCATGTCACAGTGGTCCATTACAATGGCTTTCACCTCTCTTAGCAATGCATCCAAGTGCTGCAAGGAAGGCAAAAGTGTCAGTCATGAGTACCACAAGCTATACATAGTCTGTCCTAGGTGCAAATGCTCACTCACATTCTGTGTAGCCTGGAAAAATACAACTCTATTTGCTGGGGTCATAATACCAGTGATCTATTTTGCAGACAGAATGGTGAAATGTTGTCACAAGGTCACATGTATACAAAAAATTTCTATGCAAACCATATGCGGACAGGTACACAAGAAATAGTCCAGAAAAAAGGTGGTATGCATCAGGAAGAGGCTATCTATACACAGGGGCACATGATCCTCACATCTGCTCTGCAACAGACAGTTCAGACCAGCACAGGTTGAGATTTGATGCTATGTGGCTGAATCAGCATGCCCAAAACCAGCCCCTTGTTACCTTGCATGAGCCTGCTCCTGGGATCTGATACGCTATAAATCAAAGCACAAGTAACAGATTCAGGGCAGCTTCACCCCTCTACAACAAGAGCACCCCCAAAAGCTTGACAGGTCATAGTTTGAACTTTGGTCAAGCTTTCTCTTCTCTCAGAGGCCCAAAGATCAATGCTTGTTTCAGATGATGGAATTCAGGCATCCTTTTTTTAAAGGTATGGGATGGAGGGAACCCTATGCTACTTTGCTGCAAAGTTAGTCACTAAGGATTGGAACTACATATTACAGGCTTTCCTGCAATTCTGTTTGAGGTAAGAGCAGTACATCCTTTTTGCATACTGGGGAGTATGAAGAAAAAGAAATATGGGTTTCAGAGCAAGGATCATCATGTTCCAGCACAAACTTCTAACATTGACCCTTCCTCCTGACAAACTACACACAAATGGAGAGACTCATCCCAGACATTAATCATGAAAGAAAAAAGATGTATGTTACTTCTGAAATGGGATAAACTGACCATATTGTGGTAGCAGACATTACTAGGATATTACTAGGGCTCCATTTCCCTTACTTCTCTTGGGGCCTTGTCCAGAGTTTGTGGTACAAAAATCTAGATATTATTAAATATTAATACACACAAAACCAGAACTCAGTTGCTCAAGGAAAAAAGTATCAAAACACATTTGGTGACTTCTATTTATCACATATTTATCACAGGCATTGCTGTCTTTCCTAGAAGCAGTTCAAAACCGTGTATTCATAGGATGACTAGAGTCAGAGTTTCAGCAAAGTTGATGCCTCATAGCCTTCAGACCATTTTTCTCCACTCTACTTCAGATCTATGTCCTAAACTGCTGGAGGACCAATGTTTGTAATACAATAATCCTTCTTTCAGAGGGTAGCTGGGTTGGTCTACAAGAGAACAGCTAGATTCAACTCCAGGAGCACCTTAGTGACCCAACAAGATTTTAGGGGATACGCTTTCAAGTTTCAATGCTCTCTTTTTCAGAAATTTGATGAAAGGAGCATTGGGTCTTGAAACCTTATATCTCAAAAATCTTGCTGGTCTCTAAGGTGCTACTGGACTCAAATCTTGTAGGTTTTCTTGTTTACCGAAATCAAACTGTTCTCAAATGTTAGAGTGCATCACTGCATTTCATACTCTCTCTTTCTCTCCGACACAAACCTACAAAAACACAACTTCTTCACCTTTTCCAGAGATCCAGTACCATAGAGTTCTAAATCAAAATACTGTGGAATCTGCAAGAGGTTTGTCACTCTTTCTGCATCTTCTGAATACTGCAAAGGAAAACAGGATATGAGCAACTGCTGAAGTGCAAATGAATGATTTAATATGCATTCACTTGAACGGTTGCTAGTTTACCTTTGCCAAGAGTTGAGGAAGCACCACAGTGAAATGTTCAGTAATTTTAATACTGTCTTCAACTTGTATCTTCTTCTCCTTGGCTGATAGGATCTGCAGATAAAACACTTTGTCCCTATTATGGCATAAGCATGTTGCGGATTAATATTTAAACTAGCTGCCAGGTTAAAAGTTGGTAGAAGTAATATATTAGGGTTTGAATGAATCAAATGTTGTGATTCCTTCATTGAAAGTATAATTACAAATATTCTTTTAAAAAAAAAAAGGATGGCTGCTAATCAGCAGTGGAGAAGTCCATCTGTAAACATGTCCAAAAAGGATCATAGCATGAGCAAAGAAGTATGCAGATAAAGAAAACTCTGGGCATTCCTGTCATATCAGTCCCTCATGAAAGAGTTCAGCACTGCCAGCCACTTTGAACAAACTATGCAGATCTCTCGGCTCTTACAGTATCAAGAGGTGCTTGAGGTTTATTCTAAATGTGATGCTGCAGTGCTGAGACTAGAACTCCAGAAGTATTATTTCGCCCTAGAAAGCAACTTCTAGGAGGCAATTGCTGGAAGGTCTGATCTGATGAGGATCAAATCAGTGTTGGGGGTGGGCACATAACATTCTCACTATAAGCACCATTTTCCCAGTTGAACAAGTCTTCCTCCCAGCCGCTTTAATTCATGGTAAGGAGAGGATAGAGTTCAGAACCAACAAGGTTACTCTCCTCCCCCCCTTTGGCTCAAAACAGTTCAGAGGGGTCATTTGAAATCAGGAAAACAAAGGGGGGGGGAGAGAATTAAAACTAGTCTGCATCATCAGCATGGCCCCCATTTGCATCAGCCTCCACACGTGGTTGCTTAGGAGTACAATAACATTTGGATTTCTGATCACAAAATTCCTCTAGTAGTTCAGCCCTCACATCAGGACTGAAAAACAAAAGCTGAACAGAAGAGAAGAGAAGAGAAGAGAATTCACACCTCCAAGTAGGTCACAGTTTGTCACAACACATTGAATGGAAATGACAAAGATAGCCTTTTTAAAAGAATGATGTCCTCCTTTCATTAGCTAAAGGGAATGCACATTGTTTGCCCTTGAACAAGGATTCTATCCTCCTGTTGCGTGTGAAGCTAATATCATTTGGAAGAACAGAAAAAGCAAATCAGAAAAAGATTCCCACTGACTTTCTTGGTGCCCCCTCTGCCCACAGGAGGATGACCTTCAGCAGCTTCTCGGACAGTCGCTAAGATTATCTCAATGAGGGCACTCTCCTGGGCATCACTCAGCGCTGTAAGCAAAATGACACTTAGACTCCACTCAATCTCCCACAAAAAAGAAGCTAAGATCCTCAGATTTAGAAACAGTTGAAATTGCTCCAGACAGGAAGTGCTACATATGTTCAGAAAAAGGGAGGTAAAATGAACTGGTGATTTAAAAAAAAAATCAACACCGTATCAGGAAAGATAATCAGGGCTACTGAATTCTCCATCTATTTTAAGCTGTAAAAAGTCATAGGGATCAATTATTAACAAGTAGACCCTTGCTTTCCTATCACATATGGAGAAGCTATCATACCTACCCATTCCCCACAAGCATATGCGCAAACATACAAGGTACCAGCTGTTTTGAAACAGTAATCACACACTGAAGGTGCTATGGACAAATTACATTAAGTAAGCAGCAGAGGATAGCTCTGACTGGAAGATTGAACCTCTGCTTCACTGTCAAAAAATACAGATATCATTTTAGACTATTGCTTGACAATGACAAAGGACCCCAGTTACTGATACCCTACTTGACCTCTCTAATCCAATCTCACTTGACTTCTCATCCAACCCAGCTTCATAGGACGATGGCAGCACCTCAGCTAAAAGTGCCAAGCTTATTGGTCCACCTACCTTCTTTCTGATTATCAGCATTTTCCAGTAAGAGAGATGTCATGCACTCCCAGTCTTTCAGTAAACTCATGGACCAATCCCACAGGCTGTCCACAAGGTATGTGACATGACTATGAAGCTGAAAAAAAAAGATATGAACTATAAGAAACCATTCATTCAGTATGAACTCCCACAGAACCCAAAGAAGCAGTGTGAGGAGACAGAAATATAACCACAGCTAGCATTGGGTTTATCACAGCCCATATAGCAATTTCCACTCCCACTTTAATAGTGGAAATGGCAATAACATCAACATCAGGCAAAATTTCACAGCTCTACTCCACTTGCATGTATTGCTTTGGCAGCTTGCACACCACCACATTAAATTTTTGTCAATTTATGAAAAAATGTATCAGGTCATGATTTGGTTAAATTAACCATTAACTAATTCCAATGATACAATGGGTCCAGGAACACTCCTTACCCACCTATTAACAGCCTTAACAATCTTAACTAGCACAGAAATAGTTCATTATGAAAAATGAGACCATTAATTCTCAACTATATCCTATTTATCAAGCTGTAGAGCGGAACTTTAAAAATATCTATATACCTTCTCAGAATACAGAAGATCAGACAGTATTTTTATAAAGACTGATCTGTACTTCTGATTTCTGCCCCAAAGTCTCGTGATATCCTCAGGGCACAGCGATAACGGGGCAGGGTGGGGTGCCCCACCTCAGGCACACGCCATTGAGGTCATGTTCAAAATCGCCCCCACACCACACCATTGGGGTCTTGGAAATCGCCCCCACACCCCTCCCCCTTCTCCCCTGGCCTTGCCCCACCAGCCAGGCCCTGGCGGCCAGAGCAGGCTGTTTTTTCAGCCAGCTACTGGCTGAAATAAAGTAAGTGGGCAGGGGCAGGGCTCAGCGGGAGTGGGGGTCTGCAGGGGGCGCTTCCACACCCCTCTCCCTTCCCCCTTGCCCCACCCCACCAGCCAGGCCCCACCAGCACGAGCAGACTGTTTTTTCAGCAGGCTGCAATAAAGTACATGGGCAGGGGGCGGGGCTCTGCAGGGGGTATGGGCCCACAGGCACAAGGTCCAGGCACCATTTTGCCCCAGGTGCCATTTCCCCACCCCCTACGCCCCTGGATAGCATCGATTTCAGGCTACAGGCAGACTAATAAAACAGCTATGTTTCTATAACATAACCAAGGTCTTCCTCTTGATCCTTTAAGAATCCCTCACAAATTAAATTTATTTGTATGTTTCTTGTTCTGCAAATCTTCCAAAACATTTGAAACATATACATTCCAGAAATATATCATATTTTGAACTCTGCCTTCTAGCATACTTTACTAATTCATTTTTGAGAATATTATCTCAAAGGTGTTCTTTTTCAGTGAGTCTTTTACTTCAGTCACACAGGTAGTAGAACTATCAGTGTAACCAGAGTTCCATCCTTCTAAACTCACTAACTTGAATAGATTTACAAGCATATAACTACACCTAAGACTACACTTTATGCAATCTTATATACTTAACTACAGCTTATCCCAAAAGCAGTTCAAAAGCCAGGCACTCTGCACCAGTATGAATAGGCAGCCAGAACAGTGGGATCATAGAATCACCCTGCCCTTTTATCAACTGGTCTCAAAGAAACACATTCTGCTGACTTTAAAAAATATGCTGCTTCATTCATCTGTCGTCCATCACACTTCTTTCTTTCTTTTTTGATTTATAAGCCACCCTTCCCCTTCTTTACCTCACTCTCCAAGAAGAACATTATTAGCGTTTTCAGCTGGCTAGCAATGGGTTCCAGTTTTCCATTGCTTTTTGAGAGTGCTTCCATTTCAATTTCCTGGACAATCAGTCTGTCAATAAAAAACACATTCAGTCAAATTCAGGGCCCAAAGTTCCAAACTGAAGCAAGCATTGCATCTTGCTGGGTTATGAGCAATTCCAAAGTGTTTACTGTACAATTACTATTAATATTTTCAGCTGTTAGAAATGTATGGTTTTATTTATTCATTTTATTTCTGTCCCACAATCAGTGGATGTTAACTGTTACAAGATGATCCCCAGATGGTTTTGTTAACATATTCATGACAATATGAAGAAGGTGGATTCTCCCCACTGAAGGTATATATTTATGTGTGAGGAAACAGAAGGTTTTGAGTTTATAAGAGAGGCAGATTGAATGTTGAAAGTTGCATAGAACAGTTTGTGTATTGGCCCATTCTATCTCTCTGGAGATCTATTAATGCCTCCTTGTTTCCAACTGTACTTGCATAAAACAAATATTACAAAAAAGTACCATAAGGGCCCAGTGTTTTCTCTTTTAAAGGGAACCAACCCAACTGTTTTACATCATCTATATATCTAATTCCTATAAGTCACCGCTGTCTGTGGATATTTAAATACGCAGATAGGGCACATACTCCCCCCAAACAGGTTATTCTGCAAATAAGGGGGACATCTTGGCTTTGCTGAAAAATCAGGAAAAAATTAAAGTAATGAAGGGTTGAAATCCCCCCCCCCGCAAACTAAGTAAAGTGTTCTTTGAACATGAGCAGAGAACACACCCATCTTTCATGGCTGCCAGTATCCGCTGCTGGATCAGCCAGGTCCGAAATGGCTTCCAGCAACCCCACCAGTCTGAAGTTGCTGGTGCCACAGTGGAAGATTCCAAGAGAGGCTCCATCTTGCCCACTGCAGCAGAAGTGAGAAGGTAGGTGGTAGGGGCCTGGAGAGGTGATGAGGAGGAGACAGGGAGGTTGGAGGCCTTAGTAAGCATACTCAAAGCAACTTTAGGCTCACCCACCAAGACTAGGACTGTTGAGTGGGGGGAAGCAGGCTTGCCTGCCAAGATCAGCACGGGGGGGAAGTGGAAGCCTCGGTGGGCTCAGCAATGTGAAGAGATGGGATTCCCCTGCTCCGTTTCATAGGTCCCCACTTGTCTAATATTGAAGTCAGCCAAATCTGAAAATACTTAAATCCAAAGACTGGAGCAGTGAATGGGAAGGACAGTTCTTTCTACAAACCTGAACAGGGCTCCAGGTTTGAAGAGATATCTGAAATCTAAAAAATAAAATACATAAGGGAATCTTTAAAAACCCAATATGATAAATGGAGTAACTGTAGTTTTAAGCAATGGATTCTCTGAGTGGATATTGCTAGGTAACCACAGATTACAGGATTGGTTCTGTCAGTAAAAGACGGGGGAAGGAACAGGGTCCTTTCCAGACCTATTTTAGCCTTTGAGGCCAGGTCTGGCTAGGGTTGCAAGCTCCAGACTGGGAAATTCCTGGAGATTTTGTGGCTGAGTCAGAAAAGGGCAGGGTTTGTGGTGGGAAAGCCTTCAGCTGGATATAGTGCCATACAGTCCACCTTCAAGAGAAGTCATTTTCCTTAGAGGGATAGATCTCTGTTATCTGGAGTTCAGCTGTAAAACTTGGAGATCTCCAAGTCCCACCTGTAGTTGGCAAACCCAGGAATGCCAGCAACACCCAAGTCCCTTGATACCATCTGACTTGCATGACACAACTAGGCCTGGGTGCTTAATACAGAAGCCACCCTATGAAAGCCAGTGTGATGTAGCCAGTGACATATGTATAGGGGATTGGGGAGTTATTTGACCCAGGCACCATGAGCCTAAGTCACATAGGAGGTGCCTTTTGGCCCCCCACCCAGCTCCGACCCCCTCTCCCCACTGTCCAAAGGGAAAGGTGAAATAATGTGGATAGGCAGCTATAGTGGAAAGTCAGGTGGCCCTGACAAGTCCTTGCAGATTCCCTAATATACAGTGGTGGCCAGGAAACAAACTGAGCCATAATATTCCTAGACAAAGGTTGCCAGGGGGTGGACCTGAAGACAAAGGGGCAGGTAAATGCAGGTTAGCTGTTAAGTGGGAAGGGGAGAAGGAAAAACTGAGAGGGCATTTCAGGAAAGGGAAAATAAAAATAGTGGGGGAGGGAAAATGAGATGCCTCCTGCAAGTCCTTGCAAAGCTCCACCTTGTTTCAGTGTGATGCCCAAATACAAAGACAAGAACACTTGGAGAGGGACCCTAGAACTGTGAAGAAATTATTCATTTCACCTTTAAAATTCATGCAAGCTCAGTCTTTTTTTCCACACAATTAGTGTGAATTTTAAAAAGAAACATAGTGATTCTACATATATGTAAAATAAGCAGGAGTTGTGTGGTGCCCAGGATTTAAATCACCCCAATTGGCATTGATATTTGCACATGTTCTCCATAGCAGCATTTAGCCTTACATTTTTTTCCATCCAGCATAAAAGTTTGTGTTTCAGTATTCCTATTTAATTTTTGCTTAGTTACAGATCTGCTCATCTCTGTAATGAGCAGAAGGGCACATGAGGGGACATATCATATTGGAAGATGAGCAAGTGAATGAGCCTTAGATGGTTACACTGATTTTTAGGTCCTTAATAGTGTTACCTAAATGGATATGGAGACAGCATTGAACTTGTTTCATGGTGCGATCTATGTGAATAGTTTCTTTTTCTTGAGTGCTTTTGAATTTTCTTTAATTACATCCTGTATCTCTTGCTTTCAATTGTCTTTTTACCTGTTGTTGACAACTTTTGTTTTCATAACGGTGTGTGCATATGTATAACTGTCTACTAAGGAAACATTCCATGTGTCTGATTAAGTGGGCTTCTATTTACAAAAGCTTATGATAGAATTAAATATATTAGCCTTTAAGACTCCTGTTTATTTTTGTTGCAATCAGAAGATTAAAGAGCTACCCATCTGGAACTGACACTTTCATGCACTCTCCTTCTGTTGGGCTGCAGATATGTTTTTGCATTTGGTTATATGTAATCAAATAAAAATGAGTTTGTAAGAAGCGTTTCTCAGAAAATTTGCTCCGGTTTATGATACCAAGTTCCATAGTTGTACATGCCACCAAAAGCTTCCATGAAGGAAAAAAGAACAACCATTGTGTGACGCCTCTTTATTAATTTGGTGCCATCCTTCTTCGGCCTGTTTCAAGATCATTTCCCTTCATGTACAAGCAGTAGATGTGTGAGTGTGCCCAAGGGCATGGGGCATCCCACCATGGTCTGTTTACCTCAACTTCAGCCATGGCAATTTGCTGGATTTTTTTTTCACAGCTCTTTCTATTTCTCCAAATATCTATTCAGTTGCATACATCTCATTACTTCCCTTTAGGTAGTTATCAGAAAATAGAGATAGATTTCCATCTATGATGAATTCCTCCCTGTATATCTTTATCTATTTCTTGGTTGATAAGTATTTGATATGATTGGAAGTTGTTTTAAATGGTCTTTGTATTTAAGTGAGAAGTACAACTTTTGTACTGTTAGAATTTTTTTTTTAGATGTGCTTCTTAAGAGCGGAACACCATTTGAATGAAGTATTATTTTCATTCCCTCCTAACTACTTCACCATCCTGTTCTTTCCTGTTTAATAATCCTACCAAAAATCAATTGGCCGAATAGCATCATTAGCATTTATATGAAGAGTTGTCCACTTTCCATATATATTTCAGATCTAAACTAAATTCTAAATTTTTCATGTTTGCCTGGAGCCACACTGCAGTTTCAAAGCCCTGTGCCAACTCATGTGTAAAAATCACAGGCCATATTGTGCTTGTGGCAGCAACTTAAGGGAAGGAGGGGCACTTGGCTCCCTCCCCACTGCGTTTGATGAGAAGCTATAAGGGCAAGCATTAAGTTGCTATGATAGAGAACACCAGTCCCTGATTGTTCCAGCTGCTGAAAATTGTATGGGAGGCAGGAGCCTCCTCAACCCCCTGTGCTACTATCTTGGTCATAATCTGTGCTTTTTGCACAAGTTGCCACAGGAACTTGCAGCTGCAATAAGGCTGCAAGCCCATGTGGCAGACTTGCAAAAAGGAAACAGCTTCTATGCTGTAGCTTCCATGTTTACCAGTAGAACTATATGAAACAAGAGAGAACCTACAAGGACTAGTGGGAGATGTCCCATTTTCCCTAGCATAATTATTTTCTCTTTCCCTTTCCCAAAAGTTCTCATAACCTCTCCCCTTTTTCCTGCTTCCTTCTTGGGTTGCCAGCCTCCAGGTGCAGCCTGGTGTAGAGGTATACATTTGCTTTTGCAAAACTGTTCAAAGCCAAAAAAATACCTTTTCAGCTTTTTCAGCTTTTTTTTTTTTTTTGGGGGGGGGGGGGTCTGAAAAAAATTGACTTTCTTTAACAGCAGACAAAAAAAAGGAATCTGAAAAGTTGGGAGGGGGTACCAGCTCTTTTTGACTTTTCAGGATTCCCCATAGGCTTCAACTGAGGCATTTTCAATGGAGAATCTTGGGGAGGGGGGGTTAGGATAGAGGCACCAAATTTGCAGTATAGTTGCTGATGACTCTCCTTAGAAGAACCCTCTGAATTTGGTTAGGTTTTGGTCAGGGAGGTTCCAATTTTTAATAGCTCTCAAATGGAGGAAAAATTGAGGCCAATAAAATTGGACCCCCTGACCCAATCTTTACCAAACTTGGGGGTTCTTGTAAGCTGAATCATCAGCACCCATGCTGCAAATTTGGTGCTTCTACCCTAAAAATCCACCACCACCACCAGCCCCAGAGCCATAAAAGAGTCCCTGTAGAGTATGATGGAGTCATTGCAAATTTAAATCCCTCCATTTAAGCCTATGAAGAATCTTTGCAGAAGTCTGGGATGACTCTCCTTACAAGAACCCCTTGAGTTTGGTTAAGTTTGGGTGAAGAGGTCCAATTTTATGAATTTCACAATATGGAAAAAGCAACAAGCATCGGCACAGAATATATCAAAAGAGAGTGAAAAACATCATATATCTCATTGCCATAGGACTCAAGACTGAATCTGAAGTTCAGAAGCCAACAAAGTAATGCCAAAAACAGCCAAACTGAGGTACCTTCTATAAAGTAATTCTCCAGCTGCTACAGCTAGTGGTCGGTGGGTGGTGTAAACAAACTGGTATAAGGTTTCACAGTCTTCAGATGACAATGAATCTTCACAGTTCCTGTATAAAGACATAATGTTGACTATATTTTTCTGAAGAGGATATTGTTACATATGCTAAGCCTATAATGCCTTGGCTGAGACTTGATTTGTCACTAACTTGCACTCCCTGTTTGATATCTTTGCCAATGAACACAGAAATCCCAAACAATTAAAACAGTAGCATTCTGACAACACCAACATGTATGCCAACATAAAATGAAAGGCAGTGGAAAATTCATCCTATGGGCATTTAGAAACAATTCATGATTGATTATATGGGCCTCAGTATATGAGACCATTATCAGAGCTCTCAACAAATCTCTATTAGTCAGTGGCAGGCATGGATATAGCTTGTTCCTGTGTTTGTGCACCTGCTCCCTCTTCCCCTCACATATGGAACACCAACCAGTACTGAAAGCTCTTAGTCAAACACCAATTTGCAATGAAGCCCAAATGTAGACTCCTCTACAAACTGGAGTTTGTTTCTTCCCACAGTTTAGAATCTGAGGTTGTAAGGAAAGTAAAAACAATGTTTGTCCCAGATGCTCCATGCAGAAGGGAAGGAAGAAGGCTGAATGGAGTGCACGAGCAGAGAGGCAAACAGAGGTTTGCCTTGAAATTTGAACGAGTCCATATGCAGAACTCTAGGTAAGCACTGAAGCACACATGCCAAGAATCAATAAGTATTTGGCCTCAGTTTTTAGGTAACTGAGATATGAGAAGGCAACCATCACAAGTAGGGATGCTCATACAGAACACATGCTTTGCATGCACAAGGTCCCAGGGTCAGTTTTTGGTATTTGCAGCTAAAAGATCTGGGGAATTAGGGTGTTGGGAGCGAAATTGAGACGGACGGTGGACGGTCGGACGGTTGGGGGGACTGGAAGAAACAGTGACTGCTCCAAGATCCTGGAGAAATGCTGCTAGTCAAAAGAACCAATAATGGATAGGTGGACCAATGGTCCAGCTCAATATACTGTAAGTTTACGTATTTAAAAACTGACTTGCTAGAACAGTATTCAAGAATTAAGTGAAGTTTGGACACAAATAACTTTTTTAAAATTTCCCTATTTACTGAATTCATGCTATGAGTCAAATTTGCCTTGAAGATAAAGCTAGACCCTTCTGAATTTCTGAAAGTATTGGAGCACTGAACCATCACTAACAAGCTTCAAGTCACAGAATTTTTCGCACAATTTTTCAGTTTATGTAAACTTTCCCCATTTATGAATTTACATAAATGCTAAAACTTTGCAAATTATGGATCTGATACCCTACTGAGAATGCTGTGCCCCATGCTAGGGGTGGCAGCTCCTTAGCCATAACCACTGCCGTAATCCTTTTGCAAATGACCATCTACAAAATCCAAATTAGACACTCTCAAATCCTGTCCCCTGGCAGCTAATTAGCTTACAGAATGAGCATCTCACACTCAACTATTTGAATTGATATCATGTTTGTGTAGGTGAGGACAGCTGCTGAAAAGGGTTCTTGAAACCCACTTTCCCACAAAAGACCAGTTATCTGCTGTCATTGTATGACTGGAAGCACAAAGGAATCTGACAGGAACACACATTGCTGGTAGTTGACTTTGAGACATAAGGTAGCCACAGAAAATAGTACAAGCTGATCATTATCACTCTGTCCATCATTTGCAGAAAGGTGCCCTTTTTTATTAAAAACACTCACTGCTTGTTAAACTGCTCTTGGTAAAACTTTCCACACACCTTATTTTGAATACAACAGCTAGGGAAATATTTAAATACTGAATATTTAAGGTGTCTTTCAGAAGCAGTTTTGTATGTAAATAGTACAAACTAGTCCAAAATACGTTTTTTTAAAAAAAAAAAGACAAACTAACAGCCCAATCCAGAGAGCTCTGGTGGCCAAGGGGACAACCACTGCTATGCTGCCTCCAAGGAACTTCCACCTTCCTGTTTGCCCTCCCTGTTGGTTTAAGTATCACTTACACTGTCAGGGTGGGCAAAAGTGCTGATGGGACCCCACACCAGCTCATTAAGCCACTTCACCCCCCGCCCCAGATGGGTCTGTAATAGCAACAAACATTTATATGTGACTATTTATGAAGACTGCAGTCCTAAGCATACTTACAAGGAAATCCTGCTGAACTAAGTGTGATTTGTATCCAAATTAAAAGACTTTGGTGTAGAGTCTTATTATAAAAGATACCTGATATGAGTTAGGTTGGGAACAACTCCCAAGCAACTCACATCAGATGTGCAACTAAAGACTCGCCTTTAAAAGCAGTTTCTGCCTCCATTTTGCTCCACAACCCAGAATAGGGGGAGAATAGGCTTCTGCTTTCCCTTCTACTCCACTCTTTTGCCAACTAAAAAAATGGCTGGGGGTGACAACTGAATGTCATACTGCCAGGAATCATGACCTCTGCTCAACCATTTTTTTTCCAGCTTCAATAGCTGTTTGACAGCACATCAGCCCTTAAAATTTTTAAAGGACCATTCGTTCCTAAGGGGTAGACCTGATCTCTGCAGTTTGAAGGCCACAGCTACCCCATAAGAAAACTGGCCTTTTAAAATGTAAAGGAATGATATACCACTAATCAGCTGGGACCCTTCCTTTCTCTCCCACCTTCCCACATATTAAGAGTCTGGAAGGGCATGATTAAGTCTGAAAAAATATTGGAAGTATTATTCTAATAGCCCCAAAACACCAACAATATCCCCAATATTTTATTAAAATGATACTAATGCCATTACTAATTTTTCAGTATGGAATAAAACCAGTATTTTTTTCATGCATACATCTTTAATACTTACATCTAGCCACAGTGAGAAAGCAGACCTATTTGAATCAAGTTACTACCTCAACGAAAAGGCATGAATGTGTAGCATCATTTTACAGCTTGTGAATGAACAAAAGGAAAGGCGAGAAGAATTATCTCTTTGGCTTCTGAGGAACAGTACAGTTATTTCTATCAGTCATTCTATTATTTCGTCCAAAGGTAAGGTTGAGAAAGAGGTAAGAATCCTAACAGAAAAATACTCTCCGGCACCAGTATCTGATGTATCTTCATATGCAGTTTTACAGTTCTTTACTGGAGATGCCAGTATAATATAGTGTAAATGCTAGTTAGTGGAGTTTGTTTGATCCTTAATAGAAAGTAATACCTACTGTGACCAGAATGGTATCTTGTTCTATCACAGAAATACTTATTTTGGATGCTGTGGGCCAGTAATTATGCATTCAGGGAATACTTTATGGGGAGCGCTGCTTCAGCTGCAAATATCCAGAATGCCAAGTGCTAGATAAAGGTTAAGCCAGAAGTGCCTGGCAATATTTAGCCCTCTAAAAATAGGCCTGGCCTTCGCATACCAATACCATGTTATATCATTTTTCTCCACATTTCACTGTGACTGAGCACGAATAGAGCATGTAGCACAAAGAGGAAGAGGGAACCCTCCAGGGAGGCAATAGAAGCTTGTAGCTTCCTAGTCTAGGCAGACTCATTGGTCATTGCTTTTTAAATAGATTCTCATTTGTTTTGTGAGACGACTTTGATGAGATGGTGAAAGGAATTCCAAGATCTCAGAACGCTCACTTGCATGTCCAGAGTAGGAGAGGGGAAATTTGGGGGTGGGGGGCTAAATTAAGGGCAAGTCTATAATGTTATACCCATGATGACAATTTTGAATTATCTCCCCCTGAGAACTATGCAACCAAGGTTTAACCCAAAAGAACAAGGCAAGTTGATGAAACATGAAGACAACAGGTTCAGGAGATGAAAAGGGTGAAATAGACACATCTTGGAAGAAAAACAAGAGCTACATGGAAGAACTGGAATGCAGTTTTGGAAGTGGCAGAAGGTAGATCTGAGAGAAACTGAAATGTGGACACTGGTGCATTTTCTCCTATTCCATCTGAGAACATCCAAGCAGACTGAACTGAGAACAGCAATTCTGCATTTCCACAGCAAGCAGATTGTCAGTGGCACTTGTTTGTAAACAAAACTAGTTCTCAGGGGTAACAGAAGAGAGGTTCCTAACTGACCACTAGATTCACGCCACTAAACAAAGTGATTCCTCCCACCACCCAACAAGTGCAAACATGTGTCAAGTTCTGGCTTGTCTTGAATATATGCAAAGCTGTGAGTCACACAAACACAGAATCTAGACTCTGGGGCAGCAACTGGAAATTTTAGCACTGTGCTCTTGCTAGACCAGGGGTAGGGAACCTGCGGCTCTCCAGATGTTCAGGAACTACAATTCCCATCAGCCTCTGTCAGCATGGCCAATTGGCCTTGCTGGTAAGAACTGATAGGGAAACCTGGCTGAACATCTGAGCTGTTCAATATGGGCTAAACACATTTCTGATGTTCAAGTTGTAAAGTTTACTATTTGCAAACAATGTGGACCTCATAAAACCTATGAACCCTTTTTTCCATTATCCCAAATCTCAAAATCAGGAAAAGTACACAAGAATGGCTCGACAGGATTAATCAACATATAAGTGCTGCATGTTTAATGTAGAATTTCTTCCTATGGGGAGAAGGAACCACTCTTTCTCTTCCTGCCTAGAGCTCCCGAGAGGACATCCAAGAGTCAGGATTGACACTTGCCCTTTTTGGAGGGAAAAATGTACCAGTCCTGAGTAACAGGACATGAATCTCAGGCCTTTCTTTCTTAAAGTTCAGCATACATTTTCCAGAGGTGCTCAGGAAGGAAGCTTTTGTGGATAGAAAAGTGTGCCCTCATTAAAAAAAAAAGCATGGGTTTGCTGGCTTGATTTAGGACCTGGCCCCTGGACCAAGGAAAACAGATAACCCAGGGACTGATTTAAAGTAGTCAGATTAAATCATATTTTTTTAACCTGGCTTCTTTGTATTTTATTAGTCCAGGGGATATTCTATCAGACAAAAGTTTAGATCAACTGTTCACTGTTTTGATAACTGCAAACTATTGCCTGTTTGAATTTTTTTTGTTTTTGTTTTTCTGTGAAATATAATCCTTCAGTACATATCATTTAAAAAAAAAACTCTACTGGGATATTTACATCTCAAGATCAGCTGAATGTCTAGGCAGCACCCCTTGAGTTATAAAAGGTGAATTAGAGAGGAAATAGGGATGACCTAGGTCCCTCCATAAATTAGGAAAATTCTCCCAAACCAGGTTGGTAGCAGCAAGTACTTGGCCCATTCCATATATATATATGAGAATGAACACCATACATAAACAAACAGTGAACCAGTCTTAGAAATCTGGCAGGCATCCTCCACACCTGATTGACCTACACTGACTCTGAAGATGAGAGTTACAAGTTTAGCTGACATTCACCTCCAGTTGCTGGCAACAATACCATCAGTCATTAAATTTGTCTAATCCTTTAAAAAGTCATCTATCCTAGAGACCTTAACATCTCATGGCATTTCATTCCATAAGTTAATTACTTGTCAAAGTAGTAGTTCCAACAAAACAAATAAAGAAAAAGGTATATGGTTTCAACATGTATATATTAGTCTAGATAAAAGGGTGGGGGAGGGGGGGCTGCATCACACACAGTTCAGTAACATGAGCATCAAAACATATATTGAGATCTTTGCTTGATCTGAGAATCTACTTAGGTGTGGGGGCTTTACACATTACACATAACAGAATCCAGTGGATTAAAGTGTTATTTTGCTAAAACTTTCAAACAAGAAGATCAAATTTATAATTCTGAAAGAAGAAACGGAGGTTTGATATCTGAAGATCAGGCAATCTTCACACCTTGATACTAGATGGGTTTGGTTTCAGATGGTGATGGGCCCAACACATTAAAAGGGAAAAATATTAGACCTTTTTCCTGCACAGAATAGCTTGCTGGTGAGGTATGCCGACGAACCAGTCCCTTCGGGACAACTGCAACCCCATCCACAACAGGAGACATCCCAATGCCTGGATCAAACGTTCTGCCCACCATTTTGTCAGATGGAGCTCTTGAGAATGGGAGCAGAAGCACAGAGACAAGCTGCAGAGCTGGGGAAGGGCCTGGAGAGGAGGCTAGCAGAAGCAATGAGTCCATGTAGGTAGAAAGGACATGCTCCAGCATGGTAGACGAGATCAAATCTAAAGGGCACATTAGGGACTGTTCCAACAGAGGCAAACTTGAAAGTTACTGGATGACATATCTGCCCTTGACCCATTTCAATCCAGTTTCAGTCCTCAGTCCTCAGCTTTAGTTACACTGGTGGATGATCTTTGTTTAAAATTGCAATGTTGACAGTAAACCCTGTTGACAGTGTTAGATTTTTCAGCGGCCTTTGACACACTTCACCACTGTATTGGTATTTAGTGACTGGAATATGGAGTGAGCATTAAAGGAACTACACTTCAGTGGCTTTGTTCTCTTCTGTCCAACTGGGCCCAAACCATTTCCACTAGAGGTGCAGAATCAATTGGATGGGATTTCTTCTGTGGAGTGCCATAGGGTTCTGTTCTCTCACCCATGCTCTTTAATTTGAGGCCAGTGAATGGTATCATCTAGAACTTTGGGTTTGATATCATTTAAAGGTCACTAAAATGCAGGGGATGCCTAATTCTTTATTTTGGTATCCAAAGCCTTCCAATGCATTCATCTCAGTTCTGAGTTTGTGTTCTGAGGACCTGGTCAGGTGGCTAAGGCAGGACAAGCTGAAGCTGAATCCAGGCAAAACAGAGGTAATGGTGTGAAATAGGTTGATGCTTTAGGCATAGATGTCAAACTCGCGGCCCTCCAGATGTTATGGACTACAGTTTCCATCATCCCCTGCCAGCATCATGTTGACAGGGGATGATGAGGAACGCTATAATCCTCTTTATCGGAGCGCTTATGGTCTACCACCTAGAGGAACTTCTGGATCCAAGTGGAGTTGGCTTTTGTAGAGAACTTGAGGTGCTCATTCTTTTCATCATTCTGAGACTTCAATAAATTGTTTTACCCCATTTGTCCCAGAAACATTTCATTTTTCTTTTAATCCAGCATATCTGAAAACCCTTTTACGACAATTCTTTTGGCTGAAACCGTTCAAAGCTGGCTTCCCTTGCAGCACAGAGTTCTTGAAACATTTTAAATTTCCCACCGAAAAGCCAGCCCATTTCTCGTTCAACTTTTCCTTGGAGCCTGGCCTCCCATTTTTTTCTGTTCCTCGCCTCACCCCTTTCTTCCTCATCTCTTGGTTTTCATTATTTCATGCATTTTATATTTTTTGGCTGTTTTTCTCACTCCCTCTTGCGTTTTCTCTTACACACAGGTAAATTTACTCATCCACAATTACATTCACAAATCTACAATTAAATCCAGAATTACATGAAGCTATGATTCAACAGATTGATAAGGCATCAAATCAATAGATCAACAAAAAGAATTAAACATTTGGAGGAGGTCAGCACAGACCAACATTGTGGTAAAGAGAGGGATTGAAAACATTCTGGAGATGTTCTAAATCAGGGGTAGGGAACCTGTGGCTCTCCAGATGTTCAGGAACTACAATTCCCATCAGCCCCTACCAGCATGGCCAATTGGCCATGCTGACAGAAAAGTGGGAGTGGATTCCTGGTTCAATTTATCTGAAGCTTACAGGTCCTGTTCTAAATTATTTTGTGAGAAAAAGGCCATGGATTCCATCTTCTGTTTGAAAAACAGTAACTGAGAGCACCTTCTACCAGCTGTATCTGGTTCTCAAGTTTCTCCTTTCACAGATTTGTAACCTCAAAATTGGATTGCTGTCACATGCTATACATTGGCCTGCCCTTGAAGACAACCCAGAAACCTAAGCTGGTCCAGAATGCAGCAGGCTGATTATGATCAAGAGCTAGCCAATGGGAACATGTTACCCATTTTGAAACACCATTTTGTTTCCCAGCTGGCTTCTAAGTGCTGACCTTTAAACCCTTCTTGGCATGAGACCCATGTATCTGAAGAACTGTCACTTTCTACATGTTTCTATTCACCAACTGAGGTCTTCAGACTTCCACCCACGGGCTGATCCAACACATGAGGGGGGTGGGTGGGCATGGTTGTATCAACTGGAATCCAAACCTTTCCCATCATAGCTACCAGTGATGGAACAGACTCCCTGAAGAGGTGAGAGGGGGCTTCACTGGAGACATTCAGGAGGTATTGCAAGGCTTGCCTGTTTCCCCAGGCTTTTGTTAGGATATGAACAGTATACAACTTTGTGGGGAGAAAGAGACATTCACTTGTCTTAATTTGTAATCTTGTGAGTTTTTTTTACCTTGAGCCAAGAAGCCAGGTGCAATAAAATTAATTAAAAAATTCACTTAGCTCAACCTTACATGATTTTTTTCTTGCTTTACTGGTCTGTGATATACTATGACAATACTGGACAATACAGACAAGGCAAAATCTCCCTTTTACCAGCCAAAATTCCTTCCGCCTTTGGTGCTTAATCCTTCTACTATTTGTAGAACTATGCCCACAATGATATTGCCTTCTAGTGTTTCCTCTTCAGTCATCTCTTACAATTACCCAGTCATTAGGGAAGGTTTCTTTAATATGTTCTGAATTCACCGAACTTCAGTGCTATCTTTCTAATGCTCAAAAGTTAACACATCATCCCGAAGGTATGCTAACTGACCCCCTATGAGAACACCAGAATATTTCTGAACAACTAAATGAACATTACCTCCCAGCTTTGTGCCAACATTTCCAACATGGAAAATCTGAGCTAAAACAAGTAACATTAAATTAAATAATGCAAAGATGTGCGATTATTCTCACTCACATACAAATTAAATTGCAATGGTGTAAGAGACAGGATCCCCAGCCTTGTGCCAGTGGTCACCATGGTGCCTTTCAACACCTTTTCTGGTACCCACAAAGTGTTTTCAGGAAGTGAGTGGGGCCAAATAGGGCTTTTCCCCAGCAAGATTTCTGATTGTGCAGGTTTTTTTAAACATTGCTTTAGCAGCAGCACAAAGGTCGATACTGTACTACTGAAGATAAGCTGTAGCAATCATGTTGTGGCTGGCTCTGCCATCCTGTGACAGCCATTTTGTGGCCACGCCTACCATGCTGTATCAGAATTACAATTATGAATGTATGCTCAAAAAAGTTGGGTATAAAATAACAAAAACAACTATATTATAATACCTTTTTGTTGGGAATTTGTTATTGTATTATGAATTTTGTTTAAGGACTAACATATTGGCTACCTACTATATTTTATTTAGGTGTAACTGGGAAATGATTTGCTGTGCACAATCTCAGAGCGCACTCCCAAAACACTGTACTCAATAAGGCTTACTTACAGGAACAACTGCAGCCTTATAGTGAGATCCTAGGAGTTACACCCTTCACTGACTTCAAAGGATGAAAGATTTAGCAGGATATAACTCCATTCAGAAATTCACAGTTATTGGATCACAATCTGGCCATAGGTGTCAGACTTACTGCAAAAACAATAAAGGTGGCAAGTATACAGCAAAGTAAACAAACAAAACAGAGGAAGAAAAAGTATTCCAGAGTTTTCACATGACAAACAAAAATCCCAAATCTAACTAGTTTACAGTGTACTATGTGCAATATAGTGTCACCTTGAACTATGAGGACAGGCAGGGTATAAATATTCTAATAAATAAGTAAAATAAAAGTCAGCTGAAACCCTTTGTTCTCAAATATTTCATTTACGGTGTGATGGTCATGCTGCACTGAATGATAATACCCCATGTCACCTGGATATACATTATTCTGCTGTTGTGTAAAAGAGTTTAAGAGGCATGTAAAATATTTGTTCTATTCAAGATTCAGTAATAGAGGCCTCCAGTAATGGGAGCCTCCAGAAAAAAATTGGTGCAGACTTGTTAGACTTATCTTTGAAGATAAGAACCTTTTTCAAGACGGTTAATGCTTTGCAAAAAAGAGAAAGAGGTTTATTTGCCCATTATGTGGCTGAGCCCCTACTCCTCTTGGCCTGCATTTTCCCAATGATTACACCAGTGCCAGAGGGCTCAGTGTGACTTCAGAGCACCACTAGACAGTCCCTGGACTCAGTAAGGATATAACAGGGGAAAGGAGAGATCTTCACACAAATTGGGATGAGTCTGAGTTCCTGGATAAAACTGTTCAATGCTGAATGCTCCATTTTTTGAAAAACCAGTTCTGCTTTCCCAGGAATGACTTTGTTTTCTAAAAACAACAAAACACTCAAACTACAGTTTTCATTGTGCAGCAACAACAGAAAAGCCACAAATAATGAACAGCTGCAGAGTCAAGGCAACATTTTCCAGTTCAGATGTGGAACAAGAGTTACATTTAATGGTTTAGATCATCACTGTATTGTAACAATAGCACATTACCCCTGCTAGTACAGGACCAGGGTGAGCACAGAGATACTGGCACTGTATTTTGTTCCACTGTTTGGGCACCAGGAAGAAGCAAACACCATACACACACAATGAGACACTAAGTTGTTGTTTGTCAGGGTCATCTTGTCTCTCATGCAAATAACTTGAAAATATTATCTTTTTGCCTACCCCTGTCTTGGGGGCGGGGGGGGAGGACTGTCTCAAGGGATTTAAAATGAAAACTGCCTAGATAAACAACACAGAAGTGCACTGGAAAAATTACTTCCAGCTTGATCACATGTCAAACAAGATAAGGGTCACATTTTGCAAACTACACTACACCACTTGAAGGAGGTCAGGCAATTTGGGCACATCCCCCTATGGCGTACAACTAGACAAATCTGGTCATATTCTCAGAAACCTGGGTTTATTCACATATTATACTTTCAAGAGCTAGCACAAGTTATTCTTTGCAAGGTATGTAATATTGATCACTAACATACCACAATAAAGGGAAGAGACAGCAGCTCAGTTTTACAAATTCACACAATGACATGTGATGTAGGAACGTACAGAAAGCATTCCCAGGAACCATGCAAAACAACAACAACAACAAAAATAAACATGCAGAGAAGCCCACAGGGTTATCTTACTTTAGCTTTTAAAATCAATCCTTTCTGAGGAATTAAACAGGACTGTAAGCACATTAAAGCCCAGGCTAGCCTGATCTCATCAGATCTTGGAAGCAAAGCAGGGTCAGCCTTCATCAATATTTAGATGGAAGACCACCAAGAAGTCCAGGATTGCCATGAATAGGAAGGCAATGGCAAACTTCTTCTGAACATCACCTTCCTTGAAAGCTGTCACCATAGCTTGACTTGACAGCAAAAAAAACCCACATTAAAAATATGTTCACCCTTCATAACCTAATAACACCAAAGCTGATCACAAAGTGCATCACATTTACCTCACGCAACTCAGACATTTAAGGAGAGGGGCTTGCATACATGCCAAAAAATCACATACAGAAGATCTCATGAGCAATTTCCAGCATCTCCAATTAAAATGTGCGATGTGAGAGACCTCAGCCCTGAGACCATGGAAAGCCACTGACACTCAGGAAAGTGAACAATATGGATCTTGACAGTCAAGAGCTTCGTGTACTCATGTGATGTTCAAATACACACAGAATCGCTTGCTTGGCAATGAATTGTAAGAAACAGATTCTTTTCTAATTATTTGTTGGTCAGACAACTGCAAAGCAGAAACCTGAATCATAAGTATTTGATGAGAAGTCAGAATTAAAGTAGGCCCAGGGCTGCTACACACTGGAAGGAGGAGGAGGAGATATGAACAGAAACTTACAACAGCAGCCAGGTATCCTCCACATCATTTTAATTTGGGCCTCAGATTTGAAACATTGCTATCACAAGGCTGTATCCATACCATCATGTTTTCTACAAAGGGTGATTATGGCAAGTTTCCCACTAAAGGGTCCTTATTCCACACATTTTGTGGGGCTTTTCGTTTGTACAATCTTAAAG
Organism: Sphaerodactylus townsendi; assembly: GCF_021028975.2. Lineage (NCBI taxonomy): Eukaryota > Metazoa > Chordata > Lepidosauria > Squamata > Sphaerodactylidae > Sphaerodactylus > Sphaerodactylus townsendi. Next base: position 93,175,531 of record NC_059428.1, read on the forward strand.
GGAGGGGGGATCATGGGAGATTCTTCAGTGGCAGGGCTACACTCTGGCTTTCTCCCCACCAGCACCTTTTTGTCCCTTTTACAGGGTTTTATTCTTTTCTTTTCTTTTTTGTTCCCGATTGAGCTACTATTTTTCTTTGACTGCAACTCAGCTGTAAATTGGAAAATGGAGCCTGGCCTAGAGGGGACAAAAATTCTTGTTGCTTTAGCACTTCAGCAGCAACATAACAAATTCCAAGGGACGATGGGGGTGGAAGGGACAACACATGGCCAAGAAATGGTTTCATGTAGACGATCCATTCCAGCCCACCTCCACCCCTTTCCTATTGCTTCCACAGAAGGCAGCCATACCGTTCCATCATGTGGAATATCCCTAATCTTGTAACAAGAGTTCAGACAGGCAATTTACTCCAAAAAGAAACCTACATTGCAGTTTAATCTAGGAATTACATTTATTTTCTTCAAGTAAGGCTTATAAATGCAAGATGCATTATTTGAACATTTTATAAGCAAAATGTTACTAAAATACATAATCCTTTCCAATACCACTACATCAGCTTAGGCTCTTGATTATTTTTTTAATGCAGTAAAACCCGCGTGACCAAACTAAGGCTATCTGACTTTGGTCACGTAATGAGAAGACAAGAGTCACTGGAAGAGAGAATCATGCTAGGAAAAGTTGGATGCACCAGGAAAAAGGAAGACCCAACATGAGATGGATTAATTCAATCAAGAAAGCCATAGCCTTCAATCTGCTAAACCTGAGAAAGGGTGTTAATAACAGGATGTTTTTGGAACTGTTATTAGGTTTGCCGTAAATCAGAAGAGACTTGATGGCACAACGTACACACGCAAAACCCACATGCCAATCTAGGGATGCTTGTGTAAGTGGCATATCCCTGAAGATTTCTTAACTAGTCATGGCTTTGAGCCCAGTAGACATTATAGTAAATTGAAAAAGCTACTTACTGCGACATGAGCACCAGGAGTTTCATGGCTTGAACTGCTACTTCATGGTCCTTGTCCAGTGTCATGGACATAATTCGATCCTAATAGATGTAAAATAATGAAGGAGATATAGTATGTTCAGTTCTGAAAGACTCTGCTACAGGAATTTGTGCTTTACAATCTAAGACTGATTGCAGAAACACTTTGAGGCTGTAAGTTTATAAAGGTAGGATAAAGTTCCAAGTACAGATGTTTGCAATGAAACATTCACAGAAATAAAAAGCAATAAAGATGAAATGTAAAAAAAAAGGGCATTGCAGAATCTTATTTCAAAAACACATATGGCATTGTGTTTCGTACCTTATACCACCTGGCTATTTTAGCTCAAGTGATGAAGGCTACATTGCAATAGATGGCCTGTAGCACCCCCTGCAGGTTTTAGTGCCAAACATTCTCCAGCACAGAGCCCTCAAAGAAATAATTCTCAAATAGAAGAAACCTGCTTACTGCATGGGTAGTTGTCAAAAATAACATTGAAAGGCCACATTCCCTTAACTGGTGGAACCACTTGCAAAGAGAACTGGGAACTGTCATCTCTAGTTTGTTCGTTTTTTACCTAAGAGCTCGATAGCCTTCAGAAAGCAAGCTTCTATTTCCAATTCAAAAATTATATAAAAGTTGAATATGAGCTAGCTCCAAAAATACAGTAGTATGGAGGAGGTACTTGGCAGAGGAACATCTTCCTCAGACTACCCCTTTCCCCAGCAACTCCCGGAGATCTTTTCAAAGCAACGCTCAGCAGTCCTTATGAACAACTTGGCACCAGGAGATCCTAGGGAGATGCTCAAAAAGAAGAAAGATTTGCTTCTGTGAGCAAAGTTATTTTTAAAAAATTTCTGGATTTCTATCATATTTTAATTGTTTAAGTTTGGTGTTCTCCAAAACAAGCAAGATTGAAGTAGGACATACATACAAATGTTTTCACTAAATAAATGTCCTTTTACTCCCCATTAAGAGTCACAATTCATGAACGAAAATCCACTGAAAATTCTAGAATAGAATTTTCATCATGGTAAATGTTGGCTATCTCTGTTATAAAAACAGAACTAATTAAACCTTGTCTCACTGAAAGAAAGAACCTCAAAGCTGAATGAATCCACAGTCACTTCCTGGATCTTCTTGAAGTGAAATGTTCTGCTGCAATCCTAGTGCCTGCACAGTCTCCCCCACCTCCGATTCTTCAGTAGGATTTTAAAAGTTATTTTAACTGCCGCTTGTACTGCTTGAGTCAGAACCTATATTCTGTGTACCCTTAAACTTGTAACCTTGATAAAAGAACATTTTTAGTGCCTCTAGCGATTATTAGTAGAACTTGCCTTTTGCTCCCACTGTTCTGCGTCAGCCTGATAGTACCTTTCCATTTTCTTAAGACCTTTTCTTCCTAAGATCTGATAAGATGTATTGTCGAAGGCTTTCACGGCCGGAATCACTTGGGTGCTGTGTGAAGGCACTTTAACATACAGCCCGGAAACCACACAGCACCCATCTGATAAGATCTTTTCAATTCTATGCAGAGTTAATCCAATCTAAGATCATTCGCTTCAATGGGTTTAGACTGGGACTGAGATTGGAATAACCTGGCATAGGATTGCACTGTTAGTATTCAATCTGTTTAGTTTAGAGGACTGAAGATACATGTAGGATTATGAGATATTTTGGATGGGTCCAGTCAAACCTTCCAACCAAACTGGCAAAACCAGCGGCACCCTAACTATTTAGCAAAACATGTTACGGTACAATGTAAACCAATATAAAATCCTTCCTACGTACAGGAATTAAATAAGGTCTGTTTTAGAATCAGTCAGCATAACATTCTCCATGACCAGGTCTTGGATGTGAGCTTAACAGCACTATCCAGAGGGGGAAGCTGAATTTGCCAGTGGGAGCAGTGCACAACCACACCGGCAATTGGCCCTCCCCGGGGAACTTGCCCTGGTGGAGGGATGAATCCACCATACGTGCAGATACTGCCACCCTCACCGGTGGTGGGGCGGGGGGGAGGCAGTGCAGGGGCATTGCCAGGGAAGGATTTAACATTGGCCTCATTGCACCGACAGCCAGGGATACAGACTTACACCACCAAAAATGTGGCATAAGTCTATTCAGGCAATGATGGCTTCTCGGTGGCAAGGAGGCTTTTCAGCTTTTGAAGCCTCCCCACACCACTGGGAAACCTCCTTAGGGTTGGCAGGGTGGCTCGCATCCAAGACCTGGTCATGGAGAATGTTATGTTGACTGATTCCAAAACACATGGGGCTGTGAGAACAGGCAACCACTAAACTTCATCATTTAAAGACTGAAGCTTCTACCCACCTACCTTCTAACATTTCTCAACTGAACCTGGAGAGATACTGGATCCCAGTGCTGTTTGGAGAATAATCAGCCTCCTTGGCCAATCCATTAATCTTTGGGAACTGCTAACTCCCACTTACCTTGAACCGGCTATTGAAGAGATCCATTTTAGAAACAAGCTTCTTTTGGTCATATATTCCCTGCAGTCCGTGAAGGCACTTTAACCGCACTTCAGGTTGCTGCAAGAAAGGAAAGAACATGGCAAAAATGACTGAGCGCACCAATAAGGCTATGTGACAAATCAATATTACTCAGCAGATAATATGGTGTTGGAACATCTGCATACCAGATCCTTGTGAAAATGGTTTAATATTACCACCTTTATAAAATAAATAAAAAGCATTTTAAATATAACTTCACAGTTATTATTCATTTACTGTGAGGCATCTAACAGCCACACTGAAGCACTTTTGAGGCACCTCTGTAACATATGAGAGCACAAGATAGCCAAAGAAAAGCCATCTTACATATATTTAAACCAAAATCCAGTCCTTGTGAAAATAATTTTGAATGTAAGGTATGTCTGAAGTGCTTAAAGTAATGATACCCTCAATCTCAAGGCTTGCTCCACATAATTCTAACATTCAATTCAGAACTGCATTTTTGGAGCAAAATAAAACAGCTGTGGAAAAAACAAGTTAATACTTTGAACAATTGTCTTCAAACAAGGGTACAATATTTATTTCTATTTTTAATTAAGTATCCTGCCCTTTTCCAGCCCAAGGCTGGGCTCAGGGTGGCTGACAAATTTAAAATTATTCCATACATATGCAGTAACAATATATTTGATAAATAATTCAATAAACCTATTAAAAACCATCAGATATTGGTGAGAGATCACCCCATGTGGAACCCCACAAGTTAGGGGATATCACTGGGACGTCATCCCACCAAATGCCACCTGCTGTTCCTGCCACTGGAGAAATGAGGTCAGCCATTATAGGACCGTACTCTTAATCCCAGTGGCAGTGAGGCAGAGGATCAGAAGAGCATAATCAACCAAGTCAAATGCAACTGTTAGATCTAAGAGTAACAGCAGTACTGACCCACTACGATCAAGCTGGAGCCAGAGCTCCAGAACAATGTATGAATTAAAAATCACTTTATCATACAGACTCTGAATTTCAAAAACTTTTCACCAATTGTGAAAAAGAGAAAATAGGGGAAAAAGCTTACTTTATCATAGAGCATCCATCCAATGTATTTTAAGTAACTATCATTTAAGAACGTACGGGGATAAATTTTCATCCAGCTGCCCATTTCTTCTATACAAATAGCCCGGATCTCTGGAATAACATCGCTTCAAAATGACACAAATGAACAGTATTAATGGCCCTCTGAGACCTGATTCGCATTGTATATACATAATTCTATTTGTTACCACCTGATTAATCAATATGTGAACAGAGTATTGAAAAAAAACTGTTTGAGATAGTGGGACATAAAAGAACTGTTGGTAGTGAATGATGTGTAATGGCTTATTCACATACACAAGTCATGTTTTGATGCTGTAGGCATCAGGCAATCAACATGTATAATTAGCCTTAAGTCAAATATGGCAACAGTAACAGTTGGCCCCTATCATTACTGGCTCATGAGGTGATGTCACGTCATGACATTTACTAGGCAGACTACGTTTACAGGGTGGTTTGGCAAATATGACCTGTCATTCTATGTATCTCTGGGGGGACTATATCCCTGCAATGTCCAGGGTTGGATTAGAGACTTGTTCCAAGTTAATAAAGTTTCTTACCGATAGCGCTGCAAAAAGATCCCTTTGAAAATAGCATTCATCATATTCTCTATCTCCAGAGGCTTCTGTTCATACTGAAATTAGAAGTATTGAATGGTTCATTTCAAATAATGAAGGCTTGACTCAAATGCTGAATACCAATTCATTTTTCAAATGAAGGAATAACCAAAATTCAGGCAAGAAAGGAGTGAAAAGGAAGCTAGTAATGTTTTTCCCTTTCCTCAATAACTCATCCAGAATTATCAACTTCTTCAACATTGGGATTGATCGTAATTCATTGTGCCTTAATTTTCAGTTGTTAAACACACAGCAAAATAACTCCACCCATTTTTTTCATAGCTATGTGATATAATAATCTGCTTATAAAATCAGTTCAGTACCTCTAAAGGTCAGTAAAATTAAGGTCATTGAACAGAAGTAATATTGCGTTTCACCAAAATTACCTATATCCTTCTACAGTGCAGTCACTATCTTGGACAAATTTGATATATAGTTGTCAAATATGCAACCGACATAATATAGTTGTCAACCAACAATGCTCTCATGCTGAAAGCCTTGAGTGATCCATGAATATTTAACCAGTACTTCATGAGAACCCACCACCTCCAAAACAGACTATTCCACTGCTGAATATATCTTACTATTAGGAAATTTCTCTTAATATTTAGCCAAAACCTACTTCCCTGTAATTTCCACCAATTGGTTCAGGTCCTTCCTCTGGAACAAGAGAGAACAACTTTGCTCTATTTTCTTTGTGACAGCCCTCCAGATATTCAAACACATAAATTGTGTCTCCGTTCAGACTAAATATGCCCAGCTTTCCCAACCTTTCTTCACAGTACTTGGTTTTCAGACCCCACCCTATCCTAACAACCCTTGTCTGGAAATACTCTAGCTCACTGACATACTTCTCAATACAGCACACAGAACTGGATGCAGCACTGTGTGACCTGATCAGTACAGAACAGAGTGGAACCTTTACTTCCAGTGATCTGGACACCATGCTTCTGTTAATGCAGCCCAACACTGTGTTATCTTTTGTAGCAGCTGCAAGACACTACTGGCTCATGTTTGACTTGTGATCAACTAAGTGCAATCCTATGCAAAGATACTCCACTTTAAGTTCATTGGAATCAGTGAGATGAGACAGGTGATTCTAAATATATAGGAGCTATGCATTTTACAGACTAAAACAATTTTCCATCATAGTCTTTAATATTATGGTAGCATTAAACATAGTCAAGTCAGAACCATGCAGTGTCTGCTGTAATGCACACACAGTAAATTTTATATCATCATCACAGATTTCCAATGCCTAGTCACTAACAGCAGAATAAGGACTTTTAAGAGACCATCATTAATCTCCAAATAGAAGTGCATCATACCTCTTTTCTTTTTTTCTCTAGCTGGTCCAGTCTACTATTGGTCCTCTTGCCAGCAGTTCTGTTCTTCTCCACCTCGTATAATCTTTCAAGGTTCCTCTTACTTGCATCTAGACTGAGATTTAGATTAACGAGTGCCGTCAGAAGCTTCATAGCTGGGGTGGGAAAAAGAACAACTCAACATCAAATTCGATACTCAAATCGCACCATCCACGTTTTTAAAAAAAAATCAGTAATCTCTAGATTGTTATGATGTTACTGTACCATAGAATCTATTGCTATGATCTACTAATTCCTCTGAAGTCTCAGGGTTCCTTGTAAAAAGTAAGTTTTATCTCTTTTTGCTGTGCATTTGCATTAAACTCAATTATCAATTGGAAAGCCTCAACCAAGGGGGCAGGTGGCCAGCAGTGCCGACTCACCACTCCCATAGAGGCTTCCTGGAGGCTCAGGGAAGCTTCAAAAGCAAAAAAGCCTCCCTGCTGCCAAAAAGCCCCCACTGGGCTTAATAGACTTATGTCACTTTTTTGGGTAGTGCAAGTCTAAAGCCCCAGCCACTGGCGTAATAGGACTAATAGCTGGGAGGAAACTGACTAATGTTGGTTCCTCCTCTGGCCTGCCCCTGCTATGCCGCTGCCAGCGGTAGGGGCACTGAAATGTTGGTGTGGTTTTGGAACTGGGTCCCAGCACCAGGGAGGGCATCAGCAGCCGCACACTGGTAGAATTGCCCTGGCGGATTTGGGCCCTCTCTTTGGATGGGGTTGTCAGTGATGCACAAATTACACTCCAAGGAAGATGCACTCTGCAATGAAAGTTTACAAATACAGGTGTGCACAGGCATATATGACTGAACTGATTATAAGCACAGCTGGCGATTTACAAGATCACATTACACAACAGACAGCCACACACAAATAAGGAGCACTACCTCAAAAAGTTTAACACTCAGACATTTATCTATTTCACTGGTTTGAAACATCAGACTTATTTATTGCTGATCATATTTGCAGATACCTGCTAAAGTGCTGGTATGCCTGAATGCTCTCACTGTGGAATCTGCCAAACCTGTGAGCAGTGAGATGATGGTGTCCAACAAATAGCTGTCGCAGAGAATGCTGCACTGACACTGCTGTATTAGCACTTCCGTGAACTCACAAAAATTGGCTTTGAATTTCTTCCAGTAGGACCCTGGTCTGATGAGCGGATAATCTTCATTGTCCTGCATTGGGTGGGGAAAAACAAAAGCAGTCTTAACAGGAAAGCTTAAGCAAAGAATCATGGAAAACAGAGGGGCATTATGATATCAAATCCTTGCCCTACATCAAAACCAAAAAAAAAAAAAAGATCAGCAGTGCAATCCTAAGCACAGATACACCCTTCTAAGTCTTAGAGGGATGTTGCTTAGGACTGAACTGCAAGGCAACTTGAAGGCACTTGTGTACAAATACACTGGAGAGCACAAAACTGTGCAAGGAAAAATCAGAAGAATGCATTGCTGGCTACTGAAGATTAAAGGTGCTTTCACACATCCTGAATAATGCACCTTCCATACACCTTCAATACATTTTAATGATGGTTTGCAAGTGGATTTTGCTGTTTCACACAATAAAGTCCAACTGCAAAATGAATTGAAAGTTGATTATTGAAAGAGCTTTGTTTGGTATGTGAAAAAGTGCCCTTTTCTCCTACATGCCCTGGTTAAATCTAGATTAAATTACTGCAATGTGCTGTATGAGGACTGGCCTTGAAAAGTATTCAGAATCTTCAATTGGTGCAGAATGCTGCAACCAGGATGCTGACTGGAGTAAGTCATAGGGACCATATCCCTCCACTCTTGGCTCATCTACACTGTTTTCCCAATTTGCTTCCAGGCACAAATCAAAGTGAGGCCCATTATGCATAGAACGCTTGCCTCAGAACTCTTCAATGGGCTTGCAGAGGACTCTCCCCGCATTTCTCTGTTTACATGCGAGGAGGCATGCCCTCCTTTCCCTAGAGGTTTGTTTTTTTACAGAGAGCTCTCTAGGCCTGGTTCTCTTAACTCCATCCATCAAGTGATTCTTAGAGGCACAGATCGCCTTACAGCCAGTAGTCACAACTGCTGGCTTAGCACTTTAAGACGTACTTATGTCGATATTACTGTTCCAAACGTAACACACACACCCCCCAATGAAAGTGGCAAAGTAGGTATGCTTATCTTAGATTTGTTACGCTTTTAACATTTGTAAGCCACTTTGAGTCCTGTGTATCAGGAGAAAAGCAGAATATATATATGCTAAATAAGCATAAATACATAAATAAAAGTGATGAGTGAATCTATTCTAGCTGGATCCAAACTAGGCAGATACTGCAGCACTACCAGGTGTGCTCCTGGCTGCCAGTAGCCCTCCAAGACAGTGATAGGGAAGGAACTCTGTTGGCAAGTTAAATGCTTGCACCAAAATGGCAAAGGCTTGTCAGATACATAAAGATGTTTACCTTTTGTATATATCAACGCAAGACTTTTTAAATTAATGGAGCAAACGTCATTGATTATTCAAATGAATTTTTCATTGTAAATTCTGATACTGCAACTCTACTTTTGCTAAATAAGGTTTAGGCCTGGATGCGAAACAGCATCGGGATTCTATCTGTACAACCCTAAATTTTGAAGAAGAAAGGTATGATATGAATGAACAAACAAATGAATTAAACTTACCATATCCACTGGCCAGGTTACAGTCAAAATCCAGGGATAAGCCATGAACTTTTTATACTGCAATCCTGTTTCCTACAAAATAAAAAAGTTTTAAAAGAGTTTAAGTGATAACAGCTAATGCTGCATTCTGTTAATGGGTAAGTACATAAACACAGAGAGCCACAGGCTTCGTGGGCATCCAGAAGCTGGTGGAGATCCAAGAAGCATGGGCTTCTTTATTCAGAAATGAAGAAGCTCCATTAGCCCATCCTCACCAAATGTCCGTGGCAAATAATCTACAAGGAGTCATGCTCAAGCTGAAGTTCTGTGTATACACTAGAATGCCAGCGTGGCTTTGGATCAGAGTTCCCGAATGTTAGTTTTAAGTACTATGATACTAAAATCAGAAAAAAAGATATTTTGTTTAGTAAGTCCGCCATCACTGTATCAAATTCATTCTCACCATAATACACAGTGAAACACAATTATACCCTATCAGCATAGTATGCATCTCCCCATTCCCATTCCACTACACTGGTGGGGCAGGGAAATGCATTAAGACAAGGCCATTGGGACTGGTTTCATTATTTGCTATAGAAGGCAAAAGGATGAATGTGATACAGGATTGCTGTTTTTTGGCAGAAACACAGAAGTTATCATTAACATCTAGTTCAGCCCAGGGGCGTAACAAGGCAGCCCAGGGCAAACTGTAGCCCTGGGCAAAACCTGAGTTGGATCCCCCCCCCCCCCCATGGGCAGCCACTCCACCACGACCAAATTTCTTTTTGCACCAGGACATTGGTGCCTGCAGGGGGTGCATTTTTAGACATATCAGCACCAAACTTTCAGCATATCATCAGGAGACTGTACTTATGCTACTCCCCAAGTTTGGTGAGGTTTGGTTCAAGGAGTCCAAACTTATGGACTCCCAAAGGGGGTGCCCCATCCCCCATTGTTTCCAATGGGAGATAATAGGAGATGGGGGCTACAGTTTTGAGGGTCCATAATTTTGGCCCCCCTGAACCAAACTGCACCAAACTTGGGGGGTGCCATCATCTCCAGATGATACCCTGAAATTTTATCCTAGAAATTTGCCCAAGAATCTTTGTTCTGAATTGAGTTTTCTGCATTGCTGTCAATGGGGGTTGCAGGCTGCGGGGGGCACATTTCTGAAGGCACAGTCTCAAAACTTTCAGGGTCTCATCTGGACACTGCCCTAATGATACCCCCCAAATTTGGTGCAATTTGGTTCAGGGGGGCCAAAGTTATGGACCCTCAAAACTGTAGCCCCCAATCTCCTATTAGATCCCATTGGAAACAATGGGGGATAGGGGCACCCCATTTGGGAGTCCATAACTTTGGACTCCCTGAACCAAACCTCACCAAACTTGGGGGGTAGCATAATGACAGTCTCCTGATGATACGCTGAAATTTTGGTGCCACTAGCCTAAAAACTGTGCCCCCTGCAAACCAAAAATGGAAAACCACTAAAATACCCAAAAAGAACCCAGCTTTTTGATGCCCCCCCAAGGTGATGCCCTGAGCAAATGCCCACCTTGCCCAATGGGCATTACGCCAGTGGTTCAGCCTGAATCTAGTATGGGTACATACAGTTAAAGGCTTCCAGCTTAAAGAAGTCTTTATTGCATGGGATACAGGGGGTGATTTTCCTTTCAAATACCACATATGCAAGACAACCCTCAAAAGAATGTAGGATGGCTTTCTTTTAAAAAAGACAGTAATGCTTTCTAACGAAACAGTGACCCTCTAAGAAAGGGAAGCCATTCTGTGTTATACTTACTTCATCAAATGTCTCTGTCATTTTCTGCATCACATCACAGTTCTGAAAACTCTGGAACATCTCTGCAGTAACCATTCCTATGGAAACAACAATAAAAATGATGTGAACGGAGTACCAAACTAAACACAGGTATGACACTGTTGAAATAACTCTTGACTTTAAAATAACATCAGGACTGCAATGACACATATTCAGAAGTTCGAAAGCGAAGGAAAGTTGTTGGAGGAAAAAAATGTCAGTCAGTAGTACGACATCTGCTTTGCAAGCAAAAAGACCCAGGTACAATCCTCAGCTTTCCAAAGGACATGATAGTGCATTTATTTTAAAATTTATGCTGTTTAAATATACATTTATTCAAGTCTCACTGATCCTGACAAAAAGAGGATATAAAACTGAGTAAAATGTGCCCCTGAAGAAACATGGCCAGAGTAGTAGAAGAAGAAGAGTTTGGATTTATACTCCACCTTTCTCTCCTGTAAGGAGACTCAATGTGCCTCACAAACTCCTTTCCTTTCCTCTCCCCACAACAGACACCTTGTGAGGTGGGTGGGGCTGAGAGAGTTCCAAAGAACTGTGACTAGCCCAGGGGTAGGGAACCTGCGGCTCTCCAGATGTTCAGGAACTACAATTCCCATCAGCCTCTGTCAGCATGGCCAATTGGCCATGCTAGTAGGGGCTGATGGGAATTGTAGTTCCTGAACATCTGGAGAGCCACAGGTTCCCTACCCCTGGACTAGCCCAACGTCACCCAGCAGGAATGTAGGAGTACAGAAACACATCTGGCTCACCAGATAAGCCTCTGCCACTCAGGTGGAGGAGTTGGGAATCACACCCCAGATTAGAATCCACCTGCTCTCAGATTAGAATCCACCTGCTCTTAACAAGTTCACTATGCTGGCTCAGTGTTGTGCAATATCACATGTTCTTTTTGAACCCCCTGTTCTCAATTTCTCCTCTGCTTTAATTATAAGAAAGATCGGGCACTAATCCCATTAATTAATCAAAAGTGATTAATTCTAAAAGGCAGCAGACTTGTGTGTATCCTAACGTTCAGTGGAATATACTAGCAAACAAGGATCGCACCTAATTCCTCCTTCTCCCGGCACCTCACTGCCCCTTTAAAAGGTTGATGCTTGAGGATGCACAACCCATAGGGGCATAAATCCACTCAGACTGTACGGGAGGGAGGGGGAATGATTGAAATCGGCTTTCCTGCCTCTTCTAATCTTGGAGCTTCTGAAACTCTGTTCCAGGAAGAGGGAGAAGGGGCAAATTTTACCCATTATTCCTGATCTGCATCAAAATCCACAAGTGTCAGATGACCTCCAGCATCAGTTTTTCATAGATCAAAAGGAGCTGCTGAGGTAAAGGAATAGAGGGAAGAGCTGCATTGAACAGAACATTACACTGGCAGTGCTGCATACCATCAAGTATTTCTAATTTGCTACCCTTACCAAATGATGTTCGTTCATCCTTCATGTAATTCAATTCTGTATTATTTCTTAAAGGTCCAAAGATTAATACAATTTGTGAACTTCTATTTGTGAACAGTTTTTCTGGAATCTGAGGTTTATTCACTTACATGGACCCAACAGGAGGACACACACAAGATTCTGAATGGCCGGATCACTAGGAGCTACGCTGTTTGAAACGGGAGCTTAGACAGCTAGAGCGAGTGTGGAGGAAGTCTCGTGACGAGGCTGCGCGAACATCTTATAGGACGTTTATGAAGGCCTATGAGATGGCGACGAAGGAGGCGAAGAGAGTGTTCCTCTCTCGCGTCTGCTAGCTCTCGCCCAGCACAACTGTTCCGCATTATTCGATCCCTTACCTCTTTGTCAGAGGGTTCAAAAAATGATCAATTGGCTATTAGCTGTGAGGCATTTATGAGCTATTTTGCAGATAAAATCGCGTCGCTCCATGGGACCTCCTGCCACCACCTTGGAGACAATTAGTGAACTGGAGAGCTCCCTTGCCGTCTTTGGCTGTGTTTGGCCCAGTTTTCCCTGCTCTCTGAGGGGCCGATGTTGACAGAGCCCTAGCTGCTGTTAGACCTACCTACTTGTCCTCTGGATCCGTGCCCTTCCTGGCTTATTAAAGCATGTGGGAGAACTCACCATTTACCACCTGTTGACTATTATCAAGCGCTCCCTTGAGCAAGGTTTGTCGGTGGGTTGAAGGAGGCATGGTCGCCCACTCTTAAAAAAGACCGTCATTAGATCCCTAGTGATCCGGTAATTACCGCCCGTTTGAATCTTTCGTTTCTAGGGAAGGTAATTGAGAAGAGTAGTGTTGGAGCAACCGGGGGTTTTTCTGGAGGACGCGCCGACCTTTGATCCCTTCCAGTCCGGCTTCCGTGCTGGGCATGGAATGAGGAGACTGTTCTGCGTCGCCCGTCACAGATGCGGCTCCGTATGCAACTTGACCGGCGGTTGGCTGCTGGTGTTGTTGGATCTCGCGGCATGCTTGTTCGACCGATCTTTTTGACCCCACCGCCTGGCGTCTCCGGGGAGTGCGGGGTACTGTCCTTTAATGGATTGCCTCGTTCCTCGGGACGGAGTCAGCACAAGTGTGGTCGCGGGGATAACTTCCGGCGGTGCCAGCTTTATTGCGGTGTGTGCCTCAGGGGCTATTGTCCCCGCTGTTATTTAACATCTATATCACGACCCCTTGCTTCCAGCTGAGTGCAGACTTTGGGCTGGAGTACCATCAGTGGCATTTGGTAGGTAGCTCATTCTGTCGATGGAGGGGAGCAGAAACCGCCCTACAGCTCTACAGCATTGTTTGGAGGCGTTTGCTGGTTAGTTGATAGTGAGCAGGTTAAAAAACTGGAATCCAACAAGGACGGAAATCGCTGAGTTAGGAATTAGCGAGCGCTGGAGGGTTTCCAGCCACGCCCGGTGTGGGAGGGGGTCTCATTGGCACGGCCCCTCGGTCCATGAAGCCTGGGGTCCACCTGGATTAAAATCTCTCTTTCTTCTGGAGACCCAGGTGGCCCATGTAACCAGGGTTGCGTTTTCCATCTTCTCGCCAGGCCCGGCGGCTGGCCCCTTCCTCTCCCAGGCTGGATCTGGCCACAGTGATTCATGCAACGGTCCTCCAGATTAGACTATTACAACTCGGCTCATGCTGGCCTACCATCCTTTGAGAGGCTGATCCGAAACTGAAACTGGTCCCAGCATGCTTGTGACCCGGCTTTTGCTCCGCAGGCGGTGCCTTCCCTAGGGATCATATCGCGCCGTGTTGCAAATCGTGGGTTGCACTGGCTCCCCAGTTGAATTCTGAATGCGTCTTCAAGGTATTGGTGTTAGCCTTTAAAGACCACAGCGGTCCTGGGACCCTGTTACCTCAGGGACCGATCTGGCCCCATATGTGCCCGCATCGGTCAATCTTCATGCGGCAGGAGCCAATTTACTGGAGATCCCGCCCCCTCTACTTAGTCGCATTGGCCTCCCACTAGGGCCAGGGCTTTTCACGACCCTGGCCCCTGCCTGAATGGAATGCTCTCCCACCAACTGTGTCCAGACCCTCACGGGACCTCGCTTGAGTTCCACAGGGCCTGCAAGACCGAAAGTTATTCCGCCCGGAGCTTTTGGGGAGGCCGGCTGCTGATAGGTGCCCATTAACAGCTGAGATCCGCTTGTTCCCCTCTTAGAGGAGTTGAGGAGTTAATGGTGAGCGCCATCTATTTTAATTGATTATGAAATTTGGGCACGCTGCATTTTAACTGGATTTGAATTTTATTATTTTATTGTGTATTCGGCTTGTGTTATATTATGATGTAAACCGCCCACAAGGCCCTCTTGGGGAGGCGGTATAAAGAGATGGAACGTGAATAAATGAATAAATAAAAAATAAATAATGAGAAAACCATTCAAAGAATCAACACTGCCCCCAAAAAACTTTTATCCAATTCTCCCTCAGAAGAAAGGTGGCAAAAAGAAAAAGTTTTACCTTGGCAACCTGAGCACTGAATGAAGAAATTGATGAGGTCCAGAAGGGCCACATCTCGGTCTTTCTTATAAGCTTCAACCCAGTCGTCAACCACAAACTAAACCAAATGGCAAAAAAGACCAAAGATCAAAAAAATAGAAATACAACATGCCAATTGCTAGCAGCCTCTCACAATTTCATGTACAATAGCCTAGTCACTTCAGGAAGCCATCGTACCTGCATAGCTCTTTTGCCCATGCTAACCACCTCAAATAAGGTAACTGCTTCGACCACATCTCCATTGTGCGGCTGGTATGACCTTCTCCGACTGGAAGAGTTTCGTCTTCTGTTTTCACACTGCTCGTAGATTTTCCTTTTCCCTTGCTAAAGCAAGAAAGATAGAATGTATTCCTTGACAAACAAAGTAAGCGAGGAGACATAGGGTTTCATTCATTTGCTAGGTATATAATCCTTTCAAAATAACTGCAGCGGGAACAACATAATGAGGGGCATGTACTTGTGGCCCAGAAATAGACAGATGCTTAGCACAGAAGAGTGAGAATGAGCAGAATCTTACAAGTGGTTTCACTGGTCCAAAAGGGAGGAAAAGCCCCTTTTGACTCCCTCAAACAGGTAGGTCAGAGATCATGGGGCTCTTGTAGACCAAATGTCACAGGGCACAGAGGCAGCAGTGAGAAGGAAAATGAATAATCTCCTCTAAGAACCTCACTCTAGTAATCATCACACACATTTTACTTGATCAGCATGTATATGCTATGAAGAAAAAATACCAGCTACCGTAATATATGACATGGAGGGTACTGTCAAAGGCTTTCACAGCCAGAATCATTGGAGTATTGTGGGGTTTCCGGGCTGTATGGCCATGTTCTGGTAGCATTTTCTCCTGATGGTTCGCCTGCATTTGTGGCTGGCATCTTCAGAGGACCCTAATTTCTACTATTTCTTTTTTTTTAATTGTTTAATATATGCTGAAAAATAATTTTAAAAAATAAAAAAGATTTGCCAATTTTGAGTATTTACTATAGTAAATACATCTTATCACATGTTCAGAGCAATGAGACCTAGACAGACCCATTGGTTTATCACTTGTACAATTATGAAGCATAACAGAAACTTACAAAAGATTTAATACTGCCATTTCTCAAACAGTTGCCATTTTGAGCAGTGGATTCAGGCACAGATTCCTCATGGATCCCATTTTCTCTGAGTCATTAAAAATGGAGAGAGAAAAAGATGTGAACAATAGGAGTAATATATTTTGAGGTGTATATACTTAAAATAACTGATACTTCAATTCTGTTCTACAGACCAAATTGCTGATTAAACCAATTCAAACATAGGGGGGGGGGGGGCTAAATACCAGAGCTAATATCTTCTCAATCCAAGACTTCCTATGTTCATCAAACAGTGGCACTAATATTAATTATCACATGTAAGATAAAGCTGAAGTTATACACTTGGGCTAAGTTCAAACATAATGAAGCAAAATGTATGACTGTGTGAACAACCTGGTGAATCCTGAGACTTGCATGCTCCCTCCCTATTTGCATGCTACCAGATCATTAGATCTTCACTTCTAAACTAGAGTTTCCCTATACAGCCAAAACAGAAAACAATAGTTTTTTCGCAAGATTCTAGTGGCCCAGTCAGGAGGGGGTGAATCACCACTTGGATGCAGTGGAGGGTCACACCAGCATGTTTGCCCTCTCTGCCAGCATAAGGTCTACCCTTACTGGTGGAGAGGGCAAGGACACCAATGTCCAGGTGCTCCACAGCTCCATGGTGGTAAAACCTGGAAGTGAGTACTGCTACAGAGCTACACAAGCGTCCAACTGGGTGCTGGTGCGGGGGGAGGGCAGACTAGGGTGTTCCTGGGGGTGGAGCTGACCGTAGGGTTTTTTAAGTTTCTGCAGCCTCCTGAAAGCCCTTTGGAGGTGAAGCGGCGGTGCAGCGGCAATGCCATCCCCAGCCACCAGGGACTTACGGATTGGGTTTTAAACAACCAAATTAAAATGTTGTGACACAAAGACATTTGTCTGTGTCAGGTGTAAAGCCTGTTAGCTGATGTGCTCATTCCAATTCACGTGAGATCCAAATTCAAGAACCTGGAAAAACTGGATTTTACTTCAAGTTTTCCTGAACTCCATAAGGCCTCAATTGTACTTCATGTATGAGAGAGAGGAAGCAAAGCGGAAAGAGTAAGGGGAACACAGCTATAAATAGTGTTCACACTGAGAAACTTCTTTTTGTTGTGGCATCTGAATGCAGTCAGTTACTTATTCCCAGCATGGAATCCTGGTTTACAGAGATCGCAGAAAGCACTGTTTGCTTATTCAGACATCTGCTCAATATGGTTTAGCAATAAAAAAGGAAATAACTCATTAGATTGCCAGGGAAAGGGAAGCAGGGAAGCTTATACAAGAAGTAGCAAACTGCAGTTTTGCTGTTATTTCATGTTGGAACCAAGCTAACACGAGACAGAACTGGACACAAAAGGAGATGCAAGAGTAGTTTTCAGACTTTTAAAAAAACTGAAATGTAGCTGCAGTAGACTGTAATTGGCAACTGAAGAGCAGCTATTTTCTCTGCACAAAACTCATCCCCCGACTACTTTTCTCTCCAGAAGTAGAAAGACTGGTGACCCCCTCCCTTCTTCTCCATATGTAAGAAACAGATGGCAGAAAGAGGAAAGGTGTGACCACCTCTCCACTACAACTACTTGACTGCAGCCTCTCGTGACATTTTTTCATGTACATGGTTCCTCAGTCAGGAAACTCTGCATGCACTTCCTATGTAATATCTAGTTTGTCCCATGCACTAAATCATCTCAGCAAAGACCTTCTGAAATCTAGTGTATTTTTACTTGTTCATACAACAGTGTTTTTTAAAATAAAAATTACACTAATGTTGTAGTACCATACAGAATAAAACATAGGGTTTAAAAAAATACTACATTAATCTTCTATGCAATTTTTCCAAATTCTTGCTTTTAGGCACCATAGACTAGTACAGTGCAGCTTACCAGTTCAGGCTTGCGCTATGCATGATAACACAAGAAGTGGAATATCCAAGCACAGCCTGCCTCACCCAAATTTATACAGATGCTTACTAATTATGAAACTCGTTTTCACACTAGATTTTCCCACGTCTTCCCACATACCCCGTAGCAATTCCCAGTGCCTCCAGACAAAAAGTGCTTACATAAAGTTTTTTGCTGCTGAAATAAATTCAAAAGAAACAACAGATTTCATCCCTAGTATGTCTGGTTCAAGGTGGTCTGAAAAAGGTCTCTGACAGATCTTGAAATGCAGTTGCCAGTCGCACCAGACATCAAGTCAGATATTACTGGCTTAACACATTGCTATAAAACATCACATTATGTCCAGCTGTTATGGGTATAAATAAAAGGTTTAAACGTTAAATATTTTCATGTGTGTAGCTGTATTGGTCTGCAGCACAATGATATATGAATCCAGTAGCACCTTAAAGACCAGCATTTCCAGTCAAACTCCCGTCATCCCTGGAAATCTCATTAGTCTCTAAGGTGTTATTGGCCTCAAATCTTAACATTAAACTGTTTTCTCTGATACTGTCAAGCAATTAATAGCTTTTAATAACTTCATTAGTCACTTCACAAAAACAGGAATTATTTGGTTGAGCAAATTAGGACTGCATTTCCTATAAACACAGCTGTGAATAAGTCTCACTGAACTTAGCAGAGTTTACCTCTGAGCACTGAATCATGATATATTTATTACTGTACATCACACACATAAAATGCTCAAGCCCCCATAAGCATAACAGCCAGCATCCATCAACTTCATCCTCTGATTTGCTTTTGAACATGCAAACAAAACATGGGTATCAAAGCAGGTGTAGACCCTTTAGAGCACATCAGGTCCTTCAAGCCCTTTTTTAGCAACCTCTAGTCATTCAAATAACACAAGAGTCTCTATGCAGAGGAAAGCAATAGCAAATCACCTCTGTCAGTCTCTTGCCTTGAAAACCCTACTGGGTCGCCATAAGTTGGCTGCAACTTGATGCCACTTTACTTACACACAAACACACAGAGTCATTCACAGTGCAGTCCTAAGCAGAATTATACCCTTCTAAGACCATGGACTTCAGCTGACATAGAAGAGCTTAACTCTACCTAAGACTGCACTGTAAATAAGTAAGAAGGCAGAGGGAAAGCTTCAGATGAAACTCTGGAATCCTTTGGAGAGCAGGCACAGTCTCTAATGCTGCCAACCTAAACCTCTGTCAAATAATTATAATGGCATTTATTTGCTTATGGCATTTATAGGCTCTTTCAGCCA
Source organism: Sphaerodactylus townsendi (assembly GCF_021028975.2). NCBI lineage: Eukaryota > Metazoa > Chordata > Lepidosauria > Squamata > Sphaerodactylidae > Sphaerodactylus > Sphaerodactylus townsendi. Next base: position 93,194,776 of record NC_059428.1, read on the forward strand.
CAGCAGCTCCCACATCCTCAGGACCCGCAATCACAAAAAAGCACCACAACCAAAACTGAGTTGCTTGGTTCACAGTGATTTTGGGCCCTATGACAGGATGCTCAAAGGAAAAAATGGTGGCACGGCCATATGAGTCAGTTAAGCAGTTCAGGGATCATGCCGAGAGATGGGTTTGCACTAATCACAAAACCCAGGTTATGATCTGAACTTACAAATGTGCAAGCTGGAGCTGCTTATGTGTTTTCGTTTTCTACCTGCTCAGCACTCCCTTTACTAAGTAGCAGAGGCTTCTGCAGGCACAGCAACAAACCAAACCATAGTTGGTCATGAAGACACCATGCCAAACTTACTGCAAGTCATAGCTCTCTTCTCCTTAGGTAAGTGGACACGGAACTATAGTCAAGCTTCAAGAATCATGACTGATGTTCCCACTGAACCACATTTTATAAACTTTCAGAGGACCTCAAAATATATATATTAAAAAAGAGAAAATGGCCACACTAGCACCTTAGGATGCCACTGTGGCAATTCTCCTTGTTGTTATATTATTAAACTGCTCAAAAAAGGGGGACATAAACTGTATCTCAATTCACCCACCACACAGCTCACCCCCTCTAGTCACTTCCATAAAATGGGATGCACATGGGATGTGGGGGAGAGGAGTTTGAAGAGTTCATTTCTCCCCTAGAAATTAACTAAGCTGTGAAGCTGGGAAAGCCTCAATGACAAAGACAGCCGTTCCTTATCCTAAGTCTTCCCTGGGGCTATGTGTTTTCTTAGCCAATAGGTAGGTTTTACTTCTCCCACTTGGTTTTATAGCTTTTAGTGTAGTCCAGTTCATTAATTTCTGATCTATGGACTCTCAGTTATTTTTTACTCTCTATGGACTCTCTCTGTGGTTTATTTTATTTAATGATTTTGGTTACTGTTTCATCTTTTAAATTATGGGTTCTTTTGCCAGAAATGGTTTTATGTTTATATTGTAATTTTTGCCTGTACATCCACTCCTAGGAGCTTGAGATATGAGAGGGGGCAAAGAAAAAAGAAAGAAAGAAAGAAAGAAAGAAAGAAAGAAAGAAGAAAGAAAGAAAGAAAGAAAGAAAGAAAGAAAGAAAGAAAGAAAGAAAGAAAGAAAGAAAGAAAGAAAGAAAGAAAGAAAGAAAGAAAGAAAGAAAGAAAGAAAGAAAGAAAGAAAGAAAGAAAGCTATGTATCAGTAAACAGCCTTATTCTATACTGAAATACGGAAAAGGAGTTTTACACGCATTCACATACATACCACTGCCTCTCTGTTTAAAACCATCCCCTTTTGTTGATGCTTTGGAGAGAAACAGCAACCATTAGGCCAGGGGTAGGGAACCTGCGGCTCTCCAGATGTTCAGGAACTACAATTCCCATCAGCCCCTACCAGCATGGCCAATTGGCCATGCTGACAGAGGCTGATGGGAATTGTAGTTCCTGAACATCTGGAGAGCCGCAGGTTCCCTACCCCTGCATTAGGCCAACATTGCATGCAGTTCAGAGTAATATGTGGGCTGGTTTTAGTATAACTGACCAAGGCAGGCTAACCTCACATATGCAAAATCCACTGAGAACAATGCTGAAATGTGACATCTGTCCTCACTCTTAGAGGCTGTGTACATGTGTCCCTGGAACCATGTGTATCACTTTTCTGATTATTTTTTCCCACTAGCTCATTTAAAATTATCAGTGTAATTCCAAAAGAAAAATGTACACACAAATATATTACAGATCTGCACACACCTTTGCAACCCACTACAAAACACAGTAAGTATATAGCATAGACTGTGCAACACAAACATCAAAGTGGTGTCTGTGCCCTGCTTTTTATTTCTTACTTGTGGTTGGGGAGATTAACAGCGGAATTGGGCTCAGCTATCATTGCCACTACATCCTCTCAACAGCATAGAAAGCGAATTTAGCCTTATTAGACACGGCAGCATGTAAATGAATATAAGCAGCAGAGATCCAGATTCATTTTCTTCAGGTCTCCATCAAGAGAAGCAAACAGCAAAACTGTACAAAATAAAAAGAAGCAAGACAAGACAAACCTCAAATTATAGCTTTTAAAATATGTTAACAGCAGAAGCTCTACAATTAAATGTTGAAATTCTAAGATCTAGAAAATGCTTTATTTTTATTTTAGCCGCATGACTGATACCATAAAACTTGTGAATTGATCTTGACCAAACATCATAACTAATGACATACCATTTTAGAAATCACCAGTGTTCAAATGGAGCTGACAAAAATCATTGAGTTACACAGAATTTTTCCTTGGGCTGAAAAAAAACTCTATCAAAAACATAAACAGATCTTTCTATCTGTTACATGTTTACTTCTGCCCTTTCTTCAAGGCGGTCAGGGTGACATATTTGAAACAATGCTATTTTATCTTCAAAACAGCCTTATGAGTTCTGTTTGGCTAAGGAAAGTTAATTTGCTTAAGGGAATCAAGCTTTGTAACTGGGCAAGCAACTTGAATTGGCATGGATGTTGTGGGTTTTCCAGACTGTGTGGCCATAGTCTGGTAATCTTGTTTCTAAGGTTTCAACTGCATCTGTGGCTGGCATCTTCAGAGGGGTATCACAGAGAGAAGTCTGTTATACACTGTGTCCAATGAGAAGGGAATGTTTAGTGGGGTATATATTGTCCATGTCCCGGGGTAGGGAACCAATCAGTAAGTGTTTGGGTGGAACTTGCCATTCCCTGCAGCAGCAACAGTCTTAGTGAATGCAAACCCTCTGGGTGAAGTCCTTGTCTATGATCCCAGCATGCCCTTGGCCTTTGATTCTAGTGTTTTTAAATACTGGTAGCCAAGTTTTGTTAATTCTCAGAGTCTCTTCCTTCTTGTTGAAGTTGTCTTGGTGTCTGCGGATTTCAATGGTCTCCCTGTGTAGTCTGACATAGTAACCTTCTGAGTTATCCAGAATTTCAGTATTTTCAAATAAAATGTTATGTCCAGTTTTGTTTAAAGCATGTTCTGCTACTGCAGATTTTTCAGGATGGTTAAACTGACAGTGTCTTTCATGCTCCTTAATATGAGTCTGAAAGTAGACCTTTCCACAGCTGCAGGATATGTGATAGACTCCTGCAGAAGTGAGGGGGTCTCTCTTGTCCTTTGCTGAGTGTAGCATCTGCTGTATTTTTCTGGTAGGTTTGAAGATTGTTTGTAGGTTATGTTTTTTCATCAGTTTCACTATTTGATCTGTGATTCCCTTGAGGTATGGTAGAAATATTTTTCCTGTGGTGGGCTGTTTCTCCTCAGTCCTCTGGACTTCTCTTGGTCTTAAATCTCTTCTGATTTCTGTTGTGGAGTAGCCATTAGCCTGCACAGCCCAGTCTAGTTGATTGATTTCATCAGAGAGGAGGAGAGGGTCACAAATTCATTTTGCACGATCTGCCAAAATTTATTATACACTTTTTTTGTTGTGGGTAGTGGTTGGAGTTTTTATGTAGATACCAGTCTATTTGTGTAGGTTTTCTGTATACTGTGTGGGCCAGTTGTTGGTTGGGTTTACAAAAGACCAAGACATCTAGAAAAAACCGTTTTCCTTCTTTTTCAGTTTCTGTGATAAATTGGATGTTTGGATGGATGCTTTTAAGGTGGTCCAGAAAATTCAGCAGTTCTTCTTCACCATGGCTCCAGATTGTGAAAGTGTCATCCACAAATCGGAACCAAGTTGTAGGTTTTCTCGGTGCTCTTTTGAGGGCTTGTTTCTCAAAATGTTCCATGTAAAAACTGGATATCAACGGACTGAGGGGGCTTCCCATGGCTACCCCATCTGTCTGGTCATAGTAATCATTGTCCCATTGGAAGTATCTGGTTGTTAGGCAGTGTTGAAACAAAGCTGCAATGTCATTTGGAAAAATCTGGCCGATGTGTGCAAGTGTGTCCTTCACTGGAACTTTGGTGAACAGTGAGACAACATCAAAGCTGATAAGTCTGTCACTAGGGTTGAGATGGAGATTGCTAATTTTTTTCGATGAAGTGGGCTGAGTCTTTAACATAATGAGTTGTATGTCCGATATGGCTTTGTAACTGTGAAGTCAAGAATTTTGCCAGTTCATATGGGGGGGAACCAATTGCACTAACAATAGGTCTGAGTGGGATGGAGTCCTTGTGAATTCTTGTTGAAGAAAACTTCAGCAAGAAGGAAGAGACTCTGAGAATTAACAAAACTTGGCAACCAGTACTTAAAAACACCAGAATCAAAGGCCAAGGGCATGCTGGGCTCATAGACAATGGACTCCACCCAGACACAGGGTTTGCATTCACTAAGACTGTTGCTGCTGCAGAGAATGCAAATGTGAATCACTCCCTGGACCGAAAAACTCACCTGTTTTACAATGCACTCAACCACACCTTTGCATGGCAAGTTCCACCCACCCTGGGATCCCCACCCTTGACATGGACAATATATATTCCACTAAACATTCCCTTCTCATTGGACCCAGTGTATAACAGGGCCTTTCCCCACTTACCTTAAGCCCCGCGCTACTCTCCTCAAGTAGCGCGGGGTCCCCCGGCACTCCCCACGACAGGGGCGGTGACAGCGCAGCCACCCTGACACTGCCGCTGTTGCGCCCCCTCAGTGCGCAGCATCCCTGGCATTCTTGTAAACGGCGCCTTTTGATGACCCCGTGCAGAGCAGCACGCAGCATAGGGGGGGTCGTGGTGAGTGGGGAAACGCCCAATGACTTCTCTCTGTGATACCCCTCTGAAAATGCCAGCCATATATGCAGGCAAAATGTTAGGAACAAGATCTACCAGCCCAGGCCACACAGCCCAGAAAACCCACAACAACCAGTTGAATCCAGCTGTGAAAGCATTTGACAATACATTGAATTGGTATCTCACTTGTCCAAGACGAGTATTCAGTGCACTACACCACACAAGTCTTCAGGATTTTGAGTGGAAGCATATTGTGCTGAACTAATCTGTCTCTTATCTTATAACTGAGAGCAGAAATACTAGCAGATGTGAATTATCCCAAGTCTATATTTATCAGTTTATTAAAATATTTATAAGCTGCTTTTCAGCTCCATGAAACCAATAAACGTAAAACACATTACAATCTAAAAACCAGCTACACGAAAAAACTAATTAGCAAGAACAAGATGCAAACATAGTAGCAAGAACAGGATGCAAACAGAATTACTTATATCCCCTCCCACCCCCCGCACCCCCGGACAGGTTCCTTAGAACACAGAGCATAGCAAAACATAGTCATTCCTACACTGGCAAAGCTATATATTAATTTCTGACAGTATACAAAGTACAAAAATCAATTTAAAAACCTAACATAATTGATCCTGACTGCTTTTGATACTAAAGTTGGATAACATGTTACTTGACAGCTTCAGATAGGAAGCATTTCCCTTGTTCCTGTTCTAGAACCCCACTAGAAATAATAATAAAATTGGTCCACTGGCTTTTATGACCAGCAAGTTCTTTCGAGGCTCAATTGACACCTATCTTCATCATCGTATTACAGTGAGAAATAATACAAAGAAATTGCCATCAATATACATGTGTAAATTTGGTGTAAAAAGATCTATGCAACAGAAACGATTCATGAATGCAAATTCAAGTGAGGATATAGAAGTTTCAAGGCGCACACCCTAAGGCAGGGGTGGCCAACCTATGGCGCTCCAGATGTTCACTGACTACAATTCCCATCTGATGGGAATTAGTCCATGAATATCTGGAGCGCCATAGGTTGGCCACCCCTACCCTAAGGGCATCCTGGTCACCTTTTGAAAAAGAGCAGTGTCCTTGCGCCCTTAACAGTGCATGACAGGCAGAAAATTACCACTAGAGGAAAAGCAAAGGCACGTTAATTCTTGAATTTCTGCACTACAGCTGCCAAAAGACCCGACTGCCTTGCAAAGAAAAGGTGACAGAACGAGAGAAAAGTGCACGAACAGGATGCAACCCCAAGTTCAGAATAAAGGGGAAAGGGAGACACGTATTTGTTGCAAAAGAAGACTAGCACGGGCGGGAGTAAAATAGCATACAGTGAAACTGGGAGCCCGCGGCATGCACAGAAAAGATGTCAAACACAAAGGTGCAACAAGAGCCTGCAAGAAGCTTGCAAGGGGAGGGTCCTCCTCAACCCAAGAGCAACAGTCGGGCACCGACGCTGACCCCGCGGGACCCCCTACCCAGCTGGATGCACTGACGGAGACTGGGGCCCGATCCTGTCCAGAAAGGAGAGTCGCGTTCCGACTGTCAATCACAGCAACAGCAATGAGCCGGCCCGCATTAGCCGCTCGCCTGACGGGTCCAACAGGAGAGACTCGAGCCTTTCTAGATCACGTGCCTCACCTTGTCCAATAGAAAAAGGTTTTGGAGCCACCCGTGCATTCGAAGGAGCGCTTCTGGAATCCCCTCCTCTTCTGGTTTTGCTCAGAACAGAAAGTGACGCGATGGGCGGAGCTTAGAAGCGTCTGGCACCAGAGCCGTATAGAGCGAAGGAACCACAAGCAGGGAGACCTTTGTTTCACTGGGGACTTGTTTTGGGAGAGGACCGTGGTATCTAGGGGGACCGGATAAGTGTTACACGCGTGAGTCCATATGGGTTCTCGGTGGCGGCAGCTGCTGCAGCTGCGTCGGGGGTTTCGTGCAGTTTTTCGTCTTTCGCCTGCTTGTTGCCGAGTGCCTCGCCCTGTCAAGTTTTTGCATGCCAGTTCTGTCAACTGCCGCTTCCTGGGGTCAGGCAATGGGCCCGCTGGAGGAAGGCCGGATAAGGACGGCGGTGAATGGGGGACCGGAGAGGGCGAGGAGGACAGCGAAGAGGAGGGAGAGGAAGACGAAGAGTTTGAAGTCGAGGATGAGGAGCTGCGAGAATCGGCGCTGCCCCCTCTGCCCCTTGGTGTGCAGCACGTGTTTGTGGTCCATCCAGCTGTGAAATGGGGGCCAGGCAAGGCTCGGTTAACCACAGGTGTGATGCACACTGTCAGGCAACAAACACGCGAGGCAACAAACAATGCAGGTGTTTATAGCCGGCTCTTAAAAAGGTTGAGCTGTGCTGGGTGGATACTGGCAGCAGGTGGCGAAATTGCTGCAGTTGAGTTCTATGAACGCCTTCTGAACCGTCACTGTTGCACTTTTTCAGAAATCTCTCATGCAGAAATCAACAGGGGCAAACTCCTTCGGTTTTTGCCACTGCTGATTTCTGCATGAGTGATTTCTGCAAATGTGAACACATGCTGATGCAAAGGACCTGTTGCCCTATGCAGAAAGATTTATGGGAGTGAATCTTGATTCATGTATTTTTTTTTGGGTCAGCCCACTTGTAAGTAGTATTTATTTGTACAGTCATAGGCCAGATCATAAAAGTAATTAACAAAATATACATCCTAACAAATACAATGATGTCCAGACTGGTTAAAACTAAAGTGAGACTATTAAAACCTATAAAATGATACTGTTAACCATATAAAACATCCATCTATAATACAAAAATAATAAAATCTTATCTTCATATATTTTTTAAAAAATAACTTAAGCTAGAACCATAATAGGAATCACCTCTTGTTCCTTTAACAGATACTGCAGGTGAATTTGGCAACTTTTAACATTGCCTCAACATCTGTTCTGGCGACCAATATTGAAATAAGAGTTCTCCTATCCCTCCCAGGATATTTACATACCACTGAATTAATTAAATTCCTTCTTTCCTGTTCTAAATTTTTGCAGACAAATATAAAATGATCCAGTGATTCTATGGAGCCATCTTGGCATGAGCATAGGCATTCTTATTTCAGTTTCTTATTATATTTGCCAATTAAAACCGCTGTGGGCAAGGCATATCTAATGAGCATAAAACTTTTTTGTAGGTTTGATACATCTAGTTGTTTTATGCACGGCATCAGTGTTATATCGTTCAAGGTACGCATATCAAACAGGAAGTACTTAATTCTATTTATATCATGGCTCCTTTCGATATCCTGTAGTCTTTGTTTAATTATTAATCTGACCTGAGTATTTTCTGTCATCATCAATACCTTAGCAGATAGACCATAGGATCTCAGTTTAGATACACAGCCTTGCACCACAGTGAAATATATGGATCCCTACTAATGAGATAAAGGAGACCTTTAGATGAATCTAATAACCTGAGCCAAAACTAAAAGGCCATCAGCCACATTTTAGCCTCAATTTTGACCATTCGATCCTCAAGTCTAATGGCGGCATTTGAAATTTATAAGAGAACCTGGAAGATGGACTTAATTCATATATGTGGACAAACCTGGTGACATAGATGATATGTCACTAAATGGTTTGTTCTTTATTCTAGGACAAACAATCAATGGGAATTCTTCAATTCAGTGAATAGTGTGCTTCTGTTGGCAGTGAAGAAGGAAGACAATACAACTTTATTGTATTTTCTGTTGACACAGCTGCCTATTGTATTAGCAGTCTTGAAGTCATCTCAGCAGAGGTGGACAGACTATTTAACTTATAGGGAAAATTCCCCATGAGTCCCTGTAGTTGAAGGTTGCTGGGGATCAGTAGCAGGAATAGCTAAGTTCTAGCAACTCTGCCAGAGCCTCAAGATCCTTTGGCTTAGATCCTTCATTACCAATTATAATTGGTTTTCTGCACCAATGCCAGTTTTCAGAATGATGCAGTCAGTGAATTGATACCCATTGTTGGCATGACTGAACTGAGTAACTTCTGAAGCACGAGTGTGTAGTGCCATGGGGCCTGTCAGCTTGGCATTTTCTGTTGTCATTTACATTTCTTGGTTCACTTCTGCCTCAGTTCATTTCAAAGGGAAATGTTTGAAACATTTGTGAATGCTAATTTGTATACTTTAAAGCAGTATTCTTAGTGTTACGCTGCTCTTTGGATTGAAATTTGAAACTGGTTTGAAAATATACCCATGTATCTGGCATTTTAATCTGTCGCACACTTTTGTTGATTTAAATGTTATAATGGTATGTATTATAGTTTATATTTGTACATCTGATTGTTGGAAAACCTGGTGATGAATTCCTACTGTCTTAAGGGGAGTTAATATTGCAAGTACTAATTTTATATTATAATCAAGTGCTTATGGAAATGTGTTGTGTGGTTAGGACTGTATTAATATTTTGTTTTTATGATGTTACAGCTGAACTTCAGCTAGCTGAAGCTGTTGCACTGATAAACACCATTCAAGATTGGACTGTTGTAGAGAAAATGATTCTTTCTACAAAAAATGCAGACAAGCTTTTTATCTTCGGCAAAGGGAATCTCCAGCTTCTGACTGGTAAGGAGAAAATCCAAGTTTTCAAACAGGTTTTTGTTCTGCTGTTAGTTTGTGATTGTGTGTATTGTATTATAATCCTGTCGATAGTTGATGCTACAATAAATGTAAGTTTTCTTGACTCTTGTGTTACAGACTGCCTCTTCAAACAGTTATATGGAACATCCACAAATTAAAATGGTTCATGGAAAGCTGTAGGGTTCTGTGTAAATTTCTGGCTGTGAAATATGTAAACAAGCCTAGCAATATGTGAACAAGCCTAGATCCTCTGAAAATGACAGCCACAGATGCAGGCAAAATGTCAAGAGAAAATGCTACTAGAACACGGTCATACAGCCCGGAAACCACACAACACCTCAAACCTAGCAAGTTTAGAATCACAGAGATTTTAGCTTGTCCATTAAGTATCTATAAATTAGAGATTTGTTTAAATAGTGCATATGATGGGAGATATACTAAAGAGTTGTTTTGCACTGTTAAGTGAGAGAATGTATTCTGCTGATTAGATATTAAAGAAACTGATTGATAGTCTACTTTAGCATGAGGAAAGTTTTTCCAGATTAAGGGATTCTTCCATTGGAGGGTGAGCCCTTAAGACTTAAGTTGAAAGAAGCAGTGGCGTATCTGCCATAGGAACATGGGGGGGGGGGTCAATTGACCCTGGGCACCACCCATTAGAGCATGTGGCAGGTGCCTGGCGGCCCGGCCAGGCTGTTCCTTCAGCCGGCGGAGGAGGGTGGCCCACGGCAGGCTCCTGGAACAGCTGGGCCTGGATCCTTCCATGGGGCTGGCCCTGCCAAGCTGGAGGAGCCTGAAGGGCTAGAAGGAGCAGCCAGGCTGGGAGCCTGCCATGGGCCTGCTGGGCTGGCCCCGCCAGGCTGAGTCAAGGGGCGGCCTGTGGTAGGCTTCCAACCCGGCTGCTCCTCAGCCCCACCAGACTGCCCGGGACCACTGCCACCCTCCGCCAGCTAAGGTAAGTGGGACAATGGGGGCCCCCTGAGCACCATTTTCCCCAGCATGCCTCTGGAAAGAAGGCTCCTTAACCTGGAAGAACCCTTCAGGTTTTCTAAAACAACAGTTCTCCATGCTAAATGGCTTATCTCTTTGAAACTAACCTTATCCCCTTCGGGGATTGGGCGGTATATAAGACTGATAAATAAATAAATAAATAAATTTTAATGTGTGATATGTTGTTGCATGTTAGAGGGAAGTTTGTAGTTCAAAGGGGGAAAACAGTGGGGGGAACAGCATGCCCACCTTGGAAACTCCAGAGGTATCTGTTTGGATGCTGACCATTGTCTTTTGTCCTCCTTAGGACTAAATTGTAGGATTGACGTGTGAATTGTATTGGTTTGAATGGTCTTTAGCTCACCTGTAAACCTTGACCCAGAGGGAAGTCTCTTAAGGAATCTGCTGCAGTTGCCCTGTATTTAAATTAAGGGAATCCTTTCTATTCAAAATATGTACTGAAAAATACTAAATTCAACTCACAAAAATATTTTTTAAAATTAGCAACCAATCACCTAAAACAATTGATAATGGAAAGACAGCAGATAAAAGACAGCGTAGACAGCAAAGGGGAAACACGGCAGCAGGTACAATTTAAAAATGATCTGTAGATCTGACTTCCCTTCCACCAATTCCTTTCCACAACAGAATGCAGAAAGGCAATGAAGGAGCAGACCAAGGTGGACTTCGAGGGGCAAAAATATTTATAATCTGCAAAGTTGACTAACGGGGCAGGGGAGGTGGCCAAGTTGACTTCTGGATGTGTCGCAGAGCTACACCTGCAGATTTGCCCTCAACTTATCCCGGTGGAGGGGCTAAAATGCCAGCAGGCAAATGCCGCAGCACTCTGGGACGCCTGAACACGGTGCTGCAGCTGGTTCTGTCAGTGCAGCAGGGGCAGGCTGGAGGTGTTTCCTGGGGTGAGCTTACTGTAGTCGACTTCCACCCAGCCTTTAGATCTGGGAATGCTACGGCTTGGACCTCGGAGTTACATCATGCAAACTCCATTCCACCCTATGAAGGGGTTTCAGGTAGCTGGGTTTTCTTTTTTCTTTTTTGCTGCACCCATCTGCTGCTTGAAATCCCTCTGGAGGCAGCATGGCAAGCGGAGCTGTCCTGGGCCACAGCGACCTCTGGATTGGGCTGCCACCATTACTGTCTTCACCCACTGGCAGAAGTCAATGATCAGAGGAAGACAAACAAATCTCCCTGGGGAAATAGTTCCTAAGTCTCAGCACAACAACCAAGAAGGCCTTTTTTGGGGGGTCCCCGCCTGTCTAACCATAGATGGTGATTACACCCAAAACCAGACCTATGAAGATAACCCCAGATTGGATGGGTAGATGCATATGGGAGTATGCCTGGCTCAAGCCTTATAGGGCTTAAAGGTTAATATTTCAACTTGCTTTGGGCATGGAAGTAAATTGGCAGGCCGTGTAGATGGGAAAAGACTGGAGTGATATGAATATGATAGAAAGCTATTTGCCTTGAAGGGATTTGTATTCAAGGACAGCAACTGGCTAACTGCAAGATAATTTCACATTATCTGAGTTGGTATTGTAGAGTGTCTCGATTGCACAAAACAAAAATTAAAGATCAGGAATGAACCTCTGAAGGATGAAATGTTAAGTGCAAACACTACGTTTGAATAGCCCCAAAGACATAATCTTTGTTTTGGTATATGTAGTCTTCCCAATGTTATTGGGCAAAAAATATTTATTCTAGAAACAGCAAGTATTATTTTGTAGGCTGCAGCTCTATACACACTTATTTGAGCACAGATGCCATTGAACTTGCTTCTAAGTAACTAGGTTTAAGATTGTGCTGATAGTCTGGCTGTGTATAATAGCTAACCTAGATAGGAATTTTCTCTTGATACATGAGTGAAAAAATAACTTTTCCATGATTGAATTTTTAAATTGCCCCAGGTATGACCTTTGTGAAGGGGACTGTTTAGTGGAAGGATGAGCACATAAGATGTCTGCCTGTACCTTTCCTGCAAACAAAGAACGTGGCTTTTCAGTACTGTTAATTCAGATTTTAAAAATATAAATGCTAATAGCTGCAAAATGATATATCTTAGTAATTTCCTTTTTAGACAAGATTAAAGAATTGCCATGTGTATCAGCAGTCTTTGTGAATGTAGAAAGACTCTCTCTTCGTACCAAGGTAATTACAACATTTGATGTTAAAAGAAGTCTGACTTCATGTTTTGAAGGCTGCATTTGTAATGTACTCATAAAATAGAGATGTGCCTAAATTTGCATGTCAATGAGACACTCAGAAATTAGGAAGCCAGTTTTAATCCTAGGTTATTATGAAATTGCTATCCAAAATTTTAGCACTGCAATCCTATGCACATTGATTTGGAGTAAGTCTAATTGAACTCAGTGAATTCATATCCTTAGAATTGGTCTATACAGTAAACCTGATTGCTTCACAAGTTAATTTCTCTTAAGGTTTAGGTCCGTAAAACTTTTTGCTCTTGTCCTTTTAACATGCATGTGCACAACTGGTCTGAACGTTATCTGACTGTAATTCAGATTTTTCCTTGTGCTGATTTTCCCCTCTGGGGCTATAATGGCTTTGGCACAAGTAAAACAACTTGCATTCCAGTTCATGGAGACAGGAGTGGATTCTGCACAGCATATTTATAACAAGTTGCAATCATTATAGATGAACTCATTTTCCTTTTTATAAATAGAAAATGAACTCATTCATTGCAACTCATGATTGGAACTCGTTATAAATATGCTGTGCAGCATCCGCAAGGGCTGCAGGAAAATAAGTACAAAATTCTTTTCTGCCTCTTTAGTGCCATGAGATAATTCTGTATCAGATCATTAAAGAAATGAATGAAAGAATATTTTTAAATATTTTAATTCTCCATGACTACTGAGATGTTGGGATTCTTGCTTCCATGGTGAAGAGAAAAGTACGTCTCACCTCAGGTTATCCTATTGTAGGTATCTGTCAAATGATGCAGATTTTCCAGGAACAATATCAAAATTCCGTATACTGGCTGGTTTACAGAAAATATATAAATCTTCATTTTTTTTCTCTTTTAAAGAAAGAATTTGAACAAGCCTGGGGAGTGGAGGTTTTCGACAGATACTCAGTTGTTCTTCATATTTTCCGCCGCAATGCTCAGACTAAGGAAGCAAAACTTCAGATATCATTGGCTGAAATACCAATTCTGAGGTATTAGAAACAGTACAAGTAGCATTTTATTATGTCAATAAAATAGCAAAAGCAGTTAAGACAAAACGCTTTATTCAGATACCATGAACAAACCACAGTTTGCTATGTGAACAAGGTTGAACTTCTCCAGTTCATATGCTCTGTTCCTTCCTTTCCACACATGGACTCCTGAAGGTGGAGCAAAGATCCCTGATTTATGAAGTTTTCAGTCTAATCACAATTTATCACAACCTCCTGTGTGGGTATTTTAACCAGTTGCAGTTTGTTGTTGCCCAAGACAAACTTCAATTTTTAAGACCTCCCAGATTCAGATAGCACAACAAATTCCTAAACCAATTCTGGTTTCTTCATTAACCCTTGAATACAACCTGTGACTAGAACGATGATGCATTCGTCTTGTTTCTCTTGTGCAGGATGCTCAACCTCATTATGTAGCTTAAAACAGAACAGGATATTTTGTTTAGTTCCTCATTCATAAGTATTTAAATTAATTTAACTTGCCTATTGAAGGAATATACATAAAATAATTTATCCCAAGCAATGAGGCGTATTATAAGTGTTCTTGTCTTTTAAATTAGACAGTCATGGGCTAGGATCCTATGAAAATTACTTATAATTTATTATCACTGAAACTGATCATAACTTTGTGGGCTATTTGGATAACAGTTTAATAGTGAAGAGTGCGGACAAAGAAAAGGAAAAAAATGTCACTGACAGCCCAATCTAGAGGGCTCCAGCAGCCAGGGACAACACCGCTGCCATTCCACCAGATCACCTCCAGAGGGCTTCCAGGGGGTGTGGGAAGGCAGCAAACTCTAGATAACTCACAGCCACCTGATTGCCTTCCATAGGGCAAAACAGATTTAAGCCTGCTCTAGGGGTGTTCCCAGCTCAAAAGCCTGGTGGAATCTGACTCCCAGTGCCACTTACACCAGCAGGTGCCACTTACACCAGTGTGACTCCAGAAACTGCTTTGTGCCCCCTCTGGATTGGGTTATTTATCTTTTTAACTGTTGTTGTTAGTTCGAAAGAAAATGAGATTGGTAGGTAAAAGGAAAGAGATAATCCAGTGTTCCTTGCAACTAACAACTGTAACAGTTTCCTAAAAATAAAATAAGAACATATCCTACCATCTGCTATCCAGCTTGAAAAATACTTTGAAACAGTTGATGAGAATTTGACATCGTGTTAGTCTATTCTAAAAAGTCTACATTTTACTTGTTATCTTGCTGATCTACCAATGAGGTTTAAAGCTTTTGATTCCAGTCCATTTTGAGAAGCATCTTATTTTGCTTCACACTTTTGGGATATAAAGTTAGCTCCAAGAATCCCAACCTTCATTTCCCAACTGAGGGGAGATGCCCATTTAGTCACAGTATATGCGCATGTGGGCCATTTGGGTAACAACTTGTATGATTGAAAGACATGAATGACTGGGGCCCTAGTTTGGAGCTGAACCCAGACATACTTCATGATGTGTGTGAGTACCATTTGAAATAAGAGGCCCAATGCAGCCACACAAAAGAGTGAGATGTGTGTCTTGTAATGAAAAAGCAATGTTTCTTTATCTTTCTTTCACAGGACCAATTTGAGAAATGAGGTTGCTCAGATGGATCAACAGAGGGGTGGATCAAGATACATTATGGGTTCTGGTAAAGTGCACTTGTTGGAAATTCTCAGGCGGACTTACATGCCCAATCAGAAAACCATTACTGTTATGATAAAATGAATTTTGAACCAGCAGTATTACAAAGCTTAAAGAAGCTTTGATAAATTTCCAGGTTTTTAATTTATTTTTATTTCATACATGATAATAAATACAAAATAACGAGCGACTTACATAACTAAATATAATTTCAAAGTGATCCAAGGAATCAAATAACTTTGTTTATAGTCTTAGACCATCAATTAAGAAATTATTTCAGCAATAAAATTTCTGCATAAAATTCTAGTACACACCAGATACACAAGGGGCATGAATTGTAGCATCAGTTAGTAGAATCAGAAAGCATCAACAGCAGTGCATGACGGTACAAAACACAGAAAGTGCAGATGTAAAGACTGCATAACATTCGGTTGTATTCCAGACAATGCAAGATCATCATTCATAATGGCAGTATCCATATTGAGCCGGTGCCCCTATCTGTCTTGCTTTTTTACGTACGGTCTCTAACTCACAAAGCAAATATATAGCTCATAAAATTTATAAAATACTACAAAATATACAAAACTTTGAATAAAACATATAGAGGGTTCCCATGTCTCAGAAATATACACAAAACCATCCAACCAAACAGACTCATATATGCAGCTGAACTTCTTTTTTTACTCATAAGTAATCCTTTTGACATTACATAATAATGGGCTTCAATATGCTTCCCAACCTTTAATTACTTTCTTAACCAAAGCAGTATGCCTGGCTAACACTATCTGTCAATTTTTCCTTAACCAATCCGCTTTATTTGGAAGATATTTTGTCTTACAACAGTAGCCAAGACCAGCCATGCAGCTGTTTACAATGTATAAATCCAGTTTTTGTAAATCTTATTTTTCATACATTTTGCCGTTCCTAAATTAACAGTTCTTAAACAACTTGTGATGCACATTATTGAAAATCTTCAAGATACAGCAGCGTCTTTCTGATTCATGAATATTTACCTGTACGCTTCGGTTACACTCCATTTGTAAATTCATTTATTTGGAACTAAGCTCCAGTTTTCACATACTATTTACTTAATTTCCTATGTCAGCATAAATATTTTAAAAATGAGTTGGAATTAGTTCTCTGAGCCTTCTGGGGAAATGTGAATGAGAACAAAGGAATTGAACATGCTTTTCACCTATCTTTTCTGAAAAATGCATATGAATGCTAGAAAATAAACAATAGAATCCAAAGAACTCCTTGGTAGTAAGCCCCATTGGATACCTGATTCTGAGTAGACCTGCTTAGAATGGCACTGTAAGCAACAGAAGCTGTCCTTGCTACTGTAGATGTGTGTGAACAATATATTTGCTTGACCTTATTGGTCTTGTATCTTCAAAAATTAATATATTTATCTTTATGTTTTTTAAGGTGCTGCTTTTTCTACTGTACCATACTTAACAATTACACAGTTTAAATTATCACAATGAGATGAAAACATTGCCAAGATATTTAACAAAAAATATTGCTGGACCATGAAATCATAAAAGTTGAAACTGGAAGAAGTTCAGGAATTTTTGCAAAATACTTTCACTTCCATTTCTGGGGATGATGTAGTTTTTTGTTTTTTTGTGTCCAGACAGTTATTGCTTCATGTTTTTCAGGTGAAACATTCATGGAAGTGCAACTTCGCCTTTTGAAAGAAAAGGAAGCTAAAATTCGAAGGGCTCTGGAGAGGCTCAGAAGAAAAAGATCCTTACTTAGAAAACAACGGAAAAAGTGTGAATTTCCTATTATTTCAGTAATGGGCTACACTAACTGTGGTAGGTTGCAAGACATGATGATATTAAATGAGAAGTGTTTACAAGAATTCTCTTTTTTTAATGAAAGGGCTTGTGTATTACTTCCTGGATTTTAAACCTACATAAGTCAATTAAGAATGAAGGAAGTGTTTTCCTGGTTATTAGTAGAATGTCTTGTGTTGGCAAATGGCAATGCCCATTGATGTTAACAAAAATTCACAGGGTTTCAATGGAAAATTAAGGGTAGTTAAACAGTCTAGCAAATATTTAACTTTCAAGCTAGGCCAGGATCCAATGTGCAGCATTCTTCTTGTGCACTTGAGATTTTCAGCCATCATCTCTCTCCCCAACTTTCTGAATCCTTTGAAAAGATACTCAGAAAAGTCCTTAGTGTGGGAAGCTGTAGTGAGAGGGACAAATCAGCAATCTCAACTCTTATCAGACTTACATAATCCTTTCTGAGTGCACATGGGGATCTTGGTATCCCACTCAGAAAAACCAAGAGTAGAAAATGAAAATGTTGAAAAGTAAGGTCTTAGAACAAATGTCACATATACCATGAGTGGCTTTTTGAAAATACCAGCTGTTGCATTAAACACTTTGAATTGTGTTCGCTCAACTCAGAGGAAACTAAAAATCTATGAAGGGATAATCATTATCACTAATTCTGGATGACAAATTTTACAACCTATGGGTATGTGTTGCATAGCAGCTGGGAGACCTCGAAGGAATACCAAGATTGTGACACAGAGGCAGGCAATGGCAAACCAGCTCTGAGTGTCTCTTGCCTTCAAAACCCTACAGGGTTGTCATAAGTTAGCTGTGACTATGGCCCTTTCCACATGGGCGATATACAGCGGCCCAGGGACAGCAAAAACGCTGTCCCTGGGCGGCTGTTCACACAGGAGGCGCTGCTGCATTGCAATGCAGCAGCACCGCCCTGGCCGCCCAAAAGTGGCATGAAGCCGCCACTTTTAACCTCGCAAAATAAGCAAGATTTTTGCAAAAGAGCGTCTTTCCAGCAGCATGGTGCAAACTGCACCGCTGGGAAGATGCTGCTTCCCCCATAGCCTTTACTCACCGTCATGTCCAGCGTCGCCCTGGAGGGCTGCAGGGACCCGCCCACGCTGCCCTCCGACCCCTCTCCGGCTGGGGGGGAGTGGGGGCCGCTTGCACACTAGCATGCAAACAGCCCAAGAGTCTCCATTGGCATAAATTATGCCAATGGAGGCTTGTTTCCGCCTGTGTGCAGAAAGGGCCAGAATGGCCAAAAAAAAGTGTTGCATGCACAAACTCAATTTTGTCCCTTGACTAATCACAAATATGAGTACTCAACCTTTGTTCCCATTCCTGTTCCTGTGAGGAGAGGAAGGGAAAGGAGTTTGTAAGCCTCCTTGTGCCTCCTGGCAGGAGAGAAAGGTGGGGGTATAAATCTAAACTCTTTTTCAAGTTGGGCAAACATGGTTTAGGCCATGGAATAAGAATAAGGAAGTATTTTTCAGTAAGCTTTGAGCCCTGCCTCAGAATATCTCTGCTAGTGGAGAATGCAGAAGTGTTTGCATGCTATTTTTATGTTACTTTGCCAATTTTTATTACATTTTTGGCATTTTAAAAATGCTAAGCTCTGTTCACTGGACTGGGAAACATAGGGTAGCATCTTGCAGTTCAGGTAATAGCTATCTGAAAGACACAGAAAGCACAAGAACTTCTACAGGATTGTGCTTCTGGTGAGAAAAGGATCAGGCTCTTCTTTGACTGTGCTGCGGTCCCTACAACTGCTATTTATGAATGTTTTAAAAAATCTCTGTAGAGATCAATTTGTGGAACTCACAGAGGAGCCTTATGCTGAGGTTGCAGATGCAGTCTGTAACGTAGACAAACACTTAGGCACATTCAAGCAGTAGAGTCCAAAGGGTTAATCTGGAACTCCATATGATTGGCTGAGAGAACTGCACAGCATGAGGGCACCCTCTTTCATATGGGTGTATATGTGATACAGTCCCACCAAGGGTGGCTCCTTTGCTGTCAACACCACTAACTACTTGGGGCAGGGATTGGCTGAAAGAGGCAGCCCTCAAGGTGCTGCTGTTTTTTGTGGACTACAAGCAGGCAGGTTGCGTAGGAAGAGGAGAGGTCTGCTGCACATATAGCATTCCCAACCACCAGAACCCATGGCAAGGGTCACAGGCCCACTCAGTTTTCTTAGGCACAAATGTGGCACAAATGTATGCTTACTCTTTAAATAATTGGTGAAGCGTAGTAGGGAAGCTTCTAGGCAAGGAAGCAAGTGACCACTTCCTGAAAGTTTATCTGTAATCTGGTTATGTGTGAGCAGGCATTTAGATGGCAAGAAGACAGAAGTGCCAGCTGCTAGTCTGAGGGTGTGTTTAACCTGCTAATCTGTGCATATCCTGTTACGTCTTTTACTGTTGCAATTCAGTCTGTGTGAATCAAAGTTCTCAGCTTGTATTCTTTATCACTTCTGTAAGGGAAAACTACTCTGATCAAGGCCCTTACTGGAGATTTAGGATTAGAGCCTCAAGATCGATTGTTTGCCACACTGGACATTACAGCTCATGCTGGCTGTTTGCCATCACGCCTCACCGTTCTTTTTGTGGATACTATTGGATTTCTCACTCAGTTGCCCCATGATCTTATTGAATCATTTTCGGCTACGCTAGAAGACGTAGCCTGCTCGGTAGGTTGAATTTTAAGAGCCATCTGACAAGCATCTTTGGCAGGGAAACCTGCCCTTCACATTGTTGCAAAATATTGTGGTCCTAGCGCATAATAAACTTGCTTCTGAGTTTTCATAGGTTTCAGTTTGACTTGTCCAAAACCAAAATTTGAAGGTTGTATCCTGCCTTACAGTAGTCATTCCAAGATTGCTGTGTATTGAACCTGTCCTCTCTGATCATCTGATTGCAAACTACAAGGTTTCCTGTCTGTATGAATAACTTTTGTATGGAGAGGACACTAGACACAGTTCTTTTCTGGAATGGAATATTATCATGATGCCATTTTGAACCC
Source organism: Sphaerodactylus townsendi (assembly GCF_021028975.2). Classification (NCBI taxonomy): domain Eukaryota; kingdom Metazoa; phylum Chordata; class Lepidosauria; order Squamata; family Sphaerodactylidae; genus Sphaerodactylus; species Sphaerodactylus townsendi. The sequence goes on from NC_059428.1 coordinate 93,214,738, forward strand.
ACTCTGAATGAACTTGTACAATACTCTGTTCTACAGAAAGATGACAGTTCAGTCAGTTGAGGTGCAGCCGTTAATAAAATTGTGGGCTTCTGCGTTGGAATATAGTCCTAAACAAATATAAGATGTATCATTTATTTTGATGCACTGCCTTTGTCAAAACCATTATTATGTGCATTTTTGAACATGATACTTTGATACCAGAGCATTTATGCCAAAATGTGTTTTTACTTTCAAACAGATGGGGGGGGGGGGGAGAGCAAGACTAGGTAGGCACTAGGACCCAGGCAAAGCATTGTACAACAGAGAAAGTCTGGCTTGCTTTGTTCTGTGGCAGAGGAATATACAACCTACTATTATCTTTCTGTGGAACAGAGTATCATTCTGATCTCAATAATACAGCATGGTCAATGGTTGTGGGCTGGCTTCCAGAAAAGGACACTGATATATATTCTGAACTATTTGCCAGTTTCAGCCTTCATGAAGGTTAAAAGTAGACAGGCATTTCACACACCTTCTTCACAGCATTTCTGCACAGGAAAATGCCTTGTAAGAGTAGTTGGTAGATGGAAAATTGTTTCATTTGTGTGGGAGCTTTAGAAGCTGTTAACCTGTGTGGCATTTTCAATAGCATTTTCAAATTATTTTCTATTTTGTTTAAAGACTTCTCTTTAACTTTGAAATGAGAAAGTGGAACATAATTTTCCTTAGAATCTATAAGTATGTTAGGGAGGAAAAGAGTTCCTGCTTCCTAGCATGGAAAGGGGTCATGCTACAGACAACATATCTTCAGCCTCAAGTTCAGTTTTAGCCTTCTGCCTAGTCAGGTAGTATAGCTGAACTTGTTTGGTTCTTCTTTCCAGCTTGCCTCTGTTTAAAAAAAATCTAATCACTTATTCATGCATTTCTGTTTGTTTCCTTTGCTAGGATTTAATTGTCCACGTGAGGGATATTAGCCATCCAGAAACCACCCTCCAGAAGGAAAGTGTGCTGTCGGTTCTCAGGAATCTCCATCTTCCCAGTCAGTTAATGGAGTCAATTATTGAAGTTCACAACAAAGTAGATTTGGTAGACAGGTAAGAGTTGGAGTAAACCTTTTGAAATATTGTTGCATTCCATATTTTAGTCATCCCAGTCCACAGATAAAATCAATTGAGGGTCTTCAGAATAAAGTTTATGGTGCAGTAGCCTTTGTGCCAGAATCCTTCGCTTTATTTCTGGCACAGTGTTGCAGTCTCGCCATTTTGCATTGGAACAGGAGTCCAGCTTATGTCATGAGTTAAGGCATTCCAATTCACATTTGACCACCAAGATGGAATAAATTAAGGATGGCATCTATCCATTAAAATATTCCTGCTCCATATTTGCCTTATAGCCCAAGAAAGATTATAATTCCAAAATTAAAAACATATTATACAGTAAAAACCTAATTAACCCCTTTCCCAAGAAAATATCCTCAGCACTCACTAATCAAAAAGCACTCACTAATCAAATGGTCCCTGTAGGCTCTTCTCTGTTCCAATGATTTCCTTGAATTTTAAGCATGCTAAAGATGAACTAGGTCATGACCTAAACTTTTCTTTGGCTTAACTGGTTTATGAATGAACTGCTTTTTCTGTATCCCTTTTTGCACTCAGAATATGAGAAGGTAAGAGAGATTGTAAAGTAATTGTATAGACTAGCACAGTCTTCAAAGGAAAAATGGCAGTAGATAGGGGTAAGAGAGAAGGAATGCTTCAATGTTTTTAATATTTTGCACTGGCTGGAGACCCACAAGGTAAACCTGCAGAAAGCTGAATTAATATATGAAAATTCCCACCCTTCTGACCGTAGCTGGTGCTCATGAATTATCCCAGCTTTGCCTTGGGCAGATGTCTCCTCAAATTGGGCATTGAATCATGTGATCATTTGGAGGTCACAAAAATTTGCTTTTTTATTTCGAAATAGATGAGATAAAATGCTTGCTGTGAAGCAGTATTTTGTCTCTGACAAAAGAGAAGCACAGTTTACTCCTAGGAAACACAGTTTACCATTGTACTTCTGTTTCTCAGCTAAGTTGCTGCTTGTTCTAAGGTTGTCTTTCTGTCTGTTGCTTTCTCCTAGTTACCATCCTACTGAACCAAATGCCATAGCCATTTCTGCTCTCTTGGGGCATGGATTAGACAACTTGAAAGAGGAAATTGAGAGGACAGTTTTGAAAATAACTGGGAGGCAGATTCTGACAATTCAAGTTGATTTATCTGGACCTCAGCTCAGGTAAATGGCAGCAGCAAAAGGTCTGTGGCCGGCCTGGGCGGTGGGGGGGCGACAGAGGAAAGGTAGTCACATAAGTATCAAGGCTCTATTTCTCAGGCAAGGTGGTGCTTTGTGGGGGAGGGGATACAAACGATTACATACCCTGCTTAAGCCACTCTTGGACAGTAGGAGATAACCTGATTTGGGAAATATTTAACAGTCCTTGTGTTGACTTTAGCTTAGAAAAGAGTTGCATGAAGAGCGAGTCTGTAGCTAAGAAGTTTATGGCTGTGTCCATTTACATTTCTGTATCATCATCAGGCTCTATATCCTTCAGAATGTCTGGCACAAATGCATCAATTTAGTTGAAATGCTGCCGCTGTAACCTAATTCTGGTGCTCCTGATGTGCTGTAGTTCTGATTGTTGCATTTTGCTGCTTTTTCTGGCTCAGTAGCCAATTGTGGTTGCATTTTATTCGCTGCTTTTTTTTACATTTCTTATTAATCACTTTGAGTGCTTTATTGGTTGAAAGGTAGGGTCAAAATATTAAATATGGAAGTTCAACAAAAAAGGGAACTTAAAATATGCAGCTCACATAAAACATATCTACCTTTAAACACACCTGTAGCAGCACTGAACTATCAGACATTGACTGTTTTATCATTTCAGTTGGCTTTACAAAGAAGCAACAGTACAAGAGATGAATGTTAATCCTGAAGATAGTACAGCCACTGTAAACGTGATTATAAGCAGCTCTGCCTTGGGCAGATACAAAAGACTGTTTCCACGATCACGTTGTTCTTCCATGGGAAAGGGGAATCCTGACTAAAAGAAAAGCATTTTTAACAGAAGTTAAATGCAGAGTACTCTGCTAGAACACAGACTTTCGTCATATTTCTACTTGGAACTGATCAGCATCTGTTTGTCATGCAATTCTGACCTACTACCTCTGGGAGGAAAACAACCTCAATACGAAAGCTTTATAAAACTGTTTGCTTGGAATTGCAGAAAAGGATTAAAGATGTTTTGCCCCCAAACTTTGGAGGTTTCAGCTCTATCTGTAGTAAAAATATCAAGTCTCTGCAAAATGGCCAGTTGTTCTGGAACATAGCTGGCTGTTGGTCATCTCTTCCTTGACTGCTTTCCTTTGCTTAATAGATAAAAGGGAATTTAAATAGGAGAAACTGAAAACATGCCCACTGGTGGCAAAAAAATAACCCTGTTTCCCCCCTGGAATGCTCCTTAGGAAATAATTATTTATACCACATATGGAAACCAGCCAAAGTCAGCTTGGCTCCAGGAATGCCCCCAGCCTGCCCCCAGCTGCATTGATATCCATGTTTAGGCCGCTGCAACTGGGGGCAGAAACACCTTCCTGGTTGGGCAAATGTGTTTGCGTGAGCCCACACCATTCCACAGCCCACTACACCTCCCCCCGGCCAATCTGGATTGGGCTGTTAGTCCTACAATCAATCCTGGGCTTCTGTAGATACCACTGTGTGTGCTAGTGCATCTATCTAAGCCAAACTCAGAATGCTAGCAGCAATTTCTATGATTGGCTGTTGTGCATTTTCTGGGCTGTGTGGCTGTGGTCTGGTAGTTTTTGTTCCTAACATTTCAGCAGTATGTCACAGCGAGATTCATTTCTCTCTGTGGCACAGAAGAAACATATCTCACTGTGACATATCTCTGAAGATACCCGCCATAGATGTAGCTGGAACATTAGGAGCAAAAACTGCCAGAACATAACCACACAGCCTGGTAAACCCACAACAGCCTTCAACAATACAATTTCTGTGATCCTCGCAGAACATTGTATTGTGTGAATCAGTCCCAAGACCATAAAATATACTGGACTTTTTTACTTAGTTTAATTCCTGTTATGGTTCCTAGCAGCCAGGTAATGTGATAGAGACTCTGAAAAGTGAAAGACAAACTTTATTAGACTGAGTTCAGGTTCATTCAGTTCTACAACACTTGTACTATCTCTGATGCTGTCACAACCACTTCCACATTTAAGGCTGCTGCAATAAAGCTTTGGTCATTAGAAAGTGCCTACTATAACCACCTATTTAGGCTGGTAAACATTTACTATAGATCAGTGGTGGCGAACCTATGGCACTCCAGATGTTCATGGACTACAATTCCCATCAGCCCCTGCCAGCATGGTCAATTGGCCATGCTGGCAGGGGCTGATGGGAATTTTAGTCCATGGACATCTGGAGTGCCATAGGTTCGCCACCACGGCTATAGATGGTACCAATCAGTAAGGATGCTCATACCAGTCATAGTACACCAGATCTACTTTTTCCATCCTACATTCCAACGTAAAACCTTTCCACTACTGTGTGGGTGGGGATGCTGCTCCAGAGTTCCCTACATAACCTTTGATGAGGGCTCAGTAGGGTATAAATAGAAATTGGGAGTTTAAAAAAACCCTCTGTGGAAATGGAGCAGCTGCTTCTACCAATTCTTAAAGCACAGGAGTATCTGGACACTTCTTTTTAATAATATATGCCATAAGGGAGAAGACAAAATATACCAATACACACAATAGATAAATTTGGTTAGTTAACCTATAAGCACAGAGATCCTGAATTAAGATCGCCTTGTTGAGGTGATAACCTATAATATCACTGGCAAGACTACTTGTTTCACTTTACAAGTGCTGTTTTAGTAATTGCAAATATGGCAAATAAACATAAACAATTACACTGAAAAAAATATAGTTTACATCCATTCTCAAATCACAGAGTGTTGGTGTTTGAAATAAGAAACTGGATCCTGGAGATTATGGATCCAGCAGTGGAGGTGATGCTTTTTATCTGGCCCCAGTCACTCAGAGCAGTATTCACAAACCTTTCCATTGGTTGCTGATGTAGAAAGGATTTCCCTCAAGTGCCTTTTTTCAAAGAGGATGCACAAGAGGATGCACAACCAGCTGAACTGGTGTTTTATGGTCACGTACATAAGTGCAGTCAAGTCACAACAAACTTATGGTGACCCCACCAAGGGGCTTTCAAGGCAAGTGAGAAGCAGAGCTGGTTTACCTTTGTTTTCCTCTGCAAAGTCTTCCTTGGGGATTCCCTATCCAAGCTACAGTTAAGAATATCAAACTAGTGTACAGGTCACTACATCACCAGGCTCCCCAAATCTGCTATTACACCTTCATTTTAAATATTTGTCTGAGATGCTTAAGAGCAGCCGTTGTTCAAATCAATTCATTTAGGTCGACATTCTGCTTCCAACTGCAACCAGGTAAATGCTTTCAGCAAGGTTGTAAGATAGGAATACAACAGCCCTCCTCTTCATTATTTGTCTCATAGGTCCTGGGGTTAAAAAATATTGCCTCTAAACACAGCAGTTGCATTGATCCATCACAGCTAAATAGATATTGACAAAACTGTTGTCAAATTTTATTAGTGCCTATGGCTATTGCTACATATTGTAAGTTGTGCAAATTGCAGCACTGTGCAAGGAGGATTGAAAAACATTATCTACTTCATACATACTTTACAAACACCTTATATATCTCTTCGCCTCTGCCCCAAATCATTACTATTTTCTGCTCTTTTTCTACATTATTCTTCTTGCAACCCAGATTTACGTATACCATTACAATACAATACTGGCCATGCTATTAGCAGTCCCTTTTTCAAGTAATTCTTAACACTGAACTATTTTTTTCACAGCTGCTGCATGCTGAATTGACGTTCCATGCAAAATAGCCATACGATCTTTTTCCTGGTTACTATCTATGTGGTCAGGATTTTTTGCCCAACTATCTTCATTTTTACACTTAGAGAAAGTGTTTCTGGCAAGGTAGTTTGGTGATATCTTCAAACACGGCTATCTCATACTTCACTTACAACTCATGGACTGAAAAGTTAAATACCACTTGTGGAAACTTGCTGCTTATTTTCCTGTGTTGCAAGAACCATCCATTTATTCTAGTCTTCTGATTCCTGTTCTTTACCAAGTCCAAAAAAGGATGTCTCACTCTTCTCTCATAATCAAAGTATGCAATGTCTCTACTAGAAAGCTGTGAGATGTGACTTCGGTCAGCTGAGCTTGTTCCTTTGAACGTTTAGCTTTAAGAATGTTATCCATTATTTACCATGGTAGTAGTTAGACTAGCTAACCTCATCCCTTGCTTTCTTCTCTCCTACCCAATCCCTTTCTGAAAATTGTATTACGTTGGCTTCCTTCTGCTCTTTTAGCAGAGGCTGATTTCTAGATAATTCTTTCCTTGTAAAACTCCTCTATTTATAGCTTTTGTTATGGGATCCCAGCATCAAGCATTGGATGTTTCACAGTCAAGGTTGTACTTCTGGATTGGCAGCATGAACCGTTCCATAAAGATGGCTAGCTTTGTCAGTCCTGATTTTGTCAGTCATCTGTTTTTGGAAGAAGAATGTCTTCCCCTTCCCTATGAAGAGATAACTGGTGTGTGCCATTTAGTTCACAAGAGCACCTGGTCAGATTCTCTTATACAGTAACAAGTACCAAGCATTGAAGACATGATGTTTGGATTTAAAAAATGGCAAAAGTGATGTGAAAAAGTACTTGGTTTCCTAGGAAGCAATGCAGTAAGAACAGTTGTATTTTTCAGTATCAGCGCCAGAACAATTCTTAACTAGAGGAGGGTTTTTTAAAACTTTGCTGTGTATGTATTATTCCAAAGTCTCACGGTACTCAGGTTTTTCCAAAACTGGGCAAAGGCAGCATATCCGGGGAGTGCTATTTTGGAATAAGGTTTTCATTAAGACTGATCACATTCTTCACAAAATTATTTCTTTCTATGAAGTCTCCAGCAATTATATTAATGCACTCTTTCCCTGCTCCAGGTTGTTGCTTCTTTATCCAGCGATTTAGACATGGAAGGGCATGGAGCGTCATTTTCTTTATAGAATAATGGAGATGTGCCAGAATGTACCCCAAATCTCCAGTAAGATTGATTCCTGCAACGAATAATCCACCTGTATGAAAACAAAACAAAGAGTTGCCACCGTGTCTGTAATATGCCTTCCTGTGGGCATGACTAACACTGTGGGTAATCAGTGTTTGAATTTTCTCACTATATTTAAAAGTTTAATTTCAGGCACCTCCATCAAAACCTCCAGTGATGGCGAACCTTTTAGAGAACAAGTGCCGGGGTGGAGCAAGGGAAAACTGTGTCCAGGGCATGTGTGCACCCTGCACCCCTGCCTGCCCCTGCCCTGCCCTGGAACACCCCGAAACACCCCGTCACACTCCTGGAACACCCTCGCCACGCCCCTGCAGGGACACGCCCCCAGTTCGTTGCGTACCCCTAGCTCCCTTGACACTATGCCACTGCTGAGTGCCCAAACTGGGGCGATGGCGTGCGTGCCCACAAAGAGGGCTCTGAGTGCCACCTCTGGCACCCATGCCATAGGTTCGCCACACTGGTTTAATCTGTCCACTCTTGCATGGTTCACCCATTAATCTCTTATCCCTTTCCCACTCTTAGGAATTTGGGAAGGAAAAAGATTCCTCCCCCGTCCCCACACCCATAGGGAGAATTCTAACTTGGGCCGATGCAGAGGCGTACCAGGGGTAAATGGTGCCCAGAGACACATTGTCTCCGGGTGCCCCCCCTTGGGGGGTGGAGACAGGCACCTTCAACCCGGCCCATGTTCATGTTGATAACGACATGTGTGAGTTGAGGGTGCTCAGACACAACAGCAGGAGGAAGTCCTGCTGCCTCGTCATCTTCGAGGGCCCTCAACCCCACCCATGTGTCATGGACATAGGTGGGGTCAGGGGTGCCCAGCTCGACACCCCCACTGCCGTCTTCCTGGTCACGTGGGGAGGCAATTTTGTGCCCCCCACATGACCAGGAGAGTGGTGCCCGGGGGCAAGAGGTACCCCTTGCCCCTAGGCAAATATGCCACTGGGCCGATGCATCTGAAATTTAGCTTTCAAAAGATGCTGGGAGATATATTTTTAATCAATTTGACTCTGTATTCACACAGCATAGAGTCCCATTCCTTTATATTAATTAAAGATAAAGGAGCAAACTATCCTTGTACCAGTATGCTGCTGCATTTGCAACCCATGCACATTGAAAGCAGTCCACAGAGATACTTGTAACTAATCTCCTAACATGGCAGACTGAAGTTACCAGTAGATTCTCTCATCATTTTCTATATCAAGGGGTAGAGGAGATCCAACATAGATAATTGCAACATCTTGTCACTTTGAACCGCAGATTAAGGTGCTAAAGAGCCATTCTACTTGGCAGTAAGCGCCTTACCTCTAGGAGCAACATTGTCCAAATAGTGCACTGTTGTCTAGATTCAAATCAAACAGTTTGCACTACATTGGCTCTCCAATATTGATTAACTGGTGCAAACACAGCCCATTATAATCAGCTGTTTTCATGTCTTTGTTTTGTTAATTTAGTAGACCTTTATAAAGAATAAAGAAATAGCATAAAATAGCTCTACAGATATAATAGACAGCTGTTGAATCTCTCTAAATGCATCCTAACAGTGTCCATGCACATTTGAAGTAAAAACAAAGGGTTTCAGTTATCCGGTTCACCCTGTCTCCTTAAATGTGATCAGAGAAAAACCAATCTTCCTTTAAAGTTATATATTATATGGCTCCGATCAAGCTTTATGGAAATCCTTCTTTTAAAATGATAAAAGCATGTCAATCTTTGACAGTCTAGAGAACAAGCCAGATAGAGCTTTGAAACATGGTTTGCAGAAACAAAAATGCAACAGATACCTGGGCGTCCACCACTTTTCCTTAGCTCCAAATACTGGACAAGTTTTCTTGCTGTGGTCTTATTTCCCCACCAGTATGGAATTTTAGGCCATAACTCAGAGTGCTCTGCCACTTGTACAATATCTTCATATGAGACAATAACCTGATAGCCATTAGCCCACATGAGCTGTAGGGTTGGAACCACCTGAAAGAGAGACATTGCTCTATATTTGTGTGGCCACAATGAATGTGGCCACTGCACAGAAATTCAAATGTTAAGGCATGCATCCTTTATTATATTTCTCTAACTTGAATTTAAAATTCATAAACAGGAGAGATTAAATAGCAAAAGAGGCATTTTTTTCTGAATACTAAGAATCACCATACGTTTGTAGGATTTTTTCCCATATGTGAATTTTCTAACTTCATAAAAGGCCTTCAGTTTTTTGCTAGGTAGGCAGTCTCCTTACATAAATACCCTCATTTATATTTTTTAAAGCTAATGTAAGGGGGGAAAAACTTTCTTAGATGAAACATTTCAGAATATCTTTCATAAACATTGTGTTTATTTTTAAGCAAAATCAATCACTCTTTGTTTCCATCTGCCTCCATAATATTAGAAGGAAAGAAAGGAAAAAAGGAAAGGAAAAAGACCCTTGACAGAACATCTTGCTCTGTGTCTCCCATATAGTTTTTTTTTGTTCACAGGTTCCCAAGAAATACAACTAAACTTCTTGAAATCCAAGAGTTCTGTACATCATCCCCTCAAGCAGACCAGTCCCATTATCTACACCTCAGTACTTGAGGACTCTTCCCCCATACACACACATTCAACAAAGTGCCTCTATATGATGTGATTACTGGTGCTGAACTGACTGGTCATTTCCTGTTTAAGAAGTGAAAGACAATTTTAAAAGAGAAGAGTTCTGTCTTTTCTACACACTGTTCTAAGTGCAACAAAATTCACATAGCCTCGGCCTATAGCTGTGATCCAACTTACAGAAATGTGTACTGGCATTTTTGAATAAATTCCATTGCTCTCATGGAATTTAATCGCCATTAATGCCCTAATTTGATCAGCTATTTAATTTCCACACCAAAACTGAAAATATCTTAGATATAGTAGTGAAGAGATTTGATCACTTTGTAAGTAAGGTATAAGTTTACATTTAAAGATAAAGGTTTATTATTGTTGTTGTTGTTATTGTTATTATTTATTCCATTTCATATACTGTTCTATCCCCAGAGGGCTCTGAGCGATGCACAACAAATATAAAACATAATATAAAATATAAAATCATTAGAAATACACAATAAATCCAATAAAATTATCTAAAATCAGTAACAATTCATGTAGCACCACATAATATATATATTGAATATCATTAATGCATTTGATGGCATCTGGCCTACACCCCGGGAGAGGACCAACAAATAGCCAAGATAGGCACATTCAGATGACACGGGGGCATCATGAAGGGGCGGGAGATCCGCAGCCAGCCTCCCCAAAAGCTCCGGGGGAACAGCTTGGTTTTGTAGGCCCTGCGGAACTCACCCAGGTCCCGCAGGGCCCGAACAGCTGGAGAGAGAGAGTTCCCACCAGGCAGGGGCCAGGCCTGTAAATGCCCTAGCCTGGGTAGAGGCTAGCCACATCATAGAGGGGAGGAAAAACCACCAGGAAATTTGCCTCTGCTCAATGCAAAGGATGAGTCGGGACATATGGGGTAAGATGGTCTCGCAGGTATGCGGGCCCCAGGCCGCGAAGGGTCTTAAAGGTCAACACCAACACCTTGAAAACGATCCGGAAATCCCACTGGGAGTCAGTGCAGGCGGTGCAACACAGGGGAGATGCAGGGGCGTACCTAGGCAAACTGGCGCCCGGGGACAAAACCTGATTTTGGCGCCCCCCCCCCCGACCCGGCATATGAGCGGCCACCCTCCCCCACCATGACCAAACAATGATTTTTGTACCACCTCACAAAACACCTCCCACTCCCATCAAAACATACATGGCTCTCTCCCCACCAACTCTTTTCCTAATTTCCTAATCACAACAACCCTATGAGGTAGGTTGTTAGCCTGAGAAACAACTCCAAGCCAGTGCAAGTGGGTATTAAGCATGTAAATCTCTCACAAATCACCCCCAGCAAAACATTTACCAAACAAATGTCAGCATCATCTCTCACAAAACACCTCCAGTGGAATCCACCCCCAAACAGCATCACTTTCAATGGTGTTTAAACTAGGGAGCTCAGATTCTTCTTTTAAATCCACCTTAAAGGGAGAATCTGGAGTCCCCGGTTAAAACAAAATTAAAAGTGATGCTGTTTGGGGGTGGATTCTCCCCCGCCCTGAAACAGAAGAAGAAGAAGAAGAGTTTGGATTTATATTCCCCCTTTCTCTCCTGCAGGAGACTCAAAGGGGCTTACAATCTCCATGCCCTTCCCCCCTCACAACAAACACCCTGTGAGGTGGGTGGGGCTGAGAGAGCTCAGCAGAGCTGTGACTAGCCCAAGGTCACCCAGCTGGCGTGTGTGGGAGTGTACAGGCTAATCTGAATTCCCCAGATAAGCCTCCACAGCTCAGGCGGCAGAGCTGGGAATCAAACCCGGTTCCTCCAGATTAGATACATGAGCTCTTAACCTCCTACACCACTGCTGCTCCTCATCCTCAACCCTCATCACTTTTGAGGGTTGGAGATTCAGATGAAACAAATAGCAGATTCGGCTGGAATCTGGGCAAATTTGGGCACATTCGGACAAAAATTGTCCAATTATGTCCTGCCCAAATATGAACAAACGCGAATGCAAGGTATTTGGGTTTTTGGGGAGTATTTTTGGTGTTTTTTCGGCCTGCAGGGAGCACATTTTTAAAGCTAGCAGCACCATGATTTCAGGGCATCATCCAGAGACTGCCCTGATGATACCACCCAAGTTTGGTGATGTTTGGTTCAGGGGCAGCAAAGTTATGGACGCCCAAATGGAATGCCCCCATCCCCATTGTTTTCAATGGGAGCTAACCTGAGATGGGGGCTACCCATTTGAGGGACCATAACTTTGATCCCCCTGAACATAACTTCACCAAACTTGGGTGGCATCATAAGAATAGTTAACAGATGATACCCTGAAAATTTGGTGTCACTAGCTTTAAAAATACACCCCTTCCAGGCACCCCAAGAAATTTGCCCAAGATTCTTTGTTTTGCAGTGACTTTGCTCCATTGTAGCCAATGGGCAATTTCTGAGTGTGTAGGCAGGCTGCACATTTTTGAAGATAGAGGCACCAGACTTTCAGGGTGGCTCCAGGAGGGCTTCCTGGTAATAGCATCCAGGTTTGGAGACCTTTGCTTCTGGGGGTTCAATTTTATGGGCTCCCAAAAGGCTTATTTTGTTTACTTGCTCCTGCACATGAAAGCCTGTGGGCTGAGTTCTCTCAGAACTCTCTCAACTCCCCCGCCCCCCCACTCCAGAAGCAAAGCTCACCAAGCTTGGATGCTATAACTCAAGGCCTCTTGGAGCCACCTTGAAAGTCTGGCACCTCTATCTTCAAAAATGTGCAGCCTGCCTCAAAATTCCTCATTAGCTACAATGGAGCAAAGTCACTGCAAAACAAAGAATCTTGGGCAAATTTCTTGGGGTGCCTGGAAGGGGTGTATTTTTAAAGCTAGTGACACCAAATTTTCAGGGTATCATCTGTTAACTATTCTTATGATGCCACCCAAGTTTGGTGAAGTTATGTTCAGGGGGACTAAAGTTATGGTCCCTCAAATGGGTAGCCCCCATCTCAGGTTAGCTCCCATTGAAAACAATGGGGATAGGGGCACCCCCTTTGGGGGTCCATAACTTTGCTTCCCCTGAACCAAACATCACCACATTTGGGTGGTATCATCAGGACAGTCCCTGGATAGTACCCTGAAAATATGGTGCCGCTAGCCTTAAAAATGCGCCCCCTGCAGGCCGGAACGTGAAAAACACTTAAAAATTTTAAAAACGCACAAACGACCCTGAAATGTTGGCGCCCCCCCACGTGACCAAATGGGGGGCGCCCGGGGACATAGGGTACCCCCTGTCCCTAGGCAGGAACGCCACTGGGGAGATGTGATCTCTAACAGAGCCCCCCCCATAAGGAGCCAAGCCCCCGCATTCTGGACCAGCTTCAACTTCCGGATCAGTCGCAAGGAAAGGCCAGCAACTGTTTTTGACTGTTAAATTTGTGTTTAAAAACTGTGTTACATATAAATAGCTGAATTCCTTACTTTGAAACAACTTACATTAAAGTGAATAAGGATCCATTCTAAAAGGATGCTGAAGAGTATCCAAAGTTGTAGCAAAATGAAATGGAATAGGAATTTCAAACCAAAGCATGATGCAGATAATTAAATATCTAGGTAACAGAACACAACTGTTCCTCTTACATTTGGCATCTTAATAATTTCAACAATACTAGGTTTAATTTGAATAAAGACTTGGTCTTGGAATGTTGTTTTAATACCAGAGCTGAATCCTGATGTGATAGGCAGCTGTACCCTAAATGGTTACCCCGGCCATAGTACACTGTGATTGACATTCAAATAGAATTCTGAGAATGGTAGAAAACTGACAGTTAAGAACTGACAGTTGACTGAGAAAGAAGCCAACAGATAGAGCTTGGAGAAAGCTGTGTGAGCTATCAGCTGTCTGATGGAGGATTCTCCTCAAAAGTGAAAGGAAACACATTTGGGGGTTTTGGATCAGGATAGGATCTCTAACCAACTATCTAGGGGAAACAGCTCTGATTCCTAAGAGTTTAATGGGAAATACCTCTTGTGAATCAAGTAATGCACTTAGAGAGAAAAACTGGGAAATGTGTCGTGTTAATGTTTCCAAGTCCTACAACTAAAGAACCACTGTGAAAAAGAAAGAACCTTAAGTTTAACAACGTATAAAAGAATCTTAAGTTTAAGAAACAAACCAGTGACTGCCAAGCAAGATCACTTTCAGTAGAATATAAAGGTATGTGAACCACCTTGATACACTTGAGCCTAACCACCTCAAATTTCTCAGTTCTGTTACAATCTACATTCCTGTTATAAGGATTTGCTAACCTGACTTTTAAATCCCACAAAAAAGACTAATAAAACTATTTTAAGTGGTATTTCAAAAAGCCTTTCAAGTGCCAAATATTTACGACCATTTTACCATTAAAAACAAGTTCCTCTATCATATCTGACATAGCTGAACTAACAAAAAAATGAGCTTCTTCAAGCACAACAAGAATGGCTTGCTTACAGGAGCCTATCTCCACACACTTGGGATTAAGATGGAGAAAAGATGGTCTATTACTTAGGGTAGCTTGAACACCAATGGTTCAACACTGAGCATCTGATTCTTAATCAGATTGTAGGTTTTAATTTTCATCTTGCAAAAACGATATTGACATCTGTACAGAATCCCATTCATTTAGAGCATTCATTGTGGGTTTTATGTGAGCAGTATTGTTTACTTAAGTATAACATCCTGAACAGGCAAGTGTAAGCAAGACACTTGTATCTTTGAAAGGTCAAAACCAATGATTCCAAACAACTTACATTTCTAGGACACAGTTTGGAGCTGAAGATCTTCTTTATACAAGCCACCAAATGACCATGGTGGTCCTCGTTCAATCCATCAAAGTTTCTGAAAGCTAGAATGATGACTTCACAGGGATGGGTTTTCAACCATAGTAAAATATCCCACAGGACATCCTACAACAATTAATGCAAAACAGCCAAGATAAATAGTTAGACAGGTGTGTCACACTATGCATGCACAGAATTCTACATGAATGCCAGAGTACTCACCCATTCTACCTCAGCCTGTTCCCACAGCATGAGGAGCCAAGGGATAAACAGTATGCTTATTTAAGTACCAACAGGAGTAATAGCCTACAGGAGCAGCAGTGGCATAGTGGTTAAGAGCAGGTGTACTCTAATCTGGAGGAACCGGGTTTGATTCCCCTCTCTGCTGCTTGAGCTGTGGAGGCTTATCTGGGGAATTCAGATTAGCCTGTGCATCCAACACACGCTAGCTGGGTGACCTTGGGCTAGCCACAGCTTTCCAGAGCTCCCTCAGCCCCACTCACCTCACAGGGTGTTTGTTGTGAGGGGGGAAGGGAAAGGAGATAGTAAGCTCCTTTGAGTCTCCTACAGGAGAGAAGGGGGGATATAAATCCAAACTCCTCCTCTTCTTCTATTCAAGAGAATGCTATCTGCAGTAAAATATTCAGGACTCTTCTAAATATTAAAAAGAGGGTTGTTAGCAAAAAGTATCCATGAACAGAGAGCTTCATAGTTTGGATTCTCTGAAAAGGAACAGCAAGTTGCAAGTACAAGTCCTTTATCTGGTCCGTTAGAATTCCCTCACTGATATCTCAAAATTTAAACCCTAATCTGACAATCCCTTGACTAGTGGGAACTATAATGGGTACACACCCCGTTCCCCTGAAGTATGTAGCTCTATCAATGAATCTTTCTTGATATTCAACCCCACTCCAAGTTCACATGAAAGTGGCTTAGGAGCAGTCTTTTTAAACTAATAGCATAAAGGCTTTTCTTAAAACAAAAATCCAGATTGTTGGCAGCCCAAAACATCATGAGCACAACCACCAGGTCAAATAATTTCCTGAAAACTGCCGCAGAGGTCACCGTTTCAAACTTGGTGGAGCTACCCATTCATCACCACAGAAGATTCTCAACTATAATATAATTAATTATAGCAATGAAAGGCATCATGAGTATATAGCCTGAAATAATGATTTGGTGCAAACTAGGACAGATTACGCATGGGCCAAAAACAGAAGTTTGAAAACGGTTTAAAAGGGTTTAAAACAGTAAAAGGATTTATACCATTTTCACACCGTTTTCACATCGCTGTTTTTGGCCCATGCGGAATCCACTTAGGAGAAGTAGAAGTCTGGAAGTTCAGCAAACGGTTTTTGGGGTAATGCATTTCAAGGTGGATTTAAGGGGATTTCAACCACCTCATTAAGAAATTGCATTTTCATGACTGGGCCACAAAACAAAATTCCGAATGAGAAAAATAATCTGTTCCACCTAACCTATAACCCACTCATTTTTTTAAAAAAACAAGTAACGACAGTAATAGTTACCCCAACAGATGGCTGCTTAGATGGGATTGGATGTAAGTGGATCCAGCCTCCATTTAGACTGGAATAACTATGCACAGACTACATTGTAAGTATACGAGAATCCCATTTTAAATAATGTAGAAGCCATTGTTCTAACCTCTCTTCAAATAGTACCCAATAAAGAGAATCTCAAATATGTATGTCTTTTATTTTATCCATATTTTAAAAAGCATGTGATTTTTTTTTTGAGAGGTTGATTCATATTTTGGACCCTTGGGGCTAGTAATTTTTGGGTTTCTATATTTATTCCTGAGACTCTTGGAAAATTTTTAGTAATCTTCAGACTGTAAAATATATAAACTGGATGTCACATAGAACTGCTGACATTCCTGAGTCAATACAGACATTGCTGAATCATTAATTAGCTTCAAACTCATTTAACTCATGGCCACTTGTAAAACGTCTAGGAATCTAATGCTTCAAGCCTTTGTACTAAGAACCATGCATCACTCAGATTCACACTACTATAACTCATGCATACTATGTTCATTTCAATAGTCCCCTATCTTAAAAAAAATAAGCCACAATTGTCGTTTTCAAAGGAATTAAAGTGTAGCCATAATTGGATATGGGGATTACACTGCTTTGCTCCAGCAAAGTACCCTCACTACTTGTTCAAGCAAATGGCCCACAAACAAAAGATACAGCCTTGCTAAAACAGAAATAATCTTTTTGGTGAGGGAGATAACTAATTTCAGCAGAATTTCCTTATGCTCCCCAACATCCTTTTAAGCAAGATTCCGAGGCGAGCCTTCTCCTTCTTAGCTGCCACCTCTTCCTTTTCTCAGCCCCAGTTCTAGTTTGGTAGTCAGAATGAGCAAGTCAAAGGAGGCTGTGGTTTCCATGTGAGCTAGCAGCAAGGTGTATGCATAGGAATGTGCTCTCTTCACTAATACAACTTTATTTCTACAGACACAACAGAGTTTACAATACAGTTTATGGGAACAACAGTGGTGATGGAAAGTGACATCAAGTTGCAATCGATCAAGGGCCCCACATAAGGTTTTCAAGGCAAGATTCAAATGGGTATATGCATAAAGAAGATGTCGTTCTTCTCATAGTCACACATTCTCCCACAGTCAAACAAACATACACACATGGACAGAAAGGACAGCTTTTTCAGTTCTCCCTCTCATGTGTAAAAGGGCCTTAGCAAATCTGGGCCTTGAGTTCTGGAACACAAAGAATTTCCTTAGTCAATAGAGAGGCACTTAACATATCAAAGAGATTCCATATTTTCACTCCTGGCTGTAAAACCAATCCTATCCAGCCAGATAAGGTTTCTCCCAGGCCTAGTGGTGTCTCAAAGCTGGTCAGTCTTCGCAAATGTGCTGCCCCATCTGCCTTCATTCACTGCATAGATAACCTCTGGCTTTCGGTACATCTCCAGTCCTGGAATTCACCCAACTCCATTCAGGCTGTATTTGCATTGGAAGATTGCCCACAGGTTGCATTTGCATTGGAAGATTGCCCAAAGGTTGTACTGTTAGAGTATGATAACTCTTTGATGATAATGAACTCTTAGGATACTACCTCTGGGCAGTCTTTCCTATGCAAGCACCACTAAAATAAACAAGTATTAAAGCAGGAGTCCTGGGTTCCAACTTGCACTGTGCCATGAAGCTTGCTAGATATTCCTGGACAAGTCAGTTTTTCTTAGCCTAACTTATCAGGAAGGATAAAATGGAAGAGGGTAGAGGCACTATCTTGAAGGCATAAAAGCGTACTAAACAAAGCCTCTGCCAACCAGACCCTGGAAACAAGGTGTAAGGTGCCACTGGCATTTGCATTTATTTTTATTTTATTATATTTATACTCCACCCATTCCAACCTGAGGCCAGGTTCAGGACAGTTTACAATACAATTAAAACCACATCAGTAACGTATAGCATAAAAAATAATGTAACATTTAAAATCTAATATTTGTGGTGGCAAACTATGCAGTAAATTCCAGCCTAGAAAATAATTCTACCCTCCCCTATCCTGATATAAATCAAATTCCTATATATCAGGAAGGGGAAAGGGGAGGAGTCTGCATGTTGATAATGTGCCTGGTAAGGGAGGCCAGCTCATAGATGGATCAAATCTATTCATAGGAAGCCCCAGCCAGTGGAATATCTCTATCTAGGCAAGGTCCCACAGGGCCCTAGTGTCTGCTGACAGAGTGTTCCACCAGGGCTGAAAAAAACCCTGGCTCTGGTCGAGGCCAACAAATGTTAAGGAGCAAAGCATACCTGTGAATCTAGTCACTAGCCAGTTATCTATGCTTGGGACACAGAGATTGCTGCCAGACAGGGGCGTATCTAGGCAAACTGGAGCACGGGAACAAAACCTGAGTTTGGCACTCCCTCCACCCATCCATGGGCCAAACACACAAACCCACCCCCACAACAACAATTTTTTTGCACCAGCTCACAAAACACCTCCCAACCCCCAGCAAAACATACATGGCTCTCTCTCTACCAACTCTCTTTCCTAATTTTTTCCTCACACCTACCCTATGAGGTAGGTTGTTAGCCTGAGAAACAGCTCCAAGCCAGTGCAAGTGAATATTAAGCATGTAAATCTTTCACAAATCACCCCCAGCAAAACATTTACCAAACAAATGTCAGCATCATCTCTCACAAAACACCTCCAGTAGAATCCACCCCTCCGGGGGAGGGCGGTTTATAAATATAATAAATAATAATAATAACAGCATCACTTTCAATGTTTAAACTAGGGAGCCCAGATTCTTCTTTTAAATCCACCTTAAAGGGAGAATCTGGGGTCCCCAGTTTAAACAACGTTGAAAGTGATGCTGTTTGGGGGGAGATTCTCCCCCATCCTGAAACAGCATCACTTTCAATGTTTAAACTGGAGACCTCACATTCTCCCTTTAAGTCCATGCTGAAGGGGGTGGATTTAAAAGGAGAATCTGGGGGAATTTGGAGGGTGCCTGCTGTCAGGGGTGCAATTGTTAAGCTAGCAGCACCAAAATTTCAGAGTATCTTTAGGAGACTCTCCTGATGATACCACCCAGGTTTGGTGAAGTTTGGTTCAGGGGGTCCAAAGTTATGGAGCCTCAAAGGTCCATAACTCCCCCATCTCCTATTAGCTCCCATTAGAAACAATGGGGGATGGGGGCACCCCCTTTGGGAGTCCATAACCCTGAACCAAACCTCACCAAACCTGGGAGGTTTCATCAGGAGGGTCTCTTTAAAGATCCCTGAAATTTTGGTGCTGCTAGCTAGCCTAAAAACTGTGCCCCCCTGCAAGCCAAAAAAGGAAAAAACACTAAAAAAGACAAAAAAGACACCAACGAGCCTGAAATTTTGGCACCCTCCACTGGGGGATGCCCGGTGACATAGGGTACCCCATGTCCCTAGGTAAATACACCACTGCTGCCAGAGCATTGGCTGCAGAAACTGGATCATGCCAGATATTATATTGATGGTAGTTACATCTTGGTTACCAGAAACAGTCTTAAAATAAATTAACAAATTTGTTTTCATTAGAATTGGAGACTGTACCTCTACAACAGCTGTAGTATATAGCATATGAACAAAGTGCAAAGTCATAGAAGGGTCATCAGGCTTGTGAGCAATCCTAAAGTCAAAGTACCTAATTCCAGCATCCAGTTGCTCCAACACAGTCAGCTCCTGAATAATTAAAAAACAAAACCGAAATACAGAATGTGTGCTTAATTCTCTTCAGAAGAAAGGGACTTCAGTCGGATATGATGCCATGTAATCCACCCTCCAAAGCAGTCTTCTGTTGCTCAGAGGACTTGGAATAAGGTGCACCAATATGCAGAAAACATGTAGCTCTGTTCTTCTTTTATTTGCAAGATATATATCCCACCTTTCTGCCCCCGTAAGAGCTACCAAGGTGACTAATAATGTAAAAAATATACATGATAAAATCACATTTTAAAACCATTGCAATCAACCTCATCCTTTAAACACACCTCACTAAAACAAATTAAATACAGAACTAAAATACATACCGACAAAAAATAGCAATTAAAACATTAAAATACATACAAGACATAAAAACACCAATTAAAACATTGATCAGCTGAGTGAGGTAGTTTAACCATTTTACAGAGTGCATTTAGTTTAAAGGATATTATTTTAAGATGCTCAACAATACCTACATTTATGTTTTGGCTAGGTTTCTTAATTCTGAATTTTAACTAAATGTTTAATGTTTTAGGTTTTTATTATGCTTTATACACTTACAGAATCAATGTGCCTCGGGCAGGTTCATCAGAGAGGCAGTATAAAAATGCTCTCAATAATGCTCTAAATTAATAAACACTAATTCTCTTTGTGGAAGCAGCCTACACCTTTGAGCTTAGAAAGAATCTACATGTGAATCAGTTATCAGAATACAATATACAGAGAGGGAAGGGAGATCTCCTCCACAGACTGCATTAAGAAACAGTAGAAGGCAACAGCTTGTATTAATATATTCTTGTGAAATCTCCCAATTCTCTTGTTGAAAACAAAGGTTTAGTGTTCTGTTTTCTGAGTTGGTTCTATTTTACAGGAATGACTAGAGAGTTACCACTAAAAATAAGTGTCACAAGACAGTAAATTGAAAAATTCAAAATAAGACATAAAAAGGAAGATTTGTTTACCTGTGTTATACACCACCTCAAAATGATAGGGTGTATTATACAGTGCATATGTTTATCCATAAGTTCCAACAGCTTGGATTCATTTACGCTGACAGTTGATGTTTTATCAAAGCTGTATGTCACAGCATCATGGCTCCCTAGCAATATAAAACTTAAAATTAAACTAATGCAATTTTTTGTCTGCCTTTCAAATGCTGCTTGCATAAATACACAAGTTTCGTAAACATTATTCAGGTATCACCTCAGTTCAAAAGGATATCTTCTTGTACCAGAATCACCAGAAAGTTTGTCAACTTCCATATCAGGATGCAGAGCAGAAGGAAGGAAGGCTCTGAGACGAATATAGGCTTAGAGTCCACAACATGGCTAGGACTTTCAACAAATTTCCCACTTCTGTGCCTCTGGGCCATACACACGTCTCCTATGTTCTCAATTGTCCTCATCTTATTCCCACTCTGGCTCTCACACCTGCCCCTCCTCTTTTTGGCCACTGACTCTTTCATCAGGCTCTATGAAGGCATTATAAAGTCCTCATGTTTCTTGTGGGGAGAACTCAAGGACCTTGTATCATGTGTCCTCAAACACCCCCACAGAGATGCTGTTGACTCTCTTATGTGACTACACAGAAATTTCACAAGTAATGTGATTTTTACAAGAGAGGTAATAACAGCTCTATGGAGCTGGGGGAGGGATGTTAAAGTCACTTCTTCCTGTGTGGTGTATTCACATACAGAAAAGTCCAGTGCAGTATTCCTTAAACATTTTAAATTTCTTGACAAAAGGTTGGCTCATTTCCCAAGCCCCTGTGCCCTTGCTCAACTTCCCCCTCAGAGGTTGCAAGAGAAGCTATCTTGGAAACATTTCAACCAAAAGAATCGTTGTAAAAGAGTTTTCAAATACAACAGATTAAAAAGAAAATGAAACGTTTCCACAATGAATGGGGGAAAATGAAGTCCAGAATGCCACAGAGAAAACAATTTATTGAAGTCATGGAAATGTTTTTAATGACGTGTGCGGAAAAGGTTGCAGTCTCTTCAAATTCATGTTTGCTAGTTTGTTTATGAAAATTTGGTGATATTTTCAGTCAAAACTTGAACCGTCACCCGTCAGAAGTAACAATGAACAGTTTTCAATCTCATAGGCATTGTCACAAATCCAAGAATCTGATGTGTAAAGTTGACTTCATTAAATATAATTTTCCACCGGTTACTTCATTGGCACAGCGAGTGCACCAGTCTCAAAGAGAGGAATCTATGGTTATTAGAAATAGGGGAGACAGAGGAGCCATCACAATCTCCCAAGGCTGGAGTGCTTGTCACCGGATGATTAAAGTAGGTGAAGAGTGCAGTGGAAGAGCATAACATGACAGCCTTTGAAATAAAAGTGTTGGTCAGATAGGAGGATTGCTGCCTTTTCACTTGAGGTGATTGGCAACAAAAATGTTAGTCTATATCAGGCAAGAAATATTTCACATATATGATATTTCTAGTTCAGGGGTAGGGAACCTGCGGCTCTCCAGATGTTCAGAAACTACAATTCCCATCAGCCTGTCAGCATGGCCAATTGGCCATGCTGGTAGGGGCTGATGGGAATTGTAGTTCCTGAACATCTGGAGAGCCGCAGGTTCCCTACCCCTGTTCTAGTTCTAGAAGTTTCTGCTATCTGGCCTGCTCATATCGATTTTCCATTTATGGTACTGTTCATAAGCCAATAAGAAAATGATTGTTACAGCAGTAAGTGCAAATAAACGATATACCCATATCGCCCGCAGAGAACCCTTCAGTCCTTGGATAGTAATCTATTCCAGCCCCAGGGCCATTTGGCTGAGCTAGGGCCTTTTCAGCTCTGACTCCCAGTTGGTGGAATTCACTCCCAGCGGACATAAGGGCTCTGAGGATACAAATCAATGCCGCAGGGCCTGTAAGACTTAATTGTTCTGCTGGGCTTACAATTGAAGATGCTGTAATGTAACATCTTGGTCCCCAAGCTCATATCTCTCACCCATATGACCTAGACCTGGAGTGGGAGTAGAACTGATCATTGATGGGTTAGTATTTAAGTCGCCATCTGGGTGTTATACATTGGAATGTTTTAATCTACTAATTTATTAATGGTGTTATTGGTTATTTTAAATATGTTTGTCAACAGCCCTGAGCCCAGCTTTAGCTAGAAAGGGTGGGATATTAAATAAAATTTATTATTATTAAAATGTTTATTATTAATAATATTGTATTTTAAAGTAAATACTATATACCTGGTAGTGATAGGTTGGAAAGCGGAATGGTCCACAGACATTCTGGCAAGTGAGACATCCAATAAGCAAGTTCATGGCACAGGGGAATGGACTTTTTTGGACGGTTCTTCGTTTTCTTTTTTTGCCGCATGTTCTAGAAAATAAGCTAAATGAAAAGTAGCAGTAAACTGACTTGCTGGTCTGTACCAAATTTATCTTGCAAATAACAAAAGCTCCCATTAAATCAATTAAAATCCTTCTGCTGGTCTTGCCAGCTTGCATGCAGGATTCAAATTGAACCTAAGGTCCTTGTTATGTAGGAGGGCCAAGATTGGATCTTCCAACATTTTTTGAACATTAGAAGGCAATGATGGAGTCGATTCTGGAAGCAGAAGAGTTTAGCCCTGTTCCCACTGCCATTTCCATAATAGTATTTCTGAGAAAGGGTTTCTACCAGGAAACTGGTGACGGGAGTCTTCAACTAGCAACTACTGGGAAGGGGCCATAGCTCAAGGGTCAAGCATTCCATTCCGAAGATCCTTGGTTCAGTCCTCAGTATCTCCATTAAACTGATTAGATAATAGGTACTATGAAAGATCCACACCTGAGACCCTAGAACAGAGATGTCAAACATGTGGCCACAGGGACCAGATGTGGCCCCTTGAGAGGGTTTATCAAGCCTGAAAGCCAGCCAAGGCAACCCCTCTTCTTTGCTTCCCAATCTGGCCTGGTGAGCCAGGATCAGAAGCGAGAAGGAGTTGCCTCAGCTGCCTTGTGGGGCTGATAAGCACTGAGGTAACCACACACTCCAGTGCCAATCTTGGCTGTGGGGGCTGCTGGTGGCTTGCCAGCCAAGGCAGCCATGTCCCACGCCCAGAGCCCAGCCCAACCAAATCACATTTGTTATATGTAACAAGTGAGTTAGACACCCATGACCTAGAGAGTCACTGCCAGTCAAAATAGGCAATGCTGATTTTGACAGGCCAAGGGTCTGGTTTATGGTAAAGCAGCTTAATTTGCATTCACTTCCCCTCCTCCTTTTAGCTAAAGACAACACATGAGATTCAACCATAAAACTCCTATGTAATCTGTACACCAATCCAGCGAGAGGTTATGCCGTTACAACAGAAGAACAGCTGAAGCATTTTGCCTGCTTCAACACCAGAATGCCTGTATGACGCCAAACTTAAGCATCAAAGACATATGACAGCCTAAGGACTCTTACAGGGACTGGAATGGTATGCATCAGCATGTCATTACTTCCACTTATAAGTCATCTAGAAATTTGCTTGGCAAATGGGGAAAGGCTAGGTAATTCTGACTAACAAGCAGCCTTCAGTCTTCACCTGCACTAGCCCCAGTTGTTCATATCACTTCTTCTAAAAACAATGTACAGGACTGGGCTATCCATCAATTGAATTACATACAGATTTTTCTTTTAAATATATAGGTTAGAGAATTGGAGTTTTCTTCCCCCCCTAATGAGTACTGCCTTTTGTGGTAGCCCTGGAAATCAGGTCGACAGGTTTGCTTGAAAATATATTATATGTTGGAGCCTGTTAGACACCATACAGCCAATATTCAGTGAAAATTGGTGCCTTATAAATGGTACTGTTCATTATAGTTTTGTTCAGTTCTTCCTGCAAAACATGAGAAAAGTCACCTTGGTGGTCCCAACAGAGCAGAAAGGCAGTATATAAATGTTCTAACAGACAGAAAGAAAACTGGTTGTATGAATATATATCTTTATTTTTTAATGATGAAGGCAGATTAATCAATTAAATAGTATTTTCTTGAGTGTTGTGAGTTTTCCGGGTTGTATGGCCGTGTTCCAGTAGCATTTTCTTGTCTTGAGCAAATGTACATCAGTTGGTTGTTGTGGGTTTTCTGTGCTGTGTGGCTGCATGGCCATGGTCTGGTAATTTTTGTTTCTCTCCAGGGCACATCTCACTGTGACACGCTTCTGAAGATGCCACCTATACATGTGGGCGAAATGTTAGGAGTAAACACCACAGCCACACAGCCCAGAGAATCCACAACAGCCAGTTGGTTCTGGCTGTGAAACCTTCGACAATACATTATACATTAGTTGTACAATGTCAAATCCCAAATAAAATGTCTGAGGGGGGCAATTTTCATCATTTCCCCCTCCTGTGACTAATTCCCTCCAAGTTGTTTTTACTGGTTCTCCTGCCATGAACACCATTCTCTTGCCATGCAGATGGAGCTGCAGTTAGAAAGGGTAAGTGGGAAATCATGCATTTTTGGATGGAAGTCCTTCCGTCCAATTTTAGGCTGGATCCCCTCTAATGGGAAGAACTGTAAAATGAAGCATCCTCATTTTAGTAAAATATAATTAAATTAACACAGATGGACAACTATAGAGACTGTTTTGGACTCTGCAACTAAAGTTTTAGTAAAACCAAGCAAGGGGAAGTCCTAGTTCTCCAAAACAAAAATATATTTTAAGACTAGTTCAGATCTGATATTCTTTTAGAAAGGAAAGTAGATACATATAGTTCAGGCATTTCCCATACATCTATCTGGGTTGCAAAAAAGAAAGACCTTAATAGACATAATACATAAGGTTGATAACAGCAATCCACAGAAAGCACAAATTAAGACTTCACATAAGCCGATTTAAGACTCCACATGAGCCAAACTCCTTATGGACCCCTAAACCCAGGAAAGCTTGACAGCTGTAACTGTATCAGGCGCCACTATTTTGACCTATTTCCATAAATCCCCTTGTCTGAGCCTATCCTATTGTTTCCTAAATAGGTCATTTTCTTCTTTTCAGTAGTCACCAATACTCAGGTGTCATCCAGGATGAAGTGTGAATAGAAATGTATTTTATTATGTTATTTAATTAATGTATACCCTGCCTTTCTCTTCAGTAGGGCCCCGAGGCAGCTTACACGTTATGCTCACAGCAACTGTGTGAGATAGGTTAGAAGAAGAAGAGGTGGTTTTTATTCCCCACTTTATCTCCCAAGGTCATCCAGCAGGCTTCATGTGTAAGAGTGAGGAAACAAATCCAGTACACCAGACTAGAGTCCTCTAGGAGTGAGGAATCAAGCCGGGTTCTTCAAATTAGAGTTTGCTGCTCTTAACCACTATACTGAGGGTGTATGCTTCAACCAAAATCACCCAGCATGCTTTTATGGCATGGCATGGCATGAGTAAGGATTCAAACTTGAGTCTTCCAAATACTAGCCTGACACTTTTAACCACTGTGCCCCACTGGTGTACATGTGGCTCTTCAAGATCCTTTTTCCTGCCACCCAAGAAGATGGCTTTGGGAAAAGATACACCTGTATCCAGAACTCACTGAGTGCATATGCATGACTGGTACACTCCATTTTGGACTGTAACATTTCAGATGTGAGGAGGTGAGATTCAGGACCCTTTACCCCTAAGCCAGCTGGTTTAGTTGAGCACACACATCTATTTAATGGGACAAGTTCTCCTGTGCAATAGCAGGCTGATTGCTGCAAAGAAGAACCTCTAGATCAGAGTTACTACATGGACATGCTACAGTTGACAACTTGGAGGTGAGCTAACGTCCACCGAAAGATGCTTAAGATCCATGTTAACTCCTAGGAGAAATCTCTCTCCTTTCAAAGCAGGGCACCAGATTGTAACTATCTATTTGTAAGGCTTCCAAAATTAAATCAAGAGGGAAATGAATAGTCAAACAAGGATACATTTTGATCCTACAGATCACTTGAAAGAGTTTCAAACTATCCCCTTCATTTCTGTTTACTTAACATTGTTTCCCTTCTAATTTTGTATTATCAGACTGCAGACCTCTCTGAAGAGGAAATAAAAACTTTCATAGGAAGAGTCTCATTGTGGTACATACTATAAGGTACAAGCTTGCGATAAGAAAAGCCTCAGCCTGTCCTGGTACTCTGAGGACTTGCAGGAAACATATACTGTCTCATTCATACTTTACACCTTTAAGAATGTATTACAGATGTCTGATGAGTCCAAATGAAAGAATAACTTACTGGTTGTTCCCATGTTTGTTTCTATATGCCTCAACACTATTGCTGCTCCCAGTACAATAAAAAGGATTAGCATAATTTCACAATCTCAGAAACTCTGCTAGATTTTCTCGGTAGCCCTATTAATGAAGTTCTTTACAGCAAAAGTTGTAGTGAGTCTTTGATGTTGACTGTAAAGAATCAAAACTTTTTCACAGAGATAAAAAATAAGCGTAAACCCCAAATCTCTAGAAAACTAGAAGATAACCCTGAATGCAAAAGCCCCCCCCCCCCAGTCATACACAAAAAATTTTATTATTGCTACTGTCCAAAACTGTAATTCGTTCACGAAATTAAGACACTCCCCTTCTTTTCTTGCTGGCACACATGGGAAAAAAACCTCCTCTCCTTCAAATAAATGGGATATGTTATCAGCCTTACCTTGTCATTATTTTAATGCCCCAGTGAAATATCAGGGGCAAGCAGATGTATGTCATGACCCATATTCAGCTGGGATAACAAAAATTAATCGGCTACAGAGACAAATCAAACGACCCTTCCTTTATTAAAAAAAAAAAAAACAGAAAACTGCAAAAGCGAAAGAGAGAAGAAAACGGCTTTACCTGTCCAGCAGAAATACAAGAGGCAAATCGTTACATACCAGGAACCAAAATCAGTCGCCGCTCATTTTCAAAGCAAGCCTCGTGATTTCCCAAAGCTGAGATTTTGCACAAACCTTTGGTTTGCTCCGAAAGAAACGTACTTTGTTGTCGTTCCTGTTCACTCGTGTGATGGGCATCTGAGCAGCGCCTGTACTTTCCCCATTAGCAGATGTTGCACAGGTTTCCGCATTCCGGATAGGCGCGTCTGCCGGCGCGTGGATTCACACACAGAACAGCGGCGGCACCAGCAAATGAAAACAAACACCCACGGCGATATGATTTGCATAGAGCCTCGGGATTGGTCGCTGTCGCCAACCCGCTGCCTCCTGAGTCAAGCGACGGACAAATTTGACTCGCAGGGGCGGGAAGAGTTAAAATGAGAAGCTGTGCGTTCTTTGAGGACTTCACGTCCCTGATAGTGGGAAAGTTACTTGTGGTTTCGTTATTAGGTTGAAACAATGGGGGAAGAATAGGTGGAAGGCTGCAACGTTGTGCTCACTTCCTTGTGAGCAGGTTTCATTGAATCCAATAGTTCTGAGTACAAATACATTGGTTTGAGCTGCAAGCTATATTTCTAAGCACGCTTACCTTGGAATGCTCACTTTTGAGTCAAAAGTAATGTCATAAAAATGTTATTCCTCTGGAATGCCTTATCCCTTCAGGCTCACCTGTAACCTACCTTACTTTCTTTTAGATGCCAGGTCAACACATTTTTTAACTCAGACTTCTAGAGGTTCCATCTTTTAAAACTGTTCTTATGCTACGTGTCAAGCCTTGAGACTGTCCATGTAAACTACTGAATGTTGTTTTATGCTGTTGTGTTCCTTGGTTGTTTTTGTGGTATGATTATACAATTTTATTGTACAGTTTTATTTGGGAGGCATATCAAGATGGTCTCAAGATATGTAGTATATAAATTTAATAAGTAAACAAATAAATGCTGCAAAATCCAGAGTCATCCTGAGGCTGAATGTCTGCATCAAAAACGAGTAGGAGGTGTTCTAGGGCATTGTGGTAAAGTTCTAGGTCTGTAACTTATCTTAAAATAGCATGCAGGATGTGACTTAATAGGACTGGATGGTGACCAGGTACATAACTAATTTTCAGGCTGTACCAAAGACAGCTGGGACAAATAAGATAGGAGAAGGATAGAATGACATTCTCATTTTGTAAGCAGAAAAACTGCTAGTTAATGAAAAGTCTTTCCTGACTTAGTGGGACACAGGTGGAATGGAAAATAAAAATGTGATAGATTGGAGACTGATTGAATGTAAAGAGCCATTTGGCAATATTACCTAGTGGGTGAAGAAAAAAGCCCAGCCTCCTTCCATAAGCAAAATCCCATTTTAAAATAATCTTTTGCAACATCCTTCATTTGACAGCTAAATCCAAAATACAAAGTTTTTTCAAAATACACTGAGGTTGTAGGTAGTCATGTTGGTTCCAGAACACTCCCCTATAGTCAGTCATGAATGAGGACCAACCAAAACATCATAAAATAACAAGCAAGCATCTAGATTCTCCAAAACTCTCAACCTGGCTGTGTGTTCAGTACAAAAAGGTGGGGAGAGATGTTTCAGGACATAGCAGAAAGGCCAAAGTCAGTAGTTAGTGGAGTGTTCAAATAGAACACAAGATGTGTTACCCAGTCGATTGGATTAGATGGTACTAAATACAAAATCAGTTTTCAAATTGGACCAAACTGTGACAAAGGAGAGGAAAGAATTGGCACACACAGTAGGGTAAACATTCTACAGAGTGTGATGCACATCTGATAACTAGCACACTTACTGAGAAACTTTCAAGGAGGGACAGAAAGATGCAGTGATTTAGAAAGTAAGAAAATCCCTCCTGAGACAGATGCTATCTAATTCAGCATTTTGTTTCCAACATTGGCAAGGTGGATGCCTTAAGTAGGGCATAAAGATGATGGAATCCCCTGTCATTTGTTTCCAGCATCATTTGACATTCAGTGGTTGCAATTCTGGAGGTTCTGCAACTATCATGAATAATGGGTGCTGATAAGAACTTACAGGGAGTGACTCATTGTCCCATCCCGCTATTTCCTCTTTCCATCCCTTTAAAGCTCGTACAATCTCTCCCCTTTTCCTGCTTCCTTCTCTTTTTCCCACCTCCTAGCCAACTATCTTCATATGCCCCCTATCCTCAGCTTTACTTCTTTCCCTCCTTTTGGCAACCTCCCTGTGGGAAAAATCTACACAGTTCAGGCAACTGACCAAGCCTCTGTTGTGTAGTGCCAGCGTCAGAACTGGGCTCAGTTGTACCATGCCACCTGCTGGACTGGGTTCAACTGAACACTGAGAAACCCACAAGAACTTGCAGAGGGCACCTCATCTTCCCCTGTATCCCTCCTCCTACCATGTTAGTCCCTTTTGTCATCTTCCTAACAATCTCCTTTTCCTCTTTCCCATCCACCCACATACCCAGCTACTAGCCTTTTATCTGTTCTGCATCTTCAGTAATATGTATTATTATTTTCATTTATGCTCCATTTTTATCCACAGTGGGAACCCAACAGACTTTACACAATTCGCCTCCCTTTTATTCTCACAACAACCCTGTGAGATGGGTTTGAGTGTATGAGTGGTCCAAAGTCACATAATGAGCTTCCACAGCAGAGTGGAGATTCAAACCATTGGGAGGCCAGTAAATTGCCTTAATTTCATAAAGTAGGTGAGCTGCAATACACCACACTAACTTTATTGATCAATGATACTGCATAGCACAAACCTCTGAAATTGTGCTTGAAAATATAACTTAATTCTGAAATATTACAGGAAATAGAAGCAAACACTTGAATCTTGGGAAAAATCCAATTTGTTTTTTCTCCCCCTATGAGATGTGTGCCATAATTCTCAAAACAAAGGCTTCTAAAAGAGTAGTCCATTCAGCCTTTTGGGATGGTATCATCAGGATCAGGCATATAAAGAAATACTGCTATGAGTTATGCTGCAATGCTACTGAGAAAAAGTGTTTTCCTGGAATTGTAAGTGATCTACAGACTCTAGAGCTCAGTTCCACTAGAGAAAATAGCACCTTTCGAGGGCAGGCTGCATGGTATACCTTTTGGGAGCAGCAGTGGCATAGTGGCTAAGAGAAGGTGCACTCTGATCTGGAGGAACTGGGTTTGATTCCCAGCTCTGCAGCTTGAGTTGTGGAGGCTTATCTGGGGAATTCAGATTAGCCTGTGCACTTCCACACATACCAGCTGTGTGACTTTGCGATAGTCACAGATTTTTGGAGCTCTCTCAGCCCCACCCACCTCACAGGGTGTTTGTTGTGAGGGGTGAAGTGCAAGGAGATTGTAAGCCCCTTTGAGTCTCCTACAGGAAAGAAAGGGAAGATATAAATCCAAACTCCTACTCCTCCTTTTCCTCCTCCTCTTCCTCTTCTTCCTCTTCTTCTTCTTCTTTTGGGGTGGTCAAATGGAATCCCTCTTTCCCTTTTCAATTCACATTATTATATTGTGCTGCCTTGGTTTTTAGTATAAGGTAACCCTTTTAGTATAAGGTAACCCTTTCCATTCCACAATGGAACTGTCCAGAGTGTGAATCCCGCTGTCCATGAGGCTGGTTGACACGCACAGTCCTGACTTGGGTAAGGCAGAACTGGGGCAAGGAGGCTATCCCAGTCAGGCAGCAGAAGCAGGGTGGTGAGGTGCTCAGATCGAGGCCAGCTCCCTGGGTTCTTAAAGGGCCACGTGCAAAAGAAGCGGAGCCAGTAGTGTTGGTTCGCCTCCCTTCACCCCGCCGGATTTTCTTAGGAAGAAAAGGCAAACTCCAGCTTGCTTCTTAGTAAAAGAGAGCTGTGGGCGACATGGCCATGTGAGGAAGTGGGTAAGTGGTGGTTGGATGTGAGGGAGGGCAGAGTGAGGTGTGTGAGGATGAGCTGGATGTATATGAGAGTATGTGTGTTTTGTGGTAGTAGTGGGTGAGGCACAGGGAGTGAAAGTTACCTGCATGTGGGGGGGGGGAACCCCACCTGACGTCTCACATGGCAAAGTGTGTATGTGTTTCACTTCCACTCATATTACCTACCAGTATTACCTATTTACTGTTTTCACTGCTCATCTCTGGCCATCTGCGCGAACATTCTAAGGGCATACCAAGCCCTCAGGCCACAGACAGGCTGCACGAACATTCTAAGGGGTGACAGTTAAACAGAGCCAGCTTCATGGCCTGGTGCACCAGGAAAAAGACTATTTACCTGGCTCAGGTATGGACTTTTGGTGATTTGAAGGTCCGATTACCTGCCCGCAACAGGGAGGGACGTCATGTGAAAATTTGGGGGCGATCCGTCCAGCCGTTTCGGCGTTAGGGAGTCACCAACAAACGAATGGTTAGCTTTTTATATATGTAGATGAAGAATTTTAATTAATTTGACTCAGAAGCAGATAATGCCAAAATTTAGAATTCTGATGGTGGCTTGGATCAGTAGCTGAATCATAGCCAGTACCTCAAAAAATGGAATTCAAGACTCTCATGATTTCATCACAAGGTTCATGATGTCAGCTTTGAATGATAATTATGAGGGGGGGAAATGTTAAACAAAGTTAGGCAACAAAGTCATAGTGGACACCACACTCCATGTAGCCAAGGTTTGAAAGCTAATGCTCTGAAAGGAGTCGCAGAACAATTAAAGGGTGATGTATCCCTTGTTCATTCCTCCCTTCCACAGTCAACTGAGGCATTCCTCAGTGTTCAGCCCCATGGCTATGGGAAGCCATTAAAGAACTGGAATAACAGGAAACAAATTATGAAGACTAATAAGGAAAACTACACTAATGCAATAGAGTAATTGTAGCAGTAAGCCCCTGATTCAGGTTTTGCCTCAGCCACCAACTCATGAGGATGGCCCTAGGCAAACCAAAAAGAAATTGCATAACTTTATTCAGAAATAAAACATTGATCTTTAAAACGCAGCACGACTCCTGTTAGTTTTTGCCTTGGCCTTTACCCTTCCCACACACACACACACACAAAATGTGTAACATGGGGATAAATAATACTAGCCAACCATAAAGAGATATGAATTTTGGGGGTGTTGTGTGGTTTTTGGGCTATATGGCCGTTTTCTAGTAGCATTTTCTCCTGACATTTCACCTGCATCTGAATCTGTAGCCTGCATCTGTGTCTGGCATCTTCAGAGGATATGAATTTTTCTGACTTAAT
The DNA here is from genome assembly GCF_021028975.2 of Sphaerodactylus townsendi. NCBI lineage: Eukaryota > Metazoa > Chordata > Lepidosauria > Squamata > Sphaerodactylidae > Sphaerodactylus > Sphaerodactylus townsendi. Next base: position 93,247,569 of record NC_059428.1, read on the forward strand.
GTAACTGGAGTATTTCTAACACATGGAGAGGGAAAACTTAAGTAGATTCCAATTTCAGAGTGTATTATCTCTTGTAATAAAAAAAAGTTCTGTGGCATTTAAAAGACTAGTATGTGTGTAACTGCAAAAATGATACACATTGTTTTTGTATATATTATGATTAGCAGCACACCCCACAACAACAAAATAAAGTCAACGTAGCTGCATTTAAGATTTTTTATTTACATTATTTCTCACAGGGACTTGTGGCACATCACCTATGGCAGTGATAACAAACCTTTTCGAGACTGAGTGCCCAAATAGCAATCTAAAACCCACTTATTTATCGCAAAGTGCCAACATGGCAATTTAACTTGAATACTGAGGTCTTAGTTTAGAAAAAACGGTTGGCTCCGAGGCATGCGTTACTCGGAGGTAAGCTTGGTGGTAGACGGTGGCTTTGCTTTGAAGCAACTGTGCAACTCTTCCAATGGGTGAATCACGACCCTCAGAAGCACGACCCTCAGAAGCAAGCCCCATTGCCAGCAACCGAGCTTACTCCCAGGTAAAGGATCGTACTTAAGTTCTTCGCATGAAAATCAGTGGGGTTTAACTGCGCTTAACAGGGTTACCTACACTGCTTTCCCAAAACTAGGTCTTAGGTTTAATGCTAATAATTGAGCCCAGCTGCCCAGGCCAGCCTAGATGTGTGTGGGGGGGGGGGGACTCTGTTTGTGCGTGGCACTCAGTGGCTCTGAGTGCCACTTCTGACACCCGTGCCATAGGTTCACCACCATTGACCTATGGTAAACCAGTAAAATCACAAAAATTGGATAATCAATAACCAATACATTAGGATTTTAGAAGTCTGGAGCCCCCAGAAAGAACCAAGGTATAACATCAGTATTCACATGATACATTCAGTGGTACAGAAATTACGTAAATAGAATCCTACTTGCAATAAGCTAAATACAGCAGTATAGACCAAGATTCCTAATCATTTATCCAACCAAGTATCTAAAATTGTTGTGCAGTGCAACTCTGTTACCTGCACAGAAATAACCTGCACAACTTTCCTGACTTTCTCAGGCAGACCATTCCACAAAGTAGGAACCACTGTGGACAATGCACACATACAGCCAATTGTTCATTTAGCCATTGAAGGCTGGCACCTACAGGAGTCCCTGCCAACTTGAGCAAAATTGCCATGGCAGAGCATTGTAGAGAGGCAGTCCTACAAATAAGAATGGCCAAGGCTATGAAGGGCTTTGTATGTGATTGTCTATACCTTAAACTGAGCCCAGTAAAAGATGGGCAGTCAACAAAGCATCTGCAGAATAGGAGTAATATGCATGCTCCATCTACCTCATGATAATAGCCAAGCAGCAGCATTCTGGATAAGTTGGAGTTTCCAAGTTGATTTTGAAGGGAGACAAATGTAAAATGCATTACAATAGTCTAGTCTCAATGTTATTGTGGTGTGGAACCAGGAAGCCAGGTCAGCTATTTGAAGGGAAGGGGCCATCTTATGAGCTAAGCTGCATTGATAGCAAGCCTTTTTTGCAGCTGCATTAACTTGCTTTTCCAGTAGTACAGTTGGATCTGGTATGACCCCAAGGCTTTTAACTGAGTCAGCAAGGGTCAATCAAACTCCATCAGAATTGGGACTCTATCAAAATTGGGAAGAACAATGTTCTTTAAGACCTCCTCCTTCCCACCCAACGCTACCTCTGTCTTTTCAGGGTTTAGTTTTAATTTGTTCACCTTAAGCCAGTTAAGCACTGCAGCCAGGCAGCAATTCAGGATGTCTACTGCATCACCAGGAGATTTGGATAAGGATATATGCAGCTGAATATCATCATCATATTGATGATAATTAACCCCAAAGCTAGGAATGATTTGTACTGGCTTTACATAGAGATTTAAAAACATGGGGATAGAATTGAACCCTGTGAAACCCCATGAGATAGGTCCCACACTGCTGATAGCTAATTTTCAGTAGCAACCCTTTGAGTGTGATCCATTATGACTGCTTTGAACCAATTCAGTGCATGTCCTACTTCTGCTTCAGGAGCATCAGCAAGATGTCATGATTTGCCTCATTGACTGCTGCAAATAAAGCCAATAAGAGCAACAGAGAGGCTTGGCTTTGTCTACACTCAACTAAAGCTAGCAGAACTGTCTGTCTCATAGCCGGCTTGAAGCCAGACTGAAAAAGCTCTAGAGCAGATGAGTTATCCAAGAAAACATATAGTTGGTCCACTACTTCTCTGTTAATCATCATGCCCAGAAAAGGTAGGGTAGAGACTTGGTGATAATTGGCCTCATAATTTTCCTGTAGGGATTTTTTTTAAGTAAGGGAGGAATGAATAACTGCCTCTTTGAGTACCTGAGGGAAGGTGTCCTGACTTAGTTACTGATTTATAAAAGATGCTAAGGATTTGTTGATGTGTTCCTTATGTGATTTTTTTCAGTCAGGATGGGCAAGGATTTAGGGACAAACAGTGGTCTTCACAGATTCCATCACAGAAACTGGGTCAAAATGATCCATATGTAGCCCAGGCCTTTTTTTCTGGTGTACCCATGTTATAATTAATACCTAGATGAACTGGGATGGATGTGAACTAGCTGATGTTATAACCTTTCTTTGCTGCTGTCACCAAAACCTCATAGCAAGGTCTGTTAGATTCAATAAGAGTTCTCCATTAGCGTTGTTCTAGAGTCATTTCCCAGTCCTTTTCAGATCACCCAGCTCTGTGCAGGGGCTGTTTTTTCCCCACAGGTAGGAGAGGTCAGAGAGGAGCAACCTTGTTGATAGTTTCAAGAAGCTTAACCTTCCCCAGAGCATTTTGGAATCCACGAGCCTCTTTGGGTGGATCATTTTAACCAGCTGGGCCTCCTCTTATGCAGAGTGGTGGGATCATATTTACCTTGGTTTGAAGTATGGATCTTCAGCTATGAAATCAAATCAAAAGTTTCACTGGCCTTATTGGCTGCAGAGGTAATAAATCATGCTATTCATATGAATCAAATCTTCAGTTCAATAAAGATAAATTATTCTCTTTTCTGTTATTTTTAAAGAAAATTTTTAAAGTGAATGAAAGATGAAGGATGAACCTTGAAATACTGTACAGGCAACTGTATGTATATTTAAAAACAGCAACACTTGTGGGAACATTGAAATGTTCAAAACAGTTTCAGGACTGATGTTTTCAACAGCAAAGTGGCGATAGTTGGGCAAAACAGATGCAGAATGACCAGTAAAATAGTACACTGATTACACTCAGAAAAAAAAGTTGAAGGAAATGGTTGAGTTAAATTTGTACTGTATTAATCATAAGGCATGTGCCCCATAACTTAAAGTGGACTAGAGTTTAGTACTTAAACCAGTTTCCCAGGTGAAAAGAACACGTTAGAATTCCAGGCTAAAATTATAGTAGTAATCAATTCTTCACGCCTCTTAACATATTTTAGGGGGAAGTGCTTGTTAATTACTCAGGGCACAGAAGAATTCCAGGTTGCAAGAAGTTTCATGCCTTGCACCACAAACTGAACTCAGCACAAACAAATTGTTGACACATAGTCACAGTTGTCCAAAATGCTGTACTGTAATCAAACATCAAAACCAACCCATCTTGTTCTGCACATTACGTTCTGGCATAATCTGAAATCCTACCCACTTTGTAAAGCACAGGAAGCAGAGGCGTATCTAGGATGATGCAATCAGTTCACATGCCCTGGGTGCCACTCAAAGGGGATGCCCATGGGTACCCCTGCTCTCCAAAAACTCCACTCCACCCTAGATGGGTCCAGCTTTAAACTGTCAGCTCGGCCTCTGAAATCTATGTCAACTTTGAAGGCAGAGTCCACAGTTAAATGCTGGATCCGGCCTGGCTAGGTCCAGCTTTAAACTGCAGACTTGGCCTACTTGGGTTCAGACTGAACTGTATGCTGTGCCTCCAAAGTCTACATGAACTTTGTAGGTGGAGCCAACAGTTCAGTAATGAACCCAGCCAGGCTCCACATGAGGGAGGGGGAGAGGAGTTTTCAGTGCTTTCTTTTTGCACTGTTTTCCATAGATATACCCCTGATCAGAAGATTGGAATAAGATTGTACCTCCGCCTTCCTGCACTGCCATCAATTGATTCAGAAACCTGACCAGAACATTTTAAAACTGCCTCCCCTCAAGAGAAAAGAGCTTTAAAAGTCATATGTCAATTTAATTTCATACAACCAATTTACCAAAGAGATGGAATTGACTGGATTTTCCACCTCCAGAAGTACTGAATGATTGTGTGAGCTCATGCTTAAGTAAATAGTAATATATAGTGTGAAAGCGCACTCAACTATGTGAACTAGGTTAGTGCTGGGAAGTCTCCATCATAGTGTAGAGAAAGACACAAAGGGAAATGGGAACATGTTCAGCCATCCTAACTCAACATCCGCCCCTACTTGCCTCTCCCTTTTCTATTTCATCTTGCACGGCACTTTTATTAGGTTTATACACTTCAAATTAGAACAACGCATATAGGTATATTCAGCAGCCAAAGAGAATATTATCTGGTTCCAGAGAATGAAGGCATATCAAATTTTACTAAGGTGAACTTTTTATAGTGAAAAAGCAGTCCAGTTTTTGAGTTGTTTGTGAGTCAGAATACAAAAACTATGGAAATATTGGCAAATTTTACTAATACAATGTAATAGATAATTAATATTCCAAATGATTAATATTCCAAAACTTATCTTCCAAGCTTAGCATTATACTCAACTAAGTTTGTTCCCATCCTTTGTAGGGTTTTTCAACTGAATTCAGATATGTGTCTTTTGCTTTGCTTGGAGGGTTGCCAACACTTGGAAAACTCAAATCTAGCAAGGCCAGGGTCCAATAGGGTTGTCTTTCTCCAGGTGGGGCCTGGTGATCTCTAGAAATTACAACTGATTTCCAGACAATAATGGCAGCTTCAGAGGGTGAACTGTATGGCATTATGCCCTAATGAGCCCCATTCTCTTCACAAACCCCACCTTCCCCAGGCTCCACCCCCAATCTCTAGATCAGGGGTAGGGAACCTGCAGCTCTCCAGATGTTCAGGAACTACAATTCCCATCAGCCCCTACCAGCATGGCCAATTGGCCATGCTGACAGAGGCTGATGGGAATTGTAGTTCCTGAACATCTGGAGAGCCACAGGTTCCCTACCCTGCTCTAGATATTTTCCAACCAGGAGTTGGCAATCCCGGCCAGGCTCAGATAGGAATGGCTTTTGCCTAGGACACACCCACTAAGGACAGGATCAAGCTAGGCCCCACCCAACATGAACTTGCTGCAAAGCTGTGCAGCATGGGGAAAGCTGAGCGGGGATGAAGCACCCCACCTGCTTCATCCCTCCCCCTTGATAGGAATGACTCAGATCATTCTGGGTGGGACTGGACACCTGAAGTTATTCAAATTGCCCCATTCATGAGGAGAACAAGTAGGGAGGGTAAGGCAGATTGGTTTGGGAAAGCTTTTGACCATGCTGCTGGTTCAGTGTTTCCCACTGTCTTCCTCATCTGATAACCTGCTAGGTGGAAAAAGTCATAGCAAATCCTGTTAGGTAAAAACTGGTAAGTAACCCTGTTCCTTGTCAAAAAAAATTGCAAAACAATTATCTAGTCTGTTTTCCTTTTAATAAGATATTTTATACTTTGGCACAAGATACATAAATTATTAAGGTCTTACAGATTTCAAATGTACCGGTACCTTTTATCTTCAAAATAATGTAGAAGTGATTATTAGACCTTTAATACCTTAAAATCAGAATGTCTGAACATGTTATGTGCAAATAACTGATTCCACTTGGTTTAATCAACAGATGCTCAGCAAACAGTTATTTGTTTAGAATAAAACCTGTAGAACTTGAAAACTGTTTAATCTGAGCAGAATATGAAATTTGAGATTCATATGTGTGACTGGACTATAATGCCACATGAGGGCACACAAGTCATAAAAGGTTTATGTTTGGAGATAGACCAACGAAACAAAGCTAAGGGCAATATACTAACATTTTCTTTTGTAATTACAATTTTTTCAGAAGGCTGCAGACATGACAACAGGAAGGCCATTCACTTTCCCTTTACCTCTTCAGTAATTTTTCCATCCAAAACTACACACATTTCTCAAGCTGTCTTTTCACCTGCTGGGGAAATTGTCTTTTTTTTCTGTGAAAAGAAAAACAAATTTCTGCGTGACTGGAAAAATGGCTCTGGAGAAGAGTTCAGCCGTACTCACATATTGCCATGCCTTCTGTCAAATATAGCCATTCTCTTATATTTTGTTTCGTTTCATCTGTCCAGGTTGTGACTCGTGAGAGGACACTGTCTGTAATGATTATCCCGCATCTGATAACTTCACTCAGGAGCTTCTGGGACTTTGTCAAGAGACTTCTGAAAGCCTCCTGGATAGTCAAGATCACCCTTTGATCTGTGAAGGGGAGAGCACCCCAGGGAAAGCCAGGAGGGACAGGGGGCACGGAGCAAGTATCTTCTGCTCAAAAACCACACACAGAGACAGAGTTGTATAACACGTCAGACTTTATTGAACAGTAGATTGTGCTGAGGACTAATGAATTGGGTTGCCAACTCTCTCTGTCCAGTATGGGTCCTGTGTCTTTGTGTGCTGCTCCCAGGGTCCTTGGGAGACAGGCTGAGCTATCCCTATCACTGCATGCCTATGAGTGGGGTAGACTTGCCAGATGTAGGCCTAAAGTAGGGTGCTCCAGGAACTAGGTTGGAACCAGCGACTCAGCAAAGTGGCAGCAACTGGGCCAGTAACACTTCCAAGTCTCTTCCTTGTTGAATCACCATCTGCACTGATGCCAAACAAAAACATACAGTGCCGGCAAGCAGCCAAGAAGCCCTGCTTGCTACAGCCGTGTTTGTGGGGTGTTGGGGTAGGGCAACTCAGCATGCCTGGAGGGAGTCACACTACTGTAAGTGTGTATAGGTGTTATCCCCTTAATGAATACCACAAATGAGAAGTGTCAAGAGACTGGCATACTTAGCAGTCTCCTGGCTTTTTAGAAACATTAGTCCAGGTGTCTGGTTTAGCAAAAATCATGGAAGCTTCTCTCTCTGAGAACTGGAGGTCATACTGACTGAAGTTTCAGAGAAAAGAGGTGGGAGTCTGATACAGATGTGGATGGAATCAGGGAGACCAGAAGTTCTAAGATCAAGAGAGCCAGGAGGTCTTTCACCTGCACCTTTGAAGTTTGAAAATTATAAGGCTGAGGAGAGTCAATTAAAGTCTGCTAAAAGCACCTGTCCTAGGCACAGAAACATAGGGAGCAAAACACTGCTAGGAAAATGTTCTAGAAAGGCTTGGATACCACAGCAGCCAAGAAAATAGTATGTGGTGGTTTTAAATTTAACAGAAATAAAAAGGGTGCTCTATGCTGTATCTGAATTGGGTCTATACAGTAGTTAGAGTCAGCATGGCAGGGTTTTTTTTTTCACATGTTTTTTTTTGGATTAGTATACTTTAAGTTGAAATGTATTCTGTTGCTTTTTTGTGTGCCATCAAGTCACAACTGGCTTATGGTGACCATATAGGGTTTTCAAAGCAAGAGACATTTGGAGGTGGTTTGTCATTGCCTGGCCCTCTGTTACATCTCTGGTGTTTCTTGGAGGTTGCTCCAAATATTAATGAGGACTAACCCTGCTTAGTTTCTGACACCTGCAAGGTCAGACTAGCATGGAACGATCTGTGTTAGGGATTCTGTTATTTAATTCTTAATTGATTAGTTTCTTTAAATAGTTCGTTCTGAACTATGATATTTATCATCCTATATTAATATCTAAAAAGTTACACTCAAGGGTATCTTTGGGATAAAGGAACAGCAATTTACAGTGGGGGTGGACCCTACCCTACTTCTCAACTGAACCAACTTTGAAACCTCCTCCAGTCTAAAGAGCCATCCCTGGGTTTGTGCTGCTCTGCATTGGAGGAAAAGACACTTAAGTTGAAGGAAGTGATGTCACATGTCAACATGGCACTCTAGCACATCCAAAAAAACTCCATGGTAACAGTATGGTGTAGTGGTTAAGGTGTCAGACTAGGACCTGAAAAAAGGTCTGAATCCTCACTCATGTCATGGAAGCTTGCTGGGTGATCTTGGGCCAGTCACACACTGTCAGCCCTGACCCTGGCTAGTATTTGGCTGGGAGACCTCCAATGAATACCAAAGGCAAACCAAATGTTTCCTGCCTTGAAAACCCTGTGGGGTCATCATAAATCAGCTGTGACTTGATGTCACATTACTTCTCTTCCAGTTTCATGATTGAAAGCATTGCAGGAGCATTACTGCAATAGCACTTTCCCCCCCAAAAAATGGGGGACTAGGCAGTGACAGCAGGGGCAGGGCAGGAGTTTCCCATCACAAAAAGAGACCTAGTACCCCTCTGTGTCATAGAAGGAAACTTCCCTTTTGGCAGTGGGTTTCAAATTATTTTCAAGAAATCCAGAAGCTTATCTAGGAGCTCTCCATAAAAAAGACTGAGACAAGGCAGGCAGGCAGAACTCCTTGAAAGGCATCTTTTTCAGCGCTACAGAAATCCCTTGTAAATATGCATCCACAGAGGAGCATGTTCTATAGTTCACACTTCTACACAGATATAAAGTCCCACAAGCCTGGGAAGTATTCTGGATGAGCCTAAATAAGTGCCCTGAAGATCAGTTGTCAAAATCATTTATAATATGTAGAAGCTGCGCAGCAATTTCTTGGCAATGAAGCTAATTTGACTTCTCTCAGAGCAGAAAGCCTTAGAGACATGTACTCATGAAAGCCAGCATTCTCGTAATTGTAGAAATGTTTCCTAATGGCATGTCCCAACGGGGAAGTAGAGCATAATTAGTACTTATGTGTCACCTACACAGTTATATCTTGTGACTTTAAGACACACATGAACTTGAGTAATCCCTACTGATTTGTTCTGCTTGATTAATTCTAAAGTTACACATTAAGCCCACAGGCAGAAAGAAATCCTACCACTAACAGGTTACTACCCTTCCAAAAAATTCAACTTGGGGTAATGTGCTCCAAGATTATATATAATATTCTTGAGGGACAAGCAGCATACTTTTATGTGTGATGAAGAAAAACATAGCAGCATATGAGTCATACAGCATTGAGTTATATCTCACATATGGTAGTACTCTTTTTTCCATCCTCCAGAGAGAAGTTATAATAAACATTGGGTTTTATATATACTGAACTGAAACCATATGCATGCATACAAGATACAGTGCTGAATTAAAATCCAGTGGTAAACCAACTATGTGCTAACAGTTGAGGTAACCATTTGCCTTTCTCAAGAGGACATGGATTTTCTTTTCTATCATTGCATGTAAGTGAAGTGTATAGCTATGTGTGCATGGACTATCTGCCCTGAGATCAATGTTTTTGTGATTTTTTTCCCCCTGCCTCCCCACAGCATCATGATACATCAGTGCACCTCCAGGGTTCCCTGGTTTTTCTCCAGTCCTTCTCAAACCTGCTTGGCTCTGAAGTTGTACGAAAGATCATAGCAAAGCCTGGATGGTTGCTGCATGAATAGGAAAGTTAGGCTTTTCTGGTCCATATAGCAACCATTTTCCCTGCCTCCACAGCAGCCATTTCCTCTCCCCACCTCTTGGTGGGGGCTTATTTTTTAATCAGCACTAGAATATTATTATATTTACATACTATTGTAACATTAGATGTAGCAGCTTTCACTTTTTAAAAAAACCCACTTCTGTGTTTGTTTAGCGCCCTCTAGTGGTTAATTCCATGTAACACTAGTTTATATTAAATTTTAAAACTTGTATTTACCCAAAGAGAAGTCTTGCAGTCAATAATCCTGACACAGGGCAAAAGACACAACGTAAGGATCCAAGGCATAAATCATGGAATAGAGCAAGACTAGAATGAAATTTATATTCAATGATCTGCATTGGTCTTATTCTAGTTAACCAATGAAATGTATGGCCAGTGACGTCACGTGACCAATGAAACATACTGCAAGTTGGGTGACCTAACAATCAGAGGAGTTTGCAATTAGACTAAGCATCCTGTAGCTGTGCTGGTTTCCAGTTAAATGCATTCTCCCACCTATGAGCTCAAGAGTTAACAAGATGCACTCTACTGTCCGAGCTTCGATGACCTTGAAGCTGTTATGCTTAGTACTATGAGCTTTCCCTCCCATTTCACTTATCTGGATCTCTGATGCTAGAAGCAGATCAACATGGCTTTTTAGTAAAATAAACTTCCATTTTTTCTAGGCCTCAATCTGAACCATTGTTTGAACTAGATATTGCTAAAAGGAACCAGTCCCACGCCCGTGTTTTTTCATTTGACTCCTCTTGAGTCAAATGCAATTACAGAAAAAGAAGAGTTGGGTTTTTAGACTGCATTTCTCTACCTTTAGGGAGTCTCAAAGTGGTTTATGATTGCCTTCCCTTCCACTCCCAACAACAGACACCTTGTGAGGCCGGTGGGGCTGTGAGAGCTCTGAGAGAATTGTGACTAGCCCATGGTCTCCCAGCAAGCTGAATGTGGAAGACTAGGGAAATGTATCCAGTTAACCCAATTACATTCTGCTGCTCTTAACCATTACACCACACTGGGTCTCAGAGCCAAACAGCTGTGTGAAAGCTGATAGTTTCTGAAAGCTGTCAGAAAGCTGATAGATGTCAGGGAGACAGTCATGTCATGGCAGTGGCGTAGCTAGGGAAAATTGCACCCGGGACAAAATCTGAGTTTTGCGCCCCCCCCCCCCCAATATGGGCAGCGTCCCTCCCCCACCACGACCAAACAACATTTTTTTGCACCAGGTCATCTCAAAGTCACCATCACATTATAGAACATGCCCCAACACACAAATCTGAACACACCCAGGGCTCCCTAGTTTAAACAACATTGAAAGTGATGCTATTTTTTGAAGGGGGGAATCCACCCTGAAACAGCATCACTTTTAATGTTGTTTAAACTAGAGAGCTCAGATTCTCCTTTTAAATCCACCTTCAAGAGAGACTCTGGGCTCTCTAGTTTAAACAACATTGAAAGTGATGCTGTTTCAGGGTAGATTTCCCACCCATCCACCCCAAACAGCATCATTGTCAATGTTGGTTGTTGTGGAGTTTTTTTGAATACGTGGCTGTGGTCTGGTAGATCTTGTTCCTAATGTTTCACCTGCATCTGTGGCTGGTATCTTCAGAGGTGTATCGCAGAGAGAAGTCTGTTATACCCTGTGTCCAGACTTCTCTTATAACAGACTTCTCTCTATGATACACCTCTGAAGATGCCAGCCACAGTTGCAGGTGAAACGTTAGGAACAAGATCTACCAGACCACAGCCACACAGCCTGTAAAATCCACAACATCCAGTTGAATCTGGTTGTGAAAGCCTTCAACAACACTTTCAATGTTTTTTTTAATCTAGGGAGCCCAGATTCTCCCTTTAAATCCACTCCAAGAGAGAACCCGGGGAAAATTTGAGGGTGTCTGTCAGGAGAGCAATGTTTAAGCTAACATTACCAAAATTTTAGGCTATCTTTAAGAGACTATCCTCATTATACCACCCAGGTTTAGTGAAGTTTGGCTCAGGGGGTCCAAAGTTATGGACCTTCAAAAGGGTAGCCCCATCTACCATTAGCTCCCATTGGAAACAATGGGGGATGGAGCAACCCTTTTGGGGGTCCATAACTTTGGACCCCCTGAACCAACCTTCACCAAACCTTGGTGGTATCAGCAGGAGACTATCCTTATGATACCACCTAGGTTTAGTGAAGTTTGATTCAGAGGGTCCAAAGTTATGGACCCTCAAAATGATAGCCCCATCTACTATTAGCTCCCATTGGAAACAATGGAGGATGGGGTCACCCCCTTTGGGGGTCCATAACTTTGGACCCCCTGAACCAAACTTCACCAAACCTGGCTGGTATCATCAGGAGAGTCACCTGACGATAGCCTGACATTTTGGTGCCACTAGCCTAAAAATCGCGCCCCCTGCAGGCCAAAATTGAAAAAACAGTTAAAAAATACAGAAAGCCACAAACGAACCTGCAATTTTTGCGCCCATCACAAGGTGGCGCCCGGGGCACTTGTCCCCGGATGTCCCCATGGTAGCTACGCCTGTGTGTCATGGTTAAGAGCAGGTGGATTCTAATCTGCAGAACCGGATTTGATTCCCCTCTCCTCCACAGAGTTGCAGCATCTTATCTGATGAATCTGATTTGTTTCCGCACTCCTACATTCCTGCTGGGTGACCTTGGGCTAGTCACAGTTCTTCGGAACCCTCTCAGTCCCACATACCTCACAAGGTTAGAAGAGGAAGGGAAAGGAGTTTGTAAGTCCTTTTGATTCTCCTTAGGAGAGAAAGGGGGTATAAATCCAAAATCTTTTTCTTCTAAAATAATAAACTTAAATTGAAAGGGGTACATAGAATTCCAAAATACTATAAAGACCATTTTAATTTCTATTATTGTTTTCTGTTTCATTAACATTTTTGGCACCAGACAAAACAGTTCTAAATATAGGCACAACTATAGCTATCAGGAAAAAGAAAGTTGCACAATTTTACAATCTTCTTTTAGTTCAGGATCTGTTCTTCCTCATTGCTGATTCTGCCTGAGTTGCTTTCAGCCTGAACAGTTAACCAGCAAAGTAGTACTGTGGTATTCCTTTCACTCCCAATCCTGTTATCTGTTTTTAAAAAGGAAGAGATTATTAGTTTGTTTCTTCAAGGCAGATGCTGCAGTTCTCACTTTCCCTAGATCTTCTACCTTGAGAGAGTCAGCAATGGCCAACAGAGGTGTACCATGGGTAAATGGTGCCCGGAGACAAATTGTCTCTGGGTGCCCTCCCCACCTGAGGGAGAGGCTCCACTCCCTCACTGCCACCCCACCACCACACCTGGGGGTGGGGCTCTGCCCCCTCGCTGCCGCCCCTCACTGTTGCCCCACCCTGCACCTGGGGGCAGGGCAGGACTCTGTCCCCCCCACATTCTGCCCCCCCCCCACCCTGCCAGCTGGGCTCCCAGCTGGCAGATCGCAGCCCCATCTGCAGGCCAGAACAGACTGCGATCCGCGCTCTCAGAGAGCTGCTTTTATAAGCACTGAGGCGCGGAGCGGGGCTCAGGGGGTATGGCCACGCCTCCCCAAGCCCCACCCCTAGCCTCAGGGCTTATAAAAGAAGCTCTCCGAGGCCGGGGACCACAGCAAAGCAGAAGGGGCTGCTGGCTGGGAGCTCAGCTGGCAGGGGGAGGGGTGGTGGAGCCGGGCGCCCTTGACCCTGCCCATGTCGATGATGACATGGATGAGGTTGAGGACACTTGGAGACGATGAGGCAGCAGGAAGTCCTGCTGCCTCGTCAGCTTTGAGCACCCTTGACCCCCGTCCATGTCGTCATCGACATGGGCAGGGCCAAGGGCACCCAGCTCCGCCTCTCCACTGCCATCTTCCTGGTCATATGGGGGGCCAATTTTGCACCCCCCACATGACCAGAAGAGTGGCACCCAGTGGCACCCAAATACACCACTGATGGCCAAACAGTGATTGCAGGAGATAAGTCAGGTTAGATATTTAAACTGACAAGGCTGCAGACAACAGAAAAGTTGATTCACAGTGAGGTAGCCATGTTTCCCTCAGGACATGGACAACTGTCATGGCAGCAGTTGTGTTCTTTGGTTTCCTGGGGGCTCCTTAAATTCTGGTCCTGTGACCACCAATTTGCTGGACAGTAATTGACTTCCAGTAATCTACCTTACTATGCATAGTTCCCTGGAAACCTAATCTCTGGTGAGGCCAACAGCCATCAACCAACTCCACTGATGTTTCTGTAATTAAGCTGCATAATAGCCCTAATGCAGGGAAGGACCCATTCAGCAATCATCATTCCCCTGGACAGAAGTATCTGAAAGTCCTGGTCATTTGTCTGCCCTCAGGATCATCAGATAACAATGTCATCCCACCATGTAGATGTCACTTTTGCTATGCCTCCATTTTCCCATCCAGCAGTTAAAATTGCCCAATAAAATTCAAACCTCTCGGGTCTAAATCCAACCCCAGTCTTGGAGAATACTGACTACTTCATTCCCAGCCTTTTTCAAATCTGTACCCAAATAGCCTTGGTCCAAAACTTTCACCTGCTGCCCCTGTGAGTTGGAAGTTTGCAACTAGCCTCAGTCTCTGGCCCGCTTTCCTTTCCTTTTCTATAAATTAGCATGTGGGATTGCCTGACACAGCTGTGCCACCTTCTGTTCCTTCCTTCCAGACCCTCCAGAACTTCCATTCTCTCTAAGACAGACTTGCCTGTTTTGTTCCTCACCCCCCCCCTCCATTGTTTCCTTTTGTAATTGTATTCCTTAGAAATTAGGCATTGTTCAGGTGTTATGATTTACTGTGTGCTCAGTCCTCTGTATGTCTCTTGCTGTTCAACTCATTAGTTCTCAAAATCAAGATTTCAGCTTTGATTCTATGTTCCCGCCCAAGGACAGGACCACCCCATTTAGAGCCTTGCACATGGCCGGCACAAAGGCCGGGCCGGCTTTTATAGGCACTAGCCGGCCTCCCCTCAAGCGATGTTGCCTGCCCTCAAGGGGCATGGCTGGGAGGACCCACCCCCATCCGCCAGGGGCTTCCTCTTGCCCTTCCTGGGCAGCAACTGCAGCTGCAGTGATTCATGGCCGCTCTTTCTGCTTGTTTTGTTTTTTTCTGGGAATCCCACTGTTCCCATAGCAAAGCACTATCCATATACATGAGACAGTGGTCCCTTGATATAATTGTTCCCAGCAATACATAGGTGTGCTTGACATGCAAGGAGGCCACTGAGGCCACTTGGGTAGTAACTACTAACGGGAGCAGTGATACAGCAACATTTTAAAAAAACACATACTGTTTCCTTCCTGTCGTCTGAAAGAGCCTAAAAGTTCTGCTGCACATGCACAGTATCCCAGCTGTCCCTGCCCACAGAACAGCAGGAACTCCGGCAGGGAGAGAATCAGGAAGTAGGGAGTGGAGTCATGTGGCAGCAGGGAAACTCCACTTCAAAGCTCACACTTGTGCCACAGAAGGTGAGTGAATAACGGTCCTAGGTCAGAAGACTTAATTTTTTTTCAATCCATTTTATGAAGGAAACAAGATCTGTTTACCTTGAAAATCTCCCCAGCCTGAGGTTCCTTTGCTAAGGCTGAACTATTAAGTCCATCGTAGGCAGAAGTGACATACATTTCAGAATAGTCCTTTCCACCAAAGCAGCAAGATGTGATCCTGGACACAGGCATCTTCACAGTTTGAATCCTTCTCCCTTTAGGCCCATGCAGATTAAGCAGATAAATTTTGTCTGAATAACTTTGTGTAACAAGTTAGAGGTGTATGTTTGGAGACATCATGTAATATACATGCAAAAAGCACCTTATTGGTATTTTCCAGATATATTCTGGTTCCTGGATTGCATCTGAGATTTGCCAGGATTTGAAGAAATGGGTCCCAAAAATCTTGGAAATATTCAGGAATATTGGGAATACTGGGAGCAAGAACTTTGAGGTTCCCAGGGCTGTATTTCCCCCCTGAATTTTGCTGTGTGGCTCTGCCAGTGTGTTTCCAGGACTTGGTTTCAACTTGCCACATTGATTTGACTTGGATTCTGTGCTTTAAATTTAGTTCTATGGGTCTTGCAACATGTGTCCTTCATACAAGTTGGTTTGAGTTAAGTTTGTGGTGGATTCTCTCTTTT
The DNA here is from genome assembly GCF_021028975.2 of Sphaerodactylus townsendi. Classification (NCBI taxonomy): domain Eukaryota; kingdom Metazoa; phylum Chordata; class Lepidosauria; order Squamata; family Sphaerodactylidae; genus Sphaerodactylus; species Sphaerodactylus townsendi. The sequence continues at coordinate 93,263,292 of NC_059428.1, forward strand.
GACATTGCCTTGTATTCTTGGGTTTACCGTGGGATGACTCTCTAGTTTTACAGTTGTTGCTTTTGCCACAGAGTTCCTACTCTGGGGGGCTGTATGGTTTCCAGGCTGTATGGCCATGTTCTAGCAGCATTCTCTCCTGATGTTTCGCCTGCATCTGCATCTGGCATTTTCAGAGGATCTTCAGACAGCCCAGAAACCACACAGCACCCCAGTGATTCCGGCTGTGAAAGCCTTCGACAATACAGCTCCTACTCTGTTTGTGTGGAAGATTCTCTGATTTTCATTGCCTTGGATTCTCAAATTGGGCATCTGTTGTATTGGGTTTGCCACATTGTCCCATGCTTCTGATGGGATTTCCTGTTTTGCTTGCTGTTGTGCTTTTGGCTATTCTTTGCTCTAGATAAAGCATGGAATTTCCCTCACAGGAAACAAGGATGGCTGATGGCATTCTGTTCAGGGACCCCAAAAATTAGACCTCTTGTTACAATTCACTTGAAACTTGGGGGCTATATGAAGGACAGGCACCAGCAGTTCTGTGGCAGTTTTCAGTGCAATCTGCTCCAAAAAACAGCCCTTCGACCCCTGCAGGAGGATTCCCCTGAGGGAATAATGGAGGTGAATAATATTGGAATCCCCTCCCCGAATGGATCCAAATACCCAACTGGTATTTGGAACCCACATAATTGAGAATAATATTTTTTCAGCTCCCTCATATCCAGATAGGAAAAATACTCCCCCACCCAAGATGTACATCTGTATGACAAATAATAATTGATTAGCGTACATCTTGATAACATCATAGTAAGAGTTATGGTATAACTGAGATTACCAAAGTATTTTCTACCTAAAGCTGTTTCTTCTTGAGACTTGAGTAGCCCAATCCAGCAGCAAAAAGAGAAAAGAAATCTGGCCACCTGGAAAGCTCTCAAGTGGGGTAAGTCTGAGGCTCAAGCAAGGCACTTCCAACTCTAAAGCCTGAGTGGTAGTCAACTTAAGTCAGCTCCACCCCCAGGAACGCCCCAGCCCACCTCCCCCCTGTGCTGGTGTCTACTCAAACACTAATGTAGTTCCACAGTGGTAGAGGGGTCAAATGCACCAGCATGGCCAGATGCCATTTTGCCCCTCCCCCATTTGAATTGGGCCATAAGTCTTATTATTTTGTTGTGAAATCAGCTAATCCTCTCAAGTAATATCTTGCAGCAATGGTTGTTGTTGAATATGTTGAACTCTCTGACCTGTTATTGTTGAACTCTATCCTCTTTGCAACCAAAATGAATTTGCTTATTGATTCTGGCTTCAAAAGAAAACAGGTGAATTGACAGAACAACACCATGACATCACCATCATCATAAGAGAATTCACATTTGTTAAATAAGTCTGCTGCTGGGTCATTTTAGGCAAAACTGTTGCTTCTGCTACATATTTTACTAGTGGAAAGGAACCTGTTAGACTGGGCCTATCCCATTGGTTTTAGTCAATTGCCCTTTTCAGACATTGCATATGAGGGTATCCCAATTGGGCAAACTGAGAGCCATTCACTGCCTATGATCTTCCCCATATGCAAAGACACTATCTTTTTTAAATAGGGCGTCATGAATATTTAAACTGAAAATTCATATGTTGCCCCATTCAGATTAATGGTAACCACATGTATTTGGAGGACAACAGGTGACATAAAATTCAATACCCACAGACATAAACTCTGAAGAATGTTGGTGTGGACCTTTAATAGGCACAAATTTAACAGAATTAATATAAACAGCAAACACACAGCTGCTTTGAGGGGACAATGTGAGATGTAATAGCCCTTCTTTCTGATGAGGAGTGATTACTCAAGATCAGATTGTGTTAATATAACCCAAATGGTAATGTAACACTGTGTGTTAAGGAGACCACAATATGTAATGGAGAAAAACATGTTTTGAAGACCATATATGCTGGTTTAAATGGAGTGGGTTTATTGTGTGAACACTAGCAGCTTGTGGTTCTCAAAGGTTAACTGCTACATGTCTTATTGGTAAAAAGGGAAAACAAAAATATTAGCTTCTCATAATGTGTAACCTGGCATCGAACCACTCCAGGAGAAGGTAGATTGACTACCCAGGAGTGCCTTCAGAATATTTCTTGTGCTCATCAAGGGACAAATATTTAAAGACATTCCATGAATATATCTACATATATCTTGAATAAAGATAAAAATCACATCCAAGGAAAATGCTATTAGTGAACACTTCCGTTCCACACTTGGCTCAGATAAATACAGGCTTTTTGTTGATCTTTTACCTTTCTCGGGGTCAATTCGGATCACTCGTCCACCATCAATGCAGGCCACCCAAAGTTTTCCTTCCACATCAATACACATCCCATCAGGCATTGCTTCCTCCTTTTCCATCTTGTACACGGTTCTGCAATCACCTGCAGAAGGAATCATACATCCAGCATGGTTGGGCTGTAACAGAAATATTGCTCCTGTATATTTTCACTCTAGCAATTCACTGGGTATTTAAAAAAAACCTTCAGATATATGGGCTCTAACAATTTAGAAGCTTTCTTCTGTCTCTTGCCTTCTGATAGAAATCCTGTTATGGGCTCACAGTTCAACTACAGTGAATGGTTATAGCTTGGCCTAAAAGGACACATGAAGGGAGTCATTGCCTTTCACAAAAGAACATTCTTTATTGAATGTTCCTTCTATCAAAGCTAAAAGTTAGGACTTTATATTCTAATAGGTGGGGGGATCTGTAACAGCACAAAAACATCCAGCAGAAGAAGTAATGGGGGCACGCTGCTGCCACCAATTCCGTTTGGCTTTTTTGTTGTTGTTGTTGGTTCCAGATTTCTACAGTCCCAATGCTATTTCATTGTTTATTGAATGTCCCATTTTGTTGACCGTATTGACTCATTCTTTGTAAACAGCCTTGAGTACAAGTGAGAACTATAAATAACGTTTTAAAAAATTACTTTTCAACTTTTGGACAGGTTTCAGCACTTCAGCTAAAAGGAGTCAACAGATGTGCAAGCATGTTTTAAAAAACCAGCAGATGGCAGCATTTGGAAAGGAAAAAAAGAGTTGTGTGAGCAGCTGAAAATTAAACTCTTCAGGTTGCATGATCTCTCCCTGTCTCATCTATATGTCATGCCATATATAGTATCTGCTGCTAGCAGGAATACCCTCTTACATCAGCCTGAATATTTGTAAATAAAGCAGATATTTGGCACACATCCCATCTAAAGGAAATTGGAGTGGGCTCCCACAGTCTCTGGAATTTTTTGTTGCTTGTGGAAGTGGGGAGTGCACAAGAATACAGTGCAAAATATGGGTCACCTTTCTCTAGCAGTGCTCTTCCATGACCCCACAGCTCCAGTACGTGAGCATTCCTTATCACTGCATGTGCCACGGGTAAGCTGCCTCTGTTAAATTGGTGCCTGCCATACAGTCCTAGGAATCACTGGACAGTTATCTGGAAAAAAAGTGTCAACACTAAATGTAGCATCTTATTGTATAAGCCTTCATGAGTTCAGGCTATATTATATATGGGGAACTGGCAGAATATGGAACTGCCTGGTATATTATAACCAGCATGGAAAGTAAATTTCAAATTCCTTGGTTTTAAAAATATGATCCTTTAATTAATTTTTAAAAAAAGAAAATACATCACAACAACCTGCCCACTTCAAAGTTACTTTTCTACAAACATCCGCTTCATTTGGTCAATAAATAATTGTTTTGCGTCAGTAATTTTAAAAAACCACAGAGAACGAAGTTTGTACCGTACTTCAAATTGGCCTACTGAGATCAGTTGTAATTCCAGGAGATCTCCAGGCAACCCATTGACTACAACGGAATTAGAAAAGGGTAGCCCTGTTTAGGATTACCCTGATAGTCTCTAAAATCTGAAGAAAAAATAGGTACCAATTCTTCCTGTGTGTTCATCATAGCTATAAGCACGCACAGCATAAGCCAGGCTGTCGATGTGGAAGAAAGTTCTGTGATCCAGTGACCATTCCAGACCATTTGAGATGTCCACATGATCTAACTGCTTCACAACACTGCAGTCAGGGAAAAGGGTATACAGAGCTCCTTGGCGCCTTGCTCTCACACCAGGCGCAGTCTCCTCTGCCATGGTACCTAGGAAATAAGAAGGCGAAGCAGATAAGAGGCCCTGCAGTGCTGAGTAAAGAAGGTAACTATGGTCATTGCTTTACCCAAGATCTCTGGTGGATTCCACACAGCAAATATATAACGGGTTGCAGTCATTATAAAGCAATCCGTTTTCCGTTTTCCCCGTTCACATGCATGCCATGCAGGCAGCGATTGGAACCCACAGAAAGGATACAGGTTGCTTTTGCTCCTTCACACAGAGATGATTCTCTCTTTTTAAATTTCCTGCAACACATGCGTAGCTGTGCAGGCAGACAGAAATGAACCCCTGCAGCCATGCCTAACATCCCACAATACGATCGGCTGTACCTGTGTAGCTGCACATGTGCAACATGGAAAATTTTTAGAAAGAAAGAAAACGGGAACTCCCTGCAACAGCAGGACAATAATGAACATATTGCTATGGCAGGCGGATTCTCCCTGACTGTGGACGGTGCAGTGGAATAGAGGGAAATAAAGTGCCTCCTGCCTGGCTGTTCACGTGGGGGCTGCTCCAAACCAGGATTTTGCACACACAAAAAATCACTGGTTTAGGGATTTTTGAAAATCCCAGGTTGGGGGAAATAAAACAGGGCTAACTGTTTTAGGGGACAGGACCTGTGCAACGCCCACCCCCAAAAATGGTTTGTATTACGCTCTACACCCATTATATTTGCCCTGTGGGGATCCACCTCTGTCAAGTCTGATTCATTTTCTTAGGAGCTTCAATAGGGAACTTTGTTAAAAGCCTTATGACTCACCAATTATATAAACCTACCAGATTATCCCCATTAACACATTTGCAGACCAAAAGCTCAGTAGAGAAAGCCCCATTCTGATTCTTCTTCACCCAAGCTTCTTCTGCTGTATATGTTGGACATTACTGCCCATGTTATAAACATAACATTCCACAGTAATATTTAGAGATTATTTTCTTCCCTGCCAGTGTATCATGAACAGAAGTTAGGACAATAAATCTTCCAGTGCCTGGATCTCCCACCCTATCCCTCCTGCTGAACTTTTCTTTTTCATTGGTGTTACAATGACCTTCCAATCCTGTAGCAGAGAGTGACGCATTACTTATTTCAGTTTGAACAATTTCACATTTGTAATTTTAAGAAACTTTTGGAGAGTTATCTGACCACAATGACATTTTTTTCTTTTTAATTTTTAATGATAAAAGCTTTTCATCCTCATTAGTTGTCAAAACCACTGTCTATACTGCTTATTTGTTCTATTAGAGTTTGTTCTAATCAATATCTTTTTTAGAAATCATATAAATCATTTAATCATATAATCATATGATAATGGTATATTGACATAATCAGGAATCATATAATAATCTAGAGATGAAAATTAAAATCCTAGAAATTAAAATCATTGTTTCATAATTAATATTTCTATTATAACATCTGACTATATATAGTGTTTCGCCTTATCCAAATTACTGATTATTCCAACCTTTTTGCTGATATTCTTTGCATCAAGATTATTTTGAGCCACCAGTAATAATTTGAAACACATTTCCAGACTAGGAGTCAGGGACTGATACTTTGTGCGTATTGCAATCAACTACATAGTAATCATTTTATCGGACTGTTTAACTCTACTCATGTCTTGCCTGTAAAAACAAATTATGCTCATTATTGGATACTTGAATTATTATTATAGATTCATCAGTTCCATGTCACTCTGTAGATAACATCTACCTGTGAGAAACACATTAGGAATAGGCAAACTGAAATGATACAGGGAAGGAGAGGGTGGGGAAGGAGGAGTGGCATGCAAGGGAGGGAGGGGGAGGGGGAGGGGGCCCAGCATCTGGACATGGCCCACCCACCCTAGCAGAGGGAGGGGAAGTGAGTGAGTGAGTGAGGGGTGGCATGCAAGGGAAGGGAGGGAAAGGGAGGGGGATATTCATATCACCTGCAAAAAAGTTCCCTTGTGGATCCACTTTCCCATCATTAAACCGGTTGTTTGGCTTATCTAATTCCTGCACAGAAATAGTAACAACTGCCTTGTTTTTCCAGTTCAAAAAGGCAAAGCTGGTTCCTAGAGCAATAACATAGTCTCCACTTTTGCGAAGGGCCACTGAACCAACGTGAGCAGCTGCAGATAGGAAAGAAATGAAGGAATATTAGGTTAGCAGAGTAGTCAAGGCACGTGGCGCAGCAGAGTCTGTCTGGTTTGTGTGTACAGCTAAGGAACAAGGTTACACATTAAACATCTTTATCTTTACAAAACTAATATAAGTGCTTTATTGAGACATCAGACAAATGTAGCCTAACTAGCTAGGATGGATAGGGATGTAGGAGGTATGTCCTGCCCTCATGGTGCCAAGATAGATAAGAGTATGGACAGAAGGTGTCAGCTAGAAAGCAGATTTCCTGAAATTGGCAATCTTCACCAGGATCAAATATAGCTGGGACAAGGGAAGACAGGTGCCTCATATACAGGCAGAAAGGGGGCAGTAGCAGGAGGTAAGAAAGGTTCAATTGTCCAGCAGAGATAACTTGTTCTACAGCATGCACCCTGCTCCCCAAATTAGGCTATTGCTAGGAGGTGGGAGAGGCTCAGTTGCACAGAAGGATGGCTTGTTCTGCAACATGCATACCCGTTTCTCCAAATTATGCTGCTACTAGGAAGTGGGGGAGTCACAACTGCATGGAAAAGATGGCTTGTTCTGCAGTGGACATGCCCTGTTCCACTGATTGGTGGTGAACCTTTGGCACTCCAGATGTTATGGACTACAATTCCCATCTGCCCCTGCCAGCATGGCCAATTGGCTAGCAGGGGCTGATGGGAATTGTAGTCCATAACATCTGGAGTGCCAAAGGTTCGCCCCCACGGAGGAGAAGGAGAGAGAGAGACCTCAGAAGGGAGTGGCAACCCTTGAAAAGACAGAAGCTGCAGCTGTTAGTCAGGTGAGACTATGGCCAGCAAAGAAGAGAGGGAGCTAAAGGTTCCTGAGAAGATTTTCTAAGGTGTGAAGTTCTATGCAGTGTGAGACCTGCACCCTCGGGTAACCTTCCTTGGGCTCACTAATCTCCTGCCTTCCCCAGCTGAGGCACACTGAACTCTTCCACCTGCAGAACTTTCCAGTTGCTTGGCTTCCTGGCCTTTCAAGGACTATGTGTTGACAATGGCTGTGGTAGGCTTTGGGCACACAAGGCTTCTGAGGGGGCTTAGGATTCATTTTAAACACTCTCGGGGTGTGGAAGAGTTTTGGGGGTTCGTGACTATTAACAGTTTAGAAGGCTTGGTGACTATTTTTCTTGCCCCCACACATCTTGTCTCTGTTGAGGCTCTACAAGCCCTGGAGCAGCCTGGAGTCAAATGGAGCAAATGGGCATCCCAAGCACTTCAAAACTGAGAGCTGTATTATGCTTGGTTTTGCCCAAGGCCACAAGTAGACCTGCCCCCTCAGCTAATAGGCTTGGCCTTCCCCGAAGAGCCTGATTTTGCACCTTCGGGAAATGGAGGTGGCAAGTTCTGATGTGGCACATTATGTTCTGTGTGTGAGGGGAGGAGATGCCTGGAAACTAATTTCCATGTTCTCTGCATTATTAAGGTAACTTGCAAATTCAGTAAAGTAATGTGATGTAAGTAGGCTCAGCCTGGGTTAGTACTTAGATGGTTGACCACCAAGGAAATCCAGGGCCACTACACAGAGAAAAGCAATAGCAAGCCACCTCTGTCTCTTGACTTGAAAACCTGAAAGAGTGACCATAACTCAGCTGCGCTTTGACGGTACTTTGTACCCACACACACTATATGCATAGCAGCCACAAAGAACTCTGTCTAAAAATCAAAGATTTTTATCGACCTTGACTTAGAGCTTGAGGTGCCTTGGAATTCTTTTACAGAAACCATAATGATAATTAGTAACAAGTAATTTCTCTAATTCCAAAAAATAGCTCCAAGGACTAGAGTTGTTTAACTATTTAAACAAAGCAAGTTCCTTACCCACAAACACACTCTGAATTTCATTGGTGACTGAGTTCCAGCGGCAAACTTTCTGTGAATTGATATCCACATAAACAAGGGAATTCTCCCTTTCCTCCCAGACTGGACACTCTCCCATCCTGTTCTTTTCCTTCACTACAGACTCAATCTTAATGGAAGACATTGTCTGCAAGACAGAAAACTGTCAGCATGACACAAAATTCATTTTTAATTAAAACATTTGTCAGAATTTATTAGTGAACTGGGGGTGGTGGGTATGTTTAAAGCAGAAAACATTGACAAAATATTTGTAGGATAGTCTCTATCAGTGAGTATGAGATAATAGTTCCTTTGGTATATGCCAATTTAAATATATCTTTGAAAACTGGCTCAGGCAATAGGTTAGTTCAGAGCCATAGAAGAGGTAGAGATAATTGTTAAAAAGTGCTTGAAATGGTTGTTGCATTGATGAAGCTCCTGTTTCTCGTAATGTTGAATGGCATTGGCTGGTCAGGGTAATAGAGGCTACTGCTGCTTTGCCTCAGTGACCTCCCCCACAAATGTGTCACTAATTGTGAGGCTCAGACAGTATAAGGGACAGCATCAAAAGTTCCTGGCTTTGAAAATATTATATTTAAACAACAAATCTTCCACCACAGAAATGGTTGAATACCCACTAGGAACGCATACACAGAGTTACTGTTGGATGATCACTGAGGTAAGGACACTCTCCCCTGACACTGGAGACACTAGTAACGGGCGTAAAAGGCCTGTTTGCCACCACGTCAGCTGTTTCACAACTATAATCCCTGTAATCTCTCCCACAGAACTTGATGACCATGGGAAAAAGTAATAATATGAGGTGTAGTTTTACTATTTAAGAATCATGGGACATGACAGATCAATTGAAGCAGCCAGTTATAGTTATTTTTTACAAAACTATGACAAACGTTTACCAAGGGTAGCAACCTAACCATTTTGTAAAATTTAAAAGTTTCAAAAATCAACTCAGAAAAGATTTCTCATTGGCTAGTCCAGGCAGAGATGATACTATCATGAACAAAAGTACATAACAGAATGAGTAAAGGATTAATTACAAGACTCAGCAGGATCAATTAAGAGATAGTTGGTGCAATGTCTTAATTCACTGCTTTCAGAAACACAGCTCAGGGCTGATTCATGCTGTAACTTCTCCATTCCTAACTCCTTTGAGAAATGTACCACATGAACAAATTTAGCCTGAGAGCAGTTTGCATCCTTCTCTACTGATTTAAAGTGTCCGTTTTTTCCCTTCACAGTGAAAGCAGAAACTCATACTCAACTCACCTATGACTGCAGACTGAAATCACAATAAAATAATTCCTTCACAGTACATCCCACTGTTCCTTCCAATTATGTATTCTATTTTGTTGAATTCTTGAGTTTGCCTTAAGTTTACGTTTCCTTTCTGTTGTGAAACAGGAAATTATGAACCATAAGAGGTAGTGAAGCAACATTCCAAACGGTCTTTCCAACCCATCAACATGTATTCCACAGCTGCCAATCAGATGCCCCCAGAAGGTCTATGAGCATTTCAAATCCATCACCTGCTGTTGTCCCAGCTCGGGTATTCAGACGTTTCTTTTCCTGAACATGAAGGTTCCATTTAGTCACTGTGGATAACAGCCAGTGATTGACCTTCTAACATTTTCAGCACAGTCATATTGGTCTCTCTGGATTTTTGCATGCACTCAGCAAGCAAACAAGCAAGGCATAGCTAGTCATTGAAACTGGGAGCGAGGCACAACCACTCCTGCCCACTCAATTTCCTTCTTTGTTTTTCTCTTTCCCACCCATGCACCCACCAACCAGCCTTTCATCTACACCCCAACTTCAGCAGTGCTTATTATTTACTTCTTTTATACCCCACCTTTCTCCACACTGGTATTTATAGAGCACTATGCTCGTAGTTGAGGTTGTGTTTTTTTAAGTTAGCCTAATTGCTTTGTATTCAGATATAATCAGATACCTGCCCATTGGAATATGCAGATTGCAATTTGTATCTAGTCAGTAGTCACATAAACCAAGCATGTCATTTTACTTTTTATCAGGTTTTTCTTAAGAGGCTGTCCTACATCACACAGTGACCTCTATTGCTATTTTGAGCATCAAGGAGTTACTCTGCCATTTCTATTTAACAACAGTTTATTTTGTTCTTCAAATCAGACTTTAGGATGTATTCACACAGAAACCTGTGCAACTCAGGCCAAGCAACTGTCAGAATGCCAGAAACTGAAGTTACTATGAGGCTTTGATTATTTTTTTCTATACTTCACAATTTACCTGGAAAAACTGAATCATCCCATTTACTCTCCCTGTGCACACCCTCTTTGTTCCACTTCTCTTTTCAATGACAAAATCTTAAATAATTTATAATGAAGAGCTTTTATACTGTGTTTGATATGTTTCTCTTCTATCTCCAGTTTCTTAAACAGTGCAATACTGACACAATTGGCTTTTAAGTACACATAATCTTAATTTCTTGGATTTCATTTACAGGACGATGAACTACAACAGTGGTAGTGTTTCTCTTCTCCCACATCTCCTGAGGAAAACGCCTTATTGACATTGATGGCAAATGGAAACTTCAAGCACTGGATATACAGCCATACAATATTCGCAGTATTGCCAGATGGAGGAAAAAGGTCTAGTTGGAAGGAACTGATAACTCTTCTAAGGTTAACGCAAGGTGTGCTCCATTTCGATTTTGATTGGCCACTTTCCAAATGCATAATTCTTACTGTAGATCTCTGTCATTCATTCCTCTGGCCTGTTCCAAAGTATCTTTTCCCTTGATATCCTTCAGACTGACGAGCTAAGAATGCTTTATTTCTGCAAAGTTATTTTGTCTTCAGGATCCTCACATTTATACAATTACCACTATCTCCCTTCCTGAATTTGTCAAATTTCAAAAAAGTCCTCTGTGATACCTTACTTGGTGCCCTTCATCAGTGGTCAAGAAAAAGATTTTGCTGATCCAGCTTTGAGCTCTCCTTTTCAATTAACCCCTTACATTCTAAAATATTTATCTTACCTTAGAGGACTGAGAAGAAGGACTTCACCAGCTGAGGACAACTTGAGTGATTTTGCAAGTTGTTTGTGAATGAATACAGTCACCCGTGACTGTATAGTCCTATCTGAAAACAAATACCTGTAGGATGTAGCTCCGCTTCTCCTCTTGGTGTGGCTCTTTCTATTGTGAAGTTCTTGCCTAATGCTATTCAAACTATGAAAAACAAAAACCAATTATGAAAGTCTACTAATAGTCTTGGGCAGGTCCAGCAATAAGTGTTAGTTACTTTCTCACAAGCACAGGGAACAGAAACTAACAAAGAAAGAAACAGTTGTTTTAGACCAGGGGTCTGCAACCTGTGGCTCTCCAGATGTTAATGGACTACAATTATAATCAGCCCCTGCCAGCATGACCAATTGGCATTGTAAGGGCCTGGGAATTGTAGTCCATTAACATCTGGAGAGCCATAGGTTGCAGACCCCTGTTTTAGACCCATGAAATTGCTGGGCATGGCAATTATTCTACCTTGAAAAGTAACAAAACCACCCTGTGGGCCATTGTGATTCAAATGGAGAAGAAGAGTTTGAATTTATACTCTGCTTTTCTCAACTATAAGAAGTCTCAAAGCAGCTTACGAACTCCTTTCCTTCCTCTCCTCACAACAGACACCTTATGAGGTAGGTGAGGCTGAGAGTGTTCTGAGAGAACTGTGACTACCCCAAGGTTACCCAGCAGGCTTCATGTGTAGCAGCAGGGAGACAAATCCAATTCACCAGAAAAGACTCCGCTGCTCCTGTGGAGGAGTGGGGAAACAAACCTGCTTCTCCAGATAAGAGTCCACCTGCTCTTTACCACTATATTGCTACAACAGAGTTAGTTCATGGCCACACCAGATTTATGGCCACATTTATTAGTGATTAATAACTATTCTGATTCATGTTCCATAGTAATCACACCAAGGCATATTAGTGATCCTCCATACTAGTTAGTTCCAATCCTTCTTTTATTTGCCTTTGAATTTGAAAACCCCCAAATACTTGCAGAAATACTCACTAGACAGATCAAACTATTTTTAGGGTACATTCGTGGAAGCGGTCTGCATCATGGACTAAACCCACACATACTGTCCCTTAGACTGCAAGTAGCACACTGGTGGTAACATGCATTCATTGTGCAAAGTAGGAAAAGTAAGATGCTGGCTTCCTCAGTGCCATACCTTTTGATATTTTAAAGGAATGTGTTTCCATGCTCTTTCTACAACTCTCCAGTATAAAGTGGCAGTTCAGGAAATTCCTATCCAGCCTTGTACTTAAGACAGGCACAGAATTGTAGTCACCGATAAGAAATTCTCCCTTATTGCACATGCATAACCAGAAGTACAGTTCTGTGCACCAGCATGGTTGTGGGCTGGCCAGGGCATACCTGAATTTAGTTGCTAAGCCCTTTAAGCCTGGGAATGACTCCATCAGTGTCAGGAAGTTACGTGATGAATAAATATGGTGTAGCACCCATAGACAGCCTTGGAGGTTGTGATTCAAGTGTCCTCCCACTGTTGCAGCCACACCCAGGAGACCCAGAGCTGCTCAAGATGCCAACTAGGGCAGTGACCAATCAGTTCCCTCCCCTGTGGTGGCCAAGCCCCACCCCCTGGCCCTTCAGAACCCAGTGGCAAAGCTGGAATGGGGCAGGAGGTGCTATGCCCTAGGTGTGTGCCATTGGTGTCACATGGGGGGGGTGCGTGAAGGCAGGTCATGCCCCAGGCACAGTTTGCTCTCGCTCCGTCCCTGCAAGAACACCATTTAGGATGCAGCAAAGCTCATGAGTATTCTGTCTCAGAGCTCCCTGCCATGTGGATTTAAAGCAAGCAACAAGTCCCTTTGGTGATAGGAAAAGCACTTAGTATTACCGGGGGAGCATTTTGTGACAACACCTGAAGGGGAGAGCAAAGGCTATATTCTGTCACTGACTACTTCATTTCAGAATCCTGGCAGGTACCCCATCTCCAGAGGCTGGACACAAAGGGGAGATGTTCACTGGGCCTTTCCCCACGTTTCTCTCGGCCGCCGTCGCTGCGCGCAATTCCCAGCGTGTGGCATCCCTGGCGCGCGTCTGGGTGTCCCCACAACTTTGCAAGGGCACCAGGGTTGCCTCGCGCTGAGGGAGGCAGGACAGCAGCAGCATCAGGGCAGCTGCGCTGTCACTGCTCCTCTCGTGGGGAGTGCCGGGGGACCCCACGCTACTCTCCTCAAGTAGCGCGGGGCTTAAGGTAAGTGGGGAAAGGCCCAGTAAAGTAAACAAAAGCTAGTTCTCAAATGTGCCTCCCCTCCCATTCCCCTTGCATGTAACCAGAAGCCACACCAGTGACACTACCTCTCACACCCAAGCCCAGCAGTGCTGCAGTTGTGCAGGGGCAGCAAGAGTTGCAGCCTTTGGGCACCTTAGCGTCTCACATATAAGGGGGATTGGTGTGTGAGAAGTCTCTGGAAGAGCTGCTGGAGAAGAGAGCCCACGTTTTCATTTCTACACTGGGCTCTTTCCTTTGCCAGGCTCCCCCATCCCCAAAACAGGGGGCTTTACTGGCTCCCCCCTCTATTCTAAGTGGAGTAGGTTGCCACACAATCTCTGCAGGAGCTGCCTGTGCAACAGCTGCCACATTGAATGCATCATTAGCAGTCATTGAGCACTTCAACACAGGACATGTGAAAATGGTTTAGATGGTACCAGCCTGTGTCTCAGGGGGGACTGCAGCAGAGTTCATAATCCAAGGGCAAAGGAGTAAGTCTCTAGCAGGTTGTGATGGATCTGGCTCCACCCAACAAGGCATTCGTGGCTGCTTGTTGTTGCTACATGTTGTTACCCAAAATGCTGGGGTCTGTCCCTTTTAGAGTGGAGAATTAGTGAGTGTTGACCTTGCTTAATGAAAGGAGGCAACCAATACAAGATCTTTTCCACCAGATTTCCGCAAGAAATCCACAGAAATCCGGAGTTTAGCAAGTTTTTATTAGAAAAAGTAAAATAATAAACGTACAATCACACAAATGATAAAGCACCGAGAATGTACACACTTATAGGATACAAGTAGAGTTGAGGGAGCAGATTTGGAACAGATTGGGATTTGGGGGGAATAAGGTGATAATTACCTTGTCCAATGAGTAGAGTTCAACAACACGCTTTGAGCTCCGATAGAGATGGGGTAGAAAGGCAGCACTGGGAATAGTATACACAGAAAGAAAATAGTCCAGGAAAATACTGAACACATTGTACTGGTTAGACAGCCTAGTTATAGGGAACACAGGTGCTCAGAATATGCTAAAATTATGCTAATCTTCCCAGGGCAAAGGCTGTTCTTGTTCTTAATGTTCTAAGTCCAGGGAATACCTGGAGATTATTAGATTTTGGGGAACTGATACAATTACAGCTCCAGGATAATGCTAATGCAAGATCCAACCAAGAAAATCACTCGCCAAACCATCACATTGATTAAGAGCTCCTTCATTCAACCTGACACACACCAACAACTCTGCAAGTCAGAAGCTCTTCCACCCCGGTTATATGGACTCCCTAAAATCCACTCCATCCCACTCAGACCTATTGTGAGTGCGATTGGTTCCCCCACATATGAACTGGCAAAATTCTTGACTTCACAGTTACAAAGCCACATTGGACACACACGCATTATGTTAAAGACTCAGCCCACTTCATCGAAAAAAATAGCAATCTCCATCTCAACCCTAGTGACAGACTTATCAGCTTTGATGTTGTCTCACTGTTCACCAAAGTTCCAGTGAAAGACACACTTGCACTCATCGGCCAGATGTTTCCAGATGACATCACAGCTTTATTTCAACACTGCCTAACAACCAGCTACTTCCAATGGGACAATGATTATTATGAGCAGACCGATGGGGTAGCCATGGGAAGTCCCCTCAGCCCAGTGATAGCCAATTTCTACATGGAACATTTTGAGAAAGAAGCCCTCGAAACAGCACTCAGGAAATCCGCAACTTGGTTTCGATTTGTGGATGACACTTTTACAATCTGGAGCCATGGTGAGGAGGAACTGCTGAATTTTCTGGACCACCTTAACAGCATCCACCCAAACATCCAATTTACCATGGAAACTGAAAAAGAAGGAAAACTGCCTTTTTTAGATGTCTTGGTCTTTCGCAGACCCAACCACCAATTGGGCCACACAGTATACAGAAAACCAACACACAGACCGGTATCTACATAAAAACTCCAATCACCATTCACAACAGAAAAGGGGCATAATCAAAACTCTGACAGACTGTGCAAAACAAATTTGTGACCCTCACCTCCTCCCTGATGAAATCAATCATCTAGACTGGGAAGTGCAGGCTAATGGCTACTCCACAACAGAAATCAGAAGAGCTTTAAGACCAAGAGAAACCCAGAGGACTGAGGAGAAACAGCCCACCACAGGAAAAATATTTCTACCATACCTCAAGGGAATAACTAATCAAATAGGGAAACTGATGAAGAAACATAACCTACAAACCATCTTCAAACCTACCAGGAAAATATAGCAGATGCTACACTCAGCAAAGAACAAGAGAGACCCCCTCACTTCTACAGGAGTCTATCGCATACCCTGCAACTGTGGAAAGGTCTACCTAGGGACCACAAGACGCAGCATTCATATTAAGGAGCACGAAAGACACTGTCAGCTTAACCATCCTGAAAAATCTGCAGTTGCAGAACATATCTTAAACAAAACTGGACATAACATTTTATTTGAAAACACTGAAATTCTCGACAATTCAGAAGGTTACTTTGTCAGACTGCACAGGGAGGCCATTGAAATTCACAAACACCAAGGCAATTTCAACAGGAAAGAAGAGACTTTGAAAATTAGCAAAGCTTGGCTACCAGTACTTAAAAACACCAAAAGCAAACCCCAGGGGCATGCTAAGTTCATGAACAATGAACTTTACCCAAACACAGGATTTGCATTCACCGATACTTCTGCTGCTGAAGGGCATGAAAATGTGAATCACTCCCTGGATTGATAATCCCCACCCGCAATACAATGCTATCAACCACATCTTTGCATAACAAGTTCCACCCAAACACTTACTGATTGGTTCCCCACCCTGGGACATGGACAATATATACCCCAAACATTACCTTCTCTCTGGACAGTGTGTAACAGACCTCCCTCTGTGATACAGCTCTGAAGATGCCAGCCACAGATGCAGGCGAAACGTTAGGAACGAGATTCACCAGACCATGGCCAAACAGCCAGTGGCATTCCTGCCTAGGGACAGGGGGTACCCTATGTCCCCGGGCGCCCCTCCATTTGGTCACGTGGGGGGCGCCAACATTTCAGGTTCGTTGGTGTGTTTTTAATTTTTAAGTGTTTTTTCACGTTCCGGCCTGCAGGGGGCGCTATTTTAAGGCTAGTGGCACCAAAATTTCAGGGTACCATTCAGAGACTGCCCTGATGATACCACCCAAATTTGGTGATGTTTGGTTCAGGGGCAGCAAAGTTATGGACCCCCAAAGGGGGTGCCCCCATCCCCATTGTTTTCAATGGGAGCTAACAGGAGATGGGGGCTACCCATTTGAGGGACCATAACTTTGGTCCCCCTGAACATAACTTCACCAAACTTGGGTGGCATCATAAGAATAGTTAACAGATGATACCCTGAAATTTTGGTGTCACTAGCTTTAAAAATACACCCCTTCCAGGCACCCCAAGAAATTTGTCCAATATTTTTTGTTTTGCAGTGACTTTGCTCCATTGTAGCCAATGGGGAATTTCTGAGTGTGTAGGCAGGCTGCACATTTTTGAAGATAGAGGCACCAGACTTTCAGGGTAGCTCCAGGAGGGCCTCCTGGTAATAGCATCCAGGTTTGGAGACCTTTGCTTCTGCGGGGTTCAATTTTATGGGCCCCCAAAAGGCTTATTTTGTTTCCCCGCTCCTGCACATGAAAGCCTGTGAGCTGAGCTCTCTCAGAACTCTCTCAACTCCCCCACCCCCCGCCCAGAAGCAAAGCTCACCAAGATTGGATGCTATTACTCAAGGCCTCTTGGAGCCACCTTGAAAGTCTGGCACCTCTATCTTGAAAAATGTGCAGCCTGCCTCAGAAATTCCTCATTAGCTACAATGGAGCAAAGTCTCTGGATGATGCCCTGAAATCATGGTGCTACTAGCTTTGAAAATGCACTCCTTGCAGGCCGAAAAAACACCAACAATACCCCCCAAAAGCCCAAATACCTTGTATTTGCATTTGTTCATATTTGGGCAGGACATAATTGGACACTTTTTGTCCAAATGTGCCCAAATTTGCCCAGATTCTGGCCGAATCTGGTATTTGTTTCATCTGAATCTCCAACCCTCAAAAGTGATGCTGTTTCGGGGGGGGGGGGATCCACCCCCAAACAGCATCACTTTCAATTTTGTTTTAACCGGGGACCCCAGATTCTCCCTTTAAGGTAGATTTAAAGAAGAATCTGAGCTCCCTAGTTTAAACACCATTGAAAGTGATGCTGTCTGGGGATGGATTCTACTGGAGCTGTTTTGTGAGAGATGATGTGACATTTGTTTGGTAAATGTTTTGCTGGGGGTGATTTGTGAGAGATTTACATGCTTAATACCCACTTGCACTGGCTTGGAGTTGTTTGTCAGGCTAACAACCTACCTCATAGGGTTGTTGTGATTAGGAAATTAGGAAAAGAGTTGGTGGGGAGAGAGCCATGTATGTTTTGATGGGAGTGGGAGGTGTTTTGTGAGCTGGTACAAAAAATCATTGTTTGGTCATGGTGGGGGAGGGTTGCCGCCCATATGCTGGGCGGGGGGGGCGCCAAACTCAGGTTTTGTCCCCGGGTGCCAGTTTGTCTAGGTACGCCCCTGCACACAGCCCAGAAAATCCACCAGAACCAGTTGAATCCGGCCATGAAAGCTTTCAACAACATATCTACATACCCTTTCTTTCACAGAGACAGGTGTGCCACAGTAGAGGTGCAACTGGCTTTTCCCAGGCTGGAGGCTTTGCCTTTTCCTAATTTCTTTAGGAAAAGGTGAGGCTGGCTATTTGCAAGTTAATGTTGGCAGGAGACTTGTCCAGACAGATTTTTGGTCCTTACTGGTATCACTGAGCCAATGCAGGGATGGCTTCCATCTTGGCACTGCAAAGCTAGCTAGCTCTAAGGCTGGCAAGGTAGGTAGAGACACTAAAAATAGGTCTCCACTATGCACCATGGGTCCATCTAGTAACAATGTCTGTTATGCTTTTTTGCAGTGATGATCAAAGAAGGTGAAATCTGGCTGAGGCCAGAAGCTTCACCTCCACACACATACACACACACACACTGCCCTGGCTGCTGTCCCAGTCTGCCTTCTGAAATAGACTGTTGTTCTCAGCCTGCTGCTCCATCTGCAGCTCAGTCCCACTTGGACACAGGGCCAGTCTTCCACCACAAGAGAAGAACAGTCTGATTCTCCATAGCTCATAGCAGGTAATCTCTAAAGTCCTTAGCCCTTCCCCTTTTGCTGATCAATAAAGGGTTTTTTTTTGCCTCAGCTCTTTGTTAGTGTGAGGTACATGTGTTTGATTAATGTTTTGGGGAAATACCAGGGGATGGTTCTCCACATAATTACTGCACACCCTAATATATCTGGCAGTTCTAGGGAAGACATGAATGTGGTCCCTGGAGTCAAAAATAGATATCCATTCTGTTTCTCTGAGAGGAGTGGCCTGGCTACCTACTCTTCCCTTCTCTATTTGCTGAAAAATAGGGGGGGGGGGGGAAGGTTTTCTACATAACAGTTTCCATGCAACCACAATGCCAGTACTGTCTACCCATCCCCCATCCCCACACGGATTTGTGGCTGGGACATTTGAACAGTCATTGGAAAATCACCTGGGGTTGAGCCCTATGCTTTTATTTCGCCCTCCCAAACTAGGAGCTATCAAAACTAGTGGGCTACAATATTCCGTGTTGGGGCAATGCTGGCTTCAGTACAATTTACCTCTAATTTGAGGGTCCACCTGCATGACAGGAGCTTAACTCCTCACCCTGCCTCACTCACTTTCCTGCTTATCAGAATGGGCTTGTATGAAGGATAGGAATGGGCCAGTAGAATATGGGAAGGGGCTCCTTGGACCTCCTTGAAATGACGTGGGCCTCCCATGGGCAATGGTGTACCTAGGGGGACGTGACAGGCTCGAGATCCAGGTGCCATTTGCCTGGGTCATGTGGGGGGGCATATTTCATTGCCCACTGTCCCACAGCTGCCACTTTCCTGCTTGCTGCCACTGCTCGTCCTGCTCATCCTGCTCACCTGCTGGCCCATTTCAGTTTAGGGGGTGCAATTAGGCGGTAAAGGTGCAATTGGGGGGGGGGGCTCGTAATCCGTACTTGCCCCAGGTGCCGTTTCCTACAGGTATTCTTCAGCCCATGGGCTACTTGGAAGACACTGGAGCATTCCCACATTGTTGGGTAAACCCATCGTGGCACCAAGATGTAGGCCCCTGTTCCAAGGTTGCCTGACCAAGGATCCTAATTGCCATGGTCAGAATAAACTGGAGAGGGATTGCTGGAGCCATTGCCAACTCTGTCATCGGCCCAGGGACAAATGGCAGGACTCAGTTCATTTGAGAAGGTGGGAGGGTGCTGCAGACACAGACCTCCATCCCTGGTCACACCACTTCCCTCTTATCTGTGCCATGCCCAGGATCAGACACACACACACACACACACACACACACACACACACACACACACACACACACACACACACACACACACGGGTTTGTCAATCCCTGATTGGTTCTGCCTGCCCTATCACAACAAAACACCTGCCTGGGATGCTACAGCACAGTTACAGCCTCAGAAACCAAGGACATGGGTAAGGGGGGGGGGGTTTCCTCGGGTTCAAACCCCCCCATTCATGTCCAAAGCTCCGCCCACCCGTTTGTGGGTTTTTAAAACATTTTTAGTATGTTTTGCTTTTTGGGCTGCAGGGGGCGCATTGTTTAGTCTAGCTGCACCAAACTTTCAGGGATTATTTGGGGGACTCTCCTGATTATTCTACCCCGGTTTGGTGAGGTTTGGTTCAGGGGGTCCAAAGTTATGGATTCCCAAAGGGGGTGCTCCCATCCTCCATTGTTTCCAATGGGAGCTAATAGAAGATGAAGGCTACACCTTTGAGGGTCCATAACTTTGGACACCCTGAACCAAACTTCACCAAACCTGGCAGGTATCATCAGGAGAGTCTCTTACTAAAAATACTAAAAATACCACCCAGGTCTGGTGAAGTTTGGTCCAGGGGGTCCAAAGCAATGGTCTCCCAAAGGGGGTGCCCCATCCCCCATTGTTTCCAATAGGGAGGTAATAGGAGATGGGGCTACATCGTTGAGGGTCCATAACTTTGGACCCCCTGAACCTAACTTCACCAAACCTGGGTGGTATAATTAGGAGAATCTCCTAAAGATACCCTAAACGTTTGGTGCTGCTAGCTTAACAATTGCACCCCTGACAGCAGGCACCCCCCAAATTTCCCCAGATTCTCCTTTTAAATCCACCCCCTTCGGCATGGATTTACAGGGAGAATCTGAGGTCCTCAGTTTAGAAGAAGAAGAAGAGTTTGGATTTATATCCTCCCTTTCTCTCCTGCAGGAGACTCAAAGGAGCTTACAATCTCCTTGACCTTCCCCACTCACAACAAACACCCTGTGAGGTGGGTGGGGCTGAGAGAGCGCCAAAAAGCTGTAACTGGCTCAAGGTCACCCAGCTGGTGTGTGTGGGAGTGCACAGGCTAATCTGAATTCCCCAGATAAGCCTCCACAGCTCAATCGGCAGAGCAGGGAATCAAACCCCACTTCCACCTGCTCTTAACCACTACACCACATTGAAAGTGATGCTGTTTCATGGTGGGTGATAATCCACCCCAAAACAGCATCACTTTCAATTTTGTTTAACTGGGGACCCCAGATTCTCCCTTTAAGGTGGATTTAAAAGGAGAATTTGGGCTCTCTAGTTTAAACACCATTGAAAGTGATGCCGATTCCAGCATCTCAGCAAATGCCCGAGGGGGCGGGGGGGGGGGGCGGGACGCAAATCTCAGATTTTGCACCGGGCTCCATTTTCCCTCTATGCCTCTGCCCAGAGGGGAGGACAGAAGGAACTGCCAGCTGTCGGCTGTGAGCCCAGCTGGTGGGGGGCAGGGGAGGGAAAGGCAGGGGAGTCTGCCATCCCTGGCCACGGAGAGCTGCTTTTATAAGCGCTAGGCCAGGGGCGGGGCGGGGGGGTGGCCATGCCCTAGGGGTGGGTGGGGGTGTGGCTCCCCCCCCCGATCCCCCCATAAAAAATCGATACCTACGTCCCTGTCAGAAACCCAGGTACATACGGTTTCCTGCTGGCCAGTCATTAACCTACTCCTTCAGCAAGCAGACTAGCAGCCCCATAGTTACACTGGCAGTCAACCACAGCACCTCAGGCAACTCTTAGGACTGCACAAAATGTAGCTAATTACCAGAGAACAGCTACGGCTATGTTTTCAAGTATCAGGAAAAAATCAGTTCTGAACACACAGTTCTCAAGCCACACTTTATTAGGAAAGAAATGATTTCAATAACAGAACAAGCCATAACCTATATGTTAGCAAATTAAAATCTATCTCAAATATTTGTGTGATATTTAGCTTTACTTTCCCTGCGTCTGACACACTTTAAACGTTCTTTCTTCGCTGTTCTTGATACTGGTCTTCTATTTAAAGGTTGCTTGTTAACCGGCATATGAGCATGGTGGGAGTCCTTTCACTCCAAGTCCAGTTATCTGTTTTTAAAAGGGCAAGAAAGATAACACACAGTCATCCATGTATTTGGTAATTAACTGGAAATTATTTGTTCAAAGCTAAATGTTTGCTGCATCCAAGTTGCTGTATTTTGTTTTGCCTCACATAGACTGCTGCAGCAAAATTTCATTAGAAATTTTGTCCTTGTTAGAGAGGTAATAGCAGTTTTTAAATGAGTGTTTCTCGTTAAAACCAATGTTACAAGCAAAATTTTAGCTATCAAATCTTACAATGTAAAAACAAATTTTAAGCCTTCGCCTCATGGAGGGCATTTCAACCAGAGGAAGAAGTTGGAGTGATTTGCACCAGTTCCCCACCTGCATGGCAGAGCCCTAACACGGTTCCTGGAAGTCCACCAACCCACAAGGGCAGAGTTTCCAGGGTCACATCAGGCTGTAGCAGGAGCGGGGAGATTGGAAAGTTTTGTGCAAGTGCCTCTCTATTTGCACAGTGCAGGATCCAAGTCATACTTTGTAAAATGAAAACCAACCATATTTCACAAAAGTAAAAAAAAAAATACTTATCATATACTTCGTCCTAGACAAGTGTTCCCTTTCCTTTCAAATGGGCTAAAATGACCAAATCACCTTGAAAACATTGCCAGCCTGCGGCTCCCGTGACCATGCAGCCTCATCCAGTCCTTGGAAAGCAGAAGTGACGTACAATTCTGAATAATCAGGCCCACCGAAACAGCAGGAAGTAATTAGACTATTAGGCAACTTCACAACCTGCAACCGTTTTCCTATTAAAACACACATTTTTCATCTTAGGGCTTAACTTAAAAATCTGTTTGTTATTTAAATTTGTTATACCATCCACCCCCAAAGGGCTCTGGGTGGTGCACAGTCTAAAACATCAAGTAAAATACACCATAAAACACAAAAATTAAAATACAGCATAAAAGCCTAAAATCAACTGTCAGACTGCGATCAATAACCAAATCAGGGCAGTCAAAACATCTTATGTCCCCACAAACAGCATAGGGAATGGCACTATCGGCGGCTGGCTCTCCCAAAGGCCCAGTGGCACAACTCTGTTTTGCAGGCCCTGAGGAATTGTTCAAGATCCCACAGGGCCCAGATCATTGAGGAAATTATCAGAAAAAAGAAAATGTCTTTTAGAAAATGGAAGTCCAGTTTGGCTGATGAAGAATGTGAGAGGGAACACAAATGGTGGCAAAAGAGAAGCAAGTTAGCTGTAAGGGAGGCAAAAAAGGATTATGAGGAACGCATGGCTGCGAACATCAAGACCAGCAACAAACAGTTCTTCAAGTACATCAAAAGCAGGAAGCCAGCAAGGGAAGCGGTAGGCCCGTTAGATGACAAAGGAACAAAGGGTGTGCTAAAAGATGGCAGGGAGATTGCAGAGAAGCTGAATGAATTCTTTGCATCTGTCTTCACCCAAGAGGAGGTGAGGAACATTCCTGCACCTGAACCAAGCTTCTTAGGAGGCCGAATCCGAGGAACTAGCGAAGATAGTGATAGACAAGGAAGAAGTTCTGGCAGCCATTGATGTTCTAAATGTTACCAAATCCCCTGGCCCAGATTGCATTCACCCAAGAGTTCTTAAAGAGCTCAAGCATGAAATTGCTGATCTTCTCACTTTAATATGCAACTTATCCCTGAAATCAGGCTCCATCCCTGAAGACTGGAAGATGGCCAATGTCACACCAATCTTTAAGAAAGGATCTAGGGGACCGAGGAAATTACAGGCCAGTCAGTTTGACATCTGTTCCTGGTAAATTAGTGAATCTATCATTAAAAGATAAAATTATAAACATGTAGAAAAGCAAGACCTGCTGAGAAAGAGTCAGCATGGCTTTTGCAGAGGCAAATCCTGTCTTACAAACTTACTAGAGTTCTTTGAGGGTGTAAACAGGCATGTGGGATTAGTGAACCAGACACATTGTCTACTTGGATTTCCAAAAGGCTTTTGACAAAGTTCCTCACCAGAGACTGTTGAGAAACTCAGCAATGAAGGAATAAGAGGGAAGTCCTCCTATGGATTAAAACTGGTTGGAGAAAAACAGGAAACAAAGGGTGGGTGTAAATGGAAGTTCTCACAATGGAGACGGAGTGGTGTCCTCTAAGGATCCGCTTTGGGACCAGTGCTCTTTAACCTATTCATAAAATGACCTGGAAGTAGGTGGGTAGCGTGGTGGCCAAGTTTGCAGATGATACCAAATTATGTAGGGTGGTGAGAACCACAGTTGGTTATGGTGATCTAAGCCGGACCTTGATAAATTAGGTGAGTGGGCTCAGAAATGGCAAATGCAGTTCAATATAGCAAAATGTAAAGTGATGCACATAGGGGCAAAAAATCCAAACTTCACATACACGCTACAGGGGTCAGTGCCATCAGTTACAGACCAGGAAAGGGATTTAGGCGTCTGAGTTGATAGTTCCATGGGAATGTCAACTCAATGCATGGCAGCTGTGAAAAAGGCAAACTCTATGCTGGGGATCATTAGGAAAAGGAATTGAGAATAAAACTGCAAAGATTGTCATGCCCTTATATAAAGCAGTGGTGCGACCGCACTTGGAGTACTGTGTCCAGTTCTGGTCGCCGCATCTCAAAAAGGACATTGAGGAGATAGAAAAAGTGCAGAGAAGGGCAACAAGGATGATTGAGGGACTGGAGCACCTTCCTATGAGAGGAGAGAGGCTGCAGCGTTTGGGACTCTCTTAGTTTGGAGAGGAGGCGCTGAGGGGGATATGATTGAAGTCTACAAAATTAAATTATGCATGGGGGTAGAAAAAATGTTGACAGAGAGAAATTTTTCTCTCTTTCTCACAATATCTAGAACCAGGGGCATTCATTAGCAGAAAATGCTGGGGGAAGAATTAGGACTAATAAGAAAAGGAAATACTTCTTCACGCAACGCGTGTGATTGGTGCTTCTGGAATATGCTGCCACAGGGGAGGTGGTGATGGCCACTAACCTGGATAAGAAGCTTTAAAAGGGGCTTGGACAGATTCTTATGGAGGAGAAGTGCGATTCACTTGGCTACCGCTAATCTTGATCCTCTTTGATCTGAGATTGCAAATGCCCTTAACAGACCAGGAGGATCGGGAGCAACAGCACGCGAGAAGGCCATTAGTTCACATCCTACATGTGAGCTCCCAAAAGGCAATTCCTGGTGGAGCCACTGCTAGTAGCAAGAGAGCTTTGGGACTAAGATGGATTCTTGGTCTGAATCCAGCTGGCTTGTTCTTATGTTCTTATATGTTCTTATTGAAGGTAGAGCATTCCACCAGGCTGAAGCCAAGGAACTAAATGCCCTGGCCGGGTAGAAGCCAGCCGCATCATAGAGGGGCCAGGGGCCACCAGTAAATTGGCCTCTGCAGAGAACAGAGGCCAAGTCAGGATGTAAGGGAAGATATGGTGCTTCAAATATGAGGGCCCCAGGCTGCAGAGCGCCTTAAAGGTGAGTACCAACACCTTTAAGGTGATCCAGAATTAAATTGGGAGCCAGTGCAAGCGGTGCAGAATGAGGGAGATGTTCCCACATGGACATCCCTGCTGCATTCTGGGCCAATTTTAGTTT
Source organism: Sphaerodactylus townsendi (assembly GCF_021028975.2). Taxonomy (NCBI): domain Eukaryota; kingdom Metazoa; phylum Chordata; class Lepidosauria; order Squamata; family Sphaerodactylidae; genus Sphaerodactylus; species Sphaerodactylus townsendi. The sequence continues at coordinate 93,288,800 of NC_059428.1, forward strand.
CTGGATCAGCCACAAGGGAAGGTCTAGCAGGTCAAACAATTTCACTAGCAGGTCAAACAATTTCACTAGCAGGTTATTTCACTAGCAGGTCAAACAAAATGATACAATTTTTCTTGTTATGTCAAAGTTCACTCTAAAACTAACTTTGACTTAGTCTCACATCAGGTATGAGGGGAACTTATTTTTCAAGTGTGCAAGATCCTGATTCAGAGAAGGACTTTAGCGTAGGTGGAGAAGGGGAATCAGCTTTCTTCTGGCACCATTTTTCCAACCCAGAAAGGTCCTTTGGGGACTTATTTTCCCCACTAGGGGTGTGCCCTTCAATACATGTGAAGTCCCTTTAACCACTGTGCTGAGATGTATCAGTCCAAATCAGCAACAAAAAACCCCCTCACCCCTGTTTGCACTTCTACTTGGAAAGTCAGTTCTTTTGTATCTGATGTGTAACCTGTCTGAATCAGCCACACTGGAAGAACCCATAAAGTACACATGAGAAATCACACTGTGTAATTTTGCACAAGCACAGAAACACCTTCAGAATCTTAGATGGCAGTAACGTTGCCACGTTTTTGACAGGATGCATATAATCGATCTGTGGAACTAACCAGCAAAATATCCATTGCCAGTGCACAGATTTATCAATGGAAATGCTCTCTATTAATTTTACACTCTGGATTTTACCCTGTGTGTTTAGCACTAGGGTAGTAAATAGATCTGAACAGGAGCCAACTGCCTCTACATTCCTTACTGGAGATTTCCCTTGCTACTTATTCTTTTTGCAACTGCTTACCTGTTTCAGGATCTATACGGATCACTCGTCCTGCATAGTAACAGGCAACCCAGAGTTTCCCTTCTCTATCGATACTCATTCCATCTGGGTAATGGTCTTCTTTTTCCATCTTATATATTCTTCTGCGGTTGCCTGTAGAAATACTGTGACAAACTTTAGGGAATAAATCATATCTTAATTTCTTTACAAGTCAATGGCTTTCCTGAATCAAGCATGCTGGAAAAGTAAAGAAGGATTGTGTTGGGCAACCATGTTTACCACACTGTATAGAGAAAGGGAGAGGGATCACACCCAACCTAAAGATTGACTCAGACCAAGGAGCTGGAGCAGTGCGGAAGCACAATGTGAAACTGGCACCCCTTTGAACTGTGGCACAGCAAGCACAATTCCTAAATTAAGTCACCAGCCATTGATAAACTAAATGCTACCAAATCCCCTGGCCCAGATTGCATTCACCCAAGAGTTCTTAAAGAGCTCAAGCATGAAATTGCTGATCTTCTCACTTTAATATGCAACTTATCCCTGAAATCAGCCTCCATCCCTAAAGACTGGAAGATGGCCAATGTCACACCAATCTTTAAGAAAGGATCTAGGGGGGACCCGGGAAATTACAGGCCAGTCAGTTTGACATCTGTTCCTGGTAAATTAGTAGAATCTATCATTAAAGATAAAATTATAAAACATGTAGAAAAGCAAGACCTGCTGAGGAAGAGTCAGCATGGCTTTTGCAGAGGCAAATCCTGTCTTACAAACTTACTAGAGTTCTTTGAAGGTGTAAACAGGCATGTGGATAAGGGGGAACCAGTGGACATTGTCTACTTGGATTTCCAAAAGGCTTTTGACAAAGTTCCTCACCAGAGACTGTTGAGAAAACTCAGCAATGAAGGAATGAGAGGGGAAGTCCTCCTATGGATTAAAAACTGGTTGAGAAACAGGAAACAAAGGGTGGGTGTAAACTCGAAGTTCTCACGATGCTGAGATGTAGTGAGTGGTGTCCCCAAGGATCCTGCTTTGGGGACCAGTGCTCTTTAACTTATTCATAAAATGACCTGAAGTAGTGGGTAGCTTGGTGGCCAAGTTTGCAGATCGATACCAAATTATGTAGGGTGGTGAGAACCACAAAGGATTTTTTAAGAGCTCCAAGCGGACCTTGATAAATTCAGGTGAGTGGGCCCAGAAATGGCAAAATGCAGTTCAATGTAGCAAAATGTAAAGTGATGCACATAGGGGCAAAAAATCCAAACTTCACATATTATCGCTACAGGGGTCAGTGCCATCAGTCACAGACCAGGAAAGGGATTTAGGCGTCTTAGTTGATAGTTCCATGGGAATGTCAACTCAATGCATGGCAGCTGTGAAAAAAGGCAAACTCTATGCTGGGGATCATTAGGAAAGGAGTTGATAATAAAACTGCAAGGATTGTCATGCCCTTATATAAAGCAGTAGCGACCGCGACTTGGAGTAACTGTGTTCAGTTCTGGTCGCCACATCTCAAAAAGGATATAGAAGAGATAGAAAAAGTGCAGAGAAGGGCAACGAGGATAATTGAGGGACTGGAGCACCTTCCTTATGAGGACTCTTTAGTTTGGAGAGGAGACGTTTGAGATGTATGATTGAAGTCTATAAAATTATGCATGGGGTAGAAAATGTTGACAGAGAGAAATTTTTCTCTCTTTCTCACAATACTAGAACCAGGGGGCATACATTGAAAATGCTGGGGGGAAGAGTAAGGACTAATAAAAGGAAACACTTCACGCAACGTGTGATTGGTGTTTGGAATATGTTGCCACAGGAGGTGGTGATGGCCACAACCTGGATAGCTTTACAAAGGGCTTGGACAGATTTATGGAGGAGAAGTTGATCTATGGCTACCAATCTTGATCCTCTTTGATCTGAGATTGCAAATGCCTTGGCATACCAGGTGCTTGGGACCAGCAGCCGCAGAAGGCCATTGCGTTCACATCCTGCATGTGAGCTCCCAAAGGCACCTGGTGGGCCACTGCGAGTAGCAGAGTGCTGGACTAGATGGACTCTGGTCAGATCCAGCAGGCTCTTTCTTATGTTCTTATGCCCTTCCCTGTGATAAAAGAGAAGCATGCTAATATACGTGGACTGGATGAAAGAAGCTTGAGTCAATGAAGAAATATGGGAGAAGAGGCTACAGAGAATGAACTTACTGCTGTTTGTGTGACAAAACTATGAAGAAGAAGTAATGGGGGGAGGGAGAAAAAGTATTGTTTGAAAATGTATGGATGTAGGCGCAGAACAAGTATTGAAAAATCTTTTACGTTTCCATACTGATATTTTCTCTAATTGCATTGCCTTTATGATTTTATGCTTTAATTATGATCAATTAAAGATGAACCAAAGTAGGCCTTTTGCTTTCTGGCTTTTGTTACTAGCCAGATCAGCAAAAAGCCTGGATGAAATACCCTTTGTTCTCAATTCTACATGGGAATGTATGATTATGAACTAAGTTGTTTTCTAGGTCTTCTGCCCTCGCCCGGCACCTTGAGTCCGTTCTTTTCTGATACAAAGCAAGAACGTGGGCTAAAACGTTTAGGCTCTTTGTCTAGAAAAGTAGGATGGTAGAAAACAATAACTGATAAGGGGAGGTTGGGCCAAAGTTCATAAGACGTCTAAGACACCTTCCAATAAGGGCACTAGTTTGCCCCATCCCCACCCTTTCAAATGATTGATTGATGATGATGACCTTTGGGGTGTATTCTTTTTACTGCTATTCTGATGTAACCTATAAAAGTAAAAGACAGCAGCCATTTTAAAGTGGCTCCCCTGATGCTGTCTTGTCTGCCTGCTACGGACAAAATATTTATCTGATTTTATTCCTTTGTCGGCTTAAGCTTTTTGGCTTAAATATTCTGAACCCGTTACCATGCTGTAACATGGAGAAGGAAATTACTATAAACTGTAAAATTCAAATGATACAATAAAAATTTTTTTTAAAGAGAAGCATGCTTAAATAATGATTATTACTTTTTTAACATCATAAATGTGCCTATGTCTTTAAAATTCAGATAAAACCATTTAAAAGCAGCCTACTTGTTTTAATAACTGTGCTTCATCTGCTAGTACTATAATGCAGCATTCATAAAAGCAGGTAGGGTCCTTGTTAGAAAAATGGTTGAACATTTTGCAGATCTCAAAAAAAGAAAGGCAACCGTACAGATGTCTCCTGTAGGCAGGTCATAGTCGGCCCACAGAGACTATCAATGTAAAAGAACGTTCTGTGATCCAGAGACCAATCCAAACCGTTGGAGATGTCCACACAGTCAAAGTGTTTCACTATAGAGTGGTCAGGGAACAGGGTGTAGAAAGAACCTTGTTTCTTGTCTACCACTGCCGGCCGTATTTCAATACCCATTGTTCCTAGAAGAACCACAAATCTTACATTTAGTAAGCAAAGCATAATAGCATGACAATGTTGCACCTGGCCTCTTTAACAAAGGACAGGCTTTAATATGACTCTGTAGGGAACTATGAATAATTGGGCTTGATGTGCTAAAGTTTATTTGTAGAGAAAACAATTTCTGCCCTTGGTGCGTGATTATCTTGCATCACCTCCTCTGCTGCTGACAAACACACCCAGCATTTTGGGCTGCAGGAGGAAGGGAAGAAGGAGGAAGTTGTGTTCCTTATGCCCACAGAAAAGCTCAGGTAGAGATCCAAGCCTTAATCTTCACAGAGTGGGAATGTCAAGATGCAAGTTTGGCCCACAGAACTTTCAGGATCCAAGAAAGACATCCAGACATCCCTACTCCATCCCTCACTGCCAACCCCCCCCCCCCCCAAAAAACCCCTACAGTAGTGTCGTCAGAACTTATTCAAAGCTCTCCATTTACATCTGTTCGTGAAAATGAAATAGTATACAGAATGACAGAAACATGTTGTTATAAATACCATCAAGCACACCTGGTGCCAACAAAAAGAAATGAAAAAAGTGACAATTCTTATTTTCAATGATATTTCAGTTCTTCTCAAAAAGAGATGCCTGGGAGATAAATGGGTTTTAAAAGAGTTAACCAGTAATTAACTTTACGTTGTGAAAACTATCACAGAGAAAACAGACATCTGATTATTGGAAGACTGACAATAATTACTTTGTCCCAACAAATTTAACAACATGCACAAAAAAAGGGCTGGAAGATGGGGTCCCCCCCCTTTAAAAAGACACAATCACATCCAGAAATGACAGCACAATCCTAATAAATATTCCTGGAAGTAAGCCACACTGAATAGACCTGCTTAACTTCTAACAGATGGGTCAGTGTAGTCAAGTCTGAAGCTGCTAATCACTTGTAATTACATGGGGTCTGAATCCACCCTTCCTCCTCAATAGATAAGAAGGACAGTTGGACATAGGCATGTGTTCAGGGTGAGTCAAACCAGGGTGCATGCCCCAGATGCCACTTTTTGGTTATGCATCTTTCCCCTACACTTCCAAACTCACTGTCCTCTCAGATTGGAGAATCTCCAGTTTCTGAAACTAGATAAAGAGCAACACCCCCCCCCCCATTGTCCCCCTCCAAGTGAAGGGAATCAGCATGTGTTTCACTTTCTTTGGACTTTCTTGCTCCTCCCCTCCCCCAATCAAATGACTGTTCCTCCCACTTTTTGGGCCAGCTTTTTAGAGCGATTCAAAGGACTTCCTTTTTTAAAATTTAAATGCTTTGGTTTTATTGCTTGTGCAATAGCTCCTTGAAATGGGCATGAGATTTATAGTCTAGCAAAGTAAAATTAGCCCACAGACAGCCCTGCTAAAAAAAAAGAGGCAGCCCCGCCCAAGAAGGAGGTTGGACAGAAAGAAAAGTTGGGGACTGTCTCAGTTGGGGACAGTAGGAGGACACCTGTTTAAATAAATAAGCACGGGAAACCCCCATTTCAAAGCAAACAGCCATGTAGGAGGCAGTAAGTACACAAAAGTCCCCTAAATACACTTACGCTGCTTAAGAATGTAATTCAACCAACCTGCAAACAGTCTTCCTGCAGGATCCACCTTTCCATCGTTGATTCGAGTATTGGATTTATCCCAGTCCACATTATTAATGCGGGTTAGAGACTTGTTTTTCCAGTCCAGAGCAACAAATCCGTCTCCCTTGGCAATAATATAACCGGCCACATTTTATGAAGGGACTTACAAACCCACTTCATCATCTGGGGGATGAGAGGTTGTATCATAAAACCAGTCGTAGAGTGAGTGCTTGCAAACTGTTTTGAGAACCTTTTGTACAAAGATGGTATATAGTTAGATCTAGGTCTGGTCCTTGTCTGGAAGGAAAACCTCCACAGACTTTTACATAAACCATCTTGTATTACATAAAAGAAACATGATGGAATATTTAGGATGTTTACGGAAGAGTAATGAATGAATTCAATAACTAATAAATAAATAAACACAATAAAATAGTAAAATCAATAAAATATAAAATACTTTGCTTGCATGTGTATATATATATGCAGCATTTGGCAAATGGCCTGAAGTCTATTGTTAATACATTCTTCACCATCTTGGACAAATCTAGCTTTTTCTTGGTTCTTTTGCACTGACATCATATACTTCTCTCAGAAGTATATGATGTCAATATGATGTCATATACCCAGAAGCCATGTGGAAGTCATGGCCAAACCGGGATGTTTCACTTCCTTATCCCAGGATGTATTGGCCGTGGGGAAAACGCCAGAAGTTATCACAGTCTCTGGAGTTATTTCCTGCTGAAGAGTTTCTAAAGGCACACGATACTACATCTGATCACCTAATTTAAAGCAAATATTTTAATATGACTAAAAGCAAAATCAGTAGAGCTTTTTGAAAATGTTCTCTTACCCAAAGGAACAGCTTGTACTTCTTTAGTAAGAGAATTCCATCGGAAGACCTTCTTGCCCTTTATATCCACAAAGAGGAGGGAATTTTCCTTTTCCTCCCATAGAGGTGACTCTCCAAGCTCACAGTGCTCTTTCACAGCAACCTCAATTTTTACAGATGACATTATCTTTGGAGAAAAGCAAAAGCAATCAAAGAAGGCAGGCACAGAAAAGGAAGAAAGTTTGGGAGAAAAACATCTATATAAATTTAGCTGACCTGAAACCAAATTTCAACAAATGAACATTTCAGTCTCAACATACTTACTTAGAAGTAAGCCAGGTGGATTTCAGAGGAACTATTTACGATCAGATATGGATTGAAAATTGAGGATTCTAGCCAGTGGCAAAGTCATTTTGTGATTTTAGAAGTGCATCTGTCACACAGAATGCCCTTCATTTGAGAACTTTAACTGAGAACTTTGCAGAGTCCACTGTTAGAGCCCTTCACTTTGCTAGATGGTTCTCTGGTTTGATGCAGCAAGGTAATCCCTACATTCTCATTCACGTGGGGAAAGAATGCAAGTTCCTGACTCCCCCCTGAGAAGCAAGACTACATTTATTTCATCATCACTTCCTCAGCTAGTTCAGACATTTGCGCTAAAACAAAATTTGCCATATGGCAGAAAAATGTACATATGCTGTTTCTGCACTATGGTCTGCAACATCCCTGACATGGTACATGAATTCATTACTGTGATCTCAGGGTATGAAATATTCCTTTTCACCCATCTGCAAAACTGGCCCCTTAATGTTATATGTTTGTATATTTTATACATATATTTTATATGTTTGTATAAATTTGATGCAGGTGTAATCATAATGTATTTATACACACTGTTCAGTGCAAGCTACAATGCATTTGACAGTGCAGCAAAATAAATAGTTTATGTGTTTTCTGCAAACACAGTCCAGTAAAAGTAATGCGCTTTAAAAACCCACAAAGTGCAATGCCTACATCTCTTGCACACATTTTAGAAATCACTGCCCACCTGTCCATCCAGAGAACACCTCTGAAGAAAAAATTAAGCACAAATACTTAAAACATTAGTCCATTTAAACAAATGCATTCCAAGACAAAACCATACCCATAAAAATAATAAAACAGCAGAAGAAACTTAAGTTTGGCAGGAAGGTTTTTATTACAGATAAGGTTCAGTAATTATGGCCTAGTAAGTAAAAGACATAGCAATGATCTAGTAATTAAAAGATCAAATGAAAATGCCTTACAGAATCCAGTAGTAACTGACTAAATAGATCAGAAATTCCGGAGAAGAGATGTAGAACAGCTGAGATTTCCTCACTGCAGCTCCTGAAAGCTCACGCCAGAATCTGTCTTTCAAATGTCATGACTAACCTTCCTGGCTCTACCAGCCAGTTTAATTACTTTTTTTTTTTTACATTTCAGCAACTTTAAAGCGTTTGCACTGCTAATATTTAATGCCTCCTGTATCTTCCAAATCAAACATTGTCACATTCCTGCTGATTGAGGCGTTTTCCACACACAACAATTACCCTGGGGTAGAACCAGGATCATATATATTGGGTTATTTGAATCTCGGTTCCTCCCTTCACATTTGGATTTGGATTCAGGGATGCCAAAGTTTGCTCTCACTCAAATATTCGGCAGCGACCATTCCATTTCCCAAGATTGCTGGCCCAGCCCACCAGGTTAGAGGAGCCGAGTCGGAGGCATGTTTGCAACTCCCTCCTTCCAGGAATCTGCAGCCAAAGAGGATTCTTGCTTTGGAGGGACCCTGCCACTCACTGGTGGTGGAGGAGCAATAAAAACTAATGGGGAAGCATGGGGGTCCCTAAAATTGAGGACTGGCAGTTTACTACTTTGAGCACCGCCTAGGCCTGGGACCAATTTGGAGTGTCAGGATTCAGACTTAGAACATGAAGCAATAATACAGGGAGATGGAGAGATGCCTCCAGTTGATTTCTATGTCTGCCCAGTGAATTAGTGTCAGGGCCTTAAGTTAACTCCTACACAACTGCACGGAAGGCCACAGTCGTCTTTTGGTGTGTTTTCCCTTCCTTCATTTCCCAAAACAGCAAAAGCATTGGCTACCATCCTTTGATGTTGTTTACATTATAAGCGTAGTCAGTGGCATCCCAATCAAATAGGGGGTACAGTAAAGCCCAGCAAAGGAAAGGAGTAAGGGTCCTAGTCCTTCCCAACTTTCAGAGGGGAATAGGGTTGTGGGGTTGCCAGATGTAGGTTGGGAAACTTGGACATTTGTGGATGGAGCCTGTGGAGGACAGGGACCCCAGTGGGGTACGATGCCATAGAGACCATCCTCCAAAGCATACATTTTCTCCAGGAGAACTGATCTCTATAGCCTGGAGATGACCTGTAGTTCTGTGGGAACCCAACGTCCCACCTTGCTGCTGGCTAGGACAAGAAATCAAATCAGAAGGTACCTGGGAGGTGCTGGAAAGGAAGAAGACAAAACAGAGATGAAAGTGGAAAACTGCCAGAGCAATAAGAATCACTGCCCTATGCTACATTCTCCTTGTATGGCTTAGGAGAGCTGCAAGTACCACCTTCTCTTGCAGGTGCACTTTTTAGGATTGGCAGGCACACCAACATTTAGAGAGCCCTGGGCCTCATCCTATAACATGAGAGCTTTGAGGAGATCTCATGCTTTGCATGTTACAGGTTGCCAGTGATCAATTTGATGCTGGGGTTCACAGACAGGAAGGTGGGTATTTCTAAAAGTATCAGGGCCCAAAGAGGCATGATGTGCGGAGTAGTATGTGTTAAGACCACAGAGAGTGTAGACAATTTTTCCAGTAGTTGTGTTACACACAAGTAGATCACCTAGGAGTATGCAAAGCAGGAACAGCATTCAGACACACAATCAACTTCTCAGAAGTTCCTTTATTGTTGCAATACTGATTAACAGAGTACTTCACCAGGCAACAGATGTTTCAAGGCACACTCCTTTGCTTTTTCTTTGCTACATATATACAATACAGTTACCTATCAGGTGTAGGCGTCTTATCTTAGTTTGCCCACGGCACAAATAGCTGCTCACGGCTCTAATATTGCACACAGCACGTGTTCAAGGTTAGACATAACTGTCATGTAGATTTTGCTCATCTATTTTGACACTTTGTCAGCACCTGACAGTGTGATCACATCTGTCAAGCATTTTAATCTTGCTGTATATGAAGCCCTGATTCAAATCAGAATCACAAAGAGAACAAGCATCTAATGCTTTCTTCCTGTGCTGTTTCCTTCCATCTGAAATGTGTTCCCAACAGAGTGAGGTTTGCCCTGCTAGGCCAAATACATATTTTTCCTTGGCTGAATCTATAATGAAGAACTGGATGTATTGCATTTGAGCCCTGCATCTCCACTTGCTGAAAACAGACCTATTTAATAAAACAGTAAAACAGCACAAAGGACACAGCTAACTGCTCATGGGTGTGTGCATGATTTGGGATCGTTTCAAATGCTTGCTAGCTGCTAAGTGAAAATTGCTCTGTACATTGCACTGAATGGTTATGCTTTGGAATAAGATATCTTTGGGGGAGAGATGTTTCATCGTGAATCTCTGACATGTTCACATACCTGAAATTTCACACCTGGCCCAGGTAAAACACCTTTTTCCTGGCGCTCCATGGTGAAGGACATGCAGCTGCCTGTGTTTAACTGTGAGCCTTAGAATGTTCGTGCAGCTTAGAATGTTCACTCAGATGGCCAGATAGGAGCAGTGGAAACAGTATACAGGTAATGACTCAAGTGGAAGTGAAACACATACACACATTGCCGCGTGAGACGTCAGGTGGGGTTCTCCACCACCCTCACACGCAGATAACTTTCACTCTCTGTGCCTCACCCACTACTACCACAACACCCATACTCTCATACACATTCAACTCATCCTCACACTCCTCACTCTGCCCTCCCTCACATCCAACCACCACTTAACTACTTCCTCACCCATATTTCATACCCATATTGAACAAGCTTGAATGTAAATGACAGCTGGAGGGAGGGAGAGGAAAGGGACGGAGGGGGAGGCATGCAAGGCAAGAGAAGTGAGGGAGGGGAGAGAGGGAGGGAGGGAGGGAGGGGTAGCATTTAAGGGAGAGGAGGGAGGGGGCCCAGCATCTGGATATAACCCACCCACTCTAGCGGAGGGAGAGGGAAGGCGGGGAGGGGAAGGGGTGGCATCCAAGGGAAGAAAGGGAGGGAGAGGGAAGGGACGGAGGGGGAGGCATGCAAGGGAGGGGAGGGAGGGGCCCCAGCATCTGGATATGACCCACCCACCCTAGCGGAGGGAGAGGGGAGGGAGGGGGAGGGATGGCATGCAAGGGAAGAGAAGTGAGGGAGGGGAGAGAGTGAGGGGTGGCATGCAAGGGACAGGAGGGAGCCAGCCTAGATTCCCTGAGTACTGCGGTTACAGTTCAGAAAACCAGGCACTCGTTACTCAGGAGTAAGCTAGGTAAAGCAACTGTAACATACTTTGAATGGCTGCGTCGCGCCCTTCAGAAGGTTTACTCAGAAGCGACACCCATTGCCACCAGCCAAACTTACTCCCAGGTAAAGGATTGTGACCAGCCAGCCTAGATGTGTGGGAGGGGTGCCTTTCCATTCCCCCCCAAGGAATGCGGTCACACACATCAATGACATCGCACAGTATCAGGCTACGCGTTCCCATGAGCATGTACTGCTGGCCTCTGCAATTGATTTTTGGCTACTGTTCCTTCCCCATTTCACCACAATAAGCCAAAGCAATGAGTGGCCGGGTATCGCTAGTTACAAATAAATTTGATTCAAAAAAATGATCATTTAATTAGAAGGATGTATAACTTATGTTTAGAAATGGATCTAGAGATGAAACGGTTAAAGACTTTATGGTGAATTGGGCAAGAGATATTGGGCATGTAATCCCATTAGTAAAATGGGAAAAATTGTAGAATTCAGGCTTAAAATTCACTACTAGTAATGAAAAAAAAAAGAATTACTATAAAATATAGTACAGATTATACATAACACCAATACAAGTAGCAAAAAAATCTCATAAATCTAATTTATGTTGGCGATGTGGAAAGGAGCCAGGAAATCTGGTTCATATGTCATGGAAATGCCCAATGATAAAAGAATTTTGGCAAAATATCCATAGAGAAATACAGAAAATTTTAAAAGTAAATATAAAATGTATACCGGAAATGTATCTTCTAGGTATGTGTGATGAATCTTTGAGTAGTAATTGTAGAACTTTGTTTCAATATTTATACACCACTGCCAGAATTGTAATAGCTAGAAATTGGCGTAATTCAATAAGACCATCAGTTTCAGACTGGTGGCATAAGGTTTTGTAATTAGTAAAAATTGCAAAATTAACTGGTTATGATAAGTTAGAAAGTAATGATGAATTGAGAAAGCAATGGTTACAATCTATATATATAAAAATCTAACAGTGTGTTTGTCCCTGATGGTCTCCCTCAGAAGCTGCTGGACGGATCGCCCCCAAATTTTCACAGGACATCCCTCCATGTTGCGGGCAGGTAATCGGACATTCAAATCACCGAAAGTCCATACCTGAGCCAGGTAAAACGTCTTTTTCCTGGTGCACCAGGCCATGAAGCTGCTCTGTTCAACTGTCACCCTTAGAATGTCCGTGCAGCCTGTCTGTCTGTGGCCGGAGGGCTTAGAATGTTCGTGCAGATGGCCAGAGATGAGGAGTGAAAACAGTAAATAGGTAATACTGATAGGTAATACGAGTGGAAGTGAAACACATACACACTTTGCAGTGTGAGATTTCAGGTAGGGTCCCCCCCCCCCCACACGCAGGTAACTTTCACTCTCTGTGCCTCACCCACTGCTACCACACAATACACATCCAGCTCATCCTCACACACCTCACTCTGCCCTCCCTCACATCCAACCACCACTTACCCACTTCCTCACCCATATTCGCCACAGCTCTCTTTTACTAAAAGCAAGCTGGAGTTTGCCTTTTCTTCTAAGAAAATCCGCTGGGGGGGGGGGGGGCGAACCAACACTACCAGCTCCGCTTTTTTTGCACATGGCCCTTTAAGAACCCAGGGAGCTGGCCTCGATCTGAGCGCCTCACCACCCTGCCTCTGCTGCCTGACTGGGATAGCCTCCTTGCCCCAGTTCTGCTTTACCCAAGCCAGGACTGTGCGTGTCAACCAGCCTCATGGACAGCGGGATTCGCACTCTGGACAGTTCCGTTGTGGAATGGGAAGAGTTACCTTATACTAAAAAAAACAAGACAGCACCATATAACGATGTGCATTGAAAAGGGAAAGAGGGATTCCATTTGACCACCTCAAAAGGCTATGCTGGGGATCATTGGACCTGCATGGACATCAGTGTGGTTTGCGGACTGTGATGAGAAGAACAATTGCCACAGCAACGCGTGGCTGGGCCTGCTAGTTTAGTGTATACTTAGAAGAAAAACTACAACAAAAATACATAATTTTGGATATAATTTAATTATTATAAGAAAACAATCAAAGAAGTTAATTACTTGGAGATATATGCTTTATTATAGTGGTGAACCTTTTCAAGACCGAGTGCCCAAATTGCAACCCAAAACCCACTTATTTATCACAAAGTGCCAACACAGCAATTTAACCTGAATACTGAGGTTTTAGTTTAGAAAAACGGTTGGCTCCGAGGTGTGCATTACTCAGGAGTAAGCTTGACGGTAGTCGGTGGCTTTGCTTTGAAGCAACAGTGCAACGCTTCCAATGGGTGAATCACGACCCTAGGAGGGTTTACTCAGAAGTAAGCCCCATTGCCAGCAACCGAGCTTACTCCCAGATAAAATTCTTCCCATGAAAATCTGTGGGGTTTAACAGCACTTAATAGGGTTACCTACACTGCGTCCACAAAACTAAGTTTTAAGTTTAATGCTAATAATTGAACCCAGCGGCCCAGGCCAGCCTCGATGTGTGTGGGGGCACTCTGTTTGCACGTGCCCACAGAGAGAGCTCTGAGTACCACCTCTGGCACCCATGCCATAGGTTCGCCACCATTGTTATAGACCAAAGACAAAATTGGACAAATTTTATATATATAAGCGGAAGCAGATAAATGTTGAGTTATAAATGAAAGATGGAAATTTATTAATTGTAAACATGAAAATATATGGAAACTAATTGAATGTGTTACTTTTTGTTAATAATAAAATGTAAGCATTTTTAAAAAAAATCTCAGCTCTTTGTTAGTGAGTTAGTGACAAATGGCAGGACTCAGTTCATTTAAGAAGGTGGGAGGGTGCTGTAGACACAGACTTTCATCCCTGGTCACGCCCCTTCCCTCGTATCTGTGCCATGCCCTGGGTCAGGCAACCCCCCCCCCCCAGGTTTGCCAACCCCTGATTAGTTCTGCGTGCCCTATCACAACAAAACACCTGCCTGGGATGCTACAGCACAGTTACAGCCTCAGAAACCCAGGTATATGCTGTTTCCTGCTGGCCAGTCATTAACCTACTCCTTCAGCAAGCAGCCCAGCAGCCCCATAGTTACATTGGCAGCCAGCCACAGCACCTCAGGCAACTCTTAGGACTGCACAAAATGTAGCTAATTACCAGAGAACAGCTACGGCTATGTTTTCAAGTATCAGGAAAAAAATCAGTACCGAACACACAGTTCTCAAGCCACGCTTTATTAGGAAAGGAATGATTTCAATAACAGAACAAGTCATGACCTATATGTTAGCAAATTAAAATCTATCTCAAATATTTGTGTGATATTTTGCTTTACTTTATCTGCGTCTGTCACACTTTAAACGTTCTTTCTTCGCTGTTCTTTATACTGGTCTTCTATAAAGGTTGTTTGTTAACCAGCATATGAGTGTGGTGGGAGTCCTTTCACTCCAAGTCCAGTTATCTGTTTTTAAAAGGGCAAGAAAGATAACACACAGTCATCCATGTATTTGGTAATTAACTGGAAATTATTTGTTCAAACCCAAATGTTTGCTGCATCCAAGTTGCATAGACTGCTGCAGCAAATTTCAATAGGAATTTTGTCCTTGTTAGAGAGGTAATAGCAGTTTTTAAATGAGCATTTCTCGTTAAAACCAATGTTAAAAGCAAAATTTTAGCTATCAAATCTTACAATGTAAAAACAAATTTTAATCCTTCGCCTCATGGAGGGCATTTCAACCAGTGGAAGAAGTTGGAGTGATTTGCACCAGTTCCCCACCTGCATGCCAGAGCCTTAACACGGTTCCTGGAAGTCCACCAACCCACAAGGGCAGAGTTTCCAGGGTCACATCAGGCTGTAGCAGGAGCAGGGAGATTGGAAAGTTTTGTGCAAGTGCCTCTCTATTTGCACAGTGCAGGATCCAAGTCATACTTTGTAAAATGAAAACCAACCATATTTCACAAAAGTAAAAAAAAATACTTATCATATACTTTGTCCTAGACAAGTGTTCCCTTTCCTTTCAAATGGGCTAAAATGACCAAATCACCTTGAAAACATTGCCAGCCTGCGGCTCCCGTGACCATGCAGCCTCATCCAGTCCTTGGAAAGCAGAAGTGACGTACAATTCTGAATAATCAGGCCCACCGAAACAGCAGGAAGTAGTTATACTAGCAGGCAACTTCACAACCTGCAAGCATTTTCCTAGTAAAACACACATTTTTCATCTTAGGGCTTAACTTAATAATCAGTTGAAGTATGTCAGCTTCAGAATCTGAAACATAGTCCCACAAAAACCCCAATTCAACACTAGTTGTGTTCCACACCAGAGGCGTACCTCCCATTGGGCAAAGTGGGCAGCTGCCCTGGGCGCCACCTTGTGGTGGGCGACAAAATTGCAGGTTTGTGAGGGATTTTGTATTTTCAGCGTTTTTCCGTTTTTGGCCTGCAGGGGCGCAGATTTTAGGCTAGCAGCACCAAAATTTCAGGGATTTTTTGGGAGACTCTCCTGATGATGTCACCCAGGTTTGGTGAGGTTTGGTTTAGGGAGTCCAAAGTTATGGACTCCCAAAGGGAGTGCCCCCATCCCCCATTGTTTCCAATGGGAGCTAATAGGAGATGGGGGCTACACTTTTGAGGGTCCATAACTTTGGACCCCCTGAACCAAACTTCACCAAATCTGGGTGGTATCATCAGTAGGGTCTCACAAAGATACTCTGAAATTTTGGTGCTGCTATCTTAATAATTGCAACCCTGACAACAGGCACCCCCTAAATTTCCCCAGATTCTCTTTTTAAATTCACTCCCTTCCCACCAATGCTTGTTTTCTTTCTTTCTTTTATTCTCTCAGTGCCTAATAAAGGTTGTTGTTGTTGTTGTTGTTGTTGTTGTTAAATCTATCCCCTTCGGCATGGATTTCAAGGGAGAATCTGAGGTCCCCAGTTTAAACACCATTTAAAATGATGCTGTTTGGGGGTGGATTCCAGCATCACTTGTTTAAACCAGGGAGCCCAGATTCTCCTTTTAAATCCACCTTAAAGGGAGAGTCTGCCCCCCCCCCCAGTTTAAATAACATTGAAAGTGATGCTGTTTCCCCCAATTGGGGGGACTGGATACAACACCATAAAATGTTTTCATAGCAGTAATAAAACATTTTGAAAGCATTTTGAAAATGTTTTCCAAATATTATTTCGGCTGTGTGGCATGGCCCATTGCTATGTTCAGATTTGTGAGTTGGGGGATGTTCTATAATGTGATGGTGACTTTGAAATGACCTGGTGGAAAAAATCATTGTTTGGTCATGGTGGGGGCCACCCGTGGGGGGGGGGGCATCAAACTCAGGTTTTGCCCAGGGCTCAAGTTTGCCTAGGTACGCCCCTGTTCCACACAATCCCTCCATAATGGAACATAATGGAGCATAAAGAATTCTTGCTGCAAGAATATATCCAATGATTCCTTTTCAAAAGACCAAACTAAACTAATAAGAAAAACAACTTGTCCAGTGCTGCAGAAAGATTTCCACAGAACAGAACTTGAAAAAAGTTCTCAAAAGAGCACAATAAAGGTGCTTGAGACATCACAGTGGTGGGATTCAGCAGGTTTGCACCACTTCGGCAGAAACGGTTGTTAAAATGGTGCTGGTAAACAACCAGTTGTTAAATTACTTGAATCCCAGAAGGAGGCAATAAAAAACTTTCTTAAAACATTTACTATCACTCGGGTAATTAAACAAGCACATATGACATAGCTTTAGCACAAAGAAATCCCATTCAGCAGGAGAATTCTTTCCCCATACAATACATGTATATTTCATTGACTCTCTAATGTAAAAGGTAAGTGTAGGAGGAGGATGTGTGGATGATCCTTTTGATCCTTTTATATATAAAAGGATCCAAAAGGATCCTTTTGCCACATATTATATATGTTATTTAAGGATCCTTTTGCCACATATTATATATGTTATTTAAGACCTATGACCAGGGACGTAAGTAAGGGGGGGTTCTCGGGTTCAAACCCCTTCCATTACATAACCGGCTTCCTTGAAACAATGCATGGAATGGAACAGCCGGAGAGCCCTCAGTCACTGAACCCACCCCACAAAAAATCTATACCTACATCACTGCACGACCTCCCAACCTAAAGCCAGAAGTTTCTAGCCTTGTTTTCTAAACTTTCTGTGAAGTCTTCCTCAGTGGCTGACCTCTGGTACCCCCCTACAGAGGCAGATTAATGGTACTGAGAAATAGGGCTTTCTCTGAACTGTTTCTTGCAAGATCTTATACGTAATTTTAATATGCAAATTGATAACAATGCATGATTTTGTGATGCCACAACATACATAAACATGTTAGAAGAGGCTGATTTTGATCTCACCTTCTCTTCTCCTATGTGAAATGGTCTGACAAAAGCTTACCGGGTTCTATCTACACCATCTGCCATGTCCTCTGTGTGCGTTTCACAAGCAGGTCAAACAAAATCATACAATTATTCTTGTTATGTCCAAGTTCACCCTAAACCTAACTTTGATTCAGTCTCACATCAGGTATGAGGGAACTTATTTTCCAAGTGTGCAGGGCCCTGATTCATATAAGGTCTTTAGCCTAGGTGGAGCACCATTTTCCCAAGCCAGAAGGGTCCTTTGGGGACTTATTTTCCCCACTAGGGGTGTGCCTTCAATACATGCGAAGTTCCTTTAACCACTGAGGTACAGTCCAAATCAGCACCCCCACCCCACCCCCGGTTGCACTTGGGAAGTCAGTTCCTTTCTATCTGATGTGTAACCTGTCTGAATCAGCCACACTGGGAGAACCCATAAACTACACATGAAAAATCACAATGTGTAATTTTGCACAAGCACAGAAACACCTTCACAATCTTAGATGAGAACGTTGTCGCCTTTTTGACAGGATGCATATAATCGATCTGTGGAACTAACTGCAACAAAATATTCATTGGCAGTGTACAGATTTGTCAGTGGAAATGCTCTCTATTAATTTTACATTCTGGATTGTACCCTATGTGTAGGGTAGTAAATAGATCCAAAGAGGAACAGGAGCCAAATGCCTCTCACATTCTTTACTGGGGCGTTTCCCCACTCACCAGGATCCCACCTATGCCGCACGCTGCTCTCAGCGCATGGCATCCCTGGCGCGTGCCTGGGCATCCCCAGCGCGGGGTCATCAAAAGGGATGCTGCGCGCTGAGGGGGCACGACAGTGGCAGCGTCGGGGCGGCTGCGCTGTCGCCGCCCCTGTCGTGGGGAGTGCCAGGGGACTCCGCACTATTTAAGGAGAGTAGTGCGGGGCTTAAGGTAAGTGGGGAAAGGCCCCTGGAGATTTCCCTTGCTACTTATTCTTTTTGCAACTGCTTACCTGTTTCAGGATCTATTCGAATCACTTGTCCTCCATAGTAACAGGCAACCCAGAGTTTCCCTTCTCTATCGATACTCATCCCATCTGGGAAGTAGTCTTCTTTTTCCATCTTATATATACTTCTGCGGTTGCCTGTAGAAATACCGTGACAAACTTTAGGGAATAAATCATATCTTAATTTTTTCATAAGTCAATGGTTTTCCTGAATCGAGCATGCCAGAAAAGCAAAGAAGGATTGTGTTGGGCAACCATGTTACCACACTATATAGAGAAAGGGAGAGGGATCACACCCAACCTAAAGATTGACTCAGACCAAGGTGCTAAAGCAGTGCAGAAGCACAATGTAGAACCGGCACTCCTGTGAGCTGTGGCACAGCAAGCATAATTCCTAAATTAAGTCAAACAAGAAGCTCCTGTCATCAAATCGGAGTACTGGGCTGTAAATTCCTTTCTGTGTAAAAATCAACCCAATTCGATAGGGTTGAGAAATCCCATCGATAGGGTTGAGAAACTTTGCCCTCTTCAACTAAACGTTCACGAATACCATTTTGTGTAATGAATAGTATTTCATAAATACCTACTACTGAATGCTATCCTAACTTTTTTTTAAATTTCCTTGGAATGTCCTCCATTTTATTACTCTGGAACTTGATTGTTTTATTCCATGATTATAGTCTATGACTATAAAGAAATAAATATGAATCTCAATGTTATCCTCTTTGTTTTCAATTTATTCTACATTAATTTAACTAGTTTAACTGTGAGCATAACATTAATTGGCTGACAAGCTGTTTGGGAGCAGATATCATACATCTGAACTCTTTGGCTTGGATCCTATGAGCAATTTTCAATGTGTTAATCTCTGTTGTGGAGAACACATCCTCTAGTGAAAGCACCACCACTCGTGCAAGATCAGTGACTTTCACTGAGTCCTTGAACAAGCAAATGTGCGACCACAAGAGGAAGCATGCATTATGGCAGAAACCCACCCAGAACTTGTACATAGGATACAAACCAACATATGTACAGAAGTGTATGTTAGAACTGGCCTCCCTTTATCTAGGGAGGAAGCACTCAATTTTTTTGGCAAACGAATATTGTAAATTGCAAAAAAAAAGTCTTTATTTTATTCAAGGTGACATTATAGCAGAAAAGGATAGCAAATGGAGGGATTACTAGCTATACTGTCAACTGCAAATCCAAACCAAAAATTGCATGTTAAGTAAAAACAAATAATAGGGGTTTGTGCTGGGCTGAGCAAGATGAACTGGACTAGCTAGTTAGAAAACGAAACACAGATAAGAAGCATGGTCCTTCACTATCAAAACAAAATTTAAGTCGACTTTTAGCTTTTAGCTGCTTTAAAACTATGGCTTTTTCAATAATAAAGTACTCTCCACAGTAATACCCTCCACAACACTCAGGACCTGAAATATGAAGCCTTTTCCATTGGCAGAGTCAGATATGTATCTTTAGATCAGTCCTAGCTTATTTACTTTAATCGTGTCACACACTTGAATATGGCAGAAAATGGTATCTTTCCTACTTTTAAGTGCCCTTCTCTGTGATAAAAGAGAAGCATGCTTAAATAATGCTTAAATAAAATAATTACTATTACTTTTTTAACACCATAAATGTGCCTATGTCTTTAATATTCAGATGAAACCGTTTAAAAGCAGCCTACTCGTTTTAACAACGGTGCTTCATCTGCTGGTACTATAATGCAGCAAATATTCACAAAAGCAGGTACGGTCCTTAGAAAAGCAGTTGAACATTTTGCAGATCTCAAAAAAAGAAAAGCAACCGTACAGATGTCTCCTGTAGGCAGGTCATAGTCGAAGGCGTCCACAGAGTACAAGAGACTGTCAATGTAAAATAACGTTCTGTGATCCAGAGACCAATCCAAACCATTGGAGATGTCCACACAGTCAAAGTGTTTCACTACAGAGTGGTCAGGGAACAGGGTGTAGAAAGAACCTTGCTTCTTGTCTACCACTGCCGGCCGTTTTTCAAGGCCCAGTGTTCCTAGAAGAACCACAAAGCTTACATTTAGTAAGCAAAGCATAATAGCATGACAATGTTGCACCTGGCCTCTTTAACAAAGGGCAGGCTTTAATATGACTCAGTAGGAAACTATGAATAATTGGGCTTGATGTGCTAAAGTTTATTTGTGGAGAAGACAATTTCTGCCCTTGGTGCGTGATTATCTTGCATCACCTCTGCTGCTGACAAACACACCCAGCAGTTTGGGCTGCAGGAGGAAGGGAAGAAGGGGGAAGTTGTGTTCCTTATGCCCACAGAAAAGCTCAGGTAGAGATCCAAGCCTTAATCTTCACAGAGTGGGAATGGCAAGATGCAAGTTTGGCCCACAGAACTTTCAGGGTCCAAGAAAGTCATACAGATGTCCCTACTCCACCACTCATTGCCAACCCCCTCCCCCAAATACCCTACAGTAGTCTCATCAGAACATATTCAAAGCTCTCCAGTTACATCTGTTTATGAAAATCGAGCAGTATATGGAACGACTGAAACACTTTGTTATAAATACTGTCAAGCAAACTGAGATATTTCAGTTCCTCTCAAAAAGAGATGCCTGGAAGATAAATGGGTTTTAAAAGAGTTAACCAGTAATTAACTTTAACATGTAAAAACTATCTCACAGAAAATAGACATCTGATTATTGGAAAACTGGCAAAAAAGGGCTGGAAGATGGGATTTCCCCCCCCCCTTTTAAAAGACACAATCACATCTAGAACTGATAGCACAATCCTAACACATATTCCTGGAAGTAAGCCACACTGAATAGACTTGCTTTGAATTGTTCTCTGAGCACAAGGGACAAAGCTTATCTTCTAACAGATGGGTCAGTGTAGTCAAGTCTGAAGCTGCTAATAACTTGTAATGACATGGGGTCTGACTCCATCCTTCCTCCTCAATAGATAAGAGGCCAGTTGGAAGAATAAGAATAGGCATGTGTTTAGGGTGGGTCAAACCAGGGTGCGTGCCCGGTGCCCCAGATTCCATATTTTGGTTATGCACCTATTCCTCACTCCTCAAAGCTCACTGTCCTCTCAGAATGGAAAATCTCCAGTTTCTGAAACCAGGTAAAGTGCAACACCCCCCCCCCATTGCCCCCCCCAGTGAAGGGAATCCAGATGCGTTTTGCTTTCTTTGGGTTTCCTCGCTCCTCCCCCCCTCCCCCCAACCAAACGGCTGTTCCTCCCAATTTTTGGGTCAGCTTTTCAGAGCGATTCAAAGGGCTTCCTTTTAAACCCTTTAAATGCTTTGGTTCTATCGCTTCAGCAATAGATCTTTGAGATGGACATGAGATTTATAGAATAGCAAAGTAAAGCTAGACCACAGACAGGATGCCCCCCCAAAAAGGCAGCCCCGCCCAAGAAGGAGGTTGGACAGAAAGAAAATGAAGCTGCAGGCAGGCAAAATGGTGGCTCAGTTGGGGACACTTCACAGTAGAAGGACACCTGTTTAAATAAATAAACATGGGAAACCCCCATTTCAAAGCAAACAGCCATGTGGGAAGCAATAAGTACACAAAAGCTCATAAACAAGCTGCTTAAGAATGTAAATCAACCAACCTGCAAACAGTCTTCCTGCAGGATCCACCTTTCCCTCATTGAGTCGAGTATTGGGTTTATCCCAGTCCACATTATTAATGCGGGTTAGAGACTTGTTTTTCCAATCCAGAGCAACAAACTGGGTTCCTTGGGCAATAATATAACCGCCACATTCGCGAAGGGACACAAAACCCACTAGATCATCTGGGGGATGAGAGGTTGTATCATAAAACCAATAGTAGAGTAAGTGCTTGTTTTGAGAACGCCTTGTAGAAAGATGGTATATAGCCGTGGTGGCGAACCTTTGGCACTCCAGATGTTATGGACTACAATTCCCATCAGCCCCTGCCAGCATGGCCAATTGGCCATGCTGGCAGGGGCTGATGGGAATTGTAGTCCATAACATCTGGAGTGCCAAAGGTTCGCCACCACTGGTATATAGTCAAATCTAAGTCTGGTCATTGTCTAGAATGAAGACCTCCACAGACATTTACTCCACAGACACCCTGTATTACATAAAAGAAACACGATGGAATATTTAGGTTGTTTGCGGAAGGGCGATGATTAATGAATGAACACAATAAAATAGTAAAATCAATGAAATATAAAATATTGTGCTTGCATGTGTATATATCTGAAGCATTTGGCAAATGGTCTGAAGTCTATTGTTAATACATTCCTCACCATCTTGGACAAATCTAGTTTTTTCTTGGTTCTTGTTTGCATTTACAACATATACTTCTCTCTTGTATTTCTGGACCTTCCACTGTATGATAAAAATTGTCCTTAGGTATGCATATATATTACACACAGAGACCTTTGATGAAACAGCCTTAGGCTCATGTTTATGAAAACTGACATGAGTAGTTGACCCCAACTCCTAATCCTGTGAAGACTCATTATCTAGCAAACTGCCTGACAGATAATACAGAAACAACTCCAAGGGGTATCCAAGAACCCCTTAAATAATAGGGAGGTCAAATAAAAGAAGACAACTATGAGAGTGGCTGACTGTCTCTTCAGGAAATTCTGATTTAGTAATGAAAAACAAGTTTCCAACCTGAAAGTTCGTATCTTCAAATTAACAACAATCCTTGCCTCCACAGAAACATGAATGGCCAGTTCAGAACAACAATTCTCCAGCATCTATCCTTAGCACCTAGTTACATTGATTATATCTTCATCTGATGAACTCATAGGAAGGAAGTCTAATCTGCTATGCAGTTTTCACAGTTTCATAACATGAAGTGTTTTCAATTCATGGAACAGCACAAAATGCTGCATGCGCAGGGAAAAAATTCAGAACCTACCACAATATCTGGAGTTATTTCCTGCTGAAGAGTTTCTAAAGGCACACAATACTACATCTGATCATGTAATTTTTAAGATTACTCAAAATCAAATATTTTGATATGACTAAAAGCAAAATCAATAGAGCTTTTTGAAAATGTTCTCTTACCCAAAGGAACACTTTGCACTTCCTTAGTAAGAGAATTCCATCGGAAGACCTTCTTGCCCTTTATATCCACAAAGAGGAGGGAATTTTCCTTTTCCTCCCACAAAGGTGACTCTCCAAGCTCACAGTGCTCTTTCACAGCAACCTCAATTTTTACAGATGACATTATCTTTGGAGAAAAGCAAAAGCAATCAAAGAAGGCAGGCACAGAAAAGGAAGAAAGTTTGGGAGAAAAACATCTATATAAATTTAGCTGACCTGAAACCAAATTTCAACAAATGAACATTTCAGTCTCAACATACTTACTTAGAAGTAAGCCAGGTGGATTTCAGAGGAACTATTTACGATCAGATATGGACTAAAAAACTGAGGATTCTAGCCAGTGGCAAAGTCATTTTGTGATTTTAGAAGTGCATCTGTCACACAGAATGCCCTTCTTTTGAGAACTTTAACTGAGAACTTTGCAGAGTCCACTGTTAGAGCCCTTCACTTTGCTAGATGGTTCTCTGGTTTGATGCAGCAAGGTAATCCCTACATTCTCATTCACGTGGGGAAAGAATGCAAGTTCCTGACTCCCCCCTGAGAAGCAAGACTACATTTATTTCATCATCACTTCCTCAGCTAGTTCAGACATTTGCGCTAAAACAAAATTTGCCATATGACAGAAAAATGTACATATGCTGTTTCTGCACTATGGTCTGCAACATCCCTGACATGGTACATGAATTCGTTACTGTGATCTCAGGGTATGAAATACTCCTTTTCACCCATCTGCAAAACTGGCCCCTTAATGTTATATGTTTGTATATTTTATACATATATTTTATATGTTTGTGTAAATTTGATGCAGGTGTAATCATAATGTGTTTATCCACACTGTTCAGTGCAAGCTACAATGCATTTGACAGTGCAGCAAAATAAATAGTTTATGTGTTTTCTGCAAACACAGTCCAGTAAAAGTAATGCGCTTTAAAAACCCACAAAGTGCAATGCCTACATCTCTTGCACACATTTTAGAAATCACTGCCCACCTGTCTATTCAGGGAACACCTAAGACAGCTCAAGAAAAAATTAAGCACAAATACTTAAAACATTAGTCCATTTAAACAAATGCAATCCAAGACAAAACTAGACCCTCTAAAACCATACCCATAAAAATAATAAAACAGCAGAAGAAACTTAACTTTGGCAGGAAGGTTTTTATTACAGATAAGGTTCAGTAATTATAGCCTAGTAAGTAAAACACGTAGCAATTAAAAAGAGTAAAAGATCTAGCAAAAAAAGAGTAAAAGATCTAGCAATTAAAAGATCAAATGAAAATTCCTTACAGAATCCAGTAGCAATTGACTAAATAGATCAGAAATTCCGGGTGGAGAAGATACATAAAACGGCTGAGATTTCCTCACTGTGTAGATCCTGAAAGCTCACGTTAGAATCTATCTCTCAAATGTCATGACTAACCTTCCTGGCTCTAACAGCTATTTTAATTACTCTTCTAACATTTCAGCAACTTTAAAGCAATTTTCTTTGCTAATATTTAATGCCTCCTGTATCTTCCAAATCAAACATTGCCACATTCCTGCTGACTGAGATGTTTTCAGCATACTACAATTACCTCGGGGTAGAACAGGGAACATACATACAGGGTTGTTTTTTCTAAGGAAAGACACACATACAAATGCATCTATCTGCCCATGGGATCTGGCTCTTGAAACAGCATAACAACTATTCATAAAACAGAAGTGGACTATCCTGTACTCTTAATGGGTGGCACCCACTTTTACGCCAAATAAACAGTACAGTGGTCGTGGGAGTAAGTCACACTTAAGAGGTTGTTCCAAGCAGATTAGTTCAGAATTGCAATTCAAGGACTACTGACGAAAAATAACAATCATAATTCATCATAAATAAAATAATAATCATTTGCAAGTCTGTCTCTTCCTCATTTTCCTAAATATGTGTCGACTTGTTGAGAGGACAGAACTGAAGAGCAGATACACCCAGTGGTGGGATTCAAATAATTTAACAACCGGTTCCGGAGGTGGGATTCAAATAATTTAACAATTGGTTGTTTACAAGCACCATTTTAACAACCGGTTCTGCCAAAATGGTGCGAATCTGCTGAATCCCACCACTGGATAAACCCTTTAAGAAGGAGGAGGAGCTGGCGTCAGAGCATGGATGTAGGTAAGGGGGGTTCTCGGGTTTGAAACCCCCCCCATTCATATCCGAAGCTCCGCCCCTCCCTTTGTGGGTTTTTAAAACATTTTAGTGCTTTGGGGGGTTTTGGCCTGCAGGGGGCACATCGTTTGGGCTAGCAGCACCAAACTTTCAGGGATTGCTTGGGTTTGGTGAGGTTTGGTTCAGGGGGTCCAAAGTTATGGACTCCCAAAGGGGGTGCCCCCATCCTCCATTGTTTCCAATGGGAGCCAATAGAAGATGGGGGCTACAAATTTGAGGGTTCATAACTTTGGAGACCCTGAACCAAACTTCACCAAACCTGGCAGGTATAATCAGGAGAGTCTCTTACTGATACCACCCAGGTCTGGTGAAGTTTGGTCCAGGGGGTCCAAAGCAATGGTCTCCCAAAGGGGGTGTCCCATCCGCCATTGTTTCCAATAGGGAGGTAATAGGATATGGGGCTACATCTTTGAGGGTCCATAACTTTGGACATCCTGAACCAAACTTCACCAAACCTGGGATGTACTATCAGGAGAGTCTCTTATTGATACCACCCAGGTTTTGTGAAGTTTGGTCCAGGGAGTCCAGAGCTATGGACTTCCAAATGGGGTGCCCCATTCCCCATTGTTTCCAATGGGAGCTAATAGGAGATGGGGGCTACACCTTTGAGGTTCAATAACTTTGGACCCCCTGAACCTAACTTCACCAAACCTGGGTGGTATCACTAGGAGATACTCCTAAAGATACCCTGAAAGTTTGGTGCTTCTAGCTTAACAATTGCACCCCTGACAGCAGGCACCCCCCAAATTTCCCCAAATTCTCCTTTTAAATCCACCCCCTTTGGCATGGATTTAAAGGGAGAATATGAGGTCCTCGGTTTAGAAGAAGAAGAGGAGTTTGGATTTATACCCCCCTTTCTCTCCTGTAGGAGACTCAAAGGGGCTTACAATCTCCTTGACCTTCCCTGCTCACAACAAACACCCTGTGAGGTGGGTGGGGCTGAGAGAGCTCCAAAAAGCTGTGACTAGCCCAAGGTCACCCAGCTGGCGTGTGTGGGAGTGCACGGGCTAATCTGAATTCCTCAGATAAGCCTCCCCAGCTCAAGTGGCAGAGCAGGGAATCAAACCCGGTTCCTCCAGATTAGAATACACCTGCTCTTAACCACTACGCCACATTGAAAGTGATGCTGTTTCAGGGTGGGGGATAATCCACCCCAAAACAGCATCACTTTCAATGTTGTTTAACTAGGGACCCCAGATTCTCCCTTTAAGGTGGATTTAAAAGGAGAATTTTGGCTCTCTGGTTTAAACACCATTGAAAGTGATGCTGTTTGGGGGTGGATTCCAGCATCACAGCGGCTGCCCGAGGGAGGGGGGAAAAACTCAGATTTTGCACCAGGCTCCATTTTCCCTCTATGCCTCTGCCCAGAGGAGAGGGGCAGGGCAGGGCAGGGCTGGGCTGGGGAGGGGAGTCTGCCATCCCCAACCTCGGAGAGCTGCTTTGATAAGCGCTAGGCCAGGGGCAGGGCTTGGGGAGGCGTGGCCATGCCCTTGGGGCGGGTGGGGGTGTGGCCCCCCCGACCCCCCCTAAAAAATCTATACCTACATCCTTGCGTCAGAGAAGCCTTAAATTACAAAGGAACAGAAAAGACCAGACTTTAAAAACTGCGCTGGAATCTGACTCATTGCAGCAAATTTATCCCTGTTGCCCACTGTAAAGAGACAGATATTGCAGCCCTTTCTTCAAGATTAGGGACTTACTTTTGCAGGAGTTGATCCTATTTCTTGCAAAGCATGATTGGAGGAAAGTGCAAAACAAGGGTGGGTACGAGGCTCCCAGTAATTGGTATCCTGGGAAGGAACTGGAGGTCCTTTGTACCAGATTTGTTTTGGATACAAGGATGCCAAAGTTTGCTGTCACTCAAATATTCGGCAACAACCATTCCATTTCCCCAGATTGCTGGCCCAGCCCACCAGGTTAGAGGAGCCAAGTAGGAGGCATATTTGCAACTCCCTCCTTCCAGGAATCTGCAGCCAAAGAGGATTCTTGCTTTGGAGAGAGCCTGCCGCTCAGTGGTGGTGGAGGAGCAATAAAAACTGACAGGGAAGCATGGGGAGTCCCTAAAATTGGGGCAGATGGGGATGGGCAGTTTACTACTTTGAGCACTGCCTAGCCCTGGGACCTATTCAGAGTGTCAGAATTTCTATGTGCAAGAATCAGTGTCAGGGTCTTAAGTTAATTCCTACACAACTGCACAGAAGGCAACAGTCGTCTTTTGGTGTGTTTTTCCTTCCTTCGTTCCCCAAAACAGCAAAAGCATTGGCTACCATCCTTCGAAGTTTGTTTACATCATAATAGTCATCAGCTGCAACGCAATTAAATAGGTGGTATAGTAAAGGAAGGTGTGTATTTCTGAAAGTATCAGGGCCCAAAGAGGCATGATGTGAAGAGTAGTGTGATCACATCTGCCAAGCATTTTAATATTGCTGTATATGAAGCCCTGATACAAATCAGGATCACAAAGAGAACAGGCATTTAATGCTTTCTTCCTGTGCTGTTTCCTTCCATCTCAAATGTGTTCCCAACAGAGTGAGGTTTGCCCTGCTAGGCCAAATACATATTTTTCCTTGCCTATATATCTATAATAAAGAACTGGATGTATTGCATTGAGCCCTGCATCTCCCCTTACTGAAAACAGACCTATTTAATAAAACAATAAAACAGCACAAAGGACACAGCTAACTGCTCATGAGTGTGTGCATGATTTGGGATCGTTTCAAATGCTTGCTAGCTGCTAAGTGAAAATTGCTCTGTACATTGCACTGAATGGTTATGCTTTGGAATAAGATACCTTTGGGGGAGAGATGTTTCACTGTGAATCTCTGACATATCTCATTTCAAATGTAGCATAAGGAGCAAGATTATAGAAGGAAAGACTGCATGCCACAAGCATTGCCTTTCTGTAGATTGCTGCTAATACACAATTAACCCTATCCCACCACTCCACTCAACAAAGATGGAAACCTTCCTCCAATTTAACTTTTCTCTTGATCAGATTCATGCTGGTCTCTCTTCCTGCTCAGCTGCACACCCAACTGGGCATTTGTTGGTGATACTCAACATACAGCAATAAGGTATTTTGTGTCCCTGCCCTGCCTCCCACTCTCTCAAGGGATCCATCAGCCAGAGCTTGTAACACACCCTGTCTTGCAACATATCTCCACAGTGCAGTGAGTTGGCTGCTCCTTCTTACTGTATGTCTCATCCTGGAGGTAAGAGAAGCCCCAACCCACATCGTGCAGCGAAACATTGTGGTTGAAGCGCTGAGACACTGAATGCAAATAAAGCAACTGCTATATGGAGCATAGCTCTGTTTGCACTGTCTGACATGCTGACTGAACTGCAAGGGCATCTAGACTTTTTAATGGAGGAAATCCACCTAATATTCCCCGCAGGTGGCAGTCCAGTGTGGTAAGAGACAGACAGCACAGTAGAGCAGAGCACTTATCTGGAAGACCCACCCAGGTTGCAATCCCCATTATGCCATGAGAGCTTGCTGAGTCACCTTGGGCCAGCTACATACACAATTTAACCTACTCCACAAGGATGTTGTGAAAACAAAATGCAAGGAAGGGAGAATTATGTGGTGAGTTGCTCTGGGCCCCCACTGGGAAGAAAAGCAAGATATAAATATCTCAATATAAAATGAATACGACTACTTGAATAGTGTGCACTGAATTGACATTAAAGCCATTCCAAGGTGAAGCAATTGAAACATAGCAACACCCTATATTGCTTTCTATAACATTGCTCCTCCCTTTCTTTCATCCTCATTTGCTGTTGCCCAACTCATGTCAAAATGTAGACTGGAATGTCTTGATGTGTTACTTTGTTCATTATGGATCAAACAGATAACAGCATCACTACAAGGGCACAGAGACACAAAACAGGGTCAGAAAAACTTCCTGAAATTAGCATTTCTTAGAATCCTAGGGAGTCAACTAAAGAATAATTATATAGCCCAGAAGGCTAGTGTGCGTGTGTGTGGTATACTTTCCTTAAAGAACCTGGGACTGGAGGCTCTCTCATTACACTCACACCTGTGTAAAGTCATTCAAAAGAAAACCATAGCACAGAGGTCACACACTGAGGTAAACATGACTGGAAATACGAGCCCAGATCTTTCTGAAGTAAATATGTGTAGCCACCACTCTGGAAATTACCTGCATCCAGCCCAATTCAAAATGTTTATAGTTACTTCTTTCTTTCTTTTTAATGGAGAAACCTCATGTGTTTACTTGTCTTTCTAAAGAAATAAAAATCCACTTTTCAGCTTCACGAACTGCCATCTTCTCAGCAGGTCCTTTCCAGAGAGCTCTGAAGTTCTCAGTATTCAGGGAAGCAGGTGGAGATTCAGCAAAAAAACAAGCCTTTATCCCAACACTGCATCTTCTTCCTCTGACACAGCAATAGTTGGCAGTGCATTGTCAGATTGCTCCATTTCACCTACCTCCTCAACTTGGGTCAAATGCGGAGCACCATATTTATCAATTAACTCAGCCAAGGTTTTGTATTGTGCTTCCTTTCCAGCTGCTGCCTTGGCCTCCATCTGTGCAATTCGTTTCTGCTCTAAGATGAGCATCTCTGCCTGCTCTTTCTCCAGCCACTCCTGCTCTTCACGTTCTCATTCCAGCTCCACCTGTCTCTCTTCTTCAAGCTTCTGCTAGATCAAAAGTTCTTATTTCATTTTTTTTGAACATTTCCACTTCCTTTCAGTCCTCCTCGCACTCACACTCCAGTTCCTCCCTTTCCTTTTTCCCCAAGAAGTCTTCATCCATATTCTTCCTGTATTTGTAAATCCAGAACACCAAGTACTCTATTGAGTCTGCCGGCCAATGTTCGGCCACTTCGGCAAGACCTTCTGCTAAACATGTCTCGGCTGAAAAAAGCATTTTTTAAAGATATGCAGTCTCCATTTTTGCTTCTGATCTGCTGCAAAGATTACTCTGTAGAGAGTTTCCTGGTACAACTGAAACCTTTATGGTCTTTTCTTCTCTCCTCAACCATCCCTGTTGTAGTCATCCCCGCAGGGTCATCGCTAAGGAAGAGGCGAGACGCGGAGGTTTCATCTGGTGGAGAGCGCCAGCAGCGGGAGCGCGGGTGTCCGTGTTCCTAGCGACTCTGCCGCGTGCTGGTTCCTGGCACCTTTTATTATGATTATAGCGGGGGCGTGTAGAAGGGCAGATCGGGGGGAAATCCGGGAGAGCGGGAGAGCGGGAGACTGAGAGATCATCATGTGATGCATGATCTCACCTGGCTGCTACGTGCGGAGAGGAGCATCAGCGTCTGGGCCTAATCCTCACCTGGGGGCAAGACCATTGTCCCTTTGTCTGGGACACCCGGTGGTTGTGAGCCAGGCAGTTCATGACCCGTGACTCATCGGGGGGTGAGGGGTGGGGGAGCGGTGCGACCAGAAGACCGTAGGAGCGCCGGTGTTCCAGCGCTCTACTTACGGTGCTGCTGGGTCAGCAGCTCATCCCTACATCTCCTCCTTTTTTACCTTTAGAAGGGGGCGATTTAAAGGGACGCTCACCTCCTCCGCCGTTTGGCCAAGCTGGCCGAGCTGCTTGTGCAACATTAGAACTTGGTTGCGATGTAAGGGAAAGTCAAAGGGTTTCTTGCACACGTTACAGGCAAAAGTAGATATGCATCGAGCAAGGCAAACTCCAATAATAAAGCATACAATCAAACCAATGCAGAATTGAACAGTAGTACAGTATCTGGCAACTCATGCACTTTCATATGAATCAACAATGACAAACAATCAATGGCGGCACGATTATCTAAGGTCGCTTGGCGAAGCTCCTGTTGCTCGGAGACCAGAGCATCCAAGGCAGTTGAGGTAGAATTGGTGGACTTCGCAAGGGCACAGGCCAGAACGGCCGATAGTCTTGGTGTTACAGGAAATAAGTCCGGGGATTCCCACAAGGGAAGTCGCGAGGGAAACATACTCCGCCTTGGCTAGAGCCGCCGCGTCGCTCCGGCAAAAAGGGGGGGCCAAAGGGAAGGGGGAGCGACGGCGGCGCGTGGGCTTCCGGGGTGGAGCCTGAGGCAGGACGATGGTGAGGCGGCAGCAGAGAGTTCCGGCAGACGGATGCAACAACAACAAATAACATAACTTCTAAAATTAAAGCATGCAATAACTTCCATGATCAGCTGGGTTACAGTACTCAATAATTCCTTTGGAGGTCGGCTCCAAAGGGCATCATGTAGATGGAAACAATAAACATAGCTAAACAATACAAAGGCTAGGTGATGAAAGGAAAAGGGGGGCAGCCCATGGCTGCATAATTGTCCAATGCACGGCTCTTGCTGTTTGGCCACCAAAGCCTTTAGAGCGATGGTGGTAGAGTCCATGGATTTCTCAAGAACGTAGAGAGAGAGCTACTGATAGTCTTTAGCATTGCAAGTTCAGTGACTCTCACGAGCAAGGCTGCGAGAGAAGGCATGTTCCGATAACAATCAGGTGGCTGGCAAAAGCGGAGAGTTCCAAAGGTTAACCTATCAGGACTGTTCCTGGCTGCAACTTCAAACTCCAGCCAGCTGCAGAGAGGGAGAGAGAATGGCGGCTGTAGATGAGGAGCAGCGACACACAGCGTCAACCTCTGAGTCATAGCTGGCCCAGGCAGAAGGGATCTAAAACATTGGCGGCGGCAGCTTAATTGCTCCCAGATGTTGGTCTGGTCAAAACTCATCAGGGGGTGGCCGACTGCCACCGGCAGGAGGCAGCAGAGCAGGCAGAGAATGGTGACTGCCGAGTTGGCGGTGATGATCGCGAAGATGGCAGCACAGAGACCCTCGGGTGTCTCGGGATAGCCTTGCTGGGCGCAGCAGCTCCCCGAAGCTTGGCTGGTGGTTGCCTTGACATCCCCAGGTCATCCGGTCTTTGGACCGTCCGAGGCGTCGGGCGGGCGACGCTCCGTTGGGGCCGCGGGGCGGGATCCTCCAGTGAGATCTGTTCCATCTCCGGGATAGGGTTGGTTTCCTCCTGGCGCCATTCCATGGGCTGGCCGGTCATGGCGAAGTCCGGAATCCACAGGGGACCTGTAGGAAGAAGGACTGAAACACACCCCCTTCCCAGGTTATGGGAGGGCGGGTCCCGCCAGGCTCGGTTCTAGAGCCGGATGGCGGGAGGTCAAGATCGAAGTTTTTGTTTGAGTTAGAATTTAATATAAGAAGGCTTATTTTGCAGCCTGCGTGAAGGTTGCTTTTAATGCAATCTACTGGGGCCAGCCTACTCCTCTTTCTTTAAATTGTTTGACAGGAAGGGCAGAGGGTAGGCGATCCTGATGGAAGCTGGCTTCAGAGCGCCATCAGGGTGCATCAAAGCCAGGGTCCGAGCCTCGAGGGAGGAGGGGCTAGCGGACCCTGAGCTGAACTGTGGGTGTGCATGCTTAATTTGCAACACAAAGGAGGGCTTGGATGTGCTTTTGGGTGATGGATGTATCCGGGAGACAAGCAATCAGGCGATTAGGGGTAAATTTCACACACAAAGGGGGAGGGGGGTCTTTCTTTGCGGGGAAAATGTACTTTACCGTGACCTTGATGGTTAACGCCGAGAGGCTGGAATGGTGCTGGAATTTGTAATCGAATTATCTTGGGAGATGCTGCCCGCCGAGACCGCCTCGCTTAAGGGGCGGCTTCGGTCGAGCCGCCAGGGCCTGCAAGCTGAATTCATACAGCTGCCCCATGCGCTTTGGCAAACACTCACCCACCGAGAGCATGAGGGGATCGGTGTTTGCAGCAACCCCTTAACTTGGGGCCTGTCCTGGCAGTGCTGCGGTACCAGGATGGGCCCAGATTTTAATCCAGGGAGGGCCAGTCAGCCAATTGGCCCTCCCGCTTTTGCTGGTTGAAAAAATAGAAGGAGAGGGAGAGGGGAGAGGAAAACAGCTCCTGGGCAGAATTTAGGGAGTGAATTCAGGAGACAATACAAAGGGCACGATGAAGAAAGAAAAAGGGGGGGAGGTTTTGGAACTTTACCTTCCCTCCTGTAAGGGAGACCTTGGGCGGTTTGAACTCGCTTCCTACCTTCACAGCGGAGGCTGTGTAAGGTAGGTGTGGCTGAGAGAGCCCCCAGGCATGGTGCCGAGCCAGGCGTCCCCAGCGGAAAATGGGGGAGCACGGAAATAATTCGGGCTCCATATATAAACTTGTGCTACGCCAATGTGGTAATGTAGGCTCAGACAGCCAAAGAAAAGGGTTCTCAAGGAAAAGCTTTAAAGAAGAATTTGAGGGTTTAACTAAGATGGAGGCGGCTCGAAGCAGGCTCCACAGGCATCCTAGGGAACATCTTGCTGAAGCTGTGTCCCGCTCAAGGCTGATGCTGTAATGGGTGAAACCTTTCAGGGCACTGGCACACATAATCAAAAGGAGAAAAACTTTAATTGAGGCACAAGAGCGTGAAGCTTAGAAGCTAATGGAAAAATCCCTCTTATGAGGGAAAACTTAGGGTCTCTGAGAAGGGGGGCAAGACATACAGAACATATATAGGCATACAGAGCACATATAAAGTAATGAGGAGGATTGCATCTCTGATTTGAGGTCTTGCTCTCTGGATCTTGCAGGGCGATTCCTTTGCAGGCTGCGATCCTGCTTTCCCCCCTGAGGTACTGACGATTTTGCTGCCACTGGGAGCTTTGAGCTTAGGGCTTTGCACAGGCTCAGAGGCTATGAGATCTGGTTTGAACCTTACAGCTGGAGAGGGCCAAGGGGGCTTCTTCTTCATGAAGGACTTTGGGCTTAAGGCCATTGTGCGAGCATCTTCCCCTTTCCATGCCTCATTGTCCTGTAGATTGGCTATGGGGCATTCTGAGGAGGGTTCAAAATGGCAGTCCTCTTGGTTAATGAGACGGACTGGGCATAGTGCCAGAATGTTGGCGTTCTCTTCCGTCAGCATTTCTTTCTGTGGCAATTCAGTGACTGTGGACTCTGCAGAGATTTTGAAATGTGTGCCACTCTGGGGCACTGGCGGAGGCATGGTGACTTTGGAAGTAGAAGGGGTTAGCAGAGCAGGAAGTATAGACGTAGGGGGGAGCAAGCAACGAGATTTAGATTAGCTGAACTTAGATCAGACTCGAGTGAAAGCATAGGGGCAGGATGATCGGATGAACTTGGCAGTTCCTGCGGGATGTTTGTCCACACCTGGATGTGGATGGCTCCCTGGTGCGTGGAGTCGATGACCCCTGGGATGATGAGCAATCCCTGTTCAGTGGCAGAAGCTTTTGGCAAGACCAGCCCAATGGTCTCCGTGGGGATGGGATCACTACACTGAGCTGGAGCACTGAAGATCTCATAGGGGAGCTCCGGGGGAAGGGTTTGAGGTGCGGACCTTGGTTCCGGGCTGGGGAGATGCCCGGGTGCGGGCCTCCCCAGCGGGCATTGGGAGCACCTGGTCTTAGACCTCCCTGGGGGTCTTCGCCCTCTGGAGACCCCCTTCCAGACGGGCTGTAGGCCCCCCACCGGCAGCCTACAATCCTTACGGAAGTGTCCTGGCTTGTTGTAATTGAAACACTCGCCTTCGGGCTGTCTCATGGCAGCGGAGAGGGCTGCTGCTAGAAGGCTGGCTTGATGGGTGAAAGACCCGATATCCTGGCAAGCCTTAAGCATGTCGGCCAGTTCGGGTTCCTACTCTAGACCTGTGACTGCTTTGGCGCACTCAGCGGAGGCCTTCTCTTTGGCACGGCACTTACAGAGTTCGCCCTGGGCCTCCTCGTTGTCAACCTGCCTTTTGAGGGCCTCCTGGAGCCTGTTCACGAATTCGCATAGGGCTCCTGAGGCTTCTGCCGACGCTAGAAAAGCTTTGGGCTGGCCGTCCGGTGCTGGGGACTTTCAAAAACGCCTTTGTAAAGCATTCAGAGGCGCATCGTAAGGGTGGCTCCGCAGGACAATTTGTGCGCTGGGGTTAGTGAAAGCTTCGCGAGCCATAAAGCTGCGCATGGCGGTGTAGGCGCCGCCAGAGGCTGCTCCTCTGCTTATGCACCGCTGGCGGTAATTTGCTTTCCCAGATCACATACTGTGCGGGGTTTAAAAGCATGCGAAAGGTGGTTTTCCAGTCCTCCGGAACCATTAGGTGGTTCCTGGCGACTGCTTCCAACATGCCTCTCACATAGGGGCTGGTGATTCCTACGTCCCGCATTGCCTTGCGGAGCTCAGTGAGAATGTTATAACCTAGGGGGCGGTACTCGACAACTCGCCGAATGATGCCATCCTCCCCCTCGTTATCTGTGTAGTGGACGGGGCACATGGCAAGGATGTCGGCATCATCTTCCGTCAGGGTTTCCTTCTTTTGCAGATCGTGGCTAATACGCTCTGTTAGGGTTTTGAAACCCGCGCCATTACATGGCGCCAACGGAGGTGCGGTGGCTTTAGAAAATGAAGGCGGAGCAAAGGGAGGAGGCGGCCAAGCCGCGGGAGAATTTGAAGGAGGTGGGGAAGCAAGGGAGGCAGAGGGAGGACAGGCGTCCAATTTAGTGGATAGAGAAAATTCCGGGGGTGAAACTGAAGCTGAAGGGTCGAAAGGAGGGCGATCTACAGCAAGGGAGCCATAGACCTGCAGGCTGATGGCGACATAACATTGCCTCCACGTCAGTAGCAGTGATATCGGCGCGCGAGGCTCTGTGTGAAGAGTGCGCCCGATGTTTTCCCAATCCTTAAGGTTCAATGTCCCCCCTTTCTGGGTACCATGGACATTGAGCTTCAATCTCCTCAACCAATTTGCGCAGCTCCCCTCTCTTTATGGAGACCCTGCCGCATTTCGCTAGCGCTTTCAATTCGCTAACGTGCTTGTCATAAGCCCTGCTTTTGCAAGCTCCCATACTTACCGTTGGTTCGGCCAGACGAGAGAGTGTCCTAGAACTCGAGTCCCTGGATGCGCCGATCCAGCCGGGACGGGCGGTACCGAGAGGTGGGTCCCTGGATGCGCCGATCCAGCGGACGTCGGTACCGCGGCCCTTTCCCAGGCGACGGTAAGCAGGGTGGAGGTTTGAGGATTCCCGGGTTTCGGCACCAGCTTGTAGTCATCCCCGCAGGGTCGTCGCTAAGGAAGAGGCGAGACGTGGAGGTTTCATCTGGTGGAGAGCGCCAGCAGCGGGAGCGCGGGTGTCCGTGTTCCTAGCGACTCTGCCGCGTGCTGGTTCCTGGCACCTTTTATTATGATTATAGTGGGGGCGTGTAGAAGGGCGGATCGGGGGGAAATCCGGGAGAGCGGGAGAGCGGGAGACTGAGAGATCATCATGTGATGCATGATCTCACCTGGCTACTACGTGCGGAGAGGAGCATCAGCGTCTGGGCCTAATCCTCACCTGGGGGCAAGACCATTGTCCCTTTGTCTGGGACACCCGGTGGTTGTGAGCCAGGCAGTTCATGACCCGTGACTCATCGGGGGGTGAGGGGTGGGGGAGCGGTGCGACCAGAAGACCGTAGGAGCGCCGGTGTTCCAGCGCTCTACTTACGGTGCTGCTGGGTCAGCAGCTCATCCCTACACCTGTGAATAAATCTATGTTGGAACCCAGACTGTTCAATCTGGATGTTTTGCTTTTAGTTACTTTTGAAAGCCTTACATAATGTGAAACCAGGGCACTTCAAAGGTCTGCAATAAATGTATGAACACCAGTGACACCACAGGCAGAAGGTGATACCACAGGAAGGACTTAGCTTCTCTGCTCTGTTGTTAGCCCTCCAGAATAACTGGTTGGCTACTGTGACACAAGATGCTGGACTAGATGGACCACTGGCCTGATTCAGCAGCTATTTCCTTATGTTTTGCTGGTTCCTATATGACTTTAAGATCAGTTAAGATCTCCCCCATTTCATATTTCACCCTGTGTCCCCTACCTTTGAACCAGAAGTCAATGATCACTATAAAAAATACCCCCTCTATAGTGGCCCCTCTGTAACAGAAACCCTCCTCAAGGTTATCCGCTTAGTTTTGTTATCTGTAGGGGCTAGGTTAAATAATCTTCTGTTTACAAAGATTTTGGTTAATCAGAGTGGAGCTGTTTTATTTACTCAACTTTTCAGCCTCTCCCTTTTGGTTGCCACAACTAAGAAATGCAAGGACTGAGAATTTACAGTACTGTACAGAAGTAACAAACAAGGGTCATAACAATCAGAAGGGGGAAGAATGGAAGACTGCAGCTATTCAGCAGTGATTTTGGGGGGACCAAGTGCAAAAATCATGAGGATCCATGAGGATCTGTGTTTTTCAAGCAGGTTTTTGCAGTGCCACAGAGCTTGGGATGCATGATTGTTTTGGTGCTGCCTGTAAACTAAGACATACTCTATTGTTTCATGGTGATTTAATTTCATTCGAATGGGAAAATCGTATGAATTCATGAGGATCATGAGGATTTTCCATTTCATTCAAATGGAAAAATCATATGAATTCATGAAAATCCATTTAAAATCAACTAGATCCAGCAGGTTTTTGCACCACTGCAGCACCACAAGTGTGGGATGTGTGTGTGTTCAGACATGTGGCTAAGGGCTTGAGCTGTGATGTGCTGGTGATTTTGGGGTGAAGTGAAAAAATCATGAGGATCCATGCTTTTAACCATGTTTTTGTGCCACTTGACTATTAGTCTAATTGGCCTACCTCTAAAGGAATGGGATCCTACTCCTACAGTGAAAAGATGGTTAATGATAAATCACAGCCAATTAAGAAAAACCTATTAATAGTCTTGGGCGGTCCAGGAATAGGTGTTAGTTGCTTTCTAACACAAGCACAGGGAACAGAAACTAACAAAGAAGGAAACGGCTGTTTCAAACACAAGGCAAGGCAATTATTCCACCTTAAAGTACAAAACCACCCTGTGGACCATTGTGACTCAAATGGAGAAGAAGAGTTTGGATTTATAGTTCGCTTTTTTCAACTATAAGAAGACTCAAAGAAGCTAACAAACTCGTTCCCTTCCACAACAGACACCTTATGAGGTAGGTGAGGCTAAGAGTGTTCTGAGAAAACTGTGACTACCCCAAGGTTACCCAGCAGGCTTCGTGTGTAAGAGCAGCAAAACAAATCTAGTGCGCTAGAAAAGACTCTGCTGCTCATGTGGAGGAGTGAGGAAACAAATCTACATGTTGTTACCCAAAATGCTGGGGCCTGTCCCTTTTAGAGTGTAGAATTAGTGAGGGTAGACATTGTTTAATGGGAGGAGGCAACTAATACAAGATCTTTTCCACCAGAGTTTACAAAGGAGATTTTCATAAGAAATCCACAGGAATCCGGAATAAAATTTAACAAGTTTTATTAGAAAAAGTAAAATAATAAACAAACTATCACACAAATGATGAAGCACAGAGAATTCACACAGTTCTAGGATATAGGTAGAGTTGAGGGTAAAGATTTGGAACAGATTGGGATTTGGGGGGAATAAGGTGATAATTACCTGGTCTGATGAGTATTGTTCAATAACATGCTTTGAGCTCTGATAGACACAGGGTAGAAAGACAGTGTTTGGGACAGTATAAACCAGACAGAGAATAGTCCAGGAAAATACTGAACATCTTGTACTGGTCGGACAGTTTAGTTATATGCTAGGATTATACTAATCTTCCCAGGAGAAAGACTGTTCCTGTTCTCTGGAGGAGAAACAAAAGAAGGATGCTTAGGCTTAATGCTCTAAGCCCAGGGAGTACCTGGAGATGATTAGATTTTGGGGAACTGATACAATTACAGCTCCAGGATCATGCAAATGCAAGAGGTGGTCTTTTGGAAAAATTGTCAGGAAATATCAAGATTGGATTAATACATTGAAAAATGGCTGAAAGGAAGTTTTGATTAGATTAGGTTTTGGGGTAGGGCGGGCTAAAATAAATAAATAATAAACACCTTTTGTTTCGCAGAGACAGGTGTGTCAAGGTAGAGGTAGAAACTGGCTTTTACCAGGCTGGAGGCTTTTCCTTTTCCTAATTGCTTTGCTTGTTAATGTTGGCAGGAGACTCATCCAGACAGATTTTTGGCCCTTATTGATATCACTGAGCCAATGCAGGGATGGCTTCCATCTTGGCACTGCACTGCTAGCTAGCTCTAAGGCTGGCAAGATAGGTAGCGACACTGAAAAATAGGCCTCCACTATGCACCATAGGTCCCTCTAGTAACAATGCCAGCAGGAAGTTGGTACATTTTTTCATACATGGTAGACCTGCAAAAAAGTCAATAAATACTGATATCTGATACATTCACAAATTATAAGTGTAATAGGAATTCATTTTCCAATGCAGTTAGTTACTTACCTCTTAGGTCTAGAATTTTCTTCTAGTAATACATTAAAATCTTATAATGTATTGTTCCATATGATAACTGCAGTGAGAATAGTTCTGGCTCAACTATGGAAAATGGAACAATTACCAACGATAGAAGACTGGAGGAATAAAGTACAACAACTATATGCTATGGATAGCATAGCACATTAGATAAGGAAATTACCTTACGAAACATATAAGAAAAATTGGGAACCGTGGACGAAATATATTAATAAAACTAAGGATATCTTGATTTCACGGTTGAATATTAAATGGAAACCTAGATTTAAAAGTATACTAGAGAAGTACATTCATATTAGTTAAGATAAGCAGTTAAGATAAGTTAGTTACATTAAGTTTAGTTAAGATAAATTAAGATAAGTATTGCATGAGTTTGATGAATTTATGATTTCTACACTTTGATAGACAATCTAAATAAGATATGCAACATTTATAAAGATGGATGTAGACATATGATTTGTGATCTATACTGATGGAGATGAATGTAACCAAGCATTTATTTTGTATTTTCACCTTTTAAAAATGATTAATTAAAAAAAACAGGCTTCCACTATGGGTCCATCTATTAACAATGTCTGTTTTGCTTTTCTGCAGTGATGATCAAAGAAGGTGAAATCTGGCTGAGCCAGAAGCCTACCCCTTCCCCCCACACACACTCACTGTGCTCTGGCTGTTGTCTCAGTCTGCCTTCTGAAATGGACTGTTGTTCTCAGCCTGCTGCTCCATCTGTAGCTCAGTCCAACTTGGACACTTTCCATCCCAGGAGAAGGACAGTCTGATTCTCTGTGGCTCACAGAGTCTCTAGAGTCCTGTGGCTCACACAGAGTCCTCAACTCCTTCCCCTTCTGCTGATCAATAATGTTTTTTTTCCTAACCTCAGCTTTGTTAGTGTGAGGTATATGTGTTTGGCTGATGTTTTGGATAAATGTTTTGGTTCTCCACATAATTGCTACATACCCTAATATATCTGCCAGTTCTAGGTAAGGCATTGATGTGGTCCCTGGAGACAAAAATAGATATCCATTCTGTTTCTCTGAGAGGTGTGGTCTGGCTACCTACTCCTCCCTTCTCTACTTGCTGAAAAATAGGGGGGAAAGGCTTTCTAAATAAAGGCTAAATGACAGTTTCCATGCAAACACAATGCCAGTACTGTCTACCCCTCCCCCATCCCTGTACAAGCATTCCCACAAAGATTTGTGGCTGGGACATTTGAATAATCATTGGAAAATCACCTGGAGTTGAGGCCTATGCTTTTATTTCCCCCTCCCAAATTAGGAGCTAACGAAACTAGTGGGCTACAATATTTCCATGTTGGCTTCAGTACAATGTACCTCTAATTTGAGGGGTTCCATCTGCATGACAGGAGCTTCACTTCCGACCCTGCCTCACTCACTTTCCTGCTGATTAGAATGGGGATGTGCTGGTATGAAGGACAGGAATGGGCTACCGGAACATGGGAAGGGGCTCCTTGGACCTTCTTAGAATGACAAAGATCTCCCATGGGCAACGGCGTACCTAGGGGGGTAGGAGGGGCTTGAGATAGAGGTGCCATTTGCCTGGGTCATGTGAGAGGCGCATTTGGTAGCCCACTGTCCCACTGCTGCCACCCGCTTCTTGACCTGCTCGCCTGCCAGCCCAATGCAATTTGGAGGTGAAGGTGCAATTTTGGGGGGAGGGTGAAACTTGGGGGGGTAGCACATCATCAGCACTTGCCCTGGGTGCCATTTCCTACAGGTACTCCTCTGTCCATGGGTACTTAGGAGACACTGAAACACTCCTGCATTGTTGGGTAAACCTACCATGGCACCAAGATGTAGGTCCCGGTTCCAAGGTTGCCTGACCAAGGACCCAAATTGACATGGTCAGAATAAACAGGAGGTCCCAAGTCTGCCTGAAAGCACAAGAGATTTCTGACAATACAGTTCCCTGGAGAGTCAGCCCTCTCCAAGGACAGAAAAAAGGCAGTCGTCCCAATTGGACAGCCAGAGGAACAGCGCCTCATCTGCCATATGTTGGAATTTACAGCCTTGCTTGCAGACAGCAGCAGGGAATTCTAGGATATATCTACGAACATTCTAAAGGTGAGTTGGAAACAGTTGCTCTCTGTCCCTGCTGAGGAGAAGATGTTTGCTTAGTGTGTTCTGTTAACCAAAGCCATGTAAAGCAGGCTCTGACAGAAATGTTTAAAATTGTAGACTTTGACTGAAATTGTAACCAAATGATGAACTGTGAATGTATCGATGTATAAGTGATACTTTGTGTATATATTCTATTTCTCTCTCAGTTTAAGTAAAGCTCTCTCATGTTTAATGATTTCTGAGGTAAAAAGACTGGTCTTTAGCTAGGTAACTGTTCCTATCATAAAGTAAAGCTCTCTCATGTTTAATGATTTCTGAGGTAAAAAGACTGGTCTTTAGCTAGGTAACTGTTCCTATCGTAAAGTGGCGCACAACGCTACATTCTGCCTGTAACACTGCTAACAGGATTGTATAGAAATATAGGCACGGCGCCTCTTGTGTCATATGTGTTCCTGTGCCCCCTTTTAGGTGATGGCACCCTTTGTCCTATATGGGCCAATGGCCTAATTGCGGTTTCCACTGGAGAGGGATTGCTGGAGCCGTTGCCATCTCTGTCATCTGCCCAGAACAAACGGCAGGACTCAGTTCGTTTAAGAAGGTGGGAGGGTGCTGCAGACACAGAGCCTCCATCCCTGGTCATGCCCCTTCCCTTATATGTGCCATGCACGAGGCCAGGCAAAACCCGACACCCCCAGGTCTGCCAGCCCCTGATTGGGTCTGCTTGGCCTATCGCAACAAAACATCTGCCTGGGATGCTACAGTACAGTTACAACCTCAGAAACCCAGGTACATACTGTTTCCTGCTAGTCAGTCATTAACTGAGCCCTTTGAGGGAGAGCAGTATATAAATAGAATAATACAATACAATATTATACTACTCCTTCAGAAAGCAGACTAGCAGCCCCATGATTACGCTGGCAACCAGCCAGAGCACTGCAGCCAACTCTCAAGACTGCACAAAATTTAGCAAATTACCAGAGAACAGCTACAGCTCTGTTTTCAAGTGTCAGGAAATAGAAGTGTTCTGAACACACAGTTCTGCAAGCTACGCTTTATTAGGAAAGGAATGATTTCAATAACAGAAAAGGCCATAACCTATATGTTAGCAAATTAAACTCTATCTCAAATATTTGTGTGATATTTAGCTTTACTTTCCCTGCATCTGTTACCCTTTAAACTTTCCCAGAAAAAACAGACTTTCCAAACTGGTAAATCTTTTTTTTAAATAGTTTATTTAGATTTCAACATAAAATAGCAAGCAAAATAAAAATAGCAGTACATACAAAATTGACAGTCTCTGGGTACGTATAAGAAAGATATAGCATTAGTTATAATAGTGACATTTGTTAGTTTTGCTTCTTTGTTAACGTTGTGTCTTCTTGACTTTGAAGCTTTGATATTTGTTCCCATATTAACATGTTAGTTCGTATATTCATTGTCTACTGCTATGACTCTAAAGTAGAATTTGAATGATATACATAAGGGGAGGGGAGAAGAAAAGAACGGAAAAGGGAAAGAGGCAGGAAAGAAAAAGTGTTTAGTCTTCACAATTATATTACATTTTTGTCTGCATTTTTACTAAGACGGATTACTATGTTAGTTAAAGGAAGAATCTCAGAAGAGCCATAGAGATGAAAGAAGGTAGAATTATATAAAGTAGGATCCCGCCTCCAACACCTCTAGTGATTGGACTTCTCCTTGAACGCTATAACACCTTATCTAAGTGTTGTTGGAATTCAATCAACTTATCTATAGTTAGTATGCTGGTAATTATTACATTTATTCCTGGAACTTCTTTTTAATACAGTTTCGAAGTTCTATTCTTTGTCATCAAGATATAGATTTGGAAGCAATAATATGATGTTTGCATGACTTAAATCTTCACATATTACTTATTATTAACTTAACAATTATAAGAATTAAACATATTGATTTGGAGTCAGTGAGAATTACAATTCTACAGATTGTATCTTAATCTTATAAACATCTTCCACGGTTCCCATTTTAAGTTTCTATCTTTCAACAAGTCTGTATTTCTTGATGACATATTGATTTTCTGCGATAAACTATCTGCGATGTAATATTCCTGTGTCTTATGGATCCATTCCTCTAGAGAAGGTACAGTTGGCAATTTCCAGTGTGTGGCTATCAACAGTCTTCGCTGTTCTTGATACTGGTCTTCTATTTAAAGGTTGCTTGTTAACCAGCATATGAGTGTGGTGGGAGTCCTTTCACTCCAAGTCCAGTTATCTGTTTTTAAAAGGGCAAGAAAGATAACACACAGTCATCCATGTATTTGGTAATTAACTGGAAACTATTTGTTCAAACCCAAATGTTTGCTGCATCCAAGTTGCTGTATTTTGTTTTGCTTCACATAGACTGCTGCAGCAAAATTTCAATAGGAATTTTGTCCTTGTTAGAGTTAATAGCAGTTTTTAAAGTAGCATTTCTCATTAAAACAAATGTTACAAGCAACATTTTAGCTACCAAAACAATCAGAATTAAAAACAGATTTAAAGCCTTCACCTCATGGAGCGC
Organism: Sphaerodactylus townsendi; assembly: GCF_021028975.2. Taxonomy (NCBI): domain Eukaryota; kingdom Metazoa; phylum Chordata; class Lepidosauria; order Squamata; family Sphaerodactylidae; genus Sphaerodactylus; species Sphaerodactylus townsendi. The sequence goes on from NC_059428.1 coordinate 93,333,405, forward strand.
ATTTCAACCACTGAAAGAAGTTGGAGTGATTTGCACCAGTTCTCCACCCCCACGGTAGAGCCCTAACACTGTTCCTGGAAGTCCACCAGCCAGAGGTGTACCGGGGGAGAATGATACCCGAGGAATCACCTGACCCCCGGGCCCCCCGCACCTGGCCCCTGCCCGATGGAGGTGGGGCAGGCGGCCTGGCAGCTTCTTCCAGTCTCCCCACCTCTATCGCAGGCTGGCCTCTGATAAAGGTGGGGGGCGCCAGCAGAATGACATGAGCCCACCAAAGTATCCCGGGGGGGCTGCAGCAGGTTGCACCCAGGGGGGCTGCAGCAGGCTGCCATCTCCACACCTCTTTTGGAGGCCAGCCTCTGATAGAGGGGAGGAGGCCGGCAGAAGCCGGCACCAGGCCAGCAGCCTGCCGCAAGCCCGTCAAAGTGCCCCTCAACTGGAGGGGTGCCCAGAAGGCCTGCGGCAGGCTGCCACCCTCCCACCTCTATTGGAGGCTGGCCTTCGATAAAGATGGGGAGGCTGGCAGAAGCCGGCGCTTGGCCGACAACCTGCCGCAAGCCCGCCAAAGTGCCCCTCAAGGGGCGCCTGAAAGGCCTGCAGCAGGCTGCCACCCCTCAACCCTCCGATAGAGCTGGGGAGGCCAGGAGAAGCCAGGCTGGGGGCCATCCATGAGCCCGCCAGAGGCCCCTTGACTCGAGGAGTGCCGAGCAGGCCCATGGCAGGCTGTCGGCTCCTCCCACATCTATCAGATTTTTGCCCCTCCCCCAGGGCAGTATATAAGTCTGATTATAAATAACATAAATAAATAAATGAGTAGCACCCACCCCCTGTCCCTCTGACAGGTACACCCCGGCCACCAACCCACAAGGGTTGAGTTTCCATTTTCACAGCAGTTACAGCAGGAGAGGGGAGATTGGAAAGTTTTGTGCAAGTGCCTCTCTATTTGCACAGCACAGGATCCAAGTCAGACACTGTAAAATGAAAACCAAACATATTTCAGAAAAGTACAAAAATTACTTATTGTATACTTGGTCCTAGACAAGTGTTTCCATTCTTTCAAATGTGCTAAAATGATAAAATCACCTTGAAAACATTGCCAGCCTGCGGCTCCCGTGACCATGCAGCCTCATCCATTTCTTGGGAAGCAGAAGTGACGTACAATTCTGAATAATCAGGCCCACCAAAACAGCAGGAAGTAGTTTGACTAACAGGCAACTTCACAACCTGTAAGCGTTTTCCTATTAAAACACACATTTTTCTTCTTATTAACTTAATAATCAGTTGAAGTATGCCAGCTTTAGAATCTGCAACATAGTCCCACAAAAACCCCAATTCAGCACTAGTTGTGTTCCACACAATCCCTCCATAATGGAACCAGAAGAATTCTTGCTGCAGTGGGGGACAGCCTTGAATGCAAGATCATACCCAATTATGATGTGTGGAGTGTGGATCTTTTGCCACATATTATATATGTTATTTAAGGCCTACGACTTCCTGACCTAAAGCCAGAAGTTTCAAGCCTTCTTTTCTAAAAAGGAGACAGAACGCTTAAACTTTCTGTGAAGTCTTCCTCAGTGGCTGTCCTCTAGTACCCCCCTACAGAGGCAGATGAGTGGTACCGAGAAATAGGGCTTTCTCTGAACTGTTTCTGGCACGTTCTTACACATAATTTTAACATACAAATTGATAACAATGCATGATTTTGTGATGCCACAACATACATAAACATGTTAGAAGAGGCTGATTTTGATCTCACCTTCTCTTCTCCTACGTGAAACGGTCTAGCTAAAGCAGGGGTAGGGAACCTTTAACACTCAAAGAGCCATTTGGACCCGTTTTCCACGGGAAAAGAAAACACTTGGAGCCGCAAATAATTTTTGACATTTAAAATAAAGATAGCACTATATATATATAGGGGTTTTTTTAACCTTTTTACTCCGCTCATTCTGAGAAGCGCATGGATGCGCCCGCCCTGCTGCCTGCAGGGCGGGCAAGGATGAAGCCGGCGGCTCGGCCTTGCCGGCCGCCGGAAATTGCCCGCCCTGCTCCAACGGGGTGGGCGAGAGGGGAAGCCTGCGGCGTGGCCCAGCCAACCGTGGGCAGTTGGTGCGCCCACCCTGCTGCCTGCAGGGTGGGCAAGGATGGGGCTGGCGGCTCAGCTCGTGGAGCCACAGTGCAAGGGCAGAAGAGCCGCATGCGGCTCTCGAGCCGCAGGTTCCCTACCCCTGAGCTAAAGCTTACCGGGTTCTATCTACACCACCTGCCCAGTCTTCTGTGTGTTTTCACTAGCAGGTCAAACAAAATGATACAATTTTTCTTGTTATGTCAAAGTTCACTCTAAACCTAACTTTGACTCAGTCTCACATCAGGTATGAGGGAACTTATTTTCCAAGTGTGCAAGGTCCTGATTCAGATAAGGACTTTAGCGTAGGTGGAGAAGGGGAATCAGCTTTCTTCTGGCACCATTTTTCCAAGCCAGAAAGGTCCTTTGGGGACTTATTTTCCCCACTAGGGGTGTGCCCTTCAGTACATGTGAAGTCCCTTTAACCACTGTGCTGAGGTACAGTCCAAATCAGCAACAAAAAAAACCCCTCACCCCTGTTTGCACTTCTACTTGGAAAGTCAGTTCTTTTGTATCTGACCTGTCTGAATCAGCCACACTGGGAGAACCCATAAAGTACACATGAGAAATCACAACGTGTAATTTTCCACAAGCACAGAAACATCTTCACAATCTTTGATGGCAATAATGTTGCCACCTTTTTACAGGATGCATATAATCAATCTGTAAAACTAACTGCAGCAAAATATCCATTGCCAGTGTACAGATTTGTCAATGGAAATGCTCTCTATTAATTTTACATTCTGGATTGTACCCTTTGTGTTTAGCACTAGGGTAGTAAATAGATCTGAACAGGAGCCAACTGCCTCTCACATTCTTTACTGGATATTTCCCTTGCTACTTATTCTTTTTGCAACTGCTTACCTGTTTCAGGATCTATACGGATCACTTGTCCTCCATAGTAACAGGCAACCCAGAGTTTCCCTTCTCTATCGATACTCATTCCATCTGGGATGTGGTCTTCTTTTTCCATCTTATATATACTTCTGCGGTTGCCTGTAGAAATACCGTGACAAACTTTAGGGAATAAATAATATCTTAATTTCTTCATAAGTCAATGGTTTTCCTGAATCAAGCATGCTGGAAAAGCAAAGAAGGATTGTGTTGGGCAACCATGTTTACCACACTGTATAGAGAAAGGGAGAGGGATCACACCCAAGCTAAAGATTGACTCAGACCAAGGAGCTGGAGCAGTGCAGAAGCACAATATAGAACCGGCACCCCTTTGAAATGTGGCACAGCAAGCACAAGTCCTAAATTAAATCACACAAGAAGCTCCTGTCATCAAATCGAAGTACTGGGCTGTAAATTCCCTTCTGTGTAAAAATCAACCCAATTCGATAGGGTTGAGAAACTTTGCCCTCTTCAACTAAAGGTTCATGTATACCATTTAGTGTAATGAATAGTATTTCATAAATACCTACTACTGAATGCTATCCTAACATTTTTTTTAATTTCCTTGGAATGTCCTCCATTTTATTACTCTGGAACTTGATTTTTTTATTCCATGTTTTTCTGTTGGTCTATGACTATAAAGAAATAAATATGAATCTCAATGTTATCCTCTTTGTTTTCAATTTATTCTTACTTAAATTAACTGGTTTAATTGTGAGCATATAATTAATTGGCTGACAAGTTGTTTGGTAGTAGGTACCATACATCTGAACCCTTGGGCTTGGATCTTATGATTAATTTTCAGCACACTAGTCTCTGTTGTGGAGGACACATCCTCTAGTGCTAGGACAACCACTTGTGCAAGATCATGCTAACATAAGAGGAAGAATGCATTATGGCAGGAACCCACACAGAACTTGTACATAGGATGCAAACCAACATATGTACAGAAGTGTATGTTAGAACTGGCCTCCCTTCATCTAGGGAGGAAGCACTCAATCTTTTTGGCAAACATAGATTCTAAATTGCAAAAAAAGTCTTTATTTTATTCAAGGTGACATTATAGCAGAAAAGGATAGCAAATGGAGGGATTACTAGCTATACTGCCAACTGCAAATCCAAGCCAAACATTACACATTAAGTAAACACAAATAATAGGGATTTGTGCTAGGCTGAGCAAGATGAACTGGATTAGCTAGTTAGAAGACCAAACACAGATAAGAAGCATGGTCCTTCGTTATCAAAACAAAATTTAAGTCGACTTCAAAGGAGTGGTATTGCATATGTTAGCAAGACAATACGTAAATATTAACTTCAGCTTTACTGCATCTGAAGATAGCAGAAGAGGTAAGGAAAAGGTTTCATCCTCCTTTTTGCTAACAAACCTATCTGTTGATAGGACACAACAGAACAATAGCTTTTAGCTGCTTTAAAACCATGGCTCTTTAATAATAAAGTACTCTTCACAATAATACTCTCCACAACACTCAGGACCTGAAATATGAAGCCTTTTCCATTGGCAGAGTCAGATATGTATCTTTAGATCAGTCCTAGCTTATTTACTTCAATCGTGTCACACACTTGAATATGGCAGAAAATGGTTCCTTGATACAGTGTATACTGCCTGCCCTTTCCCCCATGCAATGAAGTTCAATGCAATTACATGAAGGAATTCTCCAGTTTTAATTTGATTAATTTTCCCATCATTCACCACAATCCACACGCCAGCTGCACTCTGGAAGCAACAGCAGTGAACATTATTCCCTAAAGTCAGGCATCCTTTCTGCAGTAGTAAAAGATGCAGGATGCAACAATCATGTTGTAGCTAGGCAGATCTGGGTCTGATGTGTGGATGGGAAATCAGCTGGGAATCCTAGGTATGCAACTATGGATACCAAGGAGAAACAAGGTTACAGAAGTGTAACTAAAGGATAATGAATTACTATTCAGAAGCAAATGCTCTTCTTTCACTAAAGTATACACATTAATCTTTCCTACTTTTAAGTGCCCTTCTCTGTGATAAAAGAGAAGCATGCTTAAATAATGATTAAATAAAATAATTACTATTATTTTTTTAACATCATAAAGGAGCAGCCGCAATTTACCACGGCCGCCATTGCTGATGTGGAAGGGACAGCCTCCTTGGTGGCTGCCGCCTTCCCTTGTGGCCTCATGAGCTTCCAAGTGCTCGCAAGGTTTTCCAGGCTAGGGTGCCAAGCAGTGACGCTGGGCGCCTTGACATTGGTGGGGAGGTGGGTGGTTTGCGCATCGGGGACTGATCTTTAGCTTGGGGTCAGCAGGTAAAATACCCGCTTTATTAGAACTTCCTTATGAGGTTTGGGGTGGAGCAAGCCAAGGGGTAACCTGCCCAGACGTGGGCATCTATGGCTCGCGCCCCTGGCAGCAAAGAGTCTTCAGGAAGTGGCAACCGCCCACTTCATCTGAATCTCCACAGCTGGCTCCAGCCGTGCAGGATAATTCTTATTATCGGCAGGCGCTCTTGAGAAAATAAACAAATTTAGGTGTCTGGGGGACAGCACTCATGATGCCCAGCACACAGATCAGACCCCTATGCTGCGCCTTATGCTTTATTTACCTTGAACCAATTTTTGTTAATAAAATGGCTATGGCCAACTTTTCTCCACACAAAAACAGCTTGTTGTACTCTTATTTATTCCTGGAATAGCTAGGAGACCTTTAGTTACTTCCCTCAAACAGCAATGTTTGATGAGTGGCCTTTCCCCTCACTTCCCCTTCCATCCCCCCTAAGTGCCATGCGGCTGTTTCTCAGCGCTACGGTATCCTTCGGGCACACTAATAGCCTTGTAAATTCCCTTAACAACCCCATGCTCTTAAAGTGCGGGGGCGCCAAAAGGCGCTTGTTCGAAGGTGAGTGCTCTGGGATGCCATGCGCCATAGGGGGCGCTGACAGCGGCAGCTGCCGGGCTGCTGGGCGGCTGTGGGTCAGCCCCCTGCCGTGGGGAGGGAGGAGGAACCCCGCGCTACTCTCCTCAAGTAGCGCGGGGCTTACGGTAAGTGGGGAAAGGCCCTCTGTCTTTAATATTCAGATGAAACCGTTTAAAAGCAGCCTACTTGTTTTAATAACTGTGCTTCATCTGCTAGTACTATAAAGCAGCAAATATTCATAAAAGGGGGTACAGTCCTTGTTAGAAAAGCAGTTGAACATTTTGCAGATCTCAAAAACAGAAAAGCAACCATACAGATCTGTCCTGTAGGCAGGTCATAATCGAAGGCGTCCACAGAGTACGAGAGACTGTCAATATAAAAGAATGTTCTGTGATCCAGAGACCAATCCAAACCGTTGGAGATGTCCACACAGTCAAAGTTTTTCACTATAGAGTGGTCAGGCATCAGGGTGAAAAGAGAACCTTGTTTCCTCTCTATCACTGCTGGCCGTATTTCATTACCCATTGTTCCTAGAAGAACCAGAGATCTTACATTTAGTAAGCAAAAAGTAATAGCATGACAATGTTGCGCCTGGCCTCTTTAACAAAAGACAGTCTCTAATATGACTTTTCCCTATACTCAGTAGGAAACAATAAATAATTAGGCTCAAGGACGTAGGTAAGGGGGGGATCTTGGGCTCAATCTTCCCATTACATGTCCGAAGCTCCAGCCCCCGCTTGTGGTTTTTTTGTATTTTTTAAATGTTTTATCGGTTTTTGGTCTGCAGGAGGCGCTGTTTTAGGCTAGCAGCACCAAATTTTCAGGGATTTGTTGGGAGACACTCCTGATGATACCACCCAGGTTTGGTGAGGTTTGATTCAGGGGGTCCAAAGTTATGGACTCCCAAAGGGGGTGCCCCCATCCCCCATTGTTTCCAATGGGAGCTAATAATGGGAGCCTTTTGAGGGTCCATAACTTTGGACCCCCTGAACCAAACTTCACCTGGGCTCCCTAGTTTAAACACCATTGAAAGTGATGCTGTTTGGGGGTGGATTCCAGCATCACAGCGGCTTCCCGGGGGAGGGGGGCAAAACTCAGATTTTGCACCAGGCTCCATTTTCCCTCTATGCCTCTGCCCAGAGGGGAGGGGAGGGGGAGGGGAGTCTGCCATCCCCGACCTCGGAGAGCATCACAGTGGCCACCCATTGGAGCAGCAAGGGGGCAGGGGGTGAGCATCGGGCGCACGCCTGGGGGGGGCAGAAAATCACCCCCTGGGCCCTCCCCCTTTTCCTTGCAACCCCTGCGCCCCCCGTGGCATTCCCCCGTCCCCTTACCACATTCACCTTAGTTCCTTTTCTTTTTCTAGTACTTTTTCAGGCTGAAAAAAGCGGCCTATTTACAGTTCAGGCTCAAAAACGGCCTGAGGAACTACAGTTCCCAGGAGACCATGGAGCTCACAAGGTCTCCTGGGAAATATAGTTCCTCAGGCAATTTTTAGGCTGAACTATAAATAGGCCACTTTTTTCAGCCTGAAAAAGTACTAGAAAAAGAAAAGGAACTAAGGTAAGTGGGGGAAGGGGGAAGGGGGGCAGGAGGGGCACCACAGGGGGTGGCGGCAGAGGGCCGTGGGGGCCTGGGGGGTGGAAAAAACACACTGCACACCAGGTGCAGTTTGGTCCAGCTACACCTCTGCCCCCATGCAAAACTCAGATTTTGCACTGAGCTCCATTTCCCCTAGCTACACCTCTGCCCAGAGGGGAGGGCAGAAGGGACTGCTGGCTGCTGGCTGGGAGCCCAGCTGGTGCGGGGGGCAGGGCGGGCAGGGCAGGGGAGTCTGCCATCCCTGGCCTCGGAGAGCTGCTTTTATAAGAACTGAGGCTGGGAGCAGGGCTTGGGGAGGCATGGCCACACTCCCAGGACCCCCCCCCCATTAAAAAATCTATACCTACATCACTGATCAGGCTTGATGTCTTAATGTTTTTCTGTGGAGAAGACAATTTCTGCCCTTGGTGCATGATTATCTTACAACACCCCCTCTGCTGCTGACAAACACACCCAGCACTTTAGACTGCAGGAGGAAGGGAAGTTGTGTTCCTTATGCCCACAGAAAAGCTCAGGTAGATCCAAGTCTGAAACTTCAAAGAGCGGGAATGGCAAGATGCAAGTTTGGCCCACAGAACTTTCAGGGTCCAAGAAAGACATCCAGACATCCCTACTCCATCCTTCACTGCCAACCCCCCCAAACCCTACAGTAGCGTCGTCAGAACTTAGTCAAACCTCTCCTGTCACATCTGTTCATAAAATTGAAGCAGTATATCGAATGACAGAAACATGTTGTTATAAATACTGTTAAGCAAGCCTGTAGGTGCCAACAAAAAGAAATGAAAAAAATGACAATTCTTATTTTCAGAGATATTTCAGTTCCTCTCAGAAACAGACGCCTGGAGATAAATGGGTTTTAAAAGTCCTTTGGGAAAGGGCCATATGTAATGATGAGGATGAGGATGAGGATAATGATGCTAACCAATAATTAACTTTAACATGTGAAAACTATCCCAGTGAAAATGGACATCTGATTATCGGAAGACTGGCAATAACCACTTTGTCCCTACAAATTTTACAACATGCAAAAAAAGGACCTGAAAGATGGGGTTTTCTCCCCTTTTAAAAGGCACAGTCACATCCAGAAATGATAGCACAACCCTAATGCATATTCCTGGAAGTAAGCCACCCTGTTAGACCAGCTTAGTATTGTTCTCTGAGAATGAGAGTCAAAGCATATCTTTTAACAGATGGGTCAGTGTAGTCAAGTCTAAAGCTGCTAATCACTTGTAATGACATGGGGTCTGACTCCACCCTTCCTCCTCAACAGATAAGAAGGGCAATTGGACACAGGCATGCATTTAGGGGATTTAGGCCAAGTCAGGATTCATGCCCCAGATGCTACTTTTTGGTTATGCACCGTTTCCTCACTCTTCAAAGCTCACTGCCCTCTCAGATTGGAGAATTTCCAGTTTCTGAAACCAGGTAAAGTGCCCCCGCCCTCCCCGCCCCCATTGGCAGGAAAGTGAAGGGAATCAGGATGCGTTTCGCTTTCTTTGGGTTTTCTCGCTCCTCCCCTTTCCCCACCCAACGGCAGGTCAGCATTTTAGAGCATTTCAAAGGGCTTCCTTTTTTAAAAATTTAAATGCTTTGGTTCTATCGCTTCAGCAATAGATCCTTGAGAGGGACATGAGATTTATAGAATAGCAAAGTAAAGGTAGACCACAGACAGGCTGCCCAAAAAAAGGCAGCCCCGCCCAAGAAGGAGGTTGGACAGAAAGAAAAGGAAGCTGCAGGCAGGCAAAATGGTGGCTCAGTTGGGAACACTTTGCAATAGAAGGACACCTGTTTAAATAAATAAGCATGTGAAACCCACATTTCAAAGCAAACAGCCATGTGGGAAGCAGTAAGTACACAAAAGCCCCCTAAATACACTTAAGCTGCTTAAGAATGTAAATCAACCAACCTGCAAACAGTCTTCCTGCAGGATCCACCTTTCCATCGTTGATTCGAGTATTGGATTTATCCCAGTCCACATTATTAATGGGGGCTAGAGACTTATTTTTCCAGTCCAGAGCAACAAACTGGGTTCCTTGGGCAATAATATAACCGCCACATTCGCGAAGAGACACTAAACTCACTACATCATCTGGGGGATGAGAGGTTGTATCATAAAACCAATAGTAGAGTAAGTGCTTGCAAACTGTTTTGAGAACCTTTTGTAGAAAGATGGTATATAATTAGATCTAGGTCTGGTCCTTGTCTGGAAGGAAAACCTCCCCAGACTTTTACATAAACCCTCTTGTATTACATAAAAGAAACATGATGGAATATTGAGGGTGTTTAGGGAGAAGCAATGAATGGGTCCAATAATTAATAAATAATAAATAAATAAACATAATTAAATAGTAAAATCAATAAAATATAAAATACTTTGCTTGCATGTGTACATATATGCAGCATTTAGTAAATGGCCTGAAGTCTATTATGAATACATTCCTCGCCATCTTGGACAAATCTAGCTTTTTCTTGGTTCTTTTGCATTGACATCATATACTTCTCACTTGTATTTCTGGATCTTCCACTGTATAATAAAAATTGCCCTTAGGTATGCATATATATTGCACACAGAGACCTTTGATGGAACAGCCTTAGGCTCATGTTTATGAAAACTTGCATAAAAATATATTGGCTAGTCTTCATAGCATCATAAGACCTATTTGTGATGTTAACTAATATGCTGTTCCACAACCTCACCAGAAATCCCTGGAATTGTTAATGTATGCCATATTGTGGGCTTTGTGCAGAAAAATTGTATGGAAAATTATAAAGTCCACATACATCTGCAACTCCATAACTGACTTCAGACTCCCTTTTATCTTCCGTTATAACCTGAATACTTCTCTGGTACTGACATGAATAGCTGCTGGCCCCAACTCCTAATCCTGGGAAAACTCATTATTTAGCAAACTGCTGACAAATAATACAGAAACAACACCAAGGGGTATCCAAGAACCCCTTAAATAATAGGGAGGTCAAATAAAAGAAGAGGCTGAGGGACAACTATGAGAGTGGCTGACTGTCTCTTCAGGAAATTTAGATTTAGTAATGAAAAACAAGTTTCCAACCTGAAAGTTTGTATCTTCAAATTAACAATAATTCTTGCCTCCACAGTAACATGTGTGGCCAATTCAGAACAATAATTCTCCAGCATGTATCCTTAGCACCAAGATGAATTGATTATATCTTCATCTGATGAACTCATAGGAAGGAAGTCCTTGACAGATTCCATCAGAACTTCAACTACTTTTACTCCATTAACCACCTGAACATATGCCAATCCACTTTCCTGATACCATCCTCACAATCAAGTTGTTAGTCTTCAAGGTCTCACAAGAGTCATGGTTGCTTTTTCTTTAAAATGTATTCTTACCAATGGAAGGATGTACTCATATGCCACAGCTGTATGCTCCGAGGATGCATAGGGACCCAGACTTTTCCCTGGGTATGACCTGGAAATTATAGTGAACTTTGCACCCTATCCTGGACAAAGTCACTGACTGGCACAGAACTAGAAAAATGTGTTGTAGAAAACAGAATGACTGTGGATTTCAATCTTTAGATTGCTTCTAATTATTCCAAATAATGTTCATTTTTGCTTGTAACTGGGTTATTATATGTCTTAACTGTGGATCTGAGATGATATTTCAGTTTTTATCTGCTGTTATTACTCTTTATGTTGGTTTTAAATATTGTTTTACTTTATTTATATTTTAACTTCCTTACAGACTCAAAGCTCATTATGCAGTATAAGTTGATATAATCACTGATGAGTGATCCAATAAGTAGTGTATTCAGATTACAGAAATCTGAACAAAGATTAACATATTAGACATGATACAGAGTGCAGATACAATACAAAGAAACAGTACTGCATCAGTAGAAAACAACACAGAGACAACAGGATAATATGGGCAGCAAACAGATAATATGTCCTATGCCCAGTGATACAGTTTGTTATGTCTCTTTATAATATACAGTGCTTTCCTGAACCATTCTGTTACAGTATTGCCCTATTACAGTGGTGACGAACCTATGGCACGGGTGCCAGAAGGAGCACTCAGAGCCTCTCTTTGGGCACGTGCAAACAAAGCCACCACCACCCCACATCTAGGCTGGGCTGGGCTGCTGGGCTCAATTATTAGCATTAAACCTAAGACCTAGTTTTGGGGAAGCAGTGTAGGTAACCCTGATAAGCGCTGTTAAACCCCACTGATTTTCATGCGAAGAACTGAAGCACGATCCTTTGCCTAGGAGTAATCTCTCAAAGTTGCTGCAAATGGTCAGGCTTGCTTCTCGGAGTAAAACCCCTCCTAGGGGTTGGGTGGATTCACCCGTTCAAGGAAGAGTTGCACGTTGCTTCCAAAGCAAAGCCAATCGGACTCACCATGAAGCTTAATTCCTCAGAAAGTGCTCCGGAGCCAAACCGGCTTTTTTTTTTCTAAACTAAAGCCTCAGTATTCAGGTTAAATTGCCATGTTGGCACTTTGCGATAAATAAGTGGGTTTTGGGTTGCAATTTGGGCACTCGGTCTCGAAAAGGTTCGCCATCACTGCCCTATTACCTATACAGGAAAAGAGACATGATCATCTCTATTTTACACAGTTTGTGGAAAGACAGAAACCATGTGACCTCATCATGGTGGTCAAGTGCATCTGAGAGACCTGAGTTTGAATTCCTGCTCATGCCATGGAAGATTGCTGGGTGATTTGGGGCAAGTCTCAGACTAGCCTATCTCATAGGGTTGCTGTGAGAATAAAATGGAGGAGACAAGAACGATGTAAGCTCCTTTGGGTCCCCACTGGGGAAAAAGGCAGGGTACAAATGAAATAAATAAAATCCACAAGATAGGACTACAACAGAGACAACATATTGTTATTCCTATTGCTAATCAAGCTTGCTCAGCCTTGCCAGAGAGGTTAAAAACAATAAAAAAAGGCTTTTTTGGTTATGTCCACAGCAAAAGGAAAAAAAAGGAGAAGATGACAAAATGCTAACAGGGAATGGAGAAAAGACAGAACTGCTCAACACCTTCTTTGTCTCAATCTTTTCCCAAAAAGGAAAACAGTGCTCAACGAAGGGAAATGGAACAGAAGTTACAATAGGAGAAATTCAGAACAGAATAAATAAAGAGACAGTACAGAAATATCTGGCTATCTTAAATGAATTAAAATCTCCAGAGCCTGATGAACTACATCCCAGGTATTAAAAGAACTGGCAAAAGTAATCTCAGAACCACTGGAAATAATCTCGGAGAACTCCTGAAGAATACAAGTTCCAGCAGACTGAAGGAGGGCTAATGTTGTCTCCATCTTCAAAAAGGGGACAAAAGAGGACCCAAACAATTACAGCCCAGACATAAATACCAGAAAAGATTCTAGAGCAGATAATTAAACAAGCACGTAGAAGGGAATACTGTGATCACTAAAAGTCAACATGAGTTTCTGAATAACAAGTCATGCCAGACTAATCTTATCTCTTTTTATGAAAGAGTGACAAGCTTGGTAGATGAAGAGAATGCAGTGGACATAGAATACCTTGATTTTACAAAGGTCTTTGACAAGGTGCCCCATGATCAGATATAGCATGGGTGACACTTGGCTTGACAACAGTACACATGAAAGGGATCTGGGAGTCTTAGTAGACCACAAACTGAACATGAGTCAGCAGTGTGATGCAGCAGCCAAGAAAGCCAATGCAATTATGGGCTGAATCAATAGGAATATAGTATCTAGTTTGGGAGACATAATAATACCTTTCTATTTTGCATTGGTCAGACCCACCTGGAATATTGTGTCCAGTTCTGGGCACCACAATTCAAGAAGAAATTGGTCATATCACTTTAATTTCTCCAACTTGTAGCTCTGTCAGCTAAAAGTTATGCCCAGCTGAAAACTATGTTCTTTCTGAATAAGACCTTAATCATCTTCGTAAGTAATTACATCTGTTAGCAATTATGACTGTTGGCCAAGCTGACTCAGCAAATTACCATGAGGACGTTATTGGTCTGTTCACACCACCTGACAGGTAGTTTGTGTATAACAGGGGTAGGGAACCTTTAACACTCAAAGAGCCATTTGGACCCGTTTTCCATGGGAAAAGACAACACTTGGAGCCGCAAATAATTTTTGACATTTAAAATAAAGATAACACTATATATATTGGGGTTTTTTTTACCTTTTACACCGCTCATTCTGAGAAGCGCATGGATGCATCCGCCTGCTCGCAGGCGGCGGCAAGGCATGATGAAGCTGGTGGCTCGGCCCGCTGGTCAGCTGATACCAACCCCTGCTCCAACAGGGCGGTGAGAGGGAAAGGCTGCCGCCCAGCTCACGTAATTATTGTGGCAGTTGGTGTACATTCTGCTACTCGCTGCAGGGCAGGCAAGGATGGGGACGGCGGCTCGGCTCGTGGAGCCGCAGTGCAAGGGCAGAAGAGCCGCATGCGGCTCTTGAGCCACAGGTTCCCTACCCCTGGTGTATAACTACCTTTCAGTGCTCTCATTAGAATCTAGCTATCTATCCTTTTCTTTTTCTTCGTTTTCACTGCTGTTACTCTGTTTTGATATACTGTCTGTTATCTGAAGTATTTTCAACTTGTTAATTGTTGCCAATTAGTCTTTTCAGTAATGGTTATTGTTATTCCCTGCTTGCATTGGAAAAGCTACGCTACCAAATGTTTTAAACTGTTACAATTATATCTTGCATATGCAGTTTCAGCTGAGTTGTTTATTGAGCAGGAGCAGCTCTCAATAAACTTTAAAATATTTTTTTCCAAAAAGTTTTTGTATTTCTGCATTTATGCGTTCACTTTTACAAAATCCTAACCCACGTTTCTTTGTTAAGAGTAGGCAGTAAGCTTATCTCTTTCTCCACAGATATTAACAAACTGGAATGGGTCCAGAGGAGGGCAACAAAAATAGTAAAAGGTTTGGGATCCATGCCCTATAAGGAGAGATGTAGCAAGCTGGGTATGGGGAAGAGAAGGTTAAGGGGTGACGTAGTCTTGTGAAAATATTTGAAGAAATGTCATGTTGAAGACAGAGCAAGATTGTTTTCTGATGCTCCAGGGACTAGGACAAGAAGCAATGGATTTAAGGTACAGGAAAAGAAATTCTGCCTAAACATTAGGAAGAACCTCCTGATGGTAAGGGCTGTTCGACAGTGGAATACGCTGCCTCAAGAGAGTGGTGGAGTCTCCTCCTTTGGAAGTTTTTCAACAGAGGCTGCATGGCCATTTGTCAGGAGTGCTTTGATGGTGTATTCCTGCATGGCAGGGCATTGGATTCAATGGTCCTTGTGGTCTCTTCCAACTCCATGATTCTACGAACCAGGAGCAAGATTAATTTTCAAGCCTGTTTTTTTTTTTTGTTACTAAGTTTAGTTTATTCCATTTATGCGTAGCCCTTCCCCTTACAAACTCAGGGTAGCTCCCAAAATAGAAAGTAATAAAATCATACATTTAAAAAATAATTTACATTAAATAATTTACATTAAATAATTTAATAATTATGTGTGAGCCACTCAAAAAAGTTTTCTGCTTGACTGCACAGCACATGTGTCTGTTTACATATTCTAATCTTGTATTCATACGGGAAGCTGATGAACAGAGCTATTGACTATTGACAGCTTATATCCTGGAAATATTGATTGTCTTAAAAATACTACTCTATTCAAATCTAATGTAAATTAACACAGCTATCTTCCTGAAACAGTCTGCTATGCAGTTTTCACAGTTTTGTAATGTAACATAAAGTGCTTTCAATGCATGGAGCAGTCCTAAATGCTGCATGTACAGGGAAAAATTCCAAAGCTACCACAGTCTCTGGAGTTATTTCTTCCTGAACAGTTTCTAAAGGCACATGATGCTACTTCTGATCACCTAATTTTTAAGATTACTCAAAAGCAAATATTTTAATATGACTAAAAGCAAAATCAGTAGAGCTTTTTGAAAATGTTCTCTTACCCACAGGAACACTTTGCACTTCCTTAGTAAGAGAATTCCATCGGAAGACCTTTTTGCCAGTTATATCCACAAAGAGGAGGGAATTTTCTTTTTCCTCCCATAATGGTGACTCTCCAAGCTTGCACTGCTCTTTCACAGCAACCTCGATTTTTACAGATGACATTATCTTTGGAGAAAAGCAAAAGCAATCAAAGGCGGCAGGTAAAGAAAAAGAAGAAAGTTTAGGGGGGACACGTCTATGCAAATTTAGCTGACCTGAAACCAAATTTCAACAAATGAACATTCCAGTCAAGCCAGGTGTCACCCATCCTATATCTGTGCATTTAATTTTTTCTGCCTAAGCGTAGCAGCTTTCATTTATCTCTGTTGAAATTCATTTTGTTTGTTTTGGCCCAGCTGTCTAATCTGTCCAGGTAATTTTGAATTCTGATTCTGTCCTCTGGAGTATTAGTTACCCCTCCTAATTTGATGTAATCTGCAAATTTGATTAGCATGCCCTCTATTCCATCATCCAAGTCATTGATAAAAATATTGAATAGCTCTGGGCCCAGGACAGAACCCTGTGGCACCCCACTTCTCACTTCTCTCCAGGATGAAAATGAGACATTAATGAACACCCTTTCAGTTCGATCAGTCAACCAATTACAAATCCATCTAATAGTAGCATTGCCCAAGTCCATATTTCACTAGCTTACTTGCGAGAATATTATGGGGCATCTTGTCAAAAGCTTTACTAAAATCAAGGCATGCTATGTCCACAGCATTCCCTTCATCAACCACCTAAGGAACCTTCCACTCCACTAAGAAGATCATCATTGTTGGTTAGGAGCAGATCTAAAATAGCTGAACTGATCTAGCAATTAAAATATCAAATGAAAATGCCTTACAGAATCCAGTAGCAACTGACTAAATAGATCAGAAGTTCTGGATGGAGAAAATATGTAGAACAGTTGAGATTTCCTCACTGCAGCTCCTGAAAGCTCATGCCAGAATCTATCTCTCAAATGTCATGACTAACCTTCCTGGCTCTATCAGCCAGTTTAATTAGGTTTTTTTTAACATTTCAGCAACTTTAAAGCAGTCGGCACTGCTAATATTTAATGCCATCTATTATCTTCTAAGTCAAACATTGCTAGATTCCTGCTGACTGATATCTTTTTTGTGAGATAGTAAAGTAGGACAAACTTCAAAGTCCTTGTTTAGCATTCTGGCCATGAAAGGGAATGGGCAGTGAGACACTTTGGTTTTAGTTCTGGGAAATGGTTCTAAAACATATCACAAAAAAACCAGATGTCAAATATATAGCTAAAACTAAAGTTATACCAGTGCCTTTCTCTGTGGAGAACTTTTTGAGAGGACAGAACTGAAGAGAAGATACACCCTTTAAGGAGGAGGAGGGGCCGCAGTCAGAGAAGCTTTAAATTACAAAGGCACGGAAAAGACCAGACTTGAAAAACTGCGCCGGAATCTGACTCTTTGCAGCTATCCTTGTCCCCTGCTATAAAGGGACACATATTGTAGTCCATTTTTCAAGACCAGGGCCTCACTGTTTTGGGAGTTCAGCATTACTCGGGCCTATTTCTTGCAAAGCAAGATAGGGGGAAAGTGCAAAACAAGGGGTGGGGGCGAGGCTCCACATCAGCCGGTATCCCGGGAAGGAATTGGGAGGTCCTACCGGATTTGGTTTGCATTCAGGGATGCCAAAGTTTGCTCTCTCTCACATATGCAGCGGCGACCGTTCCATTTCCCGGACTTGCTAGCCCGGCCCACCAGGTTGGAGGCGCTGAGTAGGAGGCATGTTTGCAACTCCCTCCTTCCAGGAATCTGCAGTCAAAGAGGATTCTTGCTTTGGAGAGAGCCTGCCGCTCAGTGGTGGTGGAGGAGCAATGAAAACCGACGGGGAAGCACAGGAGAACCTAAAATTGGAGCGGACGGGGACGGCCAGTTTACTATTTTGAGCACCGGCTAGCGCTGGGAAGGAAGGATTCAGACTCAGAGCGTGAAGCAATAATACAGGGAGACGGAGAGATGCTTCCAGGTGATTTCTATGTCTGCCCAGTGAATCAGCGTCACTCAGGACCTTAAGTTAACCCCTACACAACTGCACGGAAGGCCACAGTCGTCTTTTGGTGTGTTTTCCCTTACTTCATTCCCCAAAACAGCAAAAGCATTGGCTACCATCCTTCAAAGTTTGTTTACATTATAAGAGTGGTCAGCAGGATCCCAGTTAAATAGGTGGTATAGTAAAGCCCAGCTTTTAAAAAGGAGTAATGGTTGTCTAGTCCTTCCTGGCTTGCAGAGGGGAATAGGGTTGTGGGGTTGCCAGATGCCGGTTGGGAAACTTGGGAGATTTGAGAATGGAGCCTGCAGAGGACAGGGACCCCAGTGGGGTACGATGCCATAGAGTCAGAGATGGGATTCAGCAGGTTCGCACCACTTCGGCAGAACCGGTTGTTAAAATGGTGCTTGTAAACAACCATTTGTTAAATTATTTGAATCCCACCACTGCATAGAGTCCATCCTCCAAAGCATCCATTTTCTCCAGGAGATCTGATCTCTGTAGTCTGGAGATGACCTGTAATTCTGGAGGAATCCTAGGGCCCACCTAGATGCTGGCTAGAGTAGGAAGTCAAATCAGCAGGTACCTGGGAGGTGTTGGAAAGGAAAAGTACAAAACAGAGATGAAAGTGGAAAACTGCCAGAGCAATGAGAATCACTGCCCTATGCTTCATTCTCCTTGTATGGCTTAGGAGAGTTGCAAATATGCTTTGAAATAAGATATTTTTGGGGAGCGATGTTTCATCATAAATCTCTGAAAAAACTCATTTCAAATGTAGCACAAAGAGCAAGATTATAGAAGGAAAGACTCCATGCCACAAGCATTGCTTTTCTGTAGATCGCTGCTAATACACAATTAACCCTATCCTACCACTTCACGCAACAAAGGTGGAAACCTTCCTCCAATTTAACTTTCCTCTTGATCAGATTCACGCTGGTCTCTCTTCCTGCTCAGCCGCACACCCAACTGAGCATTTGTTGGTGATACTCAACATGCAAGAATAAGACATTTTGTGTCCCTGCCCTGCCTCCCACTCTCTCATGAGATCCATCAGCCAGAGCTTGTAACACACCCTGTCTTGCAACATATCTCCACAGTGCAGTGAGTTGGCTGCTCCTTCTTACTGTATGTCTCATCCTGGAGGTAAGAGAAGCCCCAACCCACATCGTGCAGCGAAACATTGTGGTTGAAGCGCTGAGACACTGAATGCAAATAAAGCAACTGCTATATGGAGCATAGCTCTGTTTGCACTGTCTGACATGCTGACTGAACTGCAAGGGCATCTAGACTTTTTAATGGAGGAAATCCACCTAATATTCCCCACAAGTGGCAGTCCAGTGTGGTAAGAGACAGACAGCACAGTAGAGCAGAGCACTTATCTGGAAGACCCACCCAGGTTGCAATCCCCATTATGCCATGAGAGCTTGCTGAGTCACCTTGGGCCAGCTACATACACAATTTAACCTACTCCACAAGGATGTTGTGAAAACAAAATGCAAGGAAGGGAGAATTATGTGGTGAGTTGCTCTGGGCCCCCACTGGGAAGAAAAGCAAGGTATAAATATCTCAATATAAAATGAATACGACTACTTGAATAGTGTGCACTGAATTGACATTAAAGCCATTCCAAGGTGAAGCAACTGAAACATAGCAACACCCTATATTGCTTTCTATAACATTGCTCCTCCCTTTCTTTCATCCTCATTTGCTGTTGCCCAACTCATGTCAAAATGTAGACTGGAATGTCTTGATGTGTTACTTTGTTCATTATGGATCAAACAGATAACAGCATCACTACAAGGGCACAGAGACACAAAACAAGGTCAGAAAAACTTCCTGAAATTAGCATTTCTTAGAATCCTAGGGAGTCAACTAAAGAATAATTATATAGCCCAGAATGCTAGTGTGCGTGTGTGTGGTATACTTTCCTTAAAGAACCTGGGACTGGAGGCTCTCATTACACTCACACCTGTGTAAAGTCATGCAAAAGAAAACCATAGCACAAAGGTCACACACTGAGGTAAACATGACTGGAAATACGAGCCCAGATCTTTCTGAAGTAAATATGTGTAGCCACCACTCTGGAAATTACCTGCATCCAGCCCAATTCAAAATGTCCATAGTTACTTTTTAAATCTTTACATAATTTGGAACCAGGGTTCTTCAAAGGTCTGCAATAAATGTGTGAACACCAGTGACACCACGGTCAGGTGACACCATAGGAAGGACTCCGCCTCTCTGCTATATTGTTAGCCCTCCAGAATAACTGGTTGGCTACTGTGAGACAAGTTGCTGGACTAGATGGACCACTGGTCTGATTCAGCAGGTCTTTTCTTATGTTTTGCTGGTTCATATATTACTTTAAAATCAGTTATCTCCCCCATTTCATATTTCACTCCGTGTCCCCTACCTTTGAACCAGAGGTCAATGATCACTGTAAAGAACACCACCTCTATAGTGGGCCCCCCGTAACAGAATTCCTCCTCCAGGTTATCTGCTTAGTTTTGTTATCTTCAGGGGCTAGATTAAATAATCTTCTGTTTACAAGGATTTTGGTTATTCTCGGTGGAGATCAGTGGAGCTGTTTTATTTACCCATCTTTTCGGCCTCTCCATTTGGTTGCCGCAGGACTGAGAATTCATAGCACTGTATAGAAGTAGCGAACAAGGGTCATAACAATCAGGAGGGGGAAGAGTGGAAAACTGCAGCTGTTCAGCAGTATTGTGAAAAGGTAAAAACAGTCAGCAAGAAGATCTATCCCATTGACCAGAAAAGTGGAAAGGGTATGTGATTGCTAACTAACAAGTTTTATGCTCCACTGAACGAGAACACTGATGCTGTTTTCCTCACTGGGTAAATCCCTGGACTTTTGAACTCATTGTATAATCCATCATAATATTTTGATGCCTACCCCTGGCAACATGGTTCCCCTATAAGAGTTTGGATTTATACCCGCTTTTCTCAACCATAAGAAATCTCAAAGCAGCCTACAATCACTTTTCCTTCTTTCCACAACAGACATCCTGTGAGGTAAATGGGGCTGAGAGTGTTCTGAGAGAACTGTGACTAGCCCAAGGTCATATGTAGGAGCATATGTAGGCTTCATATTTAGGAGCAGGGAAACAAATCCAATTCTCTAGCTTAGAGTCTGCCACTTGAGAGGGGAATAAAACCAGTTCTCCAGATTAGAGTCCACCTGCTGTTAACCATTACACCACACTGGATTTCCTCATTGGTAAACTATGCTTGTTTTCAGTAGCATAATGAACAGCATTATTTGTTTGCTGTAATGCCTTGTCTTGGAGTCTCCAAAGCAATCTATTTACTACAAAAGAATTCATTTACAGAGCATGTGCAAAGGGACTTTTCCTCAATGAGCTC
Organism: Sphaerodactylus townsendi; assembly: GCF_021028975.2. Classification (NCBI taxonomy): domain Eukaryota; kingdom Metazoa; phylum Chordata; class Lepidosauria; order Squamata; family Sphaerodactylidae; genus Sphaerodactylus; species Sphaerodactylus townsendi. Next base: position 93,354,335 of record NC_059428.1, read on the forward strand.
ACCCTTAAATTCATAGGGGCAGCCGCAGATGTTGCACCTTCTCTAGTATCTAAAGAAAAGCAGCCCAAATCCCCTCCACTAAGGAAAGAGCAGTACAAAGGTATTTTTCCTTTAAGTGATAAGGAATCTCATTAAGCACGCCCCTCTCCCGCCCACACTATTATAAACTCTTAGCGTCAGAGGCAGAAAATCCTTTGATCATCCTCTGCAATCTTAATTAGTTTGACAGCTCTAATGAAATAAACTATGGTTTGCTGCAAAAAAATCTGATTAGCTGGTGACTAATGGAAAGATGTAGGGTCATGATGGGAAGATGTAGGGCCAAACTAAATATGATGGAGAACTTCTGGCTGCTGTGAGTTAGCAGTTGCTGTTTTAAAGTGATTTTAAAATGCTGTGAGGGACCAATCTGGATCTGGCCCACAGCTGTCCTATCCCATGCCTTCTCGTGTGTCAAAACAGCCACAGAGTGCATGTGTCTGCAATCTCCCTGCCACTCTTTTGGCACTTGAAAAGGCACAGGACTAGAAGGAAAGATCTCTGTGTCATGGGTCTTGCGGCATTCTAAAAATCACTTTACAGTAGTGATTGTGAACTTGAGGTGGTCCCAAGTTCTCCATCAAGCATTTAGTTTGGCTCACAGTGTAGAAGCTGGAGGATAACCCAGGCCCATTTGTACAGCAGAAAAAATTATGGCATGTAACCAACCATACAGAATAGTATTACTGTTTGAAGGTGGGATTTCATTCCTGCCACTGCTGACCTCTATTTGCCTCCTATGATGTGCCTCAAAATCTACCGACCCTTCTCACTCTAAGTTATTTCATTATAGTGGAACCGATTTCAATTCGTATTAACAGATACGAGGAGTGCTTCACACTTTACAAAATATGTAAATATCAACATTGGACACATTTCTCCTGTAGGAATTAGTGAGGTAATTTTGTGTAGATTGTCATATGTGATGACATATACTGCAGATACAGCAAAATGCGCCAGGATTATCACATGCTTCCTTTGTAAGAATTTTACCATATCTGGAGAGTCCTTTTGAGGTTATCTAAAATGCTTAGTTGACTTTATCGAACAATACATTTGTCTTACAACTTCCCCACAAACAAACATTTAAAAGATTACAACAAAGGAAGTATGGTTAGCAGTTCCATAATTTAATGAAAAAAGCATTGTAAAAAGGGGACGTCTAAAAAAGACAGTCCATTTTTGAAAAAATTGAATATATATATTTGTATAAAGCAAAACAAGAAAACAAAACAAATTAGGTTAAGAGGTAATACTTTAAGAGTTAGCCACTGAACACACTGAAAAACTAGCAAATACACTTTGGAGAAACATACTTGAGAGCTATACAGCCGAAGGCTCCTTCATGTATCTATTAAAATTATGTAAAAATAATTAAAAACCCACTATTGCCTGGGAAGTTATTTTAATCATCCCCCTTGCATTTGCAAAACTCTGCAATCTCGTTGAAGCACACTTTACCACTCTTTGTATTTTATTCATGCCATTCAGCTTGAAATACGATTGTGAGTTTCTTCCTCCTGGCCCGAGGAATTGTTCCCAAGTTCTTCCACATACTCACATGACCAGTAAAAATGGTTAATAAATACAATTTTAAAAAGAGAACTAGAACTCTCATACGAGGGAGAGAACGTTTTAGCACCATTCTGAATGGCTCACAACTTAAAGGCCAAGAATTTCTCAAAAAGGAAAACACAGAAACTTTTTAAAAAGCTGCTGCCTATTCACATAAATGGAAATGTCTTAAAATAAACCACTTTGAAAAAGATATGACATAGCAGAAAAAACAAACAAAGCAAACGTTAAGATTGCATGAAGCAAAGCAGGACAGTCAGGTTCATTTTATTTCCTTTCTCTTCCCAACATAATGCATCAGAGTTTTAGTTTGCAAAGAAATATTCTCATTTGTCCCTGCTACACCTTAATAATCAGGTTTCAAAGTGCACCCAAATACTTTTGCTTCAGATGGCAGCATTTCAAGCAACAATTGTGATTAGTCCATTAATGAAGCAATTTTTGCACACTAAAACCAATTCATTCCACTTAAAAATCAAAGGTGGGCAGTTGTGAACAGCATTTTCTTGCAAATCAAATCAAATGACACAGTAGCATAAACATTTCCCATTCTGATTACCACGGCTGTCTACTTTACTTGGAAACCAACAAACTTATTTGCACACAGAGGTTTTAATGTTTTGGCTCAGAAACCGGACGAAAGTATTTGCTAGCTGAGAAACAAAAAAAGTGAAAATGAGGTGGTTCATGTAAAAAAGCTTTCTGAGCTGACAAAAGAGGATCTGGCATCACCGGTGATTGCCTGAATATATCAAGAGATTCTTAAGGACTTCTAGTATTAAACACTATGCACATATCAGCCACCTATACTGGCATGGCCAAGTAAAATATTTTACAAGTGCAACCCACGACAAGCTATATATATTTATATATACACAAGGATTACAAAACAATTTAAAAAATACTAGAAGTTAAAGAGTATTTACAGAATACAGCAAGTTGCTAAAGCCAAGGGAAACAATCTTCAGCAAGAGCAAACTATAAAGGGGAAATTCTAGAGGTCAGTGTGTTTGGCAGCATTGGCTAAAGTGTGTGTAAATCTTCAGCAAGTTAGGAGAAAAAATTATGTGATCCTGATCTTAGCCATGTTTACTTGGGAATAAGCCCTATTTTAACTCAATGAGCCTTACTTTCAAGTTAATATCTAGGATCACATGCTTTGTTTGAAAACTCACTGAGAACATGATTTCCATCTAGTAGTCATGTACACTCCCACCCCCAAAATTAATAATCTGATCCAATTTTGCTGACAGGTAAGTAGCAGAAAAGTTTCCTTTAAAAATTAACTGCTCAAGTTTTCCAATAAACTGATTGTATTGCAGCTGCAACAATGACTGTCAGATGTTCTTCCAAATGGTCACAGAATGACAATAGGGCTTTTGAAATACCTGTACACCAGTTCAAAGCCCAGAGCATTCCTTGCCATATGAAGAAGCTGACATATAAAATCCTCTTCACAAATATGCAAGCAGTCTTTAGTTATAATCACACTGACCTCATAAAATCCAATTAACAATTTATCTAAATAGCAAGCTGATTCACTGTTAGGTGAGAACATCTTTTGCTCAAAGTCTAAATCCCATGGTTTATGCCAATACTTCTAATTACACAAGGGCTGAGCCATTTTTGTGATCAGGGGTTTCTAATCATCTTTGTACTGAACTGTGAGAAATCAAACTTCTTTTGTTTCTACTGTGACAGTCTCTACTGAAGTCTTTACTTGGGCTTTCTCTCTCTGAGCTGCTTCTCTTTAATTTGACTTGCCCTTTATTCTCATCGCTTTCAGGTTCAGAGTCACTGAGTTCTAAATCAGGACAATATCCATCATTGTCCTGGTAAGGAGCGCTGCCCATTGGATGTTCAAGTGTCTGCTTGCCCCACGAACGTTCTCTCATTGAAAGCCTTCTTATAGGCTTTTCACAGCATCTGAGGTCTTCTGTGGTCCTCACCAAGCTGTTGGTTGCCTCTTTGAAGGACCTGTTGAAGTGCTCTATTGTGGATTTCCTGAAGCTGCTCTGGCTAGCCAAATGTCCGGAGAGAACAGACTGCTGCTCACATGTTTGGCTGGAGCTATCTCGCTGAGATATGTCACCGCATCTGTTCATTAAGCCATTAGATTTTGCTAGTTTAGAACTCTGTTGCATTTTCCCATTCCCAATGGAAGACTGTCCATGCAATGCAGCTTGAAGTGCTAAAGGTTTGCCGGACAACTGTCCGCGATGGAAGTCTGAGGACTGCGCCAAGCCAGACTCTCTTGCTTCATTCCTAGACTTGACAATCCTTCCAAGTAAACCATTACTTCTATTTTCATGCTGAAACCTTGAGTAGGATTTCATATTTGAAACAAAAGGCTCCTTGGGAAATGGAATACCCCTTTTGCAGTAAACTGAAGTACTGTTATCAGGAGAAAGGGGCTTGTTCCCTGGCTTCAAGTTATTTTTGCAATCTCCTAAAGCTGATTTTGGCATCTTTAGCTTTAAGGTGATTCTAGGAGGTGGGTAAAATAGTGTATTCTCCACTGCACTTGTCAGAGAATGGCCTGAAAAAAGATACAAGGGAGGTGGGAAGAAAAATAATGTATTTAAAAGAGACAAATCTCATTATACCAAGTTATACGACAAATTTATTATTGAACTTACTGTATCAATCTGCTTTGTCATACTTTTGTAATATATGCAATTCATACCAATCTTTTTCTAGATTTCCCTAAAATATATTCAATAAAGTTTAAAAACATTTTTAACCTGTTCGTGGATATTCTTAGCATGAACTACAATAAACAGCAATATTCCTCAGAAGCTGTTCAGATCAGATCAGCACAAAAGCACTAGTAAGCTTGTAGCATATGCTTATTCTAGTGATTATTAGTGGCACTAGAGAGGAAGAAATAAAATGAACATTCCTAAAATAAAGGGCTTAAAAATACTCCAGGAGATCCCACAACATAATCAACAACAAAAAAACATTAGAAATTACTATCTCTCCGGTGTGCTGATTACCTGCAGCAATTTCTTGATTAATAAGCTGAACTTGCAGATTGAAAACCTGCTCATGCGCCTTGCTGTGTGACAGTTTTAACTTCTCTCTTCTGCTTACCATGTAGCAAAGATTCCGTACCTGTTGAAGGAGAAAGGAAAATGAAAAATCCCTGCACACTTAATGCCTGCAGAATTTTTCTCCCCATGATTGCAGTTTAGGATAACATGCAACTGCAAAAGCACATAATTGTTTAAAGCCTGTATACTTAAAATTATTTCAGTCCAGGAATTAGAAGTAGAAAAACAAACTCAAAATTGTGACCCTATACATAAATATAGCTATTATCAGGCAAAATGAAGTCTATAATAAGCTATAATAATCAGTCTCCTTCCATGTTCAGGGTTTAAAAATGCAGGAACATCATACACAGCTGAGAGGCAAATATCACTTATGATCTAATTTCATCCCTCACACTATGCAGTTCACACTGTGCCACTTTCTAGATATTTCCTTTCCATCTATGTTTTTAGTTCCATCTTTACTATCCATCTCCAAAGAGTTCTCTCAAGGTCATGAAAAATTATGAAGGAAAAGGTTTAAGCTCTGTGGCGGTTATGATTTTATAGGCCTAGATCAGTTCCTTTCTCTATTTAGCTGGCACTGGGTTTCTAAAGCTGCAACTGCACAATTAGGGCAAAACAACTGGAAGAATCTCAACAGACTCTGCATTATTATCCCTTCCTCAGAGCAAGATTAGGATCTTGTGGCAGTGTCCCCAAACTTGAATACTGTCAAGAAACCCATTCACTGATGACAATAGCCCTGGCAAATTATTAGTGGTGTTACAGGCCCGGAGATAGCTACTGGAGACACTTAAGGAACACAGTACAGAGTGCTCTGGTGATCAACAGGGGTGGCAATTGGCCGTCCTTAGCTTCAGCACACACACAGTAGCATAACAAGCATATGCACATATCATCTAGCCAAATAAGAGTTTGTGACTGGATATGTTGCGGAAATGCCACCATCAGAATGTATCTCCAGCTCCCCGTAGTATTGGTGGGCACGGAGGCAGCACCAAGACATCTCCTTCCTGCTAATTATCTACAACTTAGCTTCTTTGTAATCATCTTACTTTTCTCTATCAGACTCCAGCATATTTACCCTTTTTCCTTCTAAATTTCTGAACTAAGTGTCTGGAGGTATTATAAGCACACACGAGAAGTTTAACATGCAGATTTTACCCTTTCCAGATCCTGCCTCAAGTGCATAAACATCCTCATTCGAGTATGAATACTATCTTCTTTTGGCTGAACCAAGCCGTTTTCTTCATCCTCCTTGGGAGGAAATAATGGTTTATTAAAGTTACTTTTCCGTTTCAGTTTCCAATAGTTGTAGATCAAGTCCACAGTGAATTTTGGAAGGCCTAGCTCGGCTGCAACATCTTCTATTCTCACTAGCGAGTAGAACTCTTCCTCCAGCTCTCGAAGTTTCTGAGCACGCAAGCTGGTCTTCTCGCTTTCAGTTTGCTTCTGGTCCACTGTGCTCTTGGGGTGGTTGTCTGACTCAGGCAACAGGCTTTGCTTGGTTTTGCTATGCTTTAGGCAGTATGACTTGAACTTGACCTCATCACCATCATCCAGGATTGTTTTCATCTCTAGACTATGCTCAAAGGCACATGTGACATGAAAGGCAGTGATGCAGCTCTTCACAGAGCACTGTGGAGGGAAGGAAGCCAGTCAGTGGGTAAACCAGGTGACAAACATGTAAAAGCTTCACAGAATTTTCTTTATTAAATGTATACAATTTTTAAAATTAGGGATATTCAAAAGATGCCACTTCAATTTAAAGGTAGTAGTTCAAGTTAAAAGTCCGAATGGTAACTACTGGGCAAAAATCAAGCCATTTTGTTTCATGAAAGCCTCTTAGAGGATACGATCTGTACATTGAGATATAGTGTTTTATCCAAATGTTCTGGAAGCTACTGAAGACAGGAAGGCACAGCTAGTCCCTACAGTGAATGCAAATGATTAAATTCAAACAAAGATATTTCCACTATAAAGCTGAGGACTACTAAACAAATTGCTCCACCTGTCAAAGCGATTAAGTTAGTCAATATCAACCAATCTTTACCATCCACTAGGACAAGAATAGGCAAATGGTCCTAAGCTCCAATGAAGAGCACAGTTGCATAATACTACCCCTTTCAAATACCTAGAGCTTTTAGAGTATTTCATGTTCATGAGTCCTTACAAAAACCCTGTAAAGTCAATCACACTATAATTCCACACTGCAGGAGGAATAGTGGTCAATTAAAGCCACCAAGTGAGTTCATGGTTGAAAAAAGTCTAAAACCTCCTTTGATCAAATGGGCTGTGGTAGCATTATCTGCTAACAGTCTCCAGGGGTGGCAAACCTATGGCGGCAAACCAACTGGCCATGCTGGCAGGGGTTGATGGGAATTGTAGTCCATGAAGATCTGGAGTGCCGTAGGTTGGCCACCCCTGGCTGTATACCATATTGCGGGGGAAATCAAAATCCAAGGAGGGAAACAAGAAAAACCTAAATTCTGTGAAATGCAATTCAGACTACAGCTCTTCGGCTCATTCCGCACAGCATATTTATAACGAGCTGCAATTGCCATAAATGAATTCATTTTCCATTAAAAGAAAAGGAAAACGAGTTATTTTATAACAATTGCAACTTGTTATAAATCTGCTATGCACTTTACATTTGCTTTGTGCTACATCAGGCAAATGCATAAGCTCCTCTGTCAGGCACAGCACCCTTCAACTGTCTTTGCAAAACACTTTGTAACCCAGCAAGGGGAAGAGTAGTAGTAGAGGTCCAAAGCCTTCAGAACACCCAAGATCTGACAACCCTGCAGAAAGGTCACCCCACAACTCCTTCTTTCCTCTCCAACCCCAGGAAAGAACTCCTCAATTGAAGTCATACAAGCTGACTGTGGTACAGAATCAGTTTAACTGTCAAAACTATGGGGAACAAACTCTAGAACATTCTTAGGCAATGGCAGCACAAGGCACCACTATAAGGGAAACAGAACTTCTGAGTCTTCCTTGGCTACACGACTTTCCAAGATCTAGTCAAAATCCATTCACTTGTATATTTCCCTCAATCAACTTATATGGATCTTTCCCAAACCCAATGCACAACTCTCCTTGCAAAATAAATAACTAATAAAAACCTGATTAAAAAGAACTCTTACAAATTCAAAACAAAGAATGCAAGTTTTCATATCCTGTGGTGTGTTCCCTGGTGTGTTACATTTATGCAATGAGCTCTTTGTGAGGCTGCCCTTGAAGACTGCCCAGAAGATCGTGTTGGTATAGAATGCCATGGCCAGAATGTTAACTGGTGTGGGACCATATTACTCCAGTCTTGTTCCATCAATACCAGGGGTAGGGAACCTGCGGCTCTCCAGATGTTCAGGAACTACAATTCCCATCAGCCCCTACCAGCATGGCCAATTGGCCATGCTGACAGAGGCTGATGGGAATTGTAGTTCCTGAACATCTGGAGAGCCGCAGGTTCCCTACCCCTGATCTATACTGACTCCTAATTTGCTTCCAATCCAAGTTCCAGGTGCTGATATTGACCTTTAAACTCTGTTGTAGCTTTGGGCTAGCATAGCTGTTCATCTACTCCAGTCATGTTTGGAGTGCTTTGGGTGTCCCTGCCATCAAATGCTAGGCAGGTGACAACCTGAGAAAGAGCCTTTTGGTTGTGGTGCAAAAACTTTGGAACTCGCTCCCCTGGGAGATTTGTCTGCCTCCCTCTACTGTTGTCTTTTGCAACAATGAAAAAAAATTTTTTTGTTTTTTTCTTTGGCATACTCACATTGATGGCTGCCTACCCACCTCCCTGGTTTGGGTATTATGCGTGTTTATAAGTTTTTATTGAATTGCTGTAGGGTTGAAACGTTTAATGTTGTGATGTTCACCGCCTTGGGAACCTTCCTTAGTTAGAAAAGCAGCATAGAAATGCTTGAAATAAATACAATACATTGTAGTGACTCTGAGCACCAAAACAACTTGGGAATGCTTTACAAGCAAGTAGACAAGATCTCAAAGTACTTCATTTTTTGGAGATGAAAATGTCCTCCATGCTTTCAGTGTATCTGTGAAAGAAACAGTTTAGCTTTGGATCATGTTTCTTTGAAGAATGACTGGAGACACCTGAGCCAGCTTCAGTTTTCTGTAATATGCTGGTGTTCTAACTCAAACCAGCTCTACTCAGGCTTGTATACTACTGCTAGAGACCTGACTGTTGACACCTGGAAGCCTTCCATGAAGAACACAGCCATTTTTAGTGGAAGTTTCTACTTCTAAAGACTGCTCATTAACAAATTACTACAGGAAGAACAGATGTTTCTACCACTGACTTCCACTCAGTACAATATAAGACTAAACCTGTTAATGTCAAGTATTTAAGCAAACATGCCTTTTGCACTCTGTGTCCTTAAAGACTGCAACACAGAGCTGGTACATACCTGAATACAAGCACCAGTTTTAAGTTTGCATAAGCTGCAGACTAAAGCCCATCTACTCGGTGGAATGTGAGACACTTTTGTAATTGGTTCCATCCTTTCTGGGCAAGCGATGCTCACCTGCAAGCAAAAAATCATATGAATTACTAGTACTGATGCTGCCAAAAAGAGCTACTGAAACATCCGAATTCTGCATCTCATAAAGCTGGCAAACTTTATGATTCACTTACTGTGAATTTCCCTTTTTGGTGGTTCCAAGGTGGGGCATTTGTTTACATCACAAATGCCTCTCTACCAAGTCATTCATGTGCTTAAGAAGAAATGCTCAACACACACACAGGCGTTCAGAGTCTTTGCTCTATTCCAAGGAAGTAACTGTTCACTTATTAACCATCCAATATACTTCAAAAGAATCGCATGCAGCAATAATTACACTGATCCCTTTGACCAATTATATGGATGGTGAGCTGCTTACTTACACTCTTGGGAGTCACTGTTTTCGAGACTCTAATCTGGAGAGTGCGTAGAACAATCTGATCACCTTATCAATGGCCAGATCCTATAATCAAGTTTTTATTTCCTTCAAAGTGAATGCGTTTCCATGAAAATTTAATCTGGAAACCCAGAGTTAGATAAAGTTGCTTAATAACCAAATTTGGGCCCCAAGTGGCCATAATATATTGTCTACTGTATGCCACAGAGTTAACATGGAAACATGAGAAAGGCTATGGAATTAACAAAAGTTAGCTATACCTCTGGAATCCAGAGCGCACAGCTGACATGTGCCCACTTGGTGCCGGTTCTGGTAGCCTTCATGGCACCACCTCTCTTTGGACACAGAAGACACTGAGGGTGTATTCCAAGGACACAAGTACGGCACAGCCAACTCCCTTCAGGAACTTTTAGGATTCCGTAACAAGCCTGATAACAAAAACAAAAGTGGTGTTTCATGAATTTGTAAGGCAAATATATCAACACTGACCACAGTATATTTCTAAACTCTACACATTAAATGCATTTGTAGTTTGTCTTAAACATTTGGAAAGGAAAATTCTCTTTGATAGTTCAGTACAAAAGGCTAAGCATCAGTGTGCTTCAGCAGTCAGAATAGTATGTCTAGGGATCAAATTCCACTTGGCTGCTAAGTTCAGTGAGTGATCTTAGCCAGACGCTGTCCGTCACCTGAACCTGTAATCTGAACTTACTTTAAAGCAGTTGTCAGAATAAAATAGAGGATAGTAGACCATGTGTAGCTCCCTGAGCTCTGTGAAAGGACAGCAGTAAACATGATGAATGGAGTTCTGGTAAAGAACCCATGAGCAAGCGCTGAGATTGTGCTCTCTCTCCTCCAGTTCATCTCCTCAGTGCCAATGAAGCATATACTGCTAGTTTATTTAACTTTATTTACACCCTGCCTTTCCCCCCAGTTGGGGCCCAAAGTTGGTTACATCGTTCTTTTGTCCTCTATTTTATCTTCACAACAGGCCACTGAGATAGACTAGGATGAGAGTATGTGAATGGCCCAAGGTCATAAAGCAACCTTCTACAGCAGGTTGGGGATTCAAATCTGGGTCTCCCAGAGATTCCAATCCTACAGTCTAACCATTAGTAGCAACAAATAGTATAAGAAAGTGATAAGGAGTTACTAATTTCTTGTTTACATATATTTTTTAGAAATGTATTTGGAAAATTGTGCATTCGTTTATTTTGTGGCATCTGGTACTAGTACACAAAGTCTAACTTAGAAAAGTACTCTTCTAGCCTTACAGGAACATCTACAGAAGAAAAATAGTTCTGAATTATTCCCAATTAGTCCAGCAGAGTTCACTCTTGCCTAAGTTGATCCATCCCTGCAGTACCCTTCATCCCCACTGCCATCTGCACTTACCAGTACTGCACTGTCAATTACCAGAAACATTTATCATCTTTTAAAACCACTCTGTTCCATTTCCTTCTATTATAGGCAATTTAAACAAACAACAATTTTCTATACATTCCTTATTAGCCTTTAAAAAAATCTTCTTTGATATGTCTTAACCAGAATTTAAACACCTTCATTATTGAGAAAAATATTTTTTGGGAGCTAAGCTACTGAGATCAATAGCAAAATGTGTTAATAGTTCCAATATAATCTTGTTTAAATGCATTTATGTGCATGTTCAATGTGCTAAAAACTAGTGTAACATGCTTACTGTATCACATTTTAAGGAACAGGGTTGTGTATTTCCTCAATAAAGTTCATTTCACCAAGCAAGCTGTCAGAGTTCTGATTTCTTAAAATAAAAATATGTCTATCTATCAAGTTTGAACACGTTGGTTTATAAACAACTAGCTAGCCAGTGATGGAAACAGCAGCTCTCTCCATAGCATCTGTATTTTAAAAGGAAATCTATATATAGTCTCTCCTGCCTTCCACAAAGGCTTTCCAGACTTCTGCAATTTCTATTTTAATGGACAAACGAACACTGGAAAAAAGTGAAATGACACATTAGAGAGTAAAATCCTTTAGCTTCATTTCAGATGTCAAACTTTTTATAAAATGCAAATACCTATATAGTACAGCACTCTAATTACCAATATAATCCACTGATTTTTAAAGCTCTGCTAGCACTAACCTGATGAACACATATGTTGCACTTGTCACAAAACACCATGTCATTCCCATCTTCGCTATCAGGAGATCGGCACACATCACAGATGACATCTTCATCATATTCTATACCCAGCCCTTCCTCTGTCTCAATAGCATGGTTCATGTTCTCATGGCAATGACGTTCCAGGACTTCCACCATTTTCTCCATTGTGTTCTCATCAAGCTGCCCACACCCTGCAAGACAGTTAAAGTAACATTTTATTTAACACATTTGAGGAATGCATATAACTATGTTATGGCCCAATCCGGTGACTGCTGGCATCTTTGGCCCCTACAACAGCATAAGAAGCAGTCTTGCTGGTGTAGAGGGCAAGGACGCTGGTGTCTGGTTGCCCCACAGCTACACTACAGCAAAACCCAGAAGTGGAGGCCCCCGCTGAGGTACACTGGCATTCAGTTGGATGCCGGTGCAGGGGGAGTGGGCCGGGGACATTCCTGGGGGTGGAACCGACTTTAGTTGGCTTCCACCCAGGCTCTGGTGTCAAGATCGCCGCAGCTTGGGCCTCGGAGCTACACCACCCTCTTGGGTGGCACAACTACATTTTGGACAATGGGAGGGCTTTTCGGGCAGCCGTGGAATTTTTCTTTCTTCCTGCCTCCCCACTCTGCCTGAAAGACCTCTGGAGGTGGTGTAGAAGACAAGCCTTTATTGGCATTCCAAAATACAATAAAACAATTGTCCATAAGAGACAGATAGATACAACAGCCATTCAGAGTCTTATCAATAGTTTAGTCCAAATGGACTCATCAAAAGTGCCATTCCTATACACCTCTCCACAGACCAGACTGAAAACCCACCAACAGAGCCCAGGCATCACAACAGCATACAGTATCAACACTCCACTATAAAACACAGTTTGTTAGAGTGGCACCTAACACAGAACAAGGGATAGGGGGCGAAGAAATGGGCAATGGAGGTGGTGTAGCAGCAGGGTCCCCAGCAGCCTGAGCCCTTTGCATGGGGCTGTTAGTTTCTCATAGAAACCAAGCTCAACCCATTACCCCATACACAAACTTTAAAGAGAAAACGTTCTGCCTTGTTTTAGTTTTGCTGCCCTGCCCCAATTCACTTGCATTAAACAATGAAATTTCTTTTTCCATTTCATGGATTTCATGTTTTTAATATTATTTTGAAATCAGCATCATTGTCTACATAATATTTTGAGAACATGTACATCTCTCAATTAGAATATTGGATTTGACAAAAGAAGCAGAATTTCAGCATTTCATATCTAAATTACTCACAAATCAATTTTTTGAAAAGAAAAGTAGATTCTAATTAAATGGAATGTTAAGAACATCTCAAATAATATTTGCTAGTATCTAAATTACACATGACACTGCAGTTCTGAGATGAACCCCAAATTCATTTTGCCCTAAAAAACCCTTTTACATCCATTCCATAAAACCTCCTGCTTCATGTAGCCTGTAAAAACAACGTTTATTCAAAGAAGCTGATAACATTAACTCAGTCCGATTCTAGTCTATGACACAGAGCTTTGTTTTAAGGACACTGAGCCTTAATATGGAAAGCGGCTGCATCACCTTCAGTCAGATTTCTCAGTGAATGCCACACACTCTTCCCATTCAGATGAGCAAATTAACAGCCCAATCCAAACCCTGGGGTGGCCTCCAAAAGGCTTCCAGGCAGAATGGGGAGCCAGGGAAAAACTGAACAAATCCAGCCACTAGAAAGTCCGCCATAGGGCTCAACAGGGTCCATCAACCATCCCACCGGCGTTCCGAGGGCCAAACTCCGGTTGAAGCTGACTAGCGTCAGTCCCACTGCCAGCAGCATCGGCCTCCACATAAGGTGGGCTGGGTGCTGGGGAGTTCTGTATGCCTATGCCCTCTCAGCTCGCGTAAGTGCCATTTACACCAGCTGGGAGGGCAAAAGCATTGGTGCAAGGCTGTGCCACCTCCTGTGGCTGTTGTCCCCCCCACCCCCAAATCTGGATTGGGCTGTTACATCAATAAATGTAAAGTTGAAAGGATCTGCCACATCAAGACAATAATACTCTTGGTAGTCTCCCCAGAGATCAAAACTGTCTTCTGCAGCTTACTGAACTGTCATAATTACATAATACTCCCTTCTATATTTCTCTCTCTTAGAAGTAGTGAAGTGCAAGCCTGCTCAATGCCCACTTGGTCAAGCCATTAAGAATTTTAGTAGATTGAATTAAGCTCAGGTAGAAGCACACACCAACCCCTAACTGACTGATGTTTCTCTATACAGGCTTCTGTTCTTATTCCTAAATTTCAATACAGAATAAAGCAAAATGCAGCAGCAAACAATTAAGTCACAAGTTAATTTGAATGCACACTTCTGTCTTACAGTGTTAAGTATTTTAAAAACGTATGTCCCAAAATTTCATGAATGTAAATACATAATTTGAAGCATCAAAATACAGTGTAAAATAACTAACCACTAAAAACAGCCTGTGAAAATGTCAAAAATTTGCACTTCAAATAACAAGTACCGGCTTCAAGAACAGTTAACTGCAGTTAGAAGTGTGCAGATAATTATGTGCAAGTCTTGATAAACAGCATCTGTATTCTGCTAGGACCATCTGTGATGGACAAGGTTAGTTCCGCCTCTCCCTAAGAGGAACCAATAAGAGCTGGTGAAACGTTGAGAGAGAACAGGAAAACAGAAGTTGGGAGCTGGCAGCTGGGGAATTGAGAGGGGAGAAGAGGTCTGGCTGAGTGAAATTGTGGAGAACAGCAGCTTAGAGCAGGCTGAAAATAGTTAGTTTGTAATCAAAGGAACAGGACCAGTACCCAATGGAAGCAAACATTCTGCCTCACTTGTGTTATGTTAATAACAAACAAACGTTAACTTCTTGTTCTGTTGAACTCTGTAAGCTTTGTGCCTAAGGGAAACACATACACAATTTAATATCCTACACATTCTCTCACACACAAACATTCTCTCTATGTGTGTATGTGTGTGTGTGTGTGTACATGAATAAATGGTGGCAGCATGTGAATGGAACAGTGTTTAAGCCCCAACCCCAAAAACTGTGTGAGTGAGGACGTTACTAAAGGGGGCTAGGCTACCCTGTCTGTGGATGTCTCAGTGAGTGAAAGAGAGGAGCTGAGGTATGAAATGGCCACCAAGGTTCTGTATATTTTAAAGGACACAAGAAGGCTGGCAAGTGTGATGTCCTCATGACCCATAATCTGAGAGAGGGTTTTAAGATTTGCGAGGCACTCTGTGAGTAGACAGGGGTGTCACACCATCTTTTCCATAGTCATTCAAAGTCAACTTAAACACTGAACCATTTTTACTGCAATTCACAGTACTCTCACCCATTTCAGCAAGCTCTGCATTTACTTCCTGGAGCCAGAAAATATCCATGTCATCCAAGTCATAACGGCACATTGATTCTGCCAGTTCCAAAATGTTGATGTAACCTGGCTCGGAGGATTCTTGGCTTGAACAACGAATATACTTCCTGGGACGTGTGTATAGTACTTCTTTCACCTTTTCTGCTACAACTCTAAATGAGATTAATATTAAAGTCAGCTGCCACCTTTTAGTCAAGGAACACTTCCACAAGTAGGAAAACTAGATATTAAATGCACCTAATTTGTATCAACCATCTGGGTAGCAGTGCAATTTAAGATCAAACAAAATTTGATGCTGCTTATATCTGTGCAGCAGAAATAAAGCACAATGAAAGCCAGCGTGGTATAGTCTAAGATCTGGGAGACCCAGGCATTAATCCTTACTTTGCTGAGGTATAAAACTCTGTGTTGAAAGGTAGTCTAAAATACTTTCAATAAATTATATGAGATTATACAGAAACATTAAGTTTTTGCTTTGTCATCTAGAACTTTGCTTCCTTACAAGAATAGCATTAGTTCTAACAGTTGTGCAACATGAAATCAAGATGCAAATACCAACTACTTTCACTGCATTTTCATTCTGCCTTCAGTCTAAAACTATCACTTATCAATACAGTAGTTCAGTTACAAATATGATCAACAAAAATATGAATACTAAACAGGCGGTAATGGTTGTATCCACAAAAGCCTGTCATAGCATTTTGGGTGGCTATAATCTACACTGCTTACAGCAATTTATGTTATACGGCAGCCATGCATATTGATTTGAACAATAGCATCAGTTAAGCATGAATATAATGCTTTCAAGAGCCAGAAGCAACTTGATAACACTTAACACACACAAAAATACTTTCAGTATTCAAACATTATGTTCGTAAAATTACTGTCACATATTGAGTAGCTTGCTCAAAGACACCTAGCAAATCTGTGGAAGAAGTGATACTGAACAAGGACCTTTCCAAATTGAAGCTCAGTTGTGCTATTATACACTGGCCAGTATCAACACACCACAACTGAATATTGAACAAGGAAAACAAGGCTACAAACTGTGCGTTGAAAGCTACAACTGGCCCTGCCCACATGTAATAGCCATGTAGGCATAATCTAACATTTATATTTTATTTCTGGCTTCTTGCATTTTCTCACCAGCAACTGGAGAATTCTGTGAGGCCATCAGAGGCAGATTTATATAATAGTGTTCAATAACTCAAGACTTATAGAAATCCACAGTTAATATGAACAAAAAGCATATATACATTGTGACGCTAGATAGGGATGGAAGTAGGCAAATTACGTTTCTATGCAGTCCAATTCATACATGTTTAGTAAAGATTACCTTAGAGAAGGTTGTGGAATAGTATCTGGACTGGCTGGTACCTGCACACCTTTTTCCCACTCTTGTTTCCATGTGTCAGCAAAGAGGTAATATTCATCTGGATTAATATGATGAGAATCTGGAAGTTTCATGGCACTAATGAGGTCTTTTCTAAACACCTTAGAAGGAAACAAAAGACAGAAACGGTGCTCAGGTAGACTTAAATTGCACAAAATGTCTGAAGCCTGAATTATTTTGCTTCTTTAATAATAAGACCCAACAATGCACACAGGCTGCTGTTCATTCATTTAGACTACGCTAAACAGCTACCAGAACAGCACCAATCAACCCATCTTTGATTTTACCAAGTTGAAAGGCTAGAAATGCATTGGTATTATTTGGTACCTGACTTTTTCATAAAAAAATCTCTGAGAGAACATGCCCTAGACCAGTGGTGGTAAACATATGGCACGCGTGCCAGAGGTGGCACTCAGA
Source organism: Sphaerodactylus townsendi (assembly GCF_021028975.2). NCBI lineage: Eukaryota > Metazoa > Chordata > Lepidosauria > Squamata > Sphaerodactylidae > Sphaerodactylus > Sphaerodactylus townsendi. The sequence continues at coordinate 93,371,249 of NC_059428.1, forward strand.
GCCCTCTCTGTGGGCACGTGCGCACAGGGTTCGTCATGTGGGGTAAAATCACACACACACACACACACACACACACACACACACACACACACACCTAGGCTGGTCTGGGCTGCTGGGCACGACGTGCGTGCACCACGGTGAGCAGGGAGGACTCGGTTGGCAGGCCTGGGGGGGGGGGCAGAGACAGAGGAGGCAGAGATGCAAGAGAGGCGCAGAGCGGTGCACATGGGACTTGCTGGGGGCTCGAGCAGGTTGACCCCTGCTCGAGGGTGTGGGGCGAAGGCGCTGGAGCAGGGCAGAGTGCGGGTGCACGCAGGACCTGCTGGAGGCTGGAGCAGGCTGGCTGCTGTTGCTCGAGGGGTTGAACAAACAAAACGCGTGCCTTTCCAAACACCAGGGAAACACTCAGATCCAAGTTTTTGGCCATCACCTGGGCAGATCACGCCTAGGGAGAAGGAACCGAAATGCATTTAGGATTTTTTAAAAAGCACATCAAGGTCTTTGCTAGAACTGCTTTTATTTTTGTGTTCCTGTTGCATTTTTGTGAGAAGTCAAGTGCTGTGATGACATGTGAAGGAAAAACTGCAGATCAGATGGCTGCTCCACCAATGTAGCTTTCCTGAAGTTATCCCACACCTTGCACAGCATTCTTGCATAGGATTGCCTTCCTTGACTGCTTTTTTACTTCTATTTTGTTGGGGGAGGGGGTTTATTGGGTTTCAGAAAGTGAAAGTTTAACTTCCTTCTCCCCCACACCCTTTCCCCTTCCCCTGGCAGTCCCCAGCGTGATAATAGTGTAATTATTTTGGGGAGATTATTAGCATTAAACCTAAGACCTAGTTTTGGGGAAGCAGTGTAGGTAACCCTGTTAAGCGCTGTTAAACCCCACTGATGTTCATGGGAAGAACTAAAGTGCAATCCTTTACCTGGGAGTAAGCTCAGTTGCTGGCAATGGGGCTTGCTTCTGAGTAAACCTTCCTAGAGTCGTGATTCACCCGTTCTAAGAATTGCACGGTTGCTTCAAAGCAAAGCCACCGACTACCAGCAAGCTTACTCCCAATTAACACGCACCTCAGAGCCAACAGTTTTTTTCTAATCTAAAACCTCACTATTCAGGTTAAATTGCCGTGTTGGCACTTTGCGATAAATACCGTATATACTCGTGTTTAAGCCAACCCGTGTATAAGCCAAGGCACCTAATTTTACTGCCCAAACCTGGGAAAACTTAATGACTCGGGTATAAGCCGAGGGTGGTAAGCCGGGAGGCAGAGGGAGCTCCTTATTTGGGCAGTGACTCCCCCTGATGTCACTGCCCAAATAAGGAGCTCCCTCTGCCTCCTGGGGTTTGAGGAAGCCCAGCCAGCCAGGGCGCCTCGGGGTTCCCCCTTCACCTTCGATGAGGGCAGCAACAAGCGGCTTCCGGGGGGCAGGGAGGTTGTCCCGCCCCCGCCCCCAGCCTCCTTGTGATTAATAGAAAATGGTGACTTGCGTATAAGCCGAGGGGGCTTTTCTCAGCCTTTAAACAGGGCTGAAAAACTCGGCTTATACGTGAGTATATACGGTAAGTAGGTTTTGGGTTGCAGTTTGGGCACTCGGTCTCGAAAAGGTACGCCATCACTGTCCTAGACATTCAGGTTAAAGGACTATTAAAGTTGTGTCATACAAGTAGGCCACTGTATTTTCTGTTGTTCTTCTTACTGTGCACAGAAAGAAAAGCATAAACTACTATTCTCACAATTTGAACACAGGATGTCTCCTAACTTTGGGATACAGAAACATGAGAAAAGGTTGTCTCCATTTCCACGGATGGAGAGTTTCAGTGTTCAAATAAGTGCAGACAGCCATTTCTTCTAAGTATGCCACCAAAATACAAGGAGACAACACATGAATGAAAGGCTTGTTTGTAATCATACTGCAATTGCTGAGGGTGGGTGGGTGCGTGGGAAGCTATATTCAAGGAGGAAACCTATTAAAAATAATGTTTTCTCTCACAGCTGTTCTGGGGACTGGAAACAATCCTTCTTGAAATTCTGCCAATCTGCAAGGTAGGAACTGAAGAGTTAAACTCCATTTACTGCTTTAGGTAACAGGTTAAACATTTCCATGAAGAAAATGAACTACCAACATCAGAAGAAAACTAATCTCCAAGGAGCCCGCATTTTTACAGCTTAAAAGAACATGTGACAAGTTCTGAGTTACTGTCATCTGTATGTCCCATGCTGATACAAATTAGGGACTGAGGAAGAGTTCCTCAATTTCTGTGACAGTCAATGAGCATTCATTTTTCTAGACTTTCCAAATATTTTTATTCCGCTCTTCTTCCAAGAAACTTATGACAATATGGTGTAGTGGTTAGAGGTTCAGACAAGGATCTTCACTCAAATATCCAGTCTACTGTGGAAGTGTGCTGAGTGACCTTGGGCCAATCACACATTCTCAGCCTAACCTACCTGTCAAGGTTACTATAAGGTTAAAATGATATGGGGGAGAACATTGTAAGCTACTTTGAATCCCACTGGGAAGAAAAGTGGGGTATAAATGAAATAAGCACATTAACTTACTCCATTTTATGATCAGCGAGCTTTAAAACAAAGTACCGTATATACTCGCATATAAGTCGACCCGCATATAAGTCGAGGCACCTAATTTTACCACAAAAAACTGGGAAAACTTATTGACTCGCATATAAGTCGAGGGTGGGAAATGCAGCAGCTGCTGGTAAATTTCAAAAATAAAAATAGATGCCAATAAAATTACATCAATTGAGGCATCAGTCGGTTAAATGTTTTTGAATATTTATTTCAAAGAAAAACAGTAAACTGGCTCTGTAAGTGGAAAAGAGGGTCAACAAGAACAATATGGTATCAACAATAACTTTAAAAGTACAAAAACCTTAGCTCAACCAGCAACCAAGCTAAAACACAAGAGTTAAAATCCTCCAAAACTGGATTCCTCATCATCATCTGTATGCCCAAATGTAACCCAACTTAGATTTTAAGAGGGATATTATCAGAAATGGAAAATCTACTATTAGCTTCCATTGTAAACAATGGGGGATGGGGCATCCCCTTTGGGGGTCAATAACTTTGGATCCCCTGACACAAACTTCACCAAACCTGGCTGGTATCATAAAGAGACTCTCCTGATGAGACCAGCCAGGTTTGGTGAAGTTTGGTTCAGAGGGTCCAAAGTTATGAACCCTCAAAAGGGTAGCCCCATCTACTAATAGCTCCCATTGAAAACAATGGGGAATGGGGGCATCTCATTTGGGGGTCCATAACTTTGGACCCCCTGAACCAAACATTACCAAACTTGGCTGGTATCATCAGGAGTGTCTTCTGAGGGTACCCTGTAAATTTGGTGCCGCTAGCATAAAAACTGCGCCGCCTGCTGGCCGGCAAAGTAAAAACACACAAAAAAATTTAATGACCCGCATATAAGTCGAGGGGAGCTTTTTCAGCATTACAAATGTGCTGAAAATTCGACTTATACATGAGTATATACGGTAGGTTTTTGAACCTGAGTTAACTCAGTTATAGGTCAGTGCTATAACTCCTGTAACATACTATCTGAAATTAAAGAGGATTTTACAAACTGCCCAAAGAAGAACCTCAGCATTAACTGTTTTGTTCACTGCCCACCAATGGAGGCCAATTCCCAGAACCTTAAATAATCCACTCAAACTTTTCTTGAAATAGTTTATCAAAACCTGGGTTGTATCATTTTATGTTAAAATATTTCAAGTGTGATTAATATGTTCAGTTTCAGTGGGGAGGAAAACATAGTCTGCTTGATGGGGAATAAGTTGCAATGAATTCAGTAAAACTGCATGGGGGAGCACTTTGGTGATTTTTTAGTTTTGTCATCACACTTTTAAAAAATTTCAATAAATACTTGTTTACTATAATGACTGAAAGAAAAGGCTGACAAATTATTTCAATAATTCAAATAAGTGACCAACAGCTAAATTACATTCTAATCTTAACAAAATGGGTTGAATCCTCCCATCTGTCAGGAACAAGCACTAATGGATACAAGGTCTTCCCGCGCTCTCCCTTCTGAGCCTGGGAAAGTTGATTTCCAGGGTAACTTTTGGGAGGTGGTAAAGGGAGAGGGAAGTGGACAAAATCACTCTTCCCTGCTTCGTAGGGCTACCAGGTCTCTCAGTGTGAGGAAGCCCTCATTGCCTGCCACCACCACTGCCAGTAAGCCCTCATTGCCTGCTACCACTCAGGATGATGGAAGGAGAAATTAAAAACAAACACACGCATTGCTGTCATGTATACTGTGTTGTCCTTCTGGGGAAACCCAGAAGTGATGCAGGGTAGTTCTAGGAATCACCAGAAATATTATGGTTTTACCACAGAGCTACCCAACGTCACTTACAGGTTTTCCCTAGAAGTGACATGGTGGCACACACAATGCTCCCTCCCAAAGCTCCCACGTAACCCTATTGTCTCATTGGTCAGTAGACCTTTGCTCACATAATAGGCAATGGGGGAGCCATTTCAAATTTTCCCCCCGTAATCTCCAGTCACATGTGGCTACTGCTTAATTCTCAGTCACAGCAATACATTTTTCCAGGGCAAGGCAGGGAGGCAGAGCAGGGGGAGGGGAGCGCACTTTTACAGACTCTGCAAATTCCTTGCACAGGATCTAACCTCATGGCTATGTTTTAAAAAGATCATAAAGCTCAAGAAAGAAGCTATGTGAATGGAAATACACATGCAGGAATTTTGACAATTGTTATTGAAACCCCTTAAGTATTTTTCTTCATCAAATTTTTTATAATTTTATTGTTATATATGCTATACTGATGCTGCTAGTTTTATGAATTTTGTAAATTGTTTTAACCTGCTCTAATTTATTTTATTCTGTGTATTGTTGTTTTGGCCATTGTATGTAATATTGTGTTTGGCCTAGTGTACACCACCCAGAGCCCTTCGGGGGTGGGCAGTTTATAAATTTGATACATAAATAAATAAATAAAAAATATTTCAGATCAAATATAAATTGCTACTGAAACATAAAATTAACATGGAATAATTTTAAAATTTGTTCACCAAATTTTGTTCATGAAATGAGGAGCTGGGATATATTCAAATAAACATGCTAAATCAGACTGTACCCTTTTTAAGGTATTAAACAATTTTTAGCAAAGTTTTCCAGTTCTAGTTTTTCTGGAAAATTCATGTTGCTGAGTAAACACATAACATTACCTACCTCAGCGGGTTTCTTTTGTTCATTCGATGGAGTTTTTGATTTACTCCTGTACTTGGAACAAGAAGAAAAAGAAGTGGAAGGACCTATATGCACAGCAACAAAAAAAAGGCAAAGAATCAAAAACATGCTGTAACATATTCTAACCTTGAATGTCCTAAAGTTACAGATAACCAAGTACTAGATTAATTTATTCACAGTGCAATCTAAAGATTTAGCCTGTAAGAATGGCTATGTTTTGGTATGGTCTGTTGTGCAGGGAAGATAACTACTTCAGCCTCCAGTTTGTTTATACATCCAAAGAGAACTGAAAAGGAAATTAGATAGTTCTTGGTCCTCTGGTTTTCATGCCAGAAAAAGTTGACCACAAAAACAAAAGCATGGACACAGAAAAACAGAAACGAGGCTTATTGGGAAGGAATGTAGCCATATACACAAAAATTTAGAGGTACTGTGCTATAACATGCACAATATTTGCCTTAGCTTGACACACAACTGAATCAGTATCCTGTCATGTGACAGGATACTGAAATAGCACAATGACTTTATTTTGATAGTTAAGTGAATGCTTGGTTTGGGGAAAAAACACTTGATATATATAAATCTCATATGTACACCATCATCTGCATACATCATCACCAAACCTTCCACATCCCTTCTTCTTGAAGGCATAGGTCAGGTGGGAGTTGTTGGGATTTTTTTCTAAACAGTAACAATTCTGCAATACAATCTTGAGCAACTAAAACCCTACAAAGCTGTAAATGCAGCACAATACATTCCAAAGAATCTGTGTGTCTTCTATGGGTCTCTACTAGGCTTGGCGATTTGGTAAACCTGAATCCCAGGAAAAACCTGAAAAAAGTCATATCGGCTTTGTTTGGTTTTTCTTTTACTGACATCATGAAAACACGGCTTCTATTGACAAAGTACTTTATTTAGTATTCACTCTATGGTTTTTTAAAAAACACTGCAAACCACAACCATAAAAGTATCACAGATCCTTGCCATTTGAAGGAGATCTTTTCCAGTGATTAGTGAAAATAGCAATCTACAAAGAGCAAAACCACCCTTACAAAATGTAATGATGTAACAATTATGTTACAGGACTCAGGAGAAAACAGGCTAGAGACTATACAGTATTATCAATAAAATGCTAACTAGTGTTTCATTTCTACTCATCATGTATTCCTGTTTCTCTCTGTGTCACTTGGGGGTATCATGTCACATCACATGGTTGAGCTACAGACTGTAAATAAGTGAAACTGCAAGTCACAAAAGGACAAATGGTTTACTGTAAATGTTAGTGTCAGCTTAAAAATAAAGATAAAAAAAATTTGCCTGAACTTCTCTCAAGCCTAAATTTTATCAACAGCTTTAAATTACAAGAAAAAACTTTCTTAAAACTGTACTGAAATCACATTCTTCTTTCTGAAATTAGGTTTCTTAATTTGAGGGAGGGTTGAGGTGGGGGGGCCAATGGTGGATTGTTTCTGAGAAGAGGGGAAATGAAATCCAACAAGAAAATGTCTTTTGTAAAACAATAAAAAGAAGTAAAACGGTTTGCCCTCAGACTAGAAAAGGAAACCACAAGAGGGGATGATAGATCGAAGGAAGACTAGATCATACCACTTACTTTCATTGTCTGAACTGTCACTGGTGCTTAGATGCCTGTGGCGTTTCATCCTGACGCATCCTAAAGATGAGAAGAGGAAAAAGAAGTGGTTGGTGAAATTAATCCACCAAGGCAAATACAAACATACATGGTGAATCTTGCTTCCCAATAGGGGAATAGTCTCTCTCTCACGCACAGGAGTGCTTTTTCACAAAACAGCTTTCAGGCATATATTGCCAGATCACAAATTAAACAAACTGTAGCGAGTAACCATTCAAACAGTGCCTTCATATTAAATGTCTTAATTTTTAGTATAAAGTTACTTTAAAATTTAGAAGCTCAGTCAACCTGCCATTACATTACAAAGGGAAAGGCTTCAATATATTAAAAAGAGGGAGGGGAGGCACAGCATTCCACCCGCAATAGAAGTTGCTATGGTAGCAGTTGCTAAATGAAAAAAGTTTCTCATTTCCACAGCACTTTACATGTACAAAGTATTTCACACATTCCAAAACCATTTAGTGATCACAATCACTACAATGACCTTTTGAGGTTTTTATTTACTATATTTACAGTCCGCCTTTGTCACTGAGCCTTGAAACAGGTTACACAGCATAAATTCATTCAATTCACAGAACAAGACATCTGATTTCTAATGAACTCAGATTACAGAAACCTGAAACAAGCCCAGAATGTTAGACGTAACACAGAATGAAGATACAACAAAGAAAAATGGTAGAAAATGGTAGAAAATAATGCAGTAGAAGCAGGATAATATATACAGCGAACAGATAACAGATCTTCCGCACAGTCCCTTTCTCTTTTAAAAACATTGCCTTCTGGAACCATTCTGTTACAATATTACCTTTATAGAAATGCCTTCCTGAACCGTTAGGTTTTAGGTTGCAGAATGACAGAAATGTGGAGGCCTTCCTGATTTCTTCAGGCAGGTTATTCCACAACATGGGGGCCACAACAGAGAATGCTCATTGTTGATCTTGCCCTTTTTCAGGGTGACACCAACAGAAGGCCCTGCGGGACCGTCTTACCCCATATGTCCCAAATAGGCCCCTGCGTTCAGCAGAGGCCAATTTACTGGTGATCCCTAGCCCCTCGATGATACGGCTGGCCTCCACCCGGGCCAGAGCCTTTACAGCTCTGGCCCCTGCCTGGTGGAACGCTCTTCCATCAGCTGTCCGGGCCCTGCGGGATCTTGCTGAGTTCCGCAGGGCCTGCAAGACTGAGCTGTTCCACCGGGCCTTTGGGGAGACCAGCCGTTGATAAGGGGCCCTCCTTTTCCTCTCCCTCCTTTATGACATTGGAGATCCTGCCACCCCGTCCGTTCTGGGGTTTATGGGAATTGATAGCAGGCACCATCCTTAGTTAGTAAATGCTGCATTTTAAATGGGGTAGGGTTTATTTTTATTAGAGCTGTTTTAATCTATATTTATTGTATTTAACTTGATGTTGTGCTCTATGTTGTACACCGCCCTGAGCCCTTCGGGGGAGGGCAGTTTATAAACCCAAATAATTAATTAATTAATTAATTAATTAATTAATTAATTAATTAATTAATTAATTAATTAATAAGAGATGAACAGACCACCATCATGACAGACCACAGGAGAGGCAGTTCTTTAGATATGAGGAGCCAAGGCGATGTAGGGCTTTTTCATGATAGCCAGTACCTCAAACTGAACCCAGTAACTGATGGGCAGCCAATGGAGAGACTGTAGGATAAATGTAAAATGTACCCTCCACCTGGTTCCTGATAATAAGTGAGCTGCGGCACCGTGTACCAACCAGTCTCTGAGCTGACTTTGAGGGCCGACTTATGTAGAGGCCATTAAAACCTTCTAGTCTTGATGTTAGCCCAACATGGATCCAGATGACCAGACTGGTCAAGCTAAGGTAGGGGGCCATATTGCAGAATGGATGAAGTTGGAAGACTGGATTCAGTTTCAAGCTGTTCATCTGGGGACCTGTTCAGTCACAAGTTCATGACATGGCCCTGTTATAATGTTTAAAAATCCCACTACAAGGCAGGACTATACCATACCACCTTCCCTCCCACCTGGCCAACCTATAGGGCAGTGGTGACGAACCTTTGGCACTCCAGATGTTATGGACTACAATTCCCATCAGCCCCTGCCAGCATGGCCCATTGGCCATGCTGGCAGGGGCTGATGGGAATTGTGATCCACAACATCTGGAGCGCCAAAGGTTCGCCACCACGGCTATAGGGTAAATCTATTGTCAAAGGCTTTCACGGCCAGATTCAACTGGTTCTGGTGGGTTCTGGTTCTGGTGGGTAAATGTTTACACCTGGGTGTGGTGATTATCAAAATATGAGTCACAGGGATACCAAACACCCAGAGTTAATTTGCCAGCTCCAGGCTGAGGAGTTCTTGGAGATACGGATCTGGATTTGGAGAGGGATCTCATTAGGCATGATGCCATAGAACCCGCCATTTATTCCAGGATAACTGATCTCTGTAGCCTTCCAAGCCTTGGTTTTTGTAAAACAAAGCCACGAGAGAGGGAGGGCACACAACAACAAATGAAATGCCCCCTGCAAGACATTGCAAGAACCCTATTTATTTACATTTAAATTTAATAGAGATTTTAAACAGTAATACACAAGGATTTAAAATGCTTATTGCCAGACTTCAAGATTCAGCCTTGTGTAAATGTTGGATGCTTCCTGACACGGAGGGCTCATCATCGCAGCAGTTGCATAGGCATAGGTGGTGGTGATGGAACCTGCACACACAGAAGTTCTCTTAACATTTTCTTGCTTCTCTTCCATCATTCCCCTTCTGCATACGTTCTGCAGTGGAGCATGGCTGTCATGGTTTCTGTGATGACATCACCCTTTTTTGTTCTTTTCTTCATATATGCACTACAGCACTAATTATAATGATAGGTATAGCACAATATATTGCTGACTATGAAATTTTAGAAAGCCATAACAGCAACAGATTACTCTGGTGCTATAATGATCCACTAGAATAGAAATGTTAACAGATCAGTATTACTCCATTACAGTAACAGACTGTGCTCTAGAAATAACCAATTGTTTTTAAAATGGTCAAAAAGCCCTCCTGTGGCACAGCAGGGAAAACATGCTGAAAAAATCATGCGTGCAAGGTGGTGACAGAAGGAAAATGTCACCACTCTGGTTAGGATCTCTGCACTTTAGGAAAATGAGTACCATGCTTTCCATGTGGCAAGCTAACATGCTTGAACTGTGTGTCCTTTTCAAATAGACTGGTGTAAAGAAGGTATGGGAAAGAACATATTGAAAATCACGAAAATCTGGAATGAGGGTGACTGCAGCCTGACATGGTGAGGAAGCCCCCCCCCCCCCCCCAAAAGCACTCCAGTTTGGAAGCCAAGGTGGAGAAATTCTTCCATGTGGAAGCAGCCCCTCCACTGTCAGTGAAGATTTCAAAACACTGAAGATTGCTCAGCCATGAAGATCAGCTATGCTATTTAACGTTCAAAGGGAATTCTTTCTTGCGGAGGGAGCAGTTCAACTTGACAAGGGTCACAGCAGCCTTTATTCATGAAATGCTCTCTGGGTACTTGCACACCCTGCTGACAGTTTCTGCCAAATGAAGCAGAAGAGCCTTTTGCTCTCCAAGAAACATAAGGTTAACTATGATTTTTGTATCCTTGGAGAAAACCTAATTTCCCTTTTAAGTCCTAGTTCAGTTGTGTTGGGATATGCTTGAAATTATGTGCTTTTACTTTATAGTTTTTATTGAGTTGTTAATATACTGCTCAAGTCACAGAACCTTATTTGGATGTTCAAAATACACTGTATTTGAAGATACACGTGTTCAATAAGAAAAGTCGGCATAGAATACAGGTGCCTCAATTCACCTGAATATAAAGAGAGCTGTGGGCTAGCAATAACTACTGGAACTAAGCCTCAGAATTATATTTGCTTAATGCAGTTTTGTGGAAAAAGTCACTGCTGAGCAGTGATAAGAATACAAGTGTGCAGTGCAAACCAGATCAGCATTTGAATGACAGTTGTTTGTAAGTCTATGAAGAAAACTAAAAAGCTGCTTTCTAACAGTAGGTAAATTGAGACGGAGATATCAAATAGGTTAGCTACCTGCATTTTGTGCTATATTTTGCTATGGCTTACAGCTAAAACAAATATAAATTGAATAAAACAGCAGTTGATCTTAAATTACTTCAGAACTAGATTGCTGACCTATGCACTAATGTCAGGTATTCCAGATGCGTCCATTTGCTATCTCTAGCCAGGTTTTAATCAAAATTACACCTTCTCTGCCAATGATCCATAATGTTTCATATAACTTTTCATTAGTAACAAAAGAAATCCTTTCTGCATTTCCTCCATTACCAAAGCAAACTAAGAGACAGACTACATGGTGACACATGAATCCCACAGAGAAAGACCCAATAGGCTTTTAATCTGTCAACTGTGGAACTCACTTATCTAGAATTCTGAAGTAATTCTGTTTGCAATGCATATTGCAAGATTTGGTACAATAGGTAGTGCTGAAAGATTATTCCACTGAGAGGGAGAATAAATAAATTGTCCTCAAGTACATAAACAGGTCAAGATGTATAATAATATAAAAAAATTGTTGATGACAGAACCAACTCTGAGCACCTGGATGAGAATAAACATGTCTGACAAAATGAATTTCTCTATTTCAAGTTGCATTAGAATATAACCAGGAAATTGGAAGGTTTTTCTTACCCACCTTTTTATAGGAACAATGTAAAACTAAATTATCTGTGCTGTCTGAAGTCCAGGACAGCAGGAACAGTCCTATTAAGGGGCTGCAACAACCAGTTGCTTCAGAAACACTTTCTGACAAAAGCCACATTTCTTGAATAGAAGTCAAGGGACTGACACAGAATTGAAAAAAATATTTTCCTTCTAAAATTTCCTTCTAAAAGAAGAGAGTTTAGGGATAGTTCTACAAGCTGATTATGAAAAACAGCAGAACACCTCAAGAGGCAACCCGATTAGGCGGGGTTATGGCCCCTCCTAATGGAGCTTGTGGCAGCATTTCACTGAGGGAGCGATTTTCACCAGCCTGAAAGTGAGCTTTTCTTTCACTACCTCACCTCCTCAGTGTTGGGGACTCACAATTTGATAGGTGGGGTTTGAGAATCCCTGCCAGGGTCCCTGAACTCTGAATAACTTCAAGATCAGTGGATGCAGGCAGGTGGAAACGCTAATAGAGGCTGCCGTCCCCCTTATTTTTTTATTTCTTTGTCTTTTTTAACTTTTTAGGGGATTCAAAGATCAAAGAGAGGGGGAACCTGCAAGCATGATTCAAGAGATCTGAAAGATCTGAAAAAGGGCAGATCTCTGATGCAAAAGAAAGGAAGCAAAAAGCTAACGGATCGTGGGTTTATTCACAAGTAAACTTACCCATGCGTAAGAGAAGCTGTAGAAAGAAAACAGAACGTACCTTCAAAAGTGGGGGTGACAAAGAGATCCATCATTGCAGATGATCTATGGCAAGTGGCAGATGGAAGAGTAAAGATCGGGATCCCTCATGCAGTGTTTGGCTAGATGTTGTTGAAGCCTGAGGTGGGAGAGGGGAGGAAAAGACAGACCAAACCAAAGTGCCGGAGGCTGTGAAGCTGGTGTTTGAGCTTTTTGCCCCCATCAACAGGCATGTGCCAGAGTGGTAAGCTGGAGAATTGGATCACCTTACCTGAACGGCTTTGTTTATATACTTTTCCATTCCCCTCACTTTGATTTCTAGCACTGATGAGGATAAGCAAATGGTGCTTATGCGAAATCTAAAACTGAGAAGTAAAGAGGATTGCCAACTAGTGGGGAAAACTAAATACTTTGACGGCTAAGAGCTGGCAAGCCAAAATATGTGGATGCAGAAAACTAGTTGTCTATTGAATTATAATCTTGAACTATATTTTTTAATTCTTATTTGAATTTAACTTTTGGAAACCCAGTTATTGAATTCTAATTAGATTTCTTTGTAATTATCAGACCTTTAATGTTCGATTTTTTAAACTTTTGACTATTTAAATATATTAGATTTAAAAATATTAAAATTATCTGATTAACAAATTAATAGATATCAATTTAAAACAATCTGCTAATTCGGTTTGTGGCCCTCGGCATATTAATAAATATTAATAAATTAATGACCTGGTCATGTTTCTAACCCCGCCTCCTAAAGCTCCTCAGTGTTTTTCTCCTACTCTTTTTGATCATTCCTGGTGTTTTGTCTCTTCCACTCTGTACTTGAGCATTTAGGATACAGTACTGAACAGAGAAATGAGGAAATAATTGTGATGGATTATTTATTTTTGATATTCCTATATACAACTGTTTATTGATAATTGTTTATCGAAGAAAGTTATTTGTTTGATTTGATAAGAGGTACCTAATGTTGATAATAGATTGATTGAATAGCACCTGATTGATTTTATAGTGAGATATTGATGTGCTGATGTATGGCAAAATTGTATAAAATAATTGCAAGGAGAAAAGAAAACCAATACAAGATAATGGTGCAAAACAGAAAAGGTGGCAAGAAAGCAAAAGAAGGAGAAGACAAAGACGTCACAGACCAGGTTAAGAGCTCCAAAGAGTAATTAAACAGACAAATTCAAGATATAAGAGAAGCCCAAGATACAAAAAAGGAGATCTGAACTGAAACCAAACAATCAAAGTAAAATGAAAAGAATTATAAAGCATGAAACCATTTGCAAAAGAATTTGTGGAAATTAAGAAAAGTATACAAGAAAAGACTCAAAAATAGTTAAAAGAGAAACAACAAGAATCAGAACTTCTTTTCAAAGAAAAGCAGTTAGAAAAAGTGGATAAAAGAACTGAAGTCCATGAAGTTTCAGGGAAGAAGTAATAATTTGCAGTTTAGAGAGATCCCTGAACAATTTGGAAAATCATGTAAAAGTAAAGTCCCAAGAAATATCCTGGTTAAATTTGGGCACAAGAAAATGAAATGTACAATTCTGAAGAAACACTGAGAAGAATCCCTGGTGGTAGACAACTGTGCTAAAAAGAGCTATTACCGGTGTACCAGAGTTAAGAAGAATGGCAAAACAGAAAAGTAGATACAAGAACAGTTTGTGTCATTCTTTTCAGAATTATATAGAAAAAGCAGTGTAAAGCATAGTTCTAAAAGACTATATTGAAAAGATTCCTGTTGAGAAACTTACAAAGGAACACAAAGACATTTTGAATGGAGATTTAACAATCAATGAATTATCACAGGCCATTAAGGATTTGAAGAAAGGTAAAGTACCAGGACCTGACAGCTTAACTACAGAATATTATAAATGGATGGAAGAAAAGCTAATTTTGCCCTTACATGAAATGATGAATGAACTCACTCTTGATGGTAATTTTCAGTCTTCATGGCAAGAAGCACATGTAACATTGATTTATAAAGGAGAAAATGATACAGAACTGCCACAAACATCATTAACTAAAATATTACTAAATGTGGATAATAAATTGTTTGTGACAATAAGGGCAACAAGATTGAGAAAATGTATACATTCATGAATACCAGACAGAATTCATACCTAAAAGAGACATAAAAGACAATGTACAATTTTTAATTAATGAAATTGAATTTGTCAAATTCAAGAAGAAAACAGCATTCATTTTCTTGGACTCTGAGAAAGCATTTGATAGTATTTCATGGACTTTTATGTTAAAAACACTGGAGCATTTAAAGTGTGGATTAAGATTTCTCAATTGGATTCAGAGAATATATACCAAACAACAAGTGAGAATATTAATGAACAGCACTCTTAAAGGGAAATTACAAATTGAGAAGGAACACAAGGATGTTCTTTGTGTCCATTATTATTTATTTTGGCACTTGATATCTTGGCAACAAAGATCAGACAAGACCAAAGAATCAGAGGCTTGCAAATAGAAGGAGAAGAATTCAAAATGAAAAGCTATACAGATGATATGGTGCTAAAATGACAATAAGTAACCCTCAACTTTCAATAAAATATCTGATGGACCAAATTTGATTAACAGATTGGACATTTTTTCAGCATATAAAGTTAACAGATTGAAAACAAAGGTTATTACAGAGTTTCTAACCAAACTAGAAGAAATGTATTGGAAAAGTTACCAGATGTGATGTTTTATCCAATAAGGTTAAATATCTGGGGTCAGAATTATACCTTATACAAGTCCCAAGACAAGTCTCCTCCATCCTATAATTATGTATTTTATTTTTTGGTCAGCCAGTCTTTATTACAGCCAAAGACTAACATAAGGTAGATAAAATACAACCAATTAAAATGTAAGATATAAATACTAAAAGGAAGCAAAAAGCTTAGAACTGAAAAAGGGGGTAGGCATAGGGGAACAATTAAATTGGCAGACAGAAGACTATAACTATTAACATACACTCTGATAAGATAACCTTAATATTCATTAAGCCTGATTTATAACACAAATCATCCTATGGTGTTTCAAGTTCTGCTGCACAAAACCTGTTAACACAGCAGTATGTCAGGATTGGTATCAGAAAGCAGAAAGAAAGGATATAATTGTCCTGTATAACCTGGAAATTTGTGCAACAGCAGCAAAATAAAACTACTACATGTATTTTTATAACACTGACATTAAAAAAACACATGTGCTATTGTTTCCAGAAGAAGAATTTGGATTTATATCCCCCCTTTCTCTCCTGTAGGAGACTCAAAGAGGCTTACAATCTCCTTGCCCTTCCCCCCTCACAACAAACACCCTGTGAGGTAGGTGGGGCTGGGAGCTCAGAAGAACTGTGACTAGCCCAAGGTCACCCAGCTGGTGTGTGTGGGAGTGCACAGGCTAATCTGAATTCCCCAGATAAGCCTCCACAGATCAGGAGGCAGAGAGGGGAATCAAACCCGGCTCCTCCAGATTAAAATGCACCTGCTCTTAACCACTACACCACTGCTGGTCATTGTTTCTTCCAATAAGGAATCTTCCTGTATCAGCCTTCAACAACTGCTGAATGGAGGGTATGACATTGTACCAAAGGAAAAGTTCTAATTTGTGGTCCTCAGCCTACAATTCTAGTATTTTCTGTGCTCTTTAAAGCAAAACTGAAATGTGTCTCCCAGCAAAACTTTACATTTATCTCAGCTGAAATTCATGTTGTTAGTTTTAATCCAGCTTCCAAACTGTCAAGATCATCCAGTATCCTGACTTTGTCTTCTACTATATTTGCTACCCCTCCCATTTTGTATCAATTGCAAATTTATTCTTTATCTACTCCTTCATCCAAGTCATTTACAAAGATGTTGAACATAAGACAAATCCCTCTCCAAGAAGATTAGGAACCATGAACAAGTACTCTTCATGTAATTGGTTTTGATTATTACACAAGAGAAGGTCTAGGTCAGTGATTCCCAAAGTGGGCGCCACCCCCACCCCACCCCGGTGGGTGCTGCAGCGATCCAGGGGGGT
Organism: Sphaerodactylus townsendi; assembly: GCF_021028975.2. Classification (NCBI taxonomy): domain Eukaryota; kingdom Metazoa; phylum Chordata; class Lepidosauria; order Squamata; family Sphaerodactylidae; genus Sphaerodactylus; species Sphaerodactylus townsendi. The sequence goes on from NC_059428.1 coordinate 93,387,553, forward strand.
GGTGATGGCCACAGGTAGAAACATTAATACATATATCTTTCTGTTTAATTGCTATTATAATTAAAAAAATAATTTCCAGGGGGCACTAAGTAATATTTTTTCTGGAAAGGGGGCGGTAGGCCAAATAAGTTTGGGAAACACTGGTCTAGGTATTGCATAATTTTAGTTACAATAAAAGTAAAAATATAAGTAGTTTTCAATCATAGTTGCTCTTCCTCTGGCATCCCACTCGTTCTCCAAACATTCTCAAAAATAATGGGCAGAAGCTCAGAAATTATGTCAGTAATAACATGATCTATTATTACTAGTGAAAGGCACAGGTTAAAGAGGAAATATAGAAAGTAGGATATGTAGGAGCAGGGATATAAATCCAGTTCACCAGATAAGAGTCTGCACTCATCCGGAAAAGTGGGGAATCAAACCTGGTTCTCCAGATTACAGTCCACTGCTCTTAACCGCTACACCACACTGTGAACTTTACAGACACTCAGAACAGAGGGCAAACTAAAGAACAGCATCCGTGTAATTACTCCTAGCTATTAATCAAGCTAAAGATGTATTAACAGACTGTTTTCACTTCCCATTATATTGCTGTAACATTTAAACTGTGTTAGGAAACAGATGAAGTCTTTTTTGTTAATTACATATTTACTTCATTTATACTCCCCTTTTCTCCCCAACGGGAACACAAAAGAGCTTACAATATTCTCACCTTCTTCATTTTATCCTGACTGCAAACCTGTGAAGTAGGGTTAAACTGAGTACATATGACTGGACCAAGGTTACCTAACAAGCTTCCATTGTAGACTGGGTATTCAAAACTGGATTTTCCACATCCTAGTTTGATGCTATAACCCAATGGTTCTCAACCTGGGGGTCGGGAACCCTTTGGGGGCCAAACGACCCTTTCACAGGGGTTGCCTAAGACTTCTCCATCTATAAAATGGATATATGTTAGGGTTGGGGGTCACCACAACGTAAGGAACTGTATTAAAGGGTCGCAGCATTAGGAAGGTTGAGAACCACTGCTTTAACCACATCCTAGTTTGATGCTTTAACTAACACAATATTGGCTTTAACAATAAATATGGTACATTCTTGCATGCTACTATTCTCACTTCCCCTTGTGTTGCCTTAACATTAAAACTGTTAGACAACAGCTAAAGTATTTTTTTACAATTTATACTGTACACATATGTATGCTATTTTATGCAGATACCTGCCAGCCACAGATGCAGGTTGTTGCGGTAAGAAAGAACATATGAGAATAAACGACTACTCTCTCCAAAAGAAGGAGATTTCTCCAAAACTCTCGAAAAACTTTAAATAACCAAATTTGCAGTTAGGATTTTTAAAAGCAGATGTATTTCTGGACTAATGCTAAGTTTCTTGTATTTAACAGATGACTTTATATTTTTTTAAATTATATTTTTACTGGTTTTCGAAATGCAGTAATTAACATAGTAATAAGTCAATGTAATATATGTGTAGAACAGATAAGAAATATAATATATATTATATATACTATGCTGGACTATTATATATATTATATAATACATACTATACTAAATGCTGGATGCTTAAATTTTACATAAGTAACAATAACAAATGATGCAGATGAGAATAAAAATTTCAAACAGCACGTCTAAGTGTTGCAAATCAGAATCTACACTGCTATTATTATCTTATTTTTTTTAAATGCACTCAGTTGCCAGTTCTTTATTTTTGCTGTACATGTCCTTTTCCCTAGGGACATTTAATCCCCTCAACTTTGGGGGATTGTTATGAACTATATAGTTTCAGGTCCATTGCCTAAGAGTGCATCATGCTGTTGTGGTCCCTTTGGAGATTATATTTCCATTCAGCCAGCTTTTGATAATTGGCATAGTACTCCCCAGTGAGTTAACAGTTTTAATAGCTGAAGCCCAGCTACACTCTCTTCCTGAACTTACTGGGGAGTAAATTTAAAATTCAACTAAGTTATTCCAACGTGTTTTATATTTTAAAAAAAAGAATGTTTAGAAGGTAGCCTATTTGTCACTTTTTTAAAAATCCACTTCCTCTTAGAATATGACATCTCTTGTTCAAGATCACCACTAATTCAACACAAATCTTAACTACATGCAGAAGCAGTTCTTCAATTTCTTTGAGGGATGTACTTTCTACATTTAATTTCCACTATTTCATAGACACATCACTGTTGGAAACTGGCCTTCCCTTGTACCTTTCTAACAAAGATGGTAGTAATATGAAATGTCCCTCTTTCTTGACTGTAACATTCTGAAACATTCTATCAAATGCAGTGGCGTAGCCACCCAGGGAAAGAGGGGGTGCGCGATACACCAGGCGGACGCCTGAAGGGGCTGCCAAAACCTCAAAAATGCATTTTAAAAAATACTTTAGTGTTTTTACTTTGTCGGCCTGCAGGGGGTGCAATTTTTAGACTAGCGGCACCAAAATTTCAGGTTATCATCAGGTGACAGGTTTGGTGAAGTTTTGTTCAGTGGGTCCAAAGTTATGGACCCCCAAAAGGGGTGCCCCCATTCCCCATTGTTTCCAATGGGAGCTAATAGTAGATGGGGCTTCCCTTTGAGGGTCCATAACTTTGGACCCCCTGACCCAAACTTCACTAAACCTGGGTGGTATCATCAGGATAGTCTCCTGAAAGCAGCCTGAAATTTTGGTACTGCTAACTTAAACATAGCTCCCCTGACAGGCACACTCAAATTTTCCCCAGATTCTGGTCCCTTCTGAGTGGATTTAAAGGGAGAATCTGCTAGATTTTAAAAAATTGAAAGTATTGTCAAAGGTTTTCACAGATGGATTCAACTGGTTGTTGTGGGTGTTCTGGCCATGTGTCAGTGGTCTGGTAGATCTTGTTCCTAATGTTTCGCCTGCATCTGTGGCTGGCATCTTCGGAGGCGTATCACAGAGAGGAGTCTATAATAAGAGAAGTCTGGACACAGTGGATAACAGACTTCTCTCTGTGATATACCTCTGAAGATGCCAGCCACAGATGCAGGTGAAACATTAGGAACAAGATCTACCAGACCACGGTCACTCAGCCTGGAAAACACACAACAACCAACATTGAAAGTGATGCTGTTTGTGGGGTGGGTGGGGAATCTACCCTGAAACAGCAACATTTTCAATGTTGTTTAAACTAGGGAGCCCAGATTCTCCCTTTAAAGTGGATTTAAAAGGAGAATCTGGGCTCTCTAATCTAAACATTAAAAGTGATGCTGTTTCAGGGTGGATTCCTCCACCACCCCCTCCCAACAGCATCACTTTCAATGTTGTTTCAACTAGGGAGCCCAGATTTGTGAGTTGGGGCATCTTTTCAGATTTGTGAGTTGGGGCATGTTCTATAATGTGATTGTGGCGTTGAGATGACATGGTGCAAAAACTGTTCTTTGGTCATAGTGGGGGAGGGCGGCCTTTGGTTGTGGGGAAGCTGTCCACACTGGGGGGGGGGGGAGCAAAACTCAGATTTTGCACCGGGCTCCATTTCCCCTAGTTACACCTCTGATCAAATGTCTTTGAAGTGTAGTTAGTTCTACTGCAGGTACTGGTAAAATACCAATACTCTTTCACAGTCAAGAAGGTAAGTCTTGACAAGTCTTGCATAGCCAAGAAAACTAGGGAGCACAAACTTGAAATTGTTTACTGCCTCCTCTCCCCTAAATCTCTGGCAATGTTCATTATAGTAATTTTACTTGCCCTTAGCAGAAACATGGCTCGAGTTAATTCTGTACTATAAGAACAAGAAATGATGCTTTGTCCACAAGTGAACACTGCACCTACGATGGCCTACCCTCAACATCTTATGGACCCAGATGGCTTTTACAGCCCAATCCAAAGATGTGGGTAGACAAAGTTGGTGCATGGCCACACTGGTACATTTACCCACATCACCAGCATAAGTGGCACTTATGCTGGTGGGCAGGGCAAACTAGGAGACAGTGGGCACCACAAAACTCAGCGGCATCCAACCTGGAGATGCCTGGCATCTGAAGAGCTGCGCCAACCTAAACCTTTCTGCTGGTGCAGTGGGGGACGAACTATGGACATTCCTTGGGGTACAGCCAACGTTAGTTGGCTGTCATCTTCCTTTCAGGCCAATTTTCCCCTATGGCAGGCTGTCCATGAGGCTGGTTTTTGTTTTTGTTTGCTGCCTCGCTGTGCCTCCTGGAAGCCTTCTGGAGGCGCCAAAGCAGCAGAGCTGTTCCCGGCTGCCAGTCTCTGTGAATCCTTGGTTAGAGCTTGATGCGCCAATATCTGAGGAGACAAACTTGCTTCCTGGCACCTTTTTCTGTGTCAAGAATCTTATTGGCTTACCAAAGAACTGGGGAAGTTGAAGAAAGCACAGCGATGATTTGAGGTACAGTGGTGATAGAGAATGCCAAACAATCCGTTTGAAGACCTGTGAGATAGTGGCGACAATGGCAGGGGAAAAACAGCTTTTTCCTCTCCTACAACCATAACAAATCATGTCCATTTCAACTGTTTGGGATTAATTGACTCCAAAACTGATAATAAATTGGCAATCAGCTGTGATAATTTCCCCTGCATCTTTGGTGAAAACTGGATCAGATTAGAAAGATTTTCAGATGTCGATTTGAATAGATCACTAGAGGTTTCAAAAACACACTCTGGTATGAATAACTGGAAAGGATTTCCTTGATTAAGACTGAAAGGATCCTAGGAATCGTGAAAGCCAACATTTTCTAATTTACATCCCTTTCCTAAGTCACTGGTTAAGGTGCATAAAAACAATTTGTGGAATGTTTTCAAAGCCTCTTAAAATGGCTGTTTTAAACCAATGCTGAGGGGAGAAAAACACCTTTCCAGTCAAAAAGATTGTAGCCAATTACAGACTTCTATATGATCTACCCCTCCTAGGCAAAGTGACTGAACAGATGGTGAGGGATCTATGGAGCTTCTGGATAACACATAGGCCTTTCAATTTGACTTACGGGCTTGGTTATGGAATGAAGGCCATTTTGTTTGTTCTTGTGGATTATTTCCATTTACAAATGAACTAGGAGAATGTATCCATCTGTGAGGCTTTATCTTGTTTGTTTTGTTAAGATCTTTTGAAATAAAGATAGGTGTTCTGAGAATAGCACTCAAATGGTTCACACAGAGTATAATTAGGTAAAATCTGTTGAGACTTATTTTGTGGGGTCCCACAAAAATTCATGTTACCTCAATATTTTTAAATCCCTATTTAAAAGTCTCTAAATAAGATAATTTTGAACTTTGGGATAATACATGAGCAGCAAATTGATGACACGTAGCTAGAAGTGGCTGTTTCTGTCCTAGGCTGGTACATGACATAAAACAAGTGAAAACTGAAGTCAGATAGACAGAGATGATGCTGAAGTCAGATAGACAGAGATGATGCTGACAAAGCTTACACTGAAATCTCTTGCTAAATTGGTTAAGAGTTAGGGGCTGCTTCTTGCTGGGGAAAAAGATTGATATGTTAGTTTTCTTTTCACCCTGAGTTGATCCATACTATTGAAGAACCTCTATATTTGATTACAGTAATATGCTCTAAGAGGTGCTGTTTAATACAACCCAGATACTCCAGTTGTTGCAAAATGCAGCAATTTGAGTTAACTGATACTAGCAGATGTGGCTAGCAGAGTTAGCACATCTGCCTTAAATCTCAGCAAGACCATACCTGAGCTAGTTAATGAATAACACACCTGTCCTATACTATTATAATTGGCTCCCTATTCCCCATCCTCAAATTCAATTTCAGGTGCTGATTCTTACCTTTAATGTGGTCTGAGGCCACATTCTTGGAAGAACTGTAGCTCCCTATATCAAACCAGGACAGAACTGCAATCCTCCCACCAGCTTCCATTAGTGAAACCATCATGTACGTCTGATGAGAACTGCCTCAACCCAATTGTGAGCCTTTCCCCACAGTGGTTCAGTGGAATGGCCTTTCACAGGATATCTTCTTGGTAGGCATCAAAAGGCCAGTGTAAGATTGAAAACTGAACAATTGCAAAGTTTATCATCACATTCATAGAAATACACACACACACATACACTCTTACATCTAACATATGCCAAACCAATATAAGCATACTAATTCAGAGTGCTATTGACAACAAAAGCACCCAGTTTCATATAGTGTGCTAAATATAAAGCACACAGGAAGAGAAAATTATTCTAAGTTGTAATCTTTGTACTGCATTATACTTTGATGATATATTTAATAAAAAGGAGAGAGTTTAGCATTTAATTATATTTTAGTAACCTGTGCAATTGGGGTGCAAGGTGGAAAGATAAACACTTGTGCGCCAATTGGACATGAAGTAGTAATGGTTTTATCCCATGTTATACCACACTAGTTGTGGCCTGGGAGTGCAATGACATTCACGGTTCCAGAGCTGGAACTTTGCAGGATAGACCCAGCGTTGTGCTCTTTCATTCTGCGTATTAGGAATGGTCTATTCCTGTAGCTGCACCTGAAGGTTCCAATTTAGCAGCTTACCTCCATAGGTTCTTTAGATAGCCACAAATCATCTCCCTTTGTGGCTTAAATGCTTGACAGTGTTTATTGTTCACATTAGAAGAATTCTCTTTTCATTGCCACACTTGCATTCAGTCACTGGCAAGAAAGAAACACTTCGGTATTCACTTCCTTCCGGACTACAGCATACAACACTGTTGTTCTTTACTCCCATGCTGCATTTGAGTTACCCCCTCCGTGAATAGCAGCCCTGTGCCTGCCTGTGGGAAAGCTGTGAGGACCAGCCAGAAGCAGAAAAATGATTTCACCTAATCCTTGTCAGTTTTCACCACAATCTGCGGAATTACAGTATCTCGCGATTGCTTTTTGCCAGCAAATACAAAATACTTTGGAATGGAAAACTCAGTCATGAATACAACGCTCATGGAATATGTTAAATTGTTTAAAAACCATTTGGCATAATTATGCACTTTTACATAGCAGACAATACAAAATTTCTAACACAGGCTGGCTTTAAAAATACACCGAAAATTAAAAATAAATAAATAAATAACACCTGTGTTCCATATTTTGTTTGAATTCCCAAAGTATAATATGCAATTTGGAGCTCAGATAAAAGAGCTTTTAAGGGGGAAAATATGGAACACAACATTTGCAAACAGAAACCAATTTTCTTCCAAAAAGCACTTCCACTGAGGGAGTAATCCTAAACAGATCTCCTCAAAAGTATTGTGTTATTCATCAGGGCTTACTCCCAGAAGAGCATCTTTAGGGCCGCAGTTTAAGTCTTCAAGTTTCTTCTTTAAATGCCAAAATGTTTAAAGAACAATTCACTGGTTCTGCCAACACTCTCCAAAAGTGTGTCCAAAATGTTTTCATTGTAGTTATTTAATTTTAAAAAACTAAAAACTATTACTCCTGTTGGCATATTGCTAAATGCACAGAATTATTTAAGTTATGAACATTTATTGTTTCTGACAGGAACAAACAGAACTACGTAGATTTCAATTCTATTTTACATGAACCTGCTTATTTAAGTAATCAACAATCACAATGTTTTGATGAAAAAACAAATGTTGGCAAATAATATCATTTTTTTTCACCTCCTCAAGAACTATCCAGTGAAAAATATTGTTAGAGTACAGTTAAAAAATTTTAGGCCCTTAGCAAGTAGAAGGAACATGTAAATTCAAACTATTTAATAAACAGAATTAAAGAACTCAAATTTTAGAAATAAAAGATTAACAAATCATTAAGTAAAAATCACTGAAGAAGTTTCAGGACTGCTTCAGTTACTCTTTCACTGTGGTCCTGCACATATATATGTACATCCTCTTTTCTCTGGAACAGAGTACGCACAACAATTTCAAACATAATATATATGGGTTTTTTTTGGGGGGGGGGGATGTCTCTTGCAGCTATGAGACAAAATTGAATGATCCCTTCAGCAACATATAAAATGTTGATTACCTGGCCACTCTAAACCTTTCTAAAGCTAAGATTGCAAACAGGTGCACTTAGAAGAAGTCTACAGAATTTGATTTTAAGATCAAACTGCAAGCACATCCTACCTGAATTCACAGCAAAAACATTATACTCCCAGTTCTGTTCTAAACAGGCAGCCACATGAAGCATTTCTTTCTCCTTTTCCTAAATCAAAATACAACCTGAACTGCACATGTGCCTGAGATCTTGTAAGCCAGTGCCATTTCAATCCCCCCTTATCAGCCTCTTACACATTGAAATTAGATCCCTGAAAGACTCAGAGCTCTACTTCTCCCAAAGGAAGGGTGGACTATTTATGAAAGGGAGGAGGAAAAAGAGGAAAAGACTGCAATGAGACGAAATGGACTGGTTTGCAATTACGCATGTATATGGGGCAGAGGCAGAGATTTGACTTCTTTCCATTAAAAAGGAACACCTGGCTGGCACATTTTATTTCTGAGTTCTCTTGCCAGATGTTGTTGTGTAACTGAAACAATTTTATATTTCAATAAAAAGCGGGGCAATTTTTTAAAGCAACATTGAAGGCTTCTATAATACTACAAGACTGCATTCATTCTGTTTGCAATAAGAAACTCAACAAAGCAAACCTTTACCAATAACTGTCTCTAGAAAGTTAAAGAGTTTCTCAAATTTCTATCCTCCCCCTCATCACTGCTGCCTGCTGTACACCCCAAAATGTAATTCCTGGGAGGGGGGGTGGACCCTTGGGAACAGAATAAGGAACAAAGGAGGAGTCTACAGGGCGAAGAAGGATTCTGCAGAAGAACCACACACACCTCTTGCACAAACAGAATTACTTTTCTGTTGTTAGAATATGACTTTGGATTTTCTAGGGGGTAGCCTTACTTGGGGTAATATCTTTTTATTATTATTATTATTACAGCCTTTTGGCCAGCCAATAGTTTAAAATCAGAGTACATGTGAATACATAGCACTCCACTTATACAAAAATATAATATAAATTAAAATCCATTATAAAATCTATTAATAAACAACATTAGCTTCAGGCATTATTACAGTCCTCATCACACAGTGCGGCTCTTTGTTTTAATAAGGAACTACGCTTGTTGTGCACCAGTATACAAAATTTAGCTACCTTCTGTGAAATGGCAGAAACACGATCTTCTAATAATATTCTTACAGAATTGGTATCTGAGTCATCTATGAATGGATATACATGACGAGTTAACAATGGTTGGATCAACAGCTTCCTTTCACCTTCATGTAACTTGAAATGCAGTAAGATATGTGACATTGAGTCTACTTCCCCTGAGCTGCACACACAGGTTCTCCTATGCCTTGGAATATTTTGGAATCGTCCCATCAGATTAGCTGACGGGAAGGCATCGAAGCGAGCCCTAGAAAAAGCCCATCGGCTTCTTGCTGATGTTATTACAGATAGATAAGGTGCAGCTGAAATACCTATCCATGATTTTAGTGGTTTATATAGAACAGGTAGCCGGGGAAAATCTGTTTGCATCTCAATGTCAGTAAGATGTTGCTGGACCATACCCATTGCTCTGCTACTTCCAATCTCCAAAAGTTGCGTTTCGGTGTATTAAACAAGTATCTCAGAAAAATCGATAGGACTCTCTCCAACGGCACAAAATCTGAAATCATTGCCAACGGAGCACCATAGGTCAATTGGGCTAAGGCTTTGGCCTCAAACAGTCTAACTGCACTTGGGATGAACTGCTCCCCTGTGAGCTTAAAACCTCAAGATTGCCTGTGAACTTCTTTGAGCCGATTGAATAACTGATTGTACATGGGCTGTGGGCTTCCCAATGTATTGGTACACCACTCCTAGATATTTGAAACATTTTGTTTGCTCTATCTGTTGCCCTTTCAGCTGCCATTTAGATCTCTTGAGTTTAGTGTTGAAGTGCACTATCTTAGTCTTGGTATAATTGATGTTTAACAGTTCTTCTGTGCACTTTTGGTCAAAAATCCTCAGTGCTCTCTTCAGTCCCACCCTTGTAAGAGATAATACCACTGCATCATCTGCATACATAAGAATGGCTATTCTTTTATTGGGGGTAAGGGAAGGTGCGTGGGTATCTGCCCCTTGAAATGCAGTTATAAGTGTATTAACATAGACGTTAAATAAATGAGGAGCTAGGAGACACCCTTGCCTCACCCCTTTCTGGGTAGGAATGGGTGCTGTTAGCCTGCCATCATGCGTAAACCTTATCTGCACAGTTGTATTTTCGTGTAACTTGATAATTAGATGGAGGAGACGCTTATCAATATTAGTTTTCATTAGTTTTGTCCATAGCCGGCTACGTGTGACATTATCAAATGCGGCTCTAAGGTCAATGAAGGCTGCAAATAGAGATCCTTTTTTAATATTTACATATTTCTCTATCAAATAGTTAAGTATTAGGCACTGGTCCATTGTCGACCGGCCTTTGCGGAAGCCCGCCTGTTCATCTGCCAATATATTTTCCCTATCCATCCATTCTAAAAGTTTTGTACTCAGATATTTAGTATAAAGCTTGCTCGTGACATTAAGCAGGCTAATTGGTCTATAATTAGCTGGTTCTGTGGACAAACCTTTTTTAAAAATGGGAACGATAATTGCGGCATTCCAGTCTGATGGAATATGACCGGTGCTATTAATATGGGAAAAAAGTTTGGCCAATACCGGTGCCCACCATTCTGCATTGGATTTCAGTAATTCTGGTGGCATGAAGTCATTTCCTGGGGCTTTACCCGCTTGCAGCTTTGAGATCATCGATTTAACTTCCTCTGGTGTCACTGGTGGCCACAAAGGGGTGTCAGTTATGGCAAGATGTTGCCTTGTTGGGGCCTGCTGGTCTTCATAAAGATTAAAGAAATATCTCTCCCAGGCATCCCCTGCAATTGAATTCGCCATCTTGAGGTTATGGAAGTTTTTATTCTTGGGGGAATATCAAACTGTAATGACGCTTGCCCTCCAGGCTTTGCTTCCTGAAAGATTTCTAAACAGATGTAGAATCCATATATTCAACTCTGAAATCCCACCCATTTGTATGAGGAAGGCCAAACCCATTTTCGTTTCTTTCAGTGCAAATAATCATCCACTTATCAGTTTGAATCTATATATATAAAAAGCTAACAGTGACTTTGTTAGTCATACCCTAACGCCGAAACGGCTAGACAGATCGCCCCCAAATTTTAACATGACGTTCCTCCCTGTTCTGGGCAGGTAACCGAACCTTCAAATCGCTGAAAGTCCATACCTGAGTCAGGTAAAACATCTTTTTCCTGGCGCACCAGGCCATGAAGCTGGCTCTGTTCAACTGTCACCCTTAGAATGTCCGTGCAGCATGTCTGTGGCCTGAGGATTGGTATGAGGGCTTAGAATGTTCATGCAGATGGGCACAGATGAGCAGTGAAAACAGTAAATAGGTAATACTGTTAGTGGAAGTAAAACACATACACACTTTGCCGTGTGAGACGTCAGGTGGGGTCCCCCCCCTCACACGCAGGTAACTTTCACTCTCTGTGCCTCACCCACTGCTACCACACAATACACATCCTACTCATCCTCACACACCTCACTCTGCCCTCCCTCACATCCAACCACCACTTACCCACTTCCTCACCCATATTCACCACAGCTTTCTTTTACTAAAAGCGAGCTGGAGTTCGCCTTTTTCTTCTAAGAAAATCCACGGGGTGGGGGCGAACCAACACTACTGGCTCAGCTTCTTTTGCACATGGCCCTTTAAGAACCCTGAGAGCTGGCCTCGATCTGATCGCCTCACCACCCTTCCTCTGCTGCCTGACTGGGATAGCCTCCTTGCCCCAGTTCTGCCTTACCCAAGCCAGGACTGTGCGTGTCAACCAGCCTCATGGACAGCAGGATTCGCACAGCAGGATCCGTTGTGGAATGGAAAGGGATACTTTATACTAAAAAACCAAGACAGCACCATATAATAATGTGAATTGAAAAGGGAAAGAGGGATTCCATTTGACCACCCCAAAAGACTATGCTGCGGATCATTGGATCTTCATGGACATCTGTGTGGGTTGTGGACTGTGATGAGAAGGACAATTGCCACAGCAACGCGTGGCCGGGCCCCGCTAGTTTACAATAAAACGTTTTAGCTGCAAAGAAGCTACTATATCTGAAAATCTATAAACCTTCTAAATGATTAGTTAGCTCAGTGATGTATAACTTCCTACATACATCTCAAGTAGAATTTGTGAAGATGTCCTCAAGTACAAGGGAAAAGCAGAAAATCTATATCCCTGTAAGACACATGGAGACCACAAAGATTCTGACTATTATTTCAAAGGAAAATCCCCCTCTTAAAAAAAAATATAGGATCAAGTCATGATGGAGGTGAAGAGTCCTTTCACATACTCCAATGAATTTAGGCATAAGGATGTTCTGTTTGGTACCTGGGAAATTTCTCTCAAGCCAACTAGCCTGGAAAGGTATTTTTCCCTTTACATAGCACACTTTACAGATATGAATAAATGAAAAGATTTTCATGAATAAATGAAAAGATTAATTCTAAGATGCTTATTGTTCAAAAGGTCAAAGCAAAGCCAGTACACACAGACTGTGTTAACTCTTTGATTCTTTAGAGAAGTCCAGATTCTCCTGCACACACACACAAGCCTACAAAACCATGTGAGTAACACAGTATAAGCAGCTGTGAATGCCATTATACGTGATGATCTCTTAAGAGCAAAAAACAAGACCACCTATGATCCCTGCAATGTTAAAGGATTATTCATTAAAGAAGATGCAAAGTCATTCTTACTGCAGTAAGATTTCAGAAAGTCTTTGCAATCAGAGTCCCGCATTCTTTCATGTTAAAACTAGCAATGAATATAAGTAATGCTTCAACATCTGGGCAATTTATGAATGTAATACTTATCCAGCGGTTGCTTGTTTTGCCCCCCCCCCTTTTCTTTTCTTTTTTGCTTACACAGAAATTCTCCTCCTGTGAAGTGTCCCTAGCCAATCTGATCCACCATTTTGCCCACGTGTTGCTTCCTCCATTTGGGGAGGTTGTCTGCTGCCCTTCCTCCCTCTTTCTTTGATCTAGCATTACTTTGTTAGACCATGTCAATTTCACAAGGTCTATTGCTCCAGTGAGATACCTGTGTGTGTGTGTGTGTGTGTGTGTGTGTGTGTGTGTGTGTGTGTGTGTGTGTGTGTGTGTGTGTGTGTGTGTGTGTGTGTGTGTGTGTGTGTGTGTGTGTGTGTGTGTGTGTGTGTGTGTGTGTGTGTTCCTTTCTGATAATTCTGAAATGGTGGCCCAAAAGGTGTGAAAAACTGCTATTGTTTGGGAAAGGAAAGGCAGACAGGAGTGCAAAAACCTGAAGAAAGCATAACATGCAGCAATCTCTTTCAATTTCCCTGTGAAGAAAGAAAAAAAGTCACATTTTCAGAGGTTTTGGAAACTGTAGTGATTTTCTGATCTAAAGGCAGAGAGGCTACCAGACAACAAAAACTACTGATGAAGGTTAAAGCGGAATTATAGCTGAACAGCAGTTATTAACTATGGGTGTGAAAGTTGGACAATGATGAAAGATGACAGGAAGAGTTGATTCATTTGAAATGTGGTGTGGAAGAGAGTTTTAGGAATATCATGGACCATCAAAAAGTCAAATTAGTAGATTATACATCAAGTCAAGCCTGAACTCTGCCTAGAAGCCAAAATGACTAAACTGAAGCTGTTGTACTTTGGTCACATTATGAGAAGACAATAATGCCAGAAAAAGTTGAGGGCAGAAGGAAAAGAGGAAGACTCAACATGAAATGGAGAGACAAAATCAAGGAAGTCATGGCCCCAAGTTTGCAAGACCTGAGCAAAGCTGTTATCTCTTCAGACTTCCTCAAACTGTTAGATCACTTCAGAGCTTTTGAAGTCTATCTACTTCAGATCTAGGGATGGGAATTCTTTTCCCACACAAAGTTTAAATTCTCCTCCTGGCTAGAGACTGGTTCCTCTCTGACATTATCTCTCTCACTCAACCAGCTCCCACTGTTCTTACATACATGGCATGGCTGTTTTTAGAACCTGGATTTTAGATTCATCTTTATCTAGAAGTTTATTGCCCTCTTTAGCTAGAGTAGAGTCCTTTTCCCAAAAACATTATTTCCCTGCAAACCCCACAGGTCTATACACAGACACTAAACACATTGGGACCCTCCAGTTCTCCCCCTCTCCAATAATTTTGTCAGCAGCTTTGAGTTCCAAACTCTACCCATTCCCAGAATGTCACTCACTGACACAGGTTCTGTGAAGGATTAACATTTCACAGTCAGGTTTTTCCTGCCTCTTTAGATTCCATAAGTCAGTCAGTCAGTCTCACCCACACACTTTCTCTCTCAAAAAGAAAACCTCTTTCTGGATTGTTATCAGGGTCATTGGATCAGGTCAACTGAAACAGCAACTGTAGAATATTATAACCCTCTTCAAACACTGTTAGCATTGTGTGTAAAGTGCCATAAAGTCACAACTAACTGATGGAAACCCAGTAGGGTTTTCCAGGCAAGAGACTAACAAAGGTGCCTTCTACATAAAAACCCTGGTATTCTTTGGTGGTCTCCCATCCAAGTACTAACCAGCACTGACCTTGCTTAGCTTCTGAGATCTGATAATATCAGGTTATCCTCAGTCATCAAGGTCAGAGCATTGTAACATAGTTTTTGGTGCTGCTTTACATACAGACTTTAAGGCTATGAAAACAAAAAGAAACAAATAAAACAAACCACATGCCCACTAATTGACACACAAATTCATAAGAACATAAGAAAGAGCCTGCTGGATCAGACCAGAGTCCATCTAGTCCAGCACTCTGCTACTTGCAGTGGCCCACCAGATGCCTTTGGGAGCTCACATGCAGGATGTGAAAGCAAAGGCCTTCTGCTGCTGCTCCCAAGCACCTGGTCTGCTAAGGCATTTGCAATCTCAGATCAAGGAGGATCAAGATTGGAAGCCACAGATCAACTTCTCCTCCATAAATCTGTCCAAGCCCCTTTGAAAGTTATCCAGGTTAGTGGCCATTCACAAAGCATTTGCCAAATTTTGGTAATAGAGGCATGTTCATGTCACTGATCTAAACGTTATTTATTTATTTAGAATATTTCTGTGCCACCTCTGTGCCACCTAGGCTGCCTTGAGTCCTGCTCAAGGCAGCCTACAATTAAAATGTTCCATTAAAAACAAGCAATTAATCAGCATAAAAACTGTGCATCAAAAAGAGATGGAACATTAAGAAGCTGGTTAAATAAAACTCCTAATTAAAAGTCCAGTAATAAGATGAATTTTGGCCTGGCAACTAAAAGATAAATGGAGCCAGAGAAGCTTGAAGAGGGAGGGTGTTCCAGAGGTGAAGCCACCACGGACAATGTCTCCTCTGTAGCTGCCACTAGCCTGAAGGAAAGGCACAGGGAGCAGAGCTTAAGAGATTGATATTAACTCAAGAGATTAATAGTATGGGAGATAATGGCTCCAAGCTGTTTATGCTAGTATTAAAGGTAGGAAATAGAACTTTGATCTGTACCCAGAAACAGGTGGCTAACCAGGCAGATTTTTATGGATCCAAATATAAGAGTCTGTCTAAACATTCCCTTACCACCAATTGGCTTCTGGCCAATTAATTTTGGTAGCAAGATGTTTCTCAGTTCTAACTTGTGTTCATTCTTGTCATACATACTTTTGTGGAACATCCAAAAGTTCACCAAGAACAGTCTTGCCTGAAAATATTTATATTTTGTAATAAGACCGGTCGGCATGATAAAGTGCTCTCTGATCAAAGAGAACTTCAAGGTCAATTACAACACACCTTGCACACAAGCAACAACTCTGTTTTTGGAAGATAAACGTACGTTTTTGGAAGATAAACGTACATACCAGGTAGCTCAAACACATACTTTTTATGGAATGTATGGTGTGCCTTTTAGGCTTCCATTTCACTGTGGGGGTTTTTACTTTGCAATAAGGTCACAGCGGACTTCTGGCAACCCAGTAGGATTTTCAAGGCATGAGACATTCTGAGATGATTTGTCATTGCCCATGACACAAAATGTTAAATAACAAGTATTTAGAAGAAATGTGGCCATTCAACAACATGCCCCATTAAAAAGCAGCAATGAATTTGAATAGCAAAACCACTACACTGATTGTGAAATATTTCTACTAAACTCTAAACTTAATATTTTGAGGTGACCAATCACCATACTAATGTGGATTTAAGGATCCATCCAACAGAGGTGATGTTAGAAATCTACTATGTAATCTACTATCTTTAACAACCTATGTAATTGTGTTCACTGTAATAAATCAGAGCATTCAATAAAATGAAAAGCAAATTGGATAAAGTACTATAGCTTTGTGTAAAACAACTGAAGCTGCAATTTCAGTTAAATATTTATTTGGGAGTCAATCCTATTCAACCTCAATTACCCATTCTTCCCAACAGACATCCATGCGGACCCAGCTTTTAGTAACACAACAGGTATAAAAAATATAGCTGTAACAGAAAATAAAGAAAAAAATTACTTTCCATATATACCAGTACAAGCCCTAGAGCAACCTGGGGTCGAACGACCCTTTCACAGGGGTCGCCTAAGACTATCTGCATCAATGTTCTCCATCTGTAAAATGGATAAATGTTAGGGTTGGGGGTCACCACAACATGAGGAACTGTATTAAAGGGTCACGGCTTCAGGAAGGTTGAGAACCACTGCCCTAGAGGAACTAATTAAAGTGGTACAGAAGATTTTTCTGCCTTTGTTGACAGCAAGGTGCAAAGGGTTTTAGAACAGAAGCCATTTCTGGATATTTCTAGATACTGGTAATACTCAGTAGCAACACCAAGCCATTCTGAGGATCAATGAGAACAACAGACTGTTAGTAAAGTAACTACATATAAAGTTTTTTTAAAAATCAAGGTAATCCCAAAAAAAAAGTGCCAAAATTTCAGTTTCTATCTGCCAGCTTGCTTGCCTTGCTACCAGCAGCTACTACTAGTATTTGCTTCACAGCAGTTTTCTGTAGAACATACGAGGTCAAATGGAAATGCATTTTTAAAATGATGCATTCATACATATACATAAACACACATATATATCCTGCTTACATACCTATCCAGTTCTTACATGCATCTTCCAGGGTCTTCCATCTACACTGTTGCTATCTATATCTTTAAGTAATGCTGAAACATCTGTTGTTTCCAGATCATTCACCCCACCCCCAAAACATTCACAGCAGCCTGAAAATATGTATGACATTCAGCTTTAAGACAAGACAAGCAACAAAGCAAATGCACATTAAACATAAGCATCATAAGTCTCACCTTAGAAAAATACCTAATAACTTCTACCAAAAGTAGAAACTGTTTCCAAGAGACTTCCATAACTTCTTACTCTGTCCTATATACTCAACATGAAATCTGATTAAATTGGTTGAATAATCAGTTGGATCAATTTTAACTAGTGAAGGTTGAGAATTAAGGGCACACATTTTTAAGGGTTGTTTTGGGATTGTAATACATACATAATTATG
This sequence comes from Sphaerodactylus townsendi, assembly GCF_021028975.2. Lineage (NCBI taxonomy): Eukaryota > Metazoa > Chordata > Lepidosauria > Squamata > Sphaerodactylidae > Sphaerodactylus > Sphaerodactylus townsendi. The sequence goes on from NC_059428.1 coordinate 93,405,067, forward strand.
GATGTTTTACTTGAACATTAACTGGCAGGATTTTTTTAAACATTATAACTGGTGGGGTGAAGAGAGCCAGTGTGGTGTAGTGGATAAAAGCAGGTGGACTTTGATCTGGACAACAAGGTTTGATTCCCTGCTCCTACACGTGAAGCCTGCTGGGTGACTTTGGGCTAGTCACAATTCTTTCTGAACTCAGCCCCATCTATCTCACAAGGTGTCTGTTGTGGGGAGAGTAAAGGAAGGAATTTGCAAGAAGCTCTGGGACTCCTTGCGGTTGAGAAAAGTGGAGTATAAATCCAAACTCTTCTTCTAGTGAGAAGGCAAATCAACTAACATTTTTTTTTGCTTGGAGGCAGCACCTACACCTAAAGTTAAATACTCTAGTTTCCTCAGCTACTTGGTTTCTTATTTAATATCACAAGCTCACTAAGATAGTCGTATACTAGTATCACACAAAACAGCAGCAGTAAGACAATTCTATTACTATACCCAGAACACAGTCCTAACTTAGATCTGCAAAAATTATATCACCATAGTCGTGTAGATTCAGAAATCAGCCCACTGAGTTTCAGGGGTCTTATTGTCAGAGAAAAGCACACAACTGCAGTCTTAATCAGCAAAGCTATATTTACACAGATTTGCAAAACATTCCCACAGAACCTGTGGACCGTTTTCCCAGACAAATGTTGTTAATGCTAACTACTGCAAACCTGCAGAACAGAGGCACCCTGAAGCAGACTGCCATTGTGGGCCAGGGACTGAGTGGTTTGCTGCCGAAATAAAAACAGATCACATCCAGGCAGTGTGGCTGAACGAGTAATGCCTTCAAGATCAAGGAGGGGGAAGAGTGTGTTTTTATTAGAACAAAGAATGTTGGGGGATTCAAGAGTCTCCTGCAGACCTTTGGTTCCACCTGAGAAAGAACTCCACCTTTGAAGTCACTTAGAGGCAGACCGATCCTTAATACACCCAATACATTCCTGAGGCGAGGAGCTGGAGACTCGGCGCACCACACACAACCACGTGTCCCACAGTTGCAAACGTACACACAGACACCTGAGGCGGCGCCAATGCCGCCGCTCCTCCCCGCTCACCTCATGGCTGCCCTGCCCCTTCCCTTCCCGCCCCAGGCCTTGGCGCCAAACGTCGCCTGCGCGCCAGAGGGGGCCAAGCAACGGCCCCGTCACCCCCCCCCCCCCCCGCAGCCAGCCAGCCTAGGCCGGGAAGGTTGCACTCCCCGCCATCCCCGGCCGCTTGCTACGAGGACCTCCCCCCGCCTCTTGCTGCAAGGCCAAAGTGTTGCTTCTCACAAAGCCCCTCCAGCCTCTCTCGCGGGGGCTCCTTCCTCCGGCTCAGGCGGCTGCACGGCTCACCTTGTGGCTCTGGCGCGGGCGGCGGCGGCGTGTGCGTGCGCCAGGGCCCGGGGCTGCTGCTGCTGCGACTACTACTTGGTGCTGCTCATTTCCTTCTCGGAGCTTTGGCTTGGCTACGACCCGGCCTCCCCCTTCATCGTGTGCGCGCCCCTGCTTTCTTCCGTGCTCGCAGGCCCTTGCCCTTGCAATCTCCCTCCTGGCAGGCCAGGCGGCGGCGGCACAAGAGCCCTATTGTATTATTGACACTGCTGCTGCTGCCTCCCAGGCTCCGCCTCTTCCCCTTCCCTTCTCTCTCCCACCCCATCAGTAGCAGTGCCCGGACTGGGCTGGAGTTCCCCGTCGCCGCCACCTGCACGCTGGAAAGGGGCATCCCTTTCGCTCGGGATCGACGCGGCCTTGCTCCTTTCCCAGGCTCTCCTCGAGCTGCCCTCTGCACAGTTGCTTGTGAGACTCAAGTCAGCGCCCTACATAAGAAATGCAGCCATCTGTGGTCTCCCGTAGCCCCCAATATCTGGGGCAGCCTTTTCTTTGGAGCATAAAAGCGCTTCCACTTTAAAAGCCTACAATCCAGAGAATTGAATGCCAGTCCAAAGGGCCACTCACTGCGATTATTTTTTTGGCATCTTCTCCTCCCCTCCTGTATCATAAGACCCTTTAAAAAGATGCAATGTTCGCTTGCCCAGGAGCTCTAAAAAGGATTTGCTCACACACACAGGGCATTCTTGGCTCAGGTTCAAGCCGCATGATAGTCTTCCCACTTGAGCTGTGTCTTTGTCTAGGAAACAGCACTCTTCACTCTCTTTTTGGTAGAAACTTCTAAAACAGTGGGAATCTTTAAAAGGCAGCTCATGCAATCATGGGATTGAGGATGTCCAGGAAGGTTGCCATCCTTCAGGAAACAACTGGGAATATACCTGGTCTTCGAAGGGAGATTATCAACTATAATAATCTGCTATAATAACTATAATAACCTCCTTCCCAAATTCTTCAGGAATTTTCCAACCCAGAGCTGGCAACCCTAATACCCAATTATGATGTTTGGGGATGGGGTGGGGAGAGAGTGTAGAAACTGACGGCTGCAAACCTTACTGAAGTGGCAAAGAGGAAGCCCACAGCCAGCATGGATGTGAAATAAAAGAAACTAAGGGTTCTTCACATGTATAGCCAAGTTAGAGTCATATGATTACAGTGCCCCTCCAAACACTGAGTTCACCAATACTTTAAGCCCATTAAGATGTCTGTCCACTATTACTTCAGATCACTTCTTGGACACAAGTCGTTGTGAACAATCACATCATAATAAAAATGTGATTCAATGCACACTTAAGAGTACAGGGAAGTCCTATAGAACAAAACATTCTTATACAGGCTTATAATTCCAAATCTGTTTGCTTTGGAGTGGGTCCACAGTTTGTTTGCTTTGGAGTGGGTCCACAGAGCTGTTAACCTGCTTAGGAGAGATCCTTCTGGTGGAATTTTCTAATTGATAAGGCTCTGCTTGCACACATTTTGGGTACTTTGGAAACACTTGATTCATAGCAATCTGTCACACAAGAATTCTACAAGACATTTACAATTCCGCACAAATGTCATAAGCCAGTGTTCTCTAAAACTAGGGGAAAGACTATAGAAGATGCCACGTTTGAGAGCTTATCTATGAAACAGTGATTTTTATCACAACATTTCAGATTATGACAAACTCAGTTCCTATCAACAAAATGCTCTCTGAATGGCAGTGAATCACACTTCTCCACTGGTGGAGCCACATCCCTACTACGTACTATAATCGTTCTAGAGAGTTAGCAAAGTGTCACAGAAAATGGAAAATCCTTAAGGTACCATAAGTCTCCTGGTTACTGAGCCAAGAGAAGGTTGCCTAATTTTTGTCTATCACGATTCCCATCTCCCACAAGTTTACCCTTTTAGTATATCCAAACAAGTTATCATAATATTGCTTGAAGGGTAGAACATGGTAACCAGAATGATCTCGAATACTTTTTTCACCCCTACAGGAATATATCTTATGATGTATATGAAAATGCACACTCCTAGGCATGATCAAAATAGTGTCATGGAGCAACTAACTACTTAGTGCTATTCACTGGGCAATACAGATACATAGAGTTGCAAGTTGTTGAGAACTGTGGTCCCTTAAAGGCCTCATTAAAAGTCCACCATCATTACAAGATCAATCTAGGTTCTACTGTTCTATAATCTTAAACTCCCACTGAGTACACTGACAAATACACAACATCAATTGTCAATAGCTCTGGAGAGTGTGACTAATTTTATAAAAGGGATATGGCACATCAAAAGCTGGTTACATGATTTGCTAGGTTTCTAGTGGCAAAGTAGAGGTCATGGTTGACCAAGATATGTAAAATTACAGGTCAAAGATACAAGTAAATTTCCATCTGGGTTAGAACATTTGCAGAATAAGATGCTAGATTAATTCCCAGAAAGACCTGTGGGAATCAGTGTATAGCATGACAATTGTGCATGTTTGCCTGCATGTAGATCAGATTGGTTGTATTCATCAACATAACTTTTTTGTCTAAAACACTGTGGAACTGCATTATAAAAGTTAGGTTTTTCAGTAAAAATTCTTAGTTCTTCCATAAAAATGTCTAAATTTTACTTTAAAATTAGAACTGTTCAAATAAGATACTGAAGTGTCCATCTTTCAGATTCTCTAGGCACTAAGGATTTTCAGAACTGTATTAACACAGAGAGAATCATTCACAGGAGACATGTTTGAAATAACTGAAATGAAACAATGTGCAAGCAAGTACCACTTAAATCTACCAAGGGCAAAACTTATTAACTTCAGACTAGACACAAAAACAGTAGTAAGTACAAAAATAAGGTAATTCAGAAACTAGGATTAGTAGAGAAAAATGTAAAGTAGAAATGTAGAGGATAAGTGTATTTTCTTCATTTTTTTCAGCCTGTGTTACTGATTGCCAGTCTCAAGCTGCCTTGAACTGGATTGGAGAAGTTAAATTCCTTGTAGATGACATGGAACAGGTCTAGCTTAGACCACCATATGTCTGTATTCATTTTAATAAAAAGTCAAAGGCATTTTTGTGAAATTATTTATTAGAAATTACATTTCACAAAAGCTAGACAAACTGTGTATAAAAGCCATAACATACAAAACCTTGATAAAGCGCATACTGTAATACGCCATTGCTTAACTGATACATTTTACATTGTAAAGAACAACAATATTCTTGAACTGGTAATGTTTAATTTATTTGCAACTATGCAAAATACTTCAATTATGACAGTATAAAAAGAAAACAGCATGTTTTTAAAAACCTTAACTGATTTGACAACTAGTTAACCATTTTTATTTACAATTATCTCTCCCTGCATGTGGCAGGCAATTTTCACTGATTAAAAGTCTGTTTCATGCTAATGTCTCATATAAAAATCCTCAGGTAGTCTTTAGCCAGCCTAAAGTGCTAATACAGGAGGAAACACCCTTATTACCTATAGCATGTTCTGACAGTGATTGCGAAATAAGCGTGAACAATGACATCTATTTGTGTTAAAAAACAAAAAGACAACACAAATCACACCTTAGTACAATCAGGTCAGCTTTGCTGAACAACACAGTCTACACAAAGCTAGCTTCCTTTCCAAGGCCAGGTTCAGCATGCCTGGGAAACGTGGGACAGATCTTAAGGGATTTGATTGCAGAAGGGCTTTTTTGCCACGTTCCTGTTCACACTGCAGCCCCCTAAGTCCCCAGAGCGTGACTCCTGACCTTCAGAGAACAAGATACAGGGGATAGCAGCCAGAACAGGACGTGGCAAAATCTTTCTCACCTCTTACATGAGCTTTTCTGTGGTCTGTATGAAGGAGAGTAAAGGTGATAAAGTTCTTGCGCTGTTCACAGATTTTTAGCAACTAACTCTATGGCTTGTATTCTTATAACTGTGTTAAATGTTAATATTCCACCCCACATATATGTGAGACTATATATATATGTACATATATGTATGTCTCTGTATGTATATGTGTGTATATATACACACTGTGTGACTAGCTTCACTGCTAAGATATTTAAAGTATTCTTAATGTTGACATACTTTAAAGTCCTGCAAATGCTCCTTCTTTTAGAACGTCTTACCGTTTACAGGTGGCAAAACATAACTATCAAATGAAACAAATCATAACCATCAAAGTTGATACATGCTGAGAAAGGGTATAGAACCTGGGACTTCAGAGGAAAACATTGACAGCAACTAGCTTTTATCAGCTCCCCTGCTCACAGAATATGATCAAACCAAGTCACACTGAACTCAGAGGCGTGCTTAAATCTTTCCCACTGCAATCAGGAAGTGTTTAACTTTGGCACAACTAAACTCCTATACAACTATACTCCCGTTTGGTGAAAACAAATAATTTAAATCCATCTGAATCTTCACCAAGACAAATGTTAATATGGACCACCTTTCTGAGATCAGAAAAATTGGCAGAAAAACATTGAGTGCATCACAGTTCATACTTTGCAAGAGATGGGTACTGAAACTGTACTTCATATCAGCTTACACAAAGATGGTGTTTGTGGAATGGAATTGATGTTTTTTTCCAAAGATAAGCAGGTTACTATTGAAAATTTGACTTGCTATGCAAACAGATACAAACCTAATGTATATCTCAACTGTGATCACATTTATTTCACATCCCCATCTGCATATCTGCAAAATTATAGAAGTTGTCTACCTCTCTGGAAGCAGATGCCTTGTCTTCAGATACAAAAACCTATGTTTTAGAATAAAAAAGGGGGAAATGTTATATTGGTAACCACAACAGTCATATCTAATAAGCTATCTTCAGGAAGACACCATTATTCCTCAAAGAAACATACCAATGATGATTGAAAAATCACCATTACAATTGGAAAACCAGTTCAAGTTATTTCAACTAGAAATCAAAACAGCTTCCCCTACCTTTATCCAAAATGAAGTCTTCATAAAATGACTTTGGACATTTCCTACAAGTATTCTGGGTTCATTTTAAACAATTGTTCACTCAGGCAATAACTTCAGCAGTAGTAGAACAACTAAACTGAAAGAGTTTATTCCCCACTGTACGGACAGTGCAAACAGAGAACCACTACTACTGAGTGGTTCTACTACTGCGCTACTGAGCTTACTTCTGGAGTAACTGTTGTTTAAAAAAACAAAGTGCCAATTTTGCAAATAAATTTAATACTGCTGTGATTTAAAAGTGCTTAGTGTTTTACCACGAACATATGCACCAGGAAAACTTTTCTGTTCTCATTTCCTTGATAAAGTTGGTCTTCTAATTTTTAATACTGACACTGTTTTGGAAAATGAGGGCTAAGGACTGAAAATTAATATTTAGTATAACATTATTAGGTAATGTAATCTAATGTAGTTAATGTATTTTATGTACCACTGAAAAATTAAAACAGAAAATTGTTTCAGAATCCAGTTATTGTGAACTATTGTGAACATAATTGAGTGGAGGATTGTGGAACTATGGAATTGCTAAAGCAATTTGTGATCATTAGGAACATGAGGAATCTTCACTATCACTCACCTTAGTACTAGTGAACACTGTAGAAACAATGTCATGACAGGCTGCTATGGAACCATCTCCATTGAACTCCAGAGCAATAACTGAACCTAAAAAAATAATTGAAGTGTGTTTAATAGGACATTTGCTCAACTACCTTTAATATATGTATTAATTCTTCATGTTTGTCCGTCCTTCCTTTCAAGAACCCAAGGTAGCATCTATGGTTCACTCAATTTTACTCATAACCATCCTGTGAGACTGACTGAGCTTGGAGAAACACAGCAACACAGGTCCAAAGCTACCTAGACAGCTTCTCAGTAGAATGATGTTTTGAACTGTCATATCCCAGTGTGATACTAACCATTACACCACACTGCTTTTCTACACTGTATCCTATCCTTCATAATAATGGATTAAAACAGTACATTAAACAGAAAAACACAACAGAAACCTCAGTACTTCAATTTCAATTTAACCTTTAATGGCATATACCCTCAGTACTTTAAAAAAGTCTCAGCTGTCTTCCTATTGGAAATATTAATGCAAAAGCATTCAGATTTTAAAAAGCACAGTCTGTCTTCCCAGTTGTATGGATCTCCACGATAACTCACAACAAACAATTAAACACATTAATTTGCTCGCCCTCTCGTGGAGGATTTCTCTAGGTACACTGAGCTTTTATGTAATTTTATCCTGTTCTGCAATGGTCCTCCTACCCACTCATGTCCACCAGAAAATCCTGGCAGTAGATGACAGTTCCAGAGGGCAGAGCTCCTCCTTCTTTTAATCTGGCAAAACCAGGTGTAATGTCTAGCTTCTCTCTCATTTACAGTTGTTCCAAATGGCAGAAAAAGAATTAGATGGCATCAGCCTAGGCATTCTAGCTGCTAACAGTTCTTAAATTGCAGCAGGACTTGGGTAAGGACACTTCTTCCTTACCCCAGAAACGTCTACCAGAAAGTGGTACCAGAAAAAGAATTAGTGAAGGTAAATAACAAAACTAATGGAACAGAAATGCTTTTAAAATCAGATTTTTAGTGGAGACAAATACTAAAATCAATCTAGCTAGAGATTTCTAGAAGATTTTTTTTTTAAGCAAACAGCAATGTGACTCTTAAGCATGTACCAACTATTTGAGAAAACATGTCAGTAAAACATTAGTTCTCAAATCAGAAGAATGATCAGAGACGGGTCTACAAACTGAATCTTTGTCAGTTCCCTCCTTGGATTCCCTCTTTCTACCCAAGAGCTGAAGAGAGAAGTGATTCCCACCAAAGCCCCATTGACACGGCAGGCCTCCAAAGCCCCTTGTTTAATTTCTGATAGCCTTGCTGCAGCACAAGGGGCTGCAATGAGAAGGGTGAACAGCCAAAGATTTGTTGTAGGCAAACTCTCATTTTTGGTTCTTTGAAAGCAAGTCTATGACTTGAGCCCTAAGCAGCCCAAACAGCAACGTTAGAGGAACACAACTTCCTGCCTTTCCTTGTTTCCTTCTGGGCCTCCTCCCACAAGTGCTATTTTACAGCTTTGTGGACCAAATGAACAGTGCAGGGAACCAACTGGGAGCCTGCAGCAGAGGGAAATGGCAAAAGTCTCAACACTGCAGGCCATTCAGTCAGGAGAACTGATAAAGCATTACCATGATATCCAAGCTTGTTGAGATTCTTGAAATACAATGGGCCAAATCTGAGTTATATGAGAACTGATGTGCATTATGATATTCCACAGATTTTTGTATTACCCTTCACCTTACAAATGCTGCTCAGTAAATCTTAGACAAACAGAGGGTTTCATGTGGGTATTTAGAATAGTCATACCTTTATCAAGTAAAGGAATGAAGTCAGATGCTTTTTGCTGGAATACTCTTTGTGCGTCATCAGCTTTCATTGGAACTTCTTTTGTCTGCACCAAGAAGAAGCCTTTTCCAGTCATCTGTTGAATTTCAACCAGAATTAGTATTATAAGTCATATGAACATTATTTTATGTATACTTTGACATTCTTAGAAATATTAGTCCAAGATGATAGGCAAATACTAATCCTGCTTCCAATATTAAGTCAGCTTTTTCCTTGATTCATTTATGCTGTATTCCCACTAGAATTAGCCCCCCAGTGTTCTGAAACTCTTATTCATATAACCTATTCCACAGGATAAGTCACCCTTGAAAACGGGCAGGCATGAAGAATGAATAAAGCCTTCATGTGATTATACAGAAAAGACAGAAGTGTTTCAAGCAGTGGGGAGAGGGGGGGGGGGCTGACCATGAATGAAGCTGTATGAATCAGATCTATGCTGATGATTTTTATATAGCACCCTCAGTGCAAGCAACATGTAGTGCAATACATACTAAAAAACCCCCACTATTCTTGCTATTAAAAGTCAGTTACTTTAGCAAGTAATCAATAAGATATTCTGTCATCTGAAATTGTTAAAATAATCCAAAATATACTGAGCTATACTACCTCATTTGCAATCTTGAAAAATACAAGTTGCTTTAAACACATAAGTCCTTAAAATAAAACTGACTGTCAATTTTGATGAAGCCTCAGAAGCTAAAGGTGACTGAACTAAGCTCTGGTGGTCAAAGAGTGAAGCTGTTTCTTCTGTACCATGTTCTACAACCCCTTCCCCTATTTTGCTCATAGAAAGCTGTATTTCCCCCCAACAACAACAACAAATAATGAAATAAATAAGCCACAATACTATGATACTAGAATTCTTGAATGCCTGCCTCGGGAGCTTCTCTCACTTTCACTGCTTTATAAATCTCTACCTTTAAAGCATGGAAATATACTATATAAATATAAGTAATGTATTTGTTTATTGGATTTGTATCCTGCCCTGTCCCTGCAGGACACAGAGTTATACAGTCAAAATACTATTCAATGGCATCATGTAGCTTGACCATACAAAGTGTGCTTACTCAGCATGATCAGGAAGCTAGTATATGTCATCACTGTAACTTCCTCTAGAAAGTTTCTAAAATTTGCAGACATACAACTGAAGCCTCAGAGTGAAACACAGCAAAGTGACTCTTACCTCATCAATCAATTTCCTAGCATTAGCAATTGTGTAATCCCCAGCAAAGAACACTACCAGACAAGATTCCTCACTGCACTTTGGACGTTGCCCCCGGGTTACTGGGATTATGCTCTTGTTGGCATCAGTTGAAATTCTTACAGCCTTCAATTCTTCAGTTGTTGGAAGTGGTATTGCATCCTGAGGTACAGCATCCTCTGGTAGAAGACCCCAATTGTTCTCCCCTGAGATGGGTGTGAAGTCATGGATGTTGCTCCAAGTGTTGTTGAAGATGCTCAGGCCAGCATCTTTCAACTGCAAAGCCAGCTCTGGATAGTAGTACTGGAAACACCCAAACTTCATACCAGTTGAGGATTCAATAATGGGTTGGGTGGCACAGCACAAAAACACATCCATCTTCCTGCAGTCCCTGGTACGAAACTGTTGACAGGCCACTATACATTTACAGTCCTTGCAGTCGCGGAAAAACACACTGCCTTTTACAGGTCCTAAAAAGATTCTGCAGCCTGTACAGTCATCAATAGTGATTGTAGCAGAATGGTCAAAGATGTAGATATTGCAGTTCTCACAGTCCTGAATAACAAACTGTTGACCTGCAACTTTGCCAGGTAAACGTCCAATTGTTTCATTCTTGATTCCAGAAAACATATAATCTTTTGGATCAATCTGAAAAAGAGATACAGTATCATGTAGCAAGACTGTATTTCATTCCAAATAGATTAAATTGGCTAGTTACATAATCACACAGAATGGTCGCACTAGAGTGAATAATTCACCATATAAAGTTGTCAAAATATTTTAACCTAATTCAATAGGAATTAAGAGTCTACACTTTCTAAACTGTTAACTATTTTGTATTTGAAAAAAGCATAAGTATTGTTTGGTTCAGCAAACACTAAAAATACATGACAAACTCATGCTTGGTGGATGAAACACCCAAATTGTTCTTGACAGTAAAGTACTCTACCCTTATCTAAATCTGGATTACACTATTATTATAGAGGCATGGGTGGTCATTCTGCACATCTCCAAGCATAAGAAATATAAAATAAAAGATGCTTATAACTGGAGCAATTCCTGATGACAATTTACACACATGCTAGAACAAATCATTCTAGTAACTTGAATGGACATCTTAAATCTTCAGATATCTTAAAAGTTGGAGACTTTCAGTAGTCCACATTCAATGATGGACAAGAACATTACCAGCCTAGAACAAACTGTACTTTTGACTTTAAGATTTACAGTTGTTAACTTAAACATGAATGAGAGGAAGGATCATTGTTCAGGGAGTGAAATTCTGCTCAGAAAAAAGAACAGACACTGTAGGCTGAGACTGTTACAATTAAACTTTAGCTATTCTTTGCCTTCTTGATGAATCAAGTGTAGCATTTTACATATATGGTTTACTTACACAATCCAGAACAGTTAAAATAATAATAAAAGAAGAAGAAGAGAAGAGTTTGGATTTATATCCCCCCCTTTCTCTCCTGTAGGAGACTCAAAGGGGCTGACAATCTCCTTGCCCTTCCCCCATCACAACCAACACCCTGTGAGGTGGGTGTGGCTGATAGAGCTCTGTAGAGCTGTGACTAGCCTAAGGTCACCCACCTGGAATGTGTGGGAGTGCACAGCCTAATCTGAATTCCCCAGATAAGCCTCCACATTTCAGGTGGCAGAGCGGGGAATCAAACTCGGTTCCTCCAGATTAGAATGCACCTGCTGTTAACCACTGCGCGACTGCTGCCACTTTTCACTCCCTGAACAATGATCCTTCCTGCTCTTAACCACTGCGCCACTGTCTGAAACTCAAGAATTAATGTACAAAAATAAATGCAGTATAAAAGTTGTCACAATTTATATTAAGAGTCTCAGAACATGAGTTGTGGGATAAATCAAGGTTACATTTGCGAATGAGCTAGGAACAGAACAAAATACAGGAGAACGGCTGTCTGCAGTTGTTAGGGAAGGGTCTCTGGTTTCCATGCAAAAGGTCTGAGATTCAATCCGCAGCAGCTCTAGCTACAATCAAACAGTAGGTGATGTGAAAGGCCTCTGCCTGACACCCTTGAGAGGTGCTGCCAGTCTGAGCAGACAATACTTGATAGACTGATGCACTAATTCTGTGCAAGGCAGCTTCATGTGGGTTCTAGGTTAAATGGGCAGCTTCTTGGTCTCCTTTTACACCCCCTCCCCTTTAAGATTTGGCAATTTCAACAGTTGCAGTGCAGTTGAAGCACCACGGAAATCCAGCTTAACTTCCTCTAAAACAAAAAGCTTTACCAATTTCCTCCAGAAACGAACAACCCTTTTATTTCAAATTTGTATCACAAATGATTATAAGATTTGTACACGACACCATTCACACATGCACATTTCATCTACAGAAAAAGCAAAACTGCTACAATGCTTCACTTCAGAACACTTTTGCTGTGCAGTGGGATCAAGAAACAGGGTAACGGCATCAAGGACAGAGATCTATAGAGCAATACATTAATAGGATTCTGATTTCAAGAACAGAAGACCCTAATATCTGCTTATTCAAAATGACAGTCTTAAGTATAAATTATTGTCGTGAACTGATTAATATTAGCAAACTGATTAATATGATCTCTGGCAGTATTTATACATATGCCCATTTATCTCATAGCCTCTGAAACTGAGAAGGCACAATTCCAAGTTTTACATTTGTAGCTTCAATGTGTGGGCACAGCTGACATGGTTAGAGTTACCTTTATTCATTCAAAACAACTCTTGAAACTCATATTCCATGGAGGGATGGTCATCAACTACAAAAGCTTATGTAACAACACATAGTAGTATTTAAAATGGCACAGGACTCATTTAGAATTCTTGAGAACTCCGTCTCTTATCAAGCAGCTTCCTCCATCTTAATTCCAATCCTCCCCCCACCCCCAGCCGTCAGTTTTAGAATACATTAAACCCGTGGCTTGATGTAATCCACTTGAAGGCTTTAGATGCTACACAAGGGAAGCTGCACGAAGTTAACTCTAAAAACTTAAAGAATAGGATTTGCAACTACTTAATTTACAGAACTGAATTAGAACAGCCAAACAATGCCCATCAAAACACACCTAACTGCCTGTAGACATACCAAGGCAGATAAAAGGCTAATCCAAAATTGAAATAGCTTATAATCATAAAATTCTGGAGATTTCCAACTGAAAGATTTCAGCCTTTACAGCATACCATTTTTCTAGTAGAATAGCTGGTAGAGGAGTCAAGTTGACCATTACCATATTGCCTAGTAAAGTACTTCAGGCAACTTCTTTACACACTGAAGGGATAATATATAGCAATCATATATCTTCTCAAGTACCTAAAGATGGGCAGTGTGGTACAGTGCTTGGACTAGCATCTAGAGGATCCAGGTCTGCATCCTTACTGTGCCATGGAAGTTTGCTGGGTGACCTTTTTAGGCCAGTCTTTCTCTGCCAGCCTAATCTATCTCACAAGATGGTTGTTGTGAAGATGATACCTAAAGCTGCTTTGGGCCAGTGGTGGGATTCTAATAATTTAACAACTGGTTCGTGGCTGCTTTGGGGCTCTGAAAGCTCCCTTGCTCCCCCTCCCCAGGAGAGGGGGCAACAGGGATTTTGGCACCCGGCTGCTCCAGGGCTCTGAAAATTCTCTCATTCCCCCTCCCCTGGGAAAGGGGGCAATGGGGCTTTTAGTGCCTCGGAGCACTGCTCCGGGGCTCTGAAAGCTGCTTTTAACAACCAGTTCGCCGAACTCAACAAAAAATTAGGTACCAGTTCTACCAAACCAGTGCAAACGGCTGAATCCCACCACTGCTTTGGGCCCCCACTGAAATAGAAAGTAGCTATGAATATGGTTTTAAAAGATTCTCAATCCTTGCAGCTTCTTCTGAGAGTCTACATAGTGGATGAAATCTTGAACAATAAAGAACAAGATTCTAACTTTCATTCAGCAGTCTCAAATGAATCATGGTCTTTTAAGTTGACGAGGTAGAGTGGTTAAGAGTGGCAAAACTCTACTCTGGAGAACTGGGGTTGATTCCCTACTCATCTACACAAAGCCTCCTGCATGACAGTTCTCTCAAAATTCAGAGGCGCCAATGGCAACCACTTCCAAATGTCTCTTGCCTTGAAAACCCCAAGCGATAGCCATAGGTTGGGTATGATTTGATGACACTTTACACACACTCATTGTTAGAACTGTTACAAAGATAAAAATGGGAACCCCATGTACAGAATTTCCATCTTACCGAGGGGCAAAGTATTAATTTTAATACAGTTCTATCTGTTTAGAAATGACCATATATTCCACATTGTTTTAATTATTTATCTGAAGCAGATCTCAATTGCACAATTTATGACAATATCATGCTAACACGTTTTTCAATATTGTCTGTTATTGAGAATGGATGACCTATATCGTAACAATTTAGTGAGCTGGATATCTATTTGTATTCCACTTGTCTTACTGAACTACCAATTAAGACTTTTAATACAGTACATTTGTCTCACTGAATCAATGTGGTATCTGTATTATGTACATTTGATATGTATTACCAATAAAAGAGTTGCATTCAGTATATATTTATGGTTAAGAGTAAGAAATCTTTTACATATAGGGTAGCTTTTTATTTTTATGTTGGAAACATTAAAAACTCCTTTTGCATAAAAAATTAAAACAGATAATGTTAATCATTCTTCCAAGTTCAACCGCTTTTGATTTTACATAGACTACCACATTAATTGACTTCTACTGTTTAAGTACTCATTAATTTAAATGGCACATAAAATAAACGATATCATCTAACGGTGTGAGAGAGCAACCACCCAGCACCTCTGGGGGCCTTTTGCAGGTTCCAGCTAGCTCAGGGGTAGGGAACCTGCGGCTCTCCAGATGTTCAGGAACTAAAATTCCCATCAGCCCCTGCCAGCATGGCCAATTGGCCATGCTGACAGGGGTTGATGGGAATTGTAGTTCCTGAACATCTGGAGAGCCACAGGTTCCCTACCCCTGAGCTAGCTGTTACCAGAGGAAGAAGAAGGTTGGATTTATATCCCCCCTTTCTCTCCTATAGGAGACTCAAAGGGGCTTACAAACTCCTTGCCCTTCGCCCCTCACAACAAACACCCTGTGAAGTAGGTGGGGCTGAGAGAGCTCAGAAGAACTGTGACTACCAGGGGTAGGGAACCTGCGGCTCTCCAGATGTTCAGGAACTACAATTCCCATCAGCCCCTACCAGCATGGCCAATTGGAATATACAGGCTAATCTGAATTTCCCAGATGAAGCCTCCACAGCTCAGGAGGCAGAGCAGGGAATTAAATCCGGTTCCTCCAGATTAGAGTACACCTGCTCTTAACCACTACGCCACTGCTGCTCCTTCTTCAGTGATGGCCTCCACCTTGTGAAAAGCACTTTCTGATGACACTCACACCCTGAGCAACTTGCCTACTTTCTGTAGGACATGTAAGGCCAAATTGTTCAGGTTGGCCTTAGCAGATTTAGCAGATGTTTTGGGCTGGTTTGATAGTAGTATGGTGCCAAGTCATAGATTTTAATATTTTACACATACCATTTCATTGTGTTGGTTTTTAGTTCATTTATTATGATATTGTTTTAAATGCTAGAAGTCACGGTGAGACTCTCTGGGTGAGCAGCAACAACAAAAAAATAAAATAATAAAATTATGAACTTCCAACGAGAGCCTCAGCTTTAATCTATGAATTATTTGATTGTCTATATCCTTATACTATTTCTAGGCTTCTTCCAGCTAAACCCCAGAACAGCAACTTTAGTCCTAGTACCATTTCTTCCTAGGTACTATCACCTTATAGTTTTTGGTGTTGGAGCACACTTATTTGTCTGTTTAGAAATCCATTCTTCATGAGATAAGTGTCCTCTTACAAGCAAGATCTTATACCCCATCATATGCAGTTAGTCAAACTCCGCAGTACCAATGACTAATTTCAGAGACATATATAGTCAGCAAACAATCTTCCTATAATAAAAGAAGTTTTTCATCATTACAAGAGGAAATGAGTTCAATGCTATGTGGAAGTTTCCTAAGTTGAAGTCAGCAAAGAAAGAGCACAACACCCAACATAATTCAAGTTTACTGTACTGATACATTTTCATAAGTGTTCAATCCAAATGACAGCTAAAACAAAAGATCCTTGGCCAAGAAGGAAAACATTTACACAATCTTAAACAGACACTTGCACAGAGTTGTGGGAAAAGTACCACTAGTTAGCAATGAACAGAGACTCCTATGGGAATGATAGCAGCCTTTGCCACTACTAGTACAGCAGCCTCACCCCCTGGACACAAGGGATGACTATGGAAAAAGAAAGAAGAAATAACATACCATTATGACTCACATCAAACACACAAGCAAGCGCTATTCCCTAGTCTTATTTCATTCACAGAATCAGTATCTTGCCTTCCTGCCCTTACAACAGCCACTAAAGCAGCTGAAAACTATTATGATAAAAGAAACATACAAACTTTTTTTAGTGTTTTAACAGGGACTGTATGCTTTAACGGGACTTTTAACCCCATTATGTAAGTTGCCCTGGGACTTCAGTGCAGGGTGGGGCATAAATTTAATAAATAAATCCATTTATATTTACTTCATTTATATCCCATTTTTCTTACTGATGGGGACTGAAAGTGGCTCACATCATTCTCCCCTCCAAAAATATTAGCACGTTCAGATAGCTGTGCCACTTCTGCTATCGCCAACACAGATTAATGTTCACAGAGGGACAGCTCTGTTAGTCCACTGAAGAACGCAATGAGCTCTGTGACAACTTAATGACTACTATACACTTAGTACCTAAGATGCCACAAGCTTATTATAACACATCTCTACTCCTCAACATACTGAAAGACCAGGTGCAGGGGTAGAAAAGAAGGGGACACTCCCACCCCCTTTAAATAAACGTGGGAAGTGCTCAAGATAAGCAGAACAAAATAGAAGGGGGAAGATGCATACAAAGCAAATATGGACATCTCATTGGGATCAGAGGTCCTTGAAAGGAGTGGAAAGCAAATCCACCGATGATTTAGCACCAGATTCACAAACCCCTTTCCTGCTTACAATATTTTAAGTGCCTAACCTGCATCAAGCTTCGGTTCTAAGTTGAAATCAGCAAAGAAAGAGTGCAAGACCCCAACATGATTCAAGTTTGCCATACCAATACATTTTCCTAAGTGTTCAGTCCAAATGACAGCTAAAACAAAAGATCCTTGAGCAAGGGGAGTAACGTTTAAACAACCTTAAATGGAGGCTTGCGTAGAGTTGTGGAAAAGTACCACTAATTACCAACAGAGACTCCTATGGGAATGACATCAGCCTTTAGTCATTAGTGGAAATCAGAATCCCCACTTAAGCTATAACACACTTGGAGAAGATAAGGGAAAGAGTACTTCTGCGAACGCATCAGGGAGATTACAGGGTGACAAGGGTTAGTTTACTCCATTGCGAAGCACAGATGCTTGAATATGTAAAGATGACCACAGAGGGACTCCCACCCTATTAGAAGCTCGAAGGAGACAGACCCCGGAGGTTCTTTCCTACTCCCGTCCAAAAAAGCACCGGCTCCCTTGCACCGAAAAGGGGACGCGCAGACACCAGGCGAGGGGAAGAGGCCAGGAGAAAACGGGAAGCAGCCGCGGATCCTGGCAGAAGGCAGGACACGAGAGGAGGGGGTGCGTGTGAGAAACTGCACTGAAACGGGCGCGCAGTTCCTGGGGGTCTCCCTTCTCCCTGCGGAGGGGCGACTGCTCGAGATGTGGCGGTTTACCTTGGCTCGCTGGTCCCAGCTGTATTGCGGTGGCTTCTCGGTCCCCGGATCGCCAGCGGCATTCCGGTCCCCGCTCTCGGCACTGAGCTGCGGTTCTTTGGCCTGTTTCCTTCTCTTCGAGAAGAAGCAGCCCATGGTCCTCCTTCGCCACGGGCCGCTGCACAGCCCAGCGCTCGCTCGCTTCCGTCAGCGCCTCCGGCCGCCCGAATGAACCTCACTCGGCCCCGCCCGCCGCCTTTAACACTCGCTTCCGGCTTCTCCTCCTCCGTCTCCCAGGGCGACGCCGCTCGTCGTAGGTGGCTAATCTGCGTCCAATAGCAACTCCGTGTTTCGCGAATCATTCCCGTCAATCAGGTGCGCCTGGCGAATTCGAAAGGGGCTTTTCTTCTTCCCGCCCCTCGCGTCTTCACCCCTCCCTCCCACACATCTCAGGAGGCGGAGTAAAGTCGTTTGTCAGGAGCTTGGGACGACGTTCGCCGTTATTTGTTGTTCTTTGCTACCTATCAGAAAATGGGATGTAGAAATACGCGTCTATGAAAAGAGTTCGAGCGTTTAGTCCCCGGAAGCCTTTTTAATCTGAGAAGGAGAGAGGGTTATTTGGGGCTTCACGGTGGAAACACTCAGCCCATGCTAAGTTCGTGGTTGCATGTCCCATGGTAAAGCGGTGGTTTTGCAATGTCTCGATAAATAATGCATGATCGGAAAGATCAGTGTAGATTTGGCAGTAATTCTATAATAGCAAAACAACAGCAACAATCACCCATAAGAAAGTTGCAAACAACAAAACTCAAAACAAGTGCATTGCAGCAAAAGTGAACGGGAGTGCCGTGTCGGTGTTTTAAGTGCCGCCAAATCCAGAATGTTTGGTCGTTAAAAGCCTTGCTCAGGTTTTGCAGACTGAGGGGCAATCCTTCCTTTGTAGCAGCATCTTTTCTTGCTACCTTCAACTTTTTCTAACATGAGTCTTGTCTTCTCAGAATGTGACCAAAGTTTGATAGCCTCAGTGTAGTCATTTTAGCTTCTAGGAGAGTTTAGGCATGATTTGATTTAGAACCCACTGATTTGTCTTTTTCACAGTGTCCGTAAAACTCTCCTCTTAACACTACATTTCAAATGAATCAACTTTCTTGATCTTTATTCATTGGCCAACTCTCACACACACATAAAGTAATTTGGAACAGACGCGTAGAGGCAATGGGGACATCCAGGGCGGCTTGTCCCGGGCGCCACCATTGCCGTCACGTGGAGGGGGCAGGAGGCCAGCTCATGCCCCAGGCGCAGTTCTCCCTCCCTTCATCACTGATTTGGAATACTGTCACACCTTTAAAACAATGAGATCATAAAGGGGGATGTGTCTTTCGTGTCATAAAACTCTCCTCCAACATCCTATTTAAAACTAATAAACTTTACCAGTTATTTTCATTGTCCAACTTTCACACCCATGCATAACAATAAATCTTTATTACGGTAATAGACCAGCATAAAGTAAATAAGACATTTCAATTAAAAGAATAAAATATATTAAAACTGTAAATATATATCTAAAGGAATCTACTGGCAGAAGAAAATATGAGAGCGTAAAAATGGGAGCATAAATATTAATAGGAAGCAAGGCATAAGGGAACAATGCAATTGGCAGATAAAAGACAGTAATTATTAGGAAACAATACACTTTAGTAAGGAAACATTCGTATCAATTAAGCCTGTTTTGTAGCACAGACTATCCTTCAGTGTACTTCAAGTGCTGCTGCATAAAACCTGGCAACACTGTGTGTTATTCAGGGTTGGTATCTTTAAATAGCAGGGAAATGTAAAATTGGCCTGTGTGACCTAGAAATCTATGCAGCAGTGGCAAAATAAAACTAGTCCTTATATTTTTATAGTACTGACAGTAGAGAAACATATATTCTATTATTTCTGTGTGGGACAGGGACATCCACAGGGACATTGTCTCTCCTCATAAGGAGTTTTTCTGTATCTGCCTTCAAGGACAGCTGGAGGGAGGGCATGGCACTATGCTGAAGCCCTCCAATGTTCCTTTGAGATTAGTTAAATACGCCATAGGAGAGGGACAGTATCTATTCTATTTGATACATTAGCAATAAAGGTTGAAGACCTGGCTACATCTGATCGGTGCTCCATGTCTTCCACATGCTGCTTAATGACTTCTTTGGTCTGTTCATAACCCATGGCACCCGTACATAGTAATGGGGAATACTTGAAAATAATAAGGTCATAAAGGGGAAACATTGTAAAAAGCACCATTAAAGAGCCATTAAACGCAGACTGAGACATGATTGTGTTAAATTCAACTGTAGTCAACAAATGCAAAAATACATTTGCAATAGCATAATAAGGAAAGGCAGCCCCATCCAAGAGCTGGGTGCCCAGCCCTGCCCCCCCCCCCCCCCCCCGCCCCCGAGGCTTCCTGGTGGCATGGGATCACTTGAAAAGTGCAAATGCCTCCCAACCACTTAGAAGCCTCTATGGGCTCCAATAGACCTATACCACTATTTTGGTAGCTTAAGTCTTAGGCCCCTTCCGCACATCCAAATAATGCATTTTCAAACCACTTTCACAACTGTTTGCAAGTGGATTTTGCTATTCTGCACAGCTTCAAAGAGCACTGAAAGCAGTTTGAAAGTGCATTATTCTGCATGTGCGGAATGAGCCTTAGGTGTGGGCCACAGGTGTAAAGCTGACAAAGACTGGAAGGGGGCCCTGGGTCACTGGTGCAATATTCCAGGCCCAGGGAGGCAACAGCTGCACACCGGCAGGATCACCCCTCTGCTGGGGTAAGTGCCCTGTGGAGGATGAATCCACCAGCGTGGCAGCATACCTCTCCCAAGAGCTGATTTGATCCCCCTCCTTTGGAAGGGGTTCTAAAGCAGTCTGCTTTGTTTTGCTAAACTGGTTAGCATTTATATTGAGTGGGCATGGTGATGGTAGAGGAGAAGAAAATCCAATTAAGCAGCCTTATAATTTGACAATCAATCTAACCTATTAGTGCATAACCCAATTGGCAGTGGTTGTACATTCTAACTGGTAACCTGCAATCCTCTCTATGCAAACCCTGTATATCACAGACTATGACTACCTTGCATTATTATTAGTCCAATACATCATATTTAAATATTTATTATACAAATTATACAAATATTTATTATACAAATTTATTATAAAATATTATACAAATATGCCGTGTGCATGTTATTTAGATTTCTTTATATCTGTTCTTCTCCACACTGAAGACCTAAGGCGACTTACTTCATTCTTCTATCTTCCAGTTATCAAGCTGTCCTGAGGGATATGTCAGGCTGAAAATGAATCATCCAAGGACACCCAGCAAACTTCCGTGGCAAAGTAAGGAATTTGAACCTGGCTCTCCAGCATCTTGTTATTGTCTTATGTACACTTACTTGAAAATAAGTCAGTTTGAACACAAAAGTAACTGGCTGTTGTAGGTTTTCTGGGCTGTGCAGCCATGGCCCATGGCCTCTTTCAGTGCAAGGGGATTGAATGGGTGGGGGAATCCAACTAAGGTCAGCTCCACCTTTGGGAATGCCCCCATCACACTGACGCAGCTCAGGAGTGCTGATGCAGGGGGCAAGTTTGGATGTCCAAGGGTCCTGCAGCAGGTGGGCACAGGTGAATTTGCCTGTCCAGCAGGGTAAGTGACCTGGGAAGGGCAAAATCTGCCAGCGTAGGCCCATGCAGTCTCCAGAAGAGGATCTCCCCCCTCCCCCCCAGATTGGGCTGCCTGTTAGTTAAGCTAGCAGTAAATATCTCTGTAATAAAAAGCTAGGATGGTATAATGCTTAAGAATGTCGGCATAAACTTTGGGAGACCCAGGTTCAAATACTCATTCTGCCACAAAACTCACAGTGTGACCTTGAACCAGTCACTCTTCTTCATCTAAACTTATTTCACAGGGCTGTTGTGAGAACAAAAATTGAGGAGAAAGAACAATGTACATTGCTCTCAGTTCCTTGGGGAAAAGCTAGCATTAAAATGTACTAAATAAATAACTGCTGTTTGAATGCAAAGGATGGGATCAGCTCCCAATGCAGGAACAAAAGGGACAAGGTGCTCAGAATACAAGGTCAATCTGTGCTGTATGCTGCTCATTCAAGAGAACATTTTTTGATAGGTGGATGGTTGGCTAACAATTCAGGACAAATGGTTAATTGTCAGAGGGAGCTAATAGAAGGAGATGGTGTTCTGATAATCGGGGAACTCTACGGATTTGTAGTTGACAGCTTGTGGGAAACTGGAGTGTTTAGGGGTGAGCTGCACAAATTGTTCTCTGGGTTTCTAAAGAGGCTGTGCTGTCTGACTTTAGGCATGCCTTTTCTTTCTTGACTTCAAAAGCAAGCAATACTTTACTCATGCAAATGGAGGCAAGACTTTACTCATGGAGTAGGATCAAACTGTAAAAATACTACCAACATAATATGGTTACTGAACTGGAGACAGGGGCTTGGGATACTCTACTATCTGCTGCTGCTGCTGTGAAGAATTAACTGCGTAGTCCTACACAGAATTACTTCAGTTGTGGCATTTTAATGGACAGGCAGCCTGATGTTGTGCATTTGTACTCCTACTGTGTACTTTCTAGGATAGAGCCTTGGATATGCCTTACTCTGAATAAGATTATTTTACCCATATGCGTTTACACTGGTTGAGTTCTTTTCACCATTCAGTCACATACATATAAATCTTAAAATATCGGAGGAGAATATTACCAGCACCCTGAAGAATAGTTTAGTATTACTTCATTTGGCAAAATACATGGTAAATATTCGACATTCTGTTTGGGAAAAGCTGCTAGTGGACTCTGAGGAATTAATTACTCTGTTGTTGATAATACCAGTAGTCATGGGGAAAAAAGAGAAAGGACACAAACAAATATTTAAGCAATTATAATCTGCAGTATTCAAATCTGTAGCATTCTTGTATTGTTTCAGTAATCTTTATAACATCCCATCAGGCTAGTTCGTAATTATCTCCATATTACTCATAGAGCAGTAAGGATTTATCATTTACTTTATTTTACAAAATTTTACACTCCGCCTTTCTGATCTCACAAGGGCCAGTGAGGTGGATAACAAATTAAAACACACATAATACAATCACATCAAAACCAACAACAACCTCCCCCCCCCCCCACATTATTAAAATAAAACCAGAGCTAAGATATACACACAATTTTTTTTTAATAATGGGCAGGAAAGAAGAATCACTGAGGGAATGCCAAACAAAACAAAACAAAGAAGTTAGGGTCAAAAACTACCAGACGGTGACCACAGCTCAGAAAACCTACAACAGCCACTTGATTCTGACTGAAAGCCTTTAACAAAACTAAAAAGTCTTCACTTGCCAGCAGAAGATGGCAATAGAAGGGGACAGATGAGTCTTCCTGGGGAGAGCATTCCAATATTTTGGTGCCATGATTGAGAAGGCATTTGCTTGGGTTGCTTGCTGCTCGCCTAATCTCAGAAGGCAAGGGGCATCTGAAACAGGGCTTGGGAAGATGACTCCCAATATGCCCCTTGAAGATAATTCTGATTGACTGATGAAAATATTCTGATGATCCCTGGCCCAAGAGAGATCCAGCTAGCCTCAACCAGGGCCATGGCTTTTCTGGCACTGCCCCTGTGATAAATGAGAAATGTGTTTTCTACTAGGAATGAGGAGATGAGTCATAAGGGAGGATGCTTGTGGCAGGACAAGATAAGACCGTGGGATGAAGGGCAAGGCTTGTATCAGATTGTACATATTGAGCATGCTTAATAGGCTAATACATATTAACTTCTCCTCCTGCTCTGACGACAAACTTTATTTTAATGAACATACAGGAAGAATATGGGAGGGGGCCACATATTAAGGAGGAACATGTAAATAGGCGGACCGGAAAGTTGTGACTCTTAAGTACCCTTAGCTAATGGGGGAACAGAGAGGGTGTGACAAATTTGGGAGAAGGGAATAAGCATACTGTAGATATACTGTTTCGACGGAGTCTTCCCAAGTGGGGACGGCTTCCGGCTCCCGTTTCTTTGCAAATAAAGCTACTTAAAACTCTCTTCTGTTGGCTTGATATTTGGTAAAGAAATATGGGGCACCACACCCCTACCTGGTGGAACACTCTGTATGGGGAGACCAGGGCCCTCCGAGATTGGGTGCAGTTCTGCAGGGCCTGTAGGGTGGAGCTGTTCCACCAGGCATACAGTTGAGGGAGCTATGGTAATATCCATCTGGCCCCTTCCTCCCCCGGTCCCTTTCACATTTCCTTTCCCATTTCCTTTGTCTTTAACCCTCTCTTTATTCCTTACTTAACTCAGATGAGATCGAATATACTTGCTAGGTTTTTTATAGTTTTAAATTTCAAAATGTAATTTTCAGATTTTATTTTTAATATTTTAATTACTTCTATTGCTTTCACGATATTTTATATATGTTGGAAACTGCCCTGAGCCAGAAGGGAAGGACAGTATAAAAACTAAATAAATTGAATAAATAAATAGGTCCGGTAGGCTCATAAGGGAGTAGGCAGTCCTTCAGATATGCTGGTCCCTTACTATACAAGGATGAAGTAATGGGTTGCCTCAGACCAGTGGTGTACCTAGGGGGGAACAAAAGGAGCTGACACCCCAGGTGCCACTTGCTAGTGTCACGTGGGGTGCATTTGGCTGCACCTTTCCCCCATTTTTATATGTATGTCCTGCACGCCACCCAGTCAGCCGTCAAGCTTCCCCTTGGCTGGGGCCCTTCTGCAATTGCAACTCCTGTGGCTGGGAGAGTGAGCGAGAAAGCGGCTGGCCGAGATGCACACAGCAACCAGACAGGCAGATCCAAGCCACGAGTTACATTGTTGGGTGACTTAGCAGCAACTCCTTTTGCCGCAGACCTGCGCACAGCTCGTGAGACAGGATTTGCTTCTCACTGGCTTGGCAAGGGGATGGGCTTGCCTGGTGATTCCTACCAGCCCATTGCTCTCCTTTTGTCCCTGCCTGGAAAGTGGAGGGGGTGCAATTTCACTGCTTGCCCCAGGCACCATTTTTATAGGTACGCTTCTGCCTCAGACAACCTATAATCAGCAGTTCCCAACTTTTTAAAGCTAAGTGCCTTTGGAATTCAGAGTGTGATCAGCACAGCTAAAATATGGTTGTCACCAAATGACTGCTGCACATTAGTTCCGATCACACTGCCATCACTTCCCTATGCTCTTTCATTTCTGCATTTCTATTTGGGGAATAGCCTTTTAGTTCATGAAAAAGGAGATTCCCCCAAAGCTTTTCGGAGATCAAGAAATCGGACAAATCATGTCTTGTGGCACCAGCACTGCAGTAAGCAGAATCAGGAGAATGCACAAGAGTTGACTGGACACCATCCAAGAGAAGGGAGCTTTGCTGAACCGTTTTCTCCGCTAGGGAATATAGTACATAATAAAACGGTTAACAGAACTGCAGGAGGGAAGGGAAACATTGCATTCGTCGCGCTTCCCTAGTTGGGGTGAGGGAGCTGAGCAGCAAAAAGAACTTCTTCCCGCTGATGTGGTAGTTTTTTATTTGCTGGGAGCTGCTTAAAGCAGGCGTGACGAGCGCATTCCCCACATGGACATCCGCAATCCGTGCACTGAAGTGGTGCAGCGCAGTCTCTTTCCCCTTGCTTTGAGCCGCAACCTCAGCTTCTCAGGCAGCGAGTGAAGCGCCGCTGGAGCTTCTGGCGCGCGCCTTTAAGGGGCGGGCACGGCTGCCGGCAAACTTACGCGGCAGCTGCGGCCTGTGGGGTGGAAGGGGCGGCGTCTGGCGATCCTGCGCACTGAAGTTGCTCCTGGTTTGGCGGAGAGTAGCCACACGGAGGCGGGGAGGGCTTTGCATTGCAGGCGCAGGAGGCTTGGCGCGCTGCTGAGGGCCAGAGGGTTAGCAGGTCTCCCAAAGGGCAATATCATGCCGCGTCCGCTGCTCTGGCGGCGGCTGCTGCTGCTGCTTCTCGGAGTCTGCGGGCTGTGTTCGGGAGACCGCAGCAGCAGCGCCCTGGAGGAGCTGGCCACCGAGAAGGAGGCAGAGGAGAGTCACCGGCAGGACAGCGTGAGCCTCCTGACGTTCATCCTTCTGCTTACTCTCACCATTCTCACCATCTGGCTCTTCAAGCACCGGCGGGTCCGCTTCCTCCACGAGACTGGGCTGGCCATGATCTATGGTGAGTCTCGCATGTGTGTGCCGTTGACCTCTCATGTATTTTTCATGACCCTGTCCGCGCACCTAGAAGGGAAGGGTCTTTGCCACCGAGATCCTTCGTTCCCTTTGTCGTCATCCTAGCTTCCGATCTCTCTGGTGTGATGTGCACGTGTGTGTGTGCGGATACGGTTCTTTGAAGTCCCCCTATGTGATTCTACAGTTCTCTTAAAGATAATTCTGGATTTCGAAGCTATTCAATCTGTTTGACCTTTACAAAGGGAGGGGAATATCTGAATTCCAGAAGGTTTGGTGGAGTGCTGAATATGCCTAGTAAGAGTTTAGTAAGAAGGCGAGACAAATTTGTTTTGTACAAGAGTACATGGCATTGTGTATGTGTTGAAGATACTCTATAGAGGTCAGAGGGTTAAGCTTTTGTTCAGTTTCCCTGTCTCTTTTTCTTCGCATCCTGATTGCCAGGAGCTGTAATCCTGGCTGATTTGTAATTTTGTAAAAACAAAAACCCAGTAGTTTCTTTTTTTCATTGTGTTTAGGAACATAATTGTGTGTTCATTGTTGGCACTGGTTTTCCAACATTCACAAACATGCCCCCTCCCCCTGCCTGAATTGTTATGTGTAGGAAATGCTCCCCTCTTCTCCAGTGAGCTTGCGTTTGAAGAGGAATGGGCATGTGTTTGGGCCTCTTGTTTCCTGATATGCTACTCCTGACAGACAGGACTAATTTGAAGCCGAAGGTCAAATTCCTGGGAACATCCTCTGCAGCCCTTTTATATGCCAAAGACTGCAATGCTAATACATCTCTTTAAAAATGCATGTTATATAATTTTGCCTGTTGTGACACTTTACTTTGGAGGCTTGTTCTGGGTCTTGATGGGGAAGGCTGAATACCAATCACTTTGTAGATAATAAAGGACAAAGTATGGGAACAGCCTTTTGCCTTTGTTTTTCCCTGTTGTTGTTTTCCTGTTGGCATGGATGTCATTTTCTGATCAGTAATCCTTCTGCAACGTTGCAAGTGATGAAAAAGGTGAACTAGTGTCCTGTGGAAGATCCTTTGTTTTCTTTTGGGGCTCAGTTGTAGAGAATCTGCCTTGCATGCAGAAGGATCCCAGACTCCATCCCTGGCCTCTTCCGTTAAAGGAATCGGTGATGTGAAAGATCTTGGAGAGCCACTGCCAATCAGAGTAGACAATATGGATCTTGACTGGCAAATGACATGATGCTGTATAGGGCAGCTTCATACATTAAGGAGGCTTACTAAATTGTAAGAAGTTGCATCCCCCTACTGTAAATATTTGCATTGTAGCAGACTGTGAGATCCAGTAATCTGCTCCTCCTCCATCAAGCACTTTTGTAATTTTCAAATGGGGCCTCTTTGTTACCTTGAAATGTATCTCATTTGAGTCTTCTGGGTGTTGTATAGAATGAAAAGAAATGTGTTTAAACATTCATGCCCTTCCAGTGGAAGGTGACTGTGAGTAAAATGTTTCTTTAATCTTTTGGTTGCTGGTGCTCACTGGCTTCTACCTGAGTGTGGTGGAACTGGATGCCAGGAAAGGTTACACAATGCACCTGAAGTTATTATGGGTGCTTAGATGATGCAGTGAGCGGTAACTGTCTTTAAAAGAAGTTTATGGTGTGAAACTGAAATGAAGACACAGTGACGCATGTATTCCTGCTGTCTGGTATGACACTGAAGTGGGAATTGTGAACAGTTCAGTACTCACCTGATTTGATTAATGGCTGGTGCAGAGAATTGGGTATGAGTCTACAGTGGCAGCACATAACCTTGTGCTGGTTTGATTTTATCATTGGATATCAAATAGTTCTTACAGTGTCTGACTTCTGGTTAGACGTATCATTTTTCAAAGCTGTGGGCTTGGTTTCTGTTTTGCGGGTTTATTCAATTCTTTTGTGTGTGCGGGTGTTTAAATTTTTTCCTGTCTCACCAGGTAAAATTTCTGCTGAAAATTCTATGTACGGATGTTTGCTGTAGTATAGCAATGCTGATAAATGTTGGCACATGGAGGAAAAGAGCTATTTCCTCCCCAGTGATTGCTCAACAACTCCTTTCAGTTAAATGCATGGAAAACTAGGGGATTTTCCTCTGCACAAGTTTCTCAGCCTGTGACAGTCTTCATAATAATTTGTTCCCTGATGTATTGTTGTGGGGTTTTTTGGTCTTTTTAAACCAGAAACATACTGGATCCAAGTGAATGATAAAGACAAGCAA
This sequence comes from Sphaerodactylus townsendi, assembly GCF_021028975.2. NCBI lineage: Eukaryota > Metazoa > Chordata > Lepidosauria > Squamata > Sphaerodactylidae > Sphaerodactylus > Sphaerodactylus townsendi. Next base: position 93,433,263 of record NC_059428.1, read on the forward strand.
GTGTTTGATTCTGTGTAACAATTTGCATAATTTTATTCTGCTCTATCAGCATTTGTAAGCGATAGCTAATTATGGATAATAATACATGACAATACATGTTGCCTTTAGCAATTTATGTAATCCTCTTTAGCTTCTCTGCCTGGCTGTTTTTGTTTCGGACAGATGCTGTACCAGAGTTGAATGTCCTATAATAGTGCAGAAGAAGACAATATATGAAAGCTTTTAAAAGATACGTAATATTTTTCTATTTCAATTATAAAACATGAAATGGGGCATTTCATGGATACAATTGGAATCAGCATGTGTGTATCTTCATCAAAACATGGAGATCATATTTATTTTGCTCAAAATGCTAGTATCAAAAACTGTGTAGATAAATAAATATCAGTTACCATCTGGCATAAACTGACTTCCAAAGTGTGGATATTTATATATCCAAGATGACATTTCTAGAGGTACAAAGTTGGATTTGGATTAAATTTTTAGATGGCAGAATGGAATTTTCCTGCCTTCCCTCTCCCATTGCCCCTCTCTACAAAATACTGCTTCTAGGGGACAGTGAACTCTGAGGAAAGGCTTGAGCGAAGTCTGTTATACAAGAGAGAAGTGCTGGAAACTCCAGATTCAGTTCTGATTCCAACCCATTGATCTCATTCTAGAAGAAGAAAGATTTGAAGGTACCCATTCTATGTGGTATTATGCCAAAAACTTATAACTGTTTCTTGGAGCTTACAAGCTAAATTGTCTACCTTACTGTCAACCAAATGGTAATGGTGACAACAACAAAGCCTAGGTATGTTTATTTCGATTAAGATGAGGATTTACAGAGTTAAAGATTTAATCCCAAAGGAATGATTTGGAGGGAAGTGGAGATGATGTAACATAGACTTTATGGTAGAGAGCTTCAGGCATGGGAAGGATAGGTAAAAATTGTTTCAGAGAGCTGGGTAGCTTTGTATATTATCCTGAAGAATGGAGACACAAGTTCCATTAATGTCCTCATTAATATGCGAAAGAGCCATTATGAAGACTACTTGCCAAGTTTCTGTAGAGTAATTATGTATATAAACTATAAACAAATATTGAGCTAGGACTGGATCTAGTCCAGTGGTTCTCAACCTTCCTAATGCCGCGACCCTTTAATACCCTAATGCCGTGACCCCCAACCCTAACATTTATCCACTTTACAGATGGAGAACACTGATGCAGAGAGTCTTAGGCGACCCCTGTGAAAGAGTCATTCAACCCCCAAAGGGGTCCCGACCCCCAGGTTGAGAACCACTGATCTAGTCACTCCCTTCCCAAATCTAATTTGGAACAAAGTATTTAGTAGCGCTTGATTACTCCTTTTGATACAATTCCAAATGCAGTATACTTCTATAATGTTTGTTTACTTCCAATATTTAGAGTCATGCAACTATGGTTTTCATTTTACAGTTGTACAACTGTACAAAGTTGTGACTAGTGGCGTACCTAGGTGAACTGGAGTCCTGGGCAAAACCTGTTTGATGCCACTCCCATGCGCAGCCACCCTCCCCCACCGTGACCAAACAATGATTTTTTTCCACCAGGTCATTTCAAAGTCACCATTGCATTATAGAACATGCCCCAACTCACAAATCTGAACACAGCAATGGGCCATACCACACAGCAGAATTTTTTTTGAAAACAATTTCAAAATGCTTTCAAAATGTTTCATTACTATCTGGGCTCCCTAGTTTAAACAAGTGATGCTGGAATCCACCCTCAAACAGCATCATTTTCAATGGTGTTTAAGCTAGGGAGCCCAGATTCTCCTTTTAAATTCACCTTAAAGGGAGAATCTGGGGTCCACAGTTTAAACAACATTGAAAGTGATTCTACTTTGAGGTGGATTCTCCCCCACCCTGAAACAGCATCACTTTCAATGTTTAGGCATTGAGAGAATAAAAGAAATAAAGAAAACAAGCATTGGCAGAAAGAGGGTGGATTTAAAAGGAGAATCTGGGGAAATTTAGGGGGTGCCTGCTGTCAGGGGTGCAATTATTAAGATAGCAGCACCAAAATTTCAGAGTACATGAGCCCCTATTGATGATACCACCTAGGTTTGGTGAAATTTGGTTCAGGGGGTCCAAAGTCATGGACCCTCAAAGGTGTAGCCCCATCTCCTATTAGCTCCCATTGGAAACAATGGGGAATGGGGCACTCCTTTTGGGAGTCCATAACTTTGGGCTCCCTAAACCAAACCTCACCAAACCTGGGTGATATCATCAGGAGAGTCTCCTGAAAAATGCCTGAAATTTTGGTGCTGCTAGCCTAAAAACTGTGGCCCCTGCAGGCCAAAAACAGAAAAAACACTGAAAATACAAAAAATCCCACAAACCAACTTGCATTTTTGGTGGCCACCACAAGGGAGCGCCCTGGGCAACTGCCCAATTTTATCCAATGGGAGAAACGCCTCTGGTTATGACTTATCCTGAACCACACAATCAACTAGTGACAAATGTGGAATGAATTCAGCTTCATGCCCCTCTCTTGAGCTATATACCTTGAGTCAGAGCGATGTAGCGGTTAGGAAGAGGTGGATTCTACTCTGGAGAACTGGATTTGATTCCTCTCTCCTCCACATCAGCAGCAGACTCTAAAAAGGGAAACTAGGTTTGTTCCCCCATTCTACACATGAAGCCTTCTGGGTGACCTTGGGCTAGTCACAGTTCTCTAAGAACTGTGTCAGTCCCACCTACCTGACAAGGGGTCTGTTGTGGTGAAAGGAAGGGAAGAAATTGGTAAGCTGCTCTGAGGTTTCTTATGGCTGAGAAAAGTAGGGTATACATCAAAACTCCTCTTCTTCTTGCTAACTCATCCATTTACCTGTGATCTCAAATGAATACTGAGGAGGATACATCTCACAGACTTAATTGTGCCTTTAAAAGATAAAGAAAACCAATATTGTATAATGTCCTTCACCATTTATTATTTGGGGTGGGGGGGGGAAGAAGTCTGTACTTCTCAGGTTGTACTATCATGCCAGAAATGCTTAATTTGTGTTCCCTAAACACAAAAAGCCCTGACCTTGGAAACTAAGGAGGGCTGGCCCTGGTTAGTATTTGGATAGTCAACCTCCAAGTAATACCACAATCATGGTGCAGAGTCAGGTAAACCACCTCAGAACATTTCTTTCCTTGAAAACACTATGGGATCACCATGAGTCTGCTGTGACTTGATAGCACAAAAAGCAAACCAACACAGAACCATTCTGGACCACCACAGCAAATTACCTCTTTTTCTTTCTGTTTAAAGTTGGTTGAACTGGGTAAATGGGTTGTTGCTATTCCCTTCTGTCGGTTCCATAGTTTGACTTGATCACTGCTATGTAGTGAGTGCTATTAATGTCTGTTACACATTGTGACTGTTACATATTAAAATGTCCTGCTTTTCAAACCCTCATAATAGTTGGACAAATGTGTATCAAACTTCTGCTTTTCCATTAACTGTGGATGTGGCCCTTTTTTTGAGCTTTTCCTGTACCAACATAATCTACCCAATATATATTTTAAATAGACACACACCTTTCTGACTCGTTATGAAATGCACCATGGAAATTTTTGCAATAGATAAAACCATTGTGGGTAGGAGAAATAATTATGAATATGGATTTAAGCAGAGATTTTGTAGTCCTGTGATATAAAATATAAGGCTCCCGGGCAGGGGTTCGTAACCTGGATCCCAGGAGGTGATAAGTTTCACCAGACATTTGTGCCAAAGGGGTCCATGGCACAAAGAAGGTTAAGAACCTCTTCCCTAGGGCATTATCATTCCCAGGAGTTCCAAAATGTAGGTCAAAGCTCTTGTAACAAATTATTGACTCACTTTCAGGGCTGGACTGCTTCAGCTCAATGTTAGTATCATCATCCTCTCACTTCCTGTAAAGTAATGATACAGATGGCCAGGAGTGATAAGTATAGGCAGATGTAAATGAAGTTCAGTGAAGCATGTTGGTTTGGAGTGGTTTAATTCTAAAAGAGGAAGTGATGAAAAATGGTTTAAAACAACTTTGGGTGTTATAAGTACCAAATATAGAACTGAAAGGGACCTCAGTGGTCCTCTCATCCAGCTCCCTGCACAATATTCACCCATTCCTCAGCAACCTCTGCTCTATGGCCAGAGGAAGGCGAAAAACCTTCAGGATTTCTGGGCCAGTTTGGCCTGGTGGAAAATTCCTTCCTGACCCCAAAGTGGCAATCCGCATACTCTAGGCATGTAAAAATGGGCCACCAGAGATGGCTCATCCGTTCCTGCCCATCCGTTCCTCATCCGTTCCTGCTCTCACAATCTGCCCAAACTCATGATCTTCCTAAATACTAGTTTGACTCTTCTAAATCTAAATGGGTGAATAATTCAGAGCTCTGTGCATACATAGTTATTGGCTCTGGCAGAGGAACATCATTAGTACAAGTAATTACATTAGTACAAGAAATACATGATGCTTTGCCTATCATGGATGATAGTTGGAAGGCTATGCCTGTACAGACAGTATTAAATCATATAATCTCATGAACCAGATGTTCAGGCGCCCCCTTTTACTTCAGTGAAAGATGGAAATGACCATCAGAAACATCTTCCCCCATTGAACCAAATCATTTTGGAGCTTGATTTAAAGCAGCAAGGAAGCCCCATAATACCTCTGTATTGTTGCTTTCAAGGCAGTGAGTTGGATCTTTTTTTTCTTCTGTCACTAGAACAGGACTTAACTGCCTCAGCAGCCAATAGATCTCTGTTAAATGTTGTTTCTATGGGACAGAGAACCCCAAGGAATGATGTGAGGAAGGTCTGCAGCAGGAAAGGGGAATTGGTAAAAACAGCCAATTTATGCTGGATCTAACTCTGTGCCTTAAGGGTGAGATGACCTAATTTTAAAAATGTTCTGATTTGGTGCTATTGTTAGGTGCTTCAGTGTACGTTTTCCATCTGTATGTAAGCTAACTATAAGCTACCTAAATGTAAGGAAGGCATTTGTAGATTTTAACTGTTTGCCTTTGAGCAAGGTTACTCTCTAGTATTCTTCAATTTGTTCTACCCTCTCTCTCCTGTACTTTTGCAGTCATGTTTGCCAGCACCTTTATGCCATTTTGCACAACAATTTTCTGCCATGGACTTTTGTGTAGGGAAGGGCTTGTGATTCATATGGATGTTTGCTGTTTGTGAAATTGAAAACCTGTCCTTGTCTCATGTGATGGCATGAATGTTTGTCTTGCTTGCACAATATCATTTCCACGGAAGAAGCGGCTGTTGTGAGTCATGTATATCTCCTCAATCTCAGTTCTTGTGCCCTCCATGGGCAAGTTTTTGGTTTAGTTTTTGTTTGATTTGAGATTCAGGCTCAGCATAAAAACGTGCTGTTGGCGTAGTTTTAATTGGCAGTCCAAGTTTGTTAATGATTAAAATAACTAATGGAAAAAAAATTTAGACTAAGTTTGGAATAGTTACCATAACAGTGCATCAAACAGGGAAATGTGAAAACTAGAGCACACTGTCAAAAACCATGGTAATAAGAGTTCTGGGTTTTTTTTAATGCTACTGGGCAATTTTTTATTAGTCCTCTGCTTTTATGGCTGGTTTGACTGTCTTGGCAGTTCTGATTTTTATTAAATGTTGTTTCAGTGGTTCTCCTAAAATGAATTTAAGGTAGAACTAGAACGTAACATTATGGCTGGGCTAAAACTCAGTTAGACAATTGACATCCTCAAAGAATCATAGGCTGATTCCGCATGGGCCAAAAACAGCAGTGTGAAAATGGTGTGAAAACAGTATAAACCCTTTTACACCATTTTAAACCCTTTTACACCATTTTCACACCCTTTTCACTTCTGTTTTTGGCCCATGCGGAATCAGCCATAGTTCCTTAGAAGGAAACAGTTGCAATTTTTCAAGCATAGACATATAAATAAAGATTTACTTCATTTATACCCTGCTTTTCTTCCCAGTGGGGGGCCCAAAGCAGCTTCCATAATTCTCTTCTGTTTTATCCTTTCAACAACCTTGGGTCAGATGAAACTGATATGTAATTGGCTTTTCCAAATATTGGTGACTCCCCTCCCAAAGAAAGTAAGTCTTGGCCACTAGGTAAAGGTAGTTCTCTGAGCAAGCACCAAGTTATTAATGACCCATGTTGTGATGTCACATGTTTACCATTGCCTTCCCCGGTTGTCTACACTTTACCTTCAGGAAACTGGGTACTTGTTTTACCAACCTCAAAAGGATGCGAGACTAAGTCCACCTTGAGTCGGCTGATCGAAACTGACTTCCATCAGGATTAAACTTAGTTTGTGAACAGAGCTTTGATGGCAGCTTACTACTCTCCACTACAGGGCCAGTGCTCATCCATGAAATAATGCTTTATTTGTCTCCCTTGCGGAGTTCTGAGCTTGGAATCTGATTATGATCAGATAGATTTTGGATTCCTCCATTGCTTTATAATGATGAGGTGAGCAGCTGTTAATGAGCTCAGAGTTAATTTTTATTAAAAGTGTGTTGCATCATAATGCATGTAGCAAAACCAGTCTAATTCATGGTTAGTTGTGCACAAAGGTGGGAGAAAAAAACCTGAGAACTCCCTGGTGCATTTTCAAATTAAGGTTCTGTCGTGATACTTCAGTACAATGTTATATGGTGCTGTCTAAGGATGAAGCCCTTCCTGCTAGAGAGTTGCATCATCATTGTGGATTGGAGAACATCTACATCTTCCTGGGGCAGTGGAATTTGGTTTTCATGAAAAGCCTAAACTTGAACATATGTTTCTGGCAAAAAAATGTATCCAAAATGTATGCAATAATCCAGAAGATTTTAAAAACTAGTATACAAATGAAACCAGAGACATATCTTTGCGTTTATTGGATAGACAGTTTAAAAAAAGATAGGGCGCTTTGTTTTTATAAATGGTATCATCAGCCAGAATATTATATGCACAAAAATGGAAAACATTCTCTATACCTACAACAGAAGATTTGTTTGTCAAACTGGTGGAGCTGATAGAGATGACAAAACTCAACTCTTTGACTAGAGAAAAGAACTTATCTAATTTCACAGATAATTGGAAGCCCTTGATTATCTTTTTGTGTAAACCAGAAAAAATGGATTTAAGGAGTAGAAAATGGTATAAAAGGAAAGTACAAATTGTTTTAATTATATCAATTAATAGTTAATTTAATTTTGACTGTAAATAGGAAGTAAGTAGTAAACTTAACTGCAACTATATTCAGCTCAGAGAAAATTGGGAGTCCTTGTTTGTGTTTTTCCCCCTTTTTGTAATGTTACTTCCTTTTCTGAACTGCTTATCATCTGGTCAAACTTTTTTGCTGCTGAGTTTTGCTAGTAAAGGTTTGGTTAACTAAAGACCATAAAAACAATTTCTAATTAAAAATCAGAAATTTGAGGAAGGTGGAAGAGATTGCAGAAGTCTTTATTTTATGACCGGGACGGTAAATTGCAGCATCTGGAGTACAAACTGACGAGTAATAAGGAGAAATAAAAACCTTGGCTATGGTAGACAGATGTGATACCTAGTGAGTTGGTCTTCTGATTGGATTTTGACTGTTAAGCTCAGGAATTCACTATTATGAGGAATTTATGCACATAAAGCAAAATTTAACCTATTCATTCACTTGATGTCAAGGGCTTGATAGTGAAAGTATAACTCTCTGTGTGGCACTCTTTGTCACATTAGCAGTAAGCTCCCATTGATGGTGCCAAGGTTTGCTGGGGTTCTTTCAGATACCACCTCTGCCCCACAAGGGCATTTCTGTTCTCTAGTGTGGTGTTTTGCTTTGTAAATATTTTGTGTGTTTTATTTTTGAATATTAGTATGTGACTTCATGTGTTCGTTTGCTGTCCTTTAAAATATAGGCTTCTAAAGTTAGGGGGTGGGTGGGTGAGTAAAGTGGGCTATGTTTTGATGTAGCTATACTACATGTAGAGGGGCAAAGTTGACTGAATTGGTTCAGAGGGCTTGTGTGTGAGAGAAGGAAGAAAATAGTGAGAGAAATCTGTACTCTTTCTATTGAAGCCTAAGTGGCAAGTGAGCAAAAGAAGTCTTTGTAGCTAGGTCTATTAAAGGACCTTTAGAGGAAGAAAGAGAACTGCAACTATCTTGAAACCATTGAAACCAGCTCCTGGGCTTTCCATGTGCCATAGGTAAAACGGTAAATATGTGGTTTGACACAATGTTAAACTAGCAGTTATTTGCATCTCTGTCCAGGGCTGAACAGTTCTCATCTGTTTCTTGTGTGCTTGTGAAGTATAGCTTTGTACCTCCCACAGAATGTTCTGAAGGGTATGTTAGCAGGACAGTAACTTCAGCTGATGTTTCTGTTTTGTTTTCCCTGCAGGTCATCAGTATGCACTTTGCTGGTGATATCACAATAAACCAGTGCAGAAGCTTGCACACTTCATATAGGGGTTAGGTAAGTGAGAATCTTTTCACCAATATTGTATTTTTTCACCAGTCTTAATATTCTTATTTTATAGTCAAAATATAAAATCAGAATATTTTAAAGGAAAATATGCAAAATTGAACAGCAACAAAGAAATGAATTCCTTGGCATCAATTATCAGGTGGGATGTGATGTCACCAGCAGAGTGCATCCTAGGCTGCATTGACCTGGGGGTTGTGTTAAAGGGGGAACCTCGATTTTGTGCACTTGTTGGGAGATAACATATTTAAAGGATGAGGAACTATATGTTGTTCAACATCTAGCAGCATCTCCGCAGGGGCGAATTTTTGCAGAGATATTTCAGTTGCGCAGTCTGAAATCAATGCAATATCCAGTTTGAAGGACTCAAAGCAAAACAAGATGTTGAGTGTCTACTGAGTTTTCCTATTTCATGTTTGCCTTTGATGTGCAACGTGTGGGGAAAGAGATGTTTATAGGAGAGAAATGGAGAACTTTGGTGCAACTTCTGTTTTCTTTCCTAGCCACTTTCCTCCTTCCCTGAGAATTGTAGTCCTAAATAGCTTGTCAGAATGAAGTGTGTGTTTGTGCTATAAAATCACAGTTTACTTATAATAACTCCATAGGGTTTTCAACGTAAAAGAAATTAGGAGGTGATTTGCCATTGCCTTTGTTTACATCATGCCCCTGGTATTCCTAGGAGGTCTCCCAGCCAAGTTCTAACCAGGGCCGACCCTGTTTAGCTTGTGAGATCTGAGGAGATCACGCTAGCCTAGGGCTATCCAGGTAAGGGCACGGGGAAAACAAACCATAGTAAAACATCAGAAAGTGGAAGAAGGATTCTGCAGTTGCCTTGCACCTTTTACTTCTCTCTTGAAAATGCCCCACCTTCAAATTAAATTAAATCTAATTGATTTCAACGAAAGACTGTCCCATTGATACAAATGGAATGTGCTGAACTTCCATTGGATTGTCCTCTCCTTCAGGGTACAGTTGGAAGGCATGAAATCAGCCACCTTGCTGAAACTAAGCAGTTGGGGGCTGGTCCCTTTGCTAAATTGAGACACATCCTGGGAACTTTTTGTGCGTTACCTTGCGTTCCATGATGGAAGAAAGGGGGATATAATTTTCATAATCAGTAACATAATATAAATGTTGTATTCCATTTCTGGCATTACTATTTGGAATGGTTGTATAAATGATCATTGCCCTGTCTTCTTTAACTTGAATTTTAAAAATCCAGTTAACACCTATTAATCAGTTTAAATCTTTCAAGCTTTCTCATCTTCCTTTGCTCTAACTTTTCACATGGTCTGCTACTTCAGAAAGCATCACACCAGTCTGTTGCACTTGTGCTCAAGTTTCATGCACGTGTGTTCTTAAATCCATGATAAAACTTTTACTACATGACCTGAAAAAGGTAGACAGTTCACAGATTCTCAGAAGGAGGTGCATGAGGACAACAGAAAACAATACACTGAGAAGATGCAGCATTTTCAACCAGAAGGGATATTAAATTATTTCATGCCTGCTAAGAGGTCACCTATAAAAGTGGTAGACATTTTTTTTGTTAATCGGCAAAACTGGCAGACAAAAAAAAACTGGCAGACAAAAGTTCTGTCTTGCCTTGTGTTTCCAGAAGTCCTTGGCTTTCAATTCTTAGAAATCTAGCAAAGTTATGTTAGAATTAGGGTTGAGCAATACCGAAAATGTTCGGTAAAATTCGGATTCAGCTTTATTCAGGTGTAAAATTATCTGTATACCCAAATAAGGTGAATACCATATTTGGTATACCTGAATATATTTGAATATCCCAAATAATTTGTGTCTATCTTAATTTTTTTGTATTTTTTAGGTGTGTGTTAGGTTTTTGGCCTGTAGGGAGCACATTTCTAGGCTAGCGGCACCAAAATTTCAGGGTATCATCAGGAGACTCTCCTTATGATGCCACCCTAGTTTGGTGAAGTTTGGTTCAGGAGGTCAAATTTTATAAACCCCCAAAGGGGGTGCCCCCATTGTTTTCAGTGGGAACTAATAGGAGATGGGGGCTACCGCTTTAAGGGTCCATAAAATTGGACCGCCTAAACCAAGCTTTACCAAACTTCGATGATCATCATCACTGTGAGAGTCTCCCCGGAAGATACTCTTGCAATTTCCCAGGTGCCGCAGCTAGCCTGTAATAATGTGCTCCCTACAGGCTCAATGTAGGGGCTTAACAAATATGCCCCTGACAGGCACCCCAAGGTAAGTATGGGGGGGGGGGATTTTTTGCAGGGTGGATTCTTTAGTTTTTACTCTTTCTTTAAACATTGTTTAAAGGGAGTTCAAGCGGCTAGCCACTTGCACTTCCTTTAACCCTTGTTTAAAGAAAGAAAAAACAAACTAAAGAATCCACCATCCCCCATTCGGCGGCATTCGGGGATCATACTGGGCTGTTTCTGAGAGTCCAGAGAAGTCCAGAACTCAGTCAGCATCACTGGGAAGGGTGTAGGGTCAGGGTGGGGGTGGGGGTGGGGGTGGGGGAGGATGGGATAAAAAGACTTGCTTTTTGTCCTATCCCCCCTCCTTCTGCACCCTACTCAGCATTGCTGACTGAGTGCTGGGCTGCTTTGGACTCTCTAAGCAGGCCAGCACTCAGTCAGCAACTCTGAGAAGAGTGCGGGGGGGCGGGATGGGACTGAAAGATGTTTTCCCTGGGAATTGGCTGCATTCAGGAGTCCCTTTAAACGATCCCCGCATGCAGCCCCTTCCCTGGGGAAGGTTGTGTGTGGATTCTTTAGTTTCTTGTGTTCTGTCTTTACAAACTGAAGAGTCCACTTCTCTTTCCTTCAGGAATCGACTGCATGCAGACATCGTTTAAATGATCCTCAAATGCCGCTGAATCCTGAATGTCAACAAGCCGGTCCGAATACTTTGTATTCGGATTGGCTCGTATTTGGGGCTTTGGATTTGGGCCTAGTTAGAATGGTCTCTTTACTACCTATTGCCAGGCCTAAACTTGATGTCACAGTCCAAGGCTCCTTATCTCTGGGTAAGAAGGGATGGAGCATGGACTCATCCCTGCAGGGGGCAGCATCTCTGTGGTAGGGCTGGAAAGAGAGTCAGGTGGGATGGTAACAGCAAGACAGAAAGAAGGCCCACCAGTACAAATTTCCTGTGGGGCAAAGGACTTCTCTGGTGTAAAGGTCTTCTTGAGATGGAGCTTGCTTGAGAGGAAGAGCAGGGAAATAGGAACAAAGAGTGCCCAAGTGATTAAAAGACCCTCACTGAAGGCCATCAGGAGGCAGATGACTGAAGGCTGTGGGCAGGCACTCGGGACTTTTGTAGATAGGAAGGTACTAGACCTCCTGAAATTTTAGAAGTCAGTAGTCCTGGCCCCAAGGACAGCCAGGAGAAACTTTGCACATCTAACTTAGGCAATAGGCTACTCCTGGCTTAACCCTGCAAGAAGAGTGCCATGGTCAGTGCAGAAGCTTAAGGACCAGGAAGAAGGGCCCAGGCAGGGAAAGCAGCCTAGCAGCAAAATGGAAACAGGTGGAGATAAGGAGTCATGAGCTGGCTGGACCTCTGGAATTAGCAGTGTAAAGGAACCAAGCCATTACAATGCAAGCTTCTCTGTCCTGGGCTATTTCCTCCTTTCTGACAATGTGAAGAAAATATTGTCCTTCCCCAAGGGGATGTGGCTCCTGGTCCTAGGGCCATCACACTTGGATAACATGAATACAAAACCCCAGCCAGTCAAGCCTGTGAAAAAATGTATGATGACTAGTGTTCCTAATCTTTACTGTATGGCGACCTATAAGTCAACATTTATTTGATATGGTGACTCTGTCAGGACTGGCCGAAAGGTTTTTGACACTCTAGGCAAACTATGATCTTTACACTCATCTAGTTCAGTATTCCATTTTCTACAGTGGCTAGCCAAATGTTATTGAGAAACAAACTTCACACAAAGGTGCAGCTGCTCCCAGTATGAACCCTGAATAGGCAGCATTTCAGTATTCTTTGTCTACAATGGTTAAGATTCCAGCCTCTGACCACCTTCTCTATTATGGATTATGGTCGCATGCCATTGACTTCAAATGTAAGAGAGCTTGGCTAACAATTTATGGATGTAATACGGTGGGCGGGGGGTTGTTCAAAGCTACAAAATAAGGATTTGGTTAAGGACCAAAAAACTTTGGATATAGTTAAAGACTTTATTTGGATTGGGTCCCTGAACACATAATGAAAATCTGTCTGACCCATTCCAGAACATTCCAGGGACACACTATGCCTCATGGCAGAAAGTGTTTGTGGAATATAAACAGAAGCAGAAGGGCCTAGAAGCTTGGCTGTGGCATAGGATTATTCCTGTGCTCCTGCTAGTTTCTCTAAGGCTGTCCTACTGTTTCTCCATCACTGTTCTAGGATCTGCAGCTATAAGTAAGCACCTCCTGAACAAACTTATCTTGGTCAGGTGAACCAGAAAATTGACATGGTCAATTGTATTAAAAGCTACCAGGAGTAATATAAGAATAAATGGGAATGCAATCTTCTTGTAGGTTACCCTCAGTCAGGACAGCCAAAGCAGTTTCTGTCCCATGCTCATACTGGAAACCAGATATAGCCATTTATTGCTATGTAAATGTGAATTTTGATCATGTTTTGAAAGCAGAACTATGGTTATTGTAAACTCTTCTAGTACCAAAAAATTCCCACAGCATGGCTGTGAATGCTAATTTTCCTTTGGTTGTTACACTCTGTGCTGTTTTTACATCTAGGAAAGAAAGCTGCCATTGATGAGGACAGCATCTGCAAAGGATGAAGTGTGTGTAGGAATGATGAACTCCAGCCCTGATGAAAGGGCAGATTGTCTTATTGCACATTTAATTGGCACTCTTGGAGTGTGTGTGTGCTGGCATGAAGCGTTGATATTCTTAGAATTTGGTATACTGCTTATAGCTCCTAAATTTGAGGGAACTAGGAAACAAATTGTTCATGATACTTGATCTTTTTTGTTTTTCCTCATATCTTAATGGCAAATATAGATACGAATAGATTTTTAGCTTATGTCATAGGAGCTGCATCAAGTGTTATTGCAGATAATGCTTCAGTTCAGTGTGTGCCACAACACAATCATGTAATCCTAATACAAATATACAAATTGAAATTTGGATGTTAATTGAACTAAGCAGATCAGCACTGTTTTTCAAAAGGGTTTTTAGTTTCCTTTTTCCCCATGGTATTTCCTTTCTTTCTGTTTTCCAGGAGCAGTAGTGGCGTAGTGGTTAAGAGCAGGTGTACTCTAATCTGGAGGAACTGGGTTTGATTCCCCGCTCTGCCGCTTGAGCTGTGGAGGCTTATCTGGGGAATTCAGATTAGCCTGTACACTCTAACACACGCCAGCTGGGTGATCTTGGGCTAGTCACAGTTCTTCTGAGCTCTCTCAGCCCTACCTACCTCACAGGGGCCGTTTCTGCACGGCCCCCTCGCGCCCCCACGCCGGCAGGAGTTCCGTCGGCTGCATGAAACTGCTCGCGACGCAAGCGATGCGCAGCAGGCAACAGGAGGCCGGCAGAAGGCAGCGCGTTCCCGCGACGGAGCCGCCTCTGCATCCCACTTACTGTTGTCTTCACACCGTCGCCATGCGGGAAGCCGTCGCAGCCCTGCTCCATCGCTGCCCTCCCACCCCCCCGGAGGTCGGAGGGACAGTGTAATGGGCGAAGGCTGGCACGCCGCAGGCTAATCATCATCACTTGGCGGGGAAGACAAGCAGTAAGCTGCGGGCGGGAGAAGGCAAAGCGCCCGGCGGTTCGCATCACGCCGCAGGGAAGACGATCCCTCCCCAACAACAATACCCCTTTAAAGGGTTGTTGTTTAGAGGCGGCTTGACAGCCGCCCTGGGGAGGGAAGAGGCATCCAGGTCGCCGCCAAGCTGCGTTGCAGCAAGCGGCGCCTATGCTGAAAACAGCGGCCTGGGGAGCCTTTTTTGGCGCCCCAGGCCGTGCGGTAGAAACGGGCCGTGCAGATACGGCCTCACATTTTAAAAGAATAACATGGTCTTCCTCCAAAGTTTTCATGTGATGTCTTAAACATCAACACAAAGACATTTGGTTTTGTCACCAGCATCAGGGCTGGCCACGAATTCCCAAATGCAATTTTTCTTCCATCAGCAAACAAAAATAAAATGTTTGAGAGACAGATTGTCAACCATTGAATATTGGTGTTATTTATGTACATAAGAGGCTAAAATTCATTAGAGTTCCATGTATGAGGTCTGACAAAAGAACTGTTAGTTAACATGCATGCATTTCTGAACAAGACTGGCAGTGCAACACACTCTTGTGTCAGGACTGACTCAAGAAACACCACTTCCAAATATTCTACACTTCAGACAAACTGGGGTGTAGAGACCATTGTAGAAATAAAGAAGCCAGACACCAAAGACGTGACTGCCTCATTCAAAATCATGATGTGAACACAGCCTCCTTCCTCTCTGCAGATGGTTCCCCTCCTCTTGGCCCACTCCCTGGCAGACTCCTCCTCCTCTGTTCCAATTCCTGTCTCCTCAGCCCTCCTCTCCCATGCTCTCTCTCCCTGCTTCCTCTTCTCCCGCAGCCCCCATCAGCCCAGTGCCAGCCTTCTCTAGAGTCACAGCAGCTCAATCAATGCCAGACACAGCACCTTCATCCAGCCAGCCCCACCCTTCAACCAGCCCCAAAAGCTCCCAGTGCAGAAGCAGCCAGAAGGAAATCCAATTTCTGGTGGAATATCTAATGCTGGCTTCCTTTCAAACCAGACCTGAGGCTGATCCAGCAATGGATCTTCTGTCCTTCAATAAGGTACACACTCAAGATCACTCATGACAGATTAGTTACGCCTCAGCTGTCTAGAGATCCATATGCTGTAAGTCCTAAGGAAAAGAAAACAACCGGCCTTGCAAGGGGAACATGAGCCCACCCTGGACCACGTGGTCAACAGGGAAAGGAGAGGAAACCTCAGCAAAAAGGTCCAGATAGTGGGTTAGATAGAGGGGAGAGGTTCATTTCATACATCTCTTTGAAATGGAAGAAGAAAATCAGCAGCTGCTGGACTCTGTCACAGAAACTCAACATTAAATGTATCTAACTGGTCCCTCTGGCTTCTGAACTCATGAGAACAAAAGCCACCAGGAAGCCTCAGCAGCTTCACCCAGTGCAGCTAGTTGGGGAGCCAAGGGGACACTGCCCCCTCCCTCCCTGGCATTCCTTCACCAGCTCATCAGGACTGGCCAGATGGCAGAACTTGGGATGCACTTCACAGGCCAATTCCGGCCACCGGAGGTCACCAGCAAGAAAATGTCAGCAAGTCACTTGTTGCCCAAATTCCTTGCCCCTGTTTCAGTAGCCTCTGGCTCTCTGCTCCTGCTTCAGATTTCTTTCCTGGGTACCACCAACCCCTTGCCAAACAACCACAGGGAAATGTCTGAATTGTGCCTAAAGCAGACAAATAAGTCCCTAAAGCCTAACCCAGTCTGCAAAGCCTGTGACCAAACCCAATCTGATTATATTCTGCTGGGCAGGGCAGGTTATCAGCAGGCAAGAAGCCCCTCAGGATTCACCGGTAGGCACCTGTGGGCCGCTCAGGTTGTTTCTACCTACAGAAGGGCCCAAGCCCTCAAGGTCACCTTTCATCTTTTATGCAACTTGCACCAGAACTGGAGAAGGTCGGGCCTGTCAGCTCTGTGGGGAGGGCTCAGGTTCAGCAGGATCTTCAGTTAGGCATTTCAGCCTCCCTGTAAGGTAGCTTGAACTAGAAAGTCTTCATTTGCCAACAGCCACCCACTGAGCTCAACAGGAACTCATCCTACACCAGCTGGAGTAACATTTTAGATGTACCAGTTGTGGTGCTCCTTGACTGTGCAATAACGAGACTTCAGTTTCTTCTACTGAAACAGCATCAGGAACAGGCAGTTAGACTTCTACTGCCAGAACTAAAGATTAGGAGCCAAAGCATCATACATTATTCCCTGTCTCCATGCCCCCCTCTATGCCCCTCTATGTCACCCCACTGGTTCCCAAGGGGGAACAGCATCTCTCCCTATCACATGGGAAGGAGACAGACCGACCCTCACAGGGTCAAAGCCATCCACACTCCCCAGCCTTTGAAGTGCAAAAGCCAGCAGGTGTCTACAAGCAGGCTGGTAAGCAAACTAAAAGACAAAGAGCAAATAACATCCCCAGGGAGGGAGGGAGGGAGCAGGCACTTGTGAGAGAGCTCCACATCCCGCCCAGGAGACATGGCAGGCCAGAACTGGGCAGGTCATGCCACCAGTCCTTTGACTCTCAATGGACCCCTTCCCCTTATGATGGAAGAGGCAGGCTGTACCAGCCAAGATTTCCCTGCTTCTGCTTCCAACCTCCTTGTGCAGGACAAGGGCAGTCCTGGGAACTGGCTGTGCAGGAGGATGTGCTCACAGACATCAGCTCCCGGATGCTCACATGATGAAGAGGAGGAAGGAGGAGGAACAGGAGAAGGAGAAGAGTTGGATTTGCATTCCCCCTTTCTCTCCTGTAAGGAGACTCAAAGGGGCTTACAAACTCCTTTCCCTTCCCCCATCCTCACAACAAACACCCTGTGAGGTGGGTGGGGCTGAGAGAGCTCTTTGGCTGTGACTCACCCAAGGTCACCCAGCTGGCATGTGTTGGAGTGCACAAGCTAATCTGAATTCCCCAGATAAGCCCCCACTGCTCAAGGGGCAGAGCGGGGAATCAAACCCGGTTCCTCCAGATTAGAGTACACTTGCTCTTAACCACTACACCATGCTTGAGAGGAGAGTGTTGTACATGTGTGTCCAGGGAGGGGGGAGAGAAATAGACACTGTGAATTACAGGGTCAGAGCAAGGGGGGGGATCACAGCCTTCCTAAGAACTCAGCAGCCATCCAGACCTCCTGATTTCCCCCCCCCCCCAAAAGGAATGAGAAAGATCAGAGCAAAGTTGGGGAAATGGACACAGCCCTGAAGCCAACCTAGAAGGCAAACAGACTATGCACAGAACACACAACTACATGAGGGAGCCGCTGTGTTCTGAAGACACTTTGCTGCCAGGCTCAACTCTGAATCCCAGAGACCAACTGGAGCTTTGAGAACTTCATCTCATAGAAGTCTAGCTGCATCTCAAGATCTTTTTCTAAGATCTTTCTTCTTGTGCCCCTCTCTCGGTTCATAAGAGGGCCTTCTTAACAGCACTGCTGAGACTCAGGAACTCTCTGCTCAGAGATACCCATTTGTTCATTCCCCTGAGGAACCTTCTGTTGGAATTTCCAGCCTTGTTTGCATGCAGTGGCAGCAGAACAAGCAGCAGGGAATTCTGGGAAGCTGCACAAACATTCTAAAGGTGACAGTTAAAATCCGTTGGTAGTGTTCTGTTCCCTCACTCACTCTCTTGCTCTGACTGCCTGACTGCCTGCCTGCCAATTGGCCATGTTGGCAGGGGCTGATGGGATTTGTAGTCCATGAACATCTGGAGAGCTGCAGGTTGCAGACCCCTGGACTAAGTGAAAAGATGTTCTCTGTACTGCTGTAAACCAAATGCTATGTAAAAGTGCTCTGACAAAGATATTGTATCACAACCAAACTGTAACAAACTATGAGCCATGCATGTAACTATATATTTGTGATACTTTGTTAATGTATATACTGTATGTTTTCTCTCTCAGTTAAAGTAAAGTTCTCCTTATGTTTATGAACTTCTGAGGTAAAACAGCTGGTCTTTTCAGAGATAACTATTCTAATTTAATGTGCCACACAATCCACATTTCTGCTCATTGCTCGACAGGATTATATCTATATCTATAAACGCAAAATACCACTGACTGACTGACTCATCAAAAAAGCTCAAAAACCACCGAACCTACAATGTTGAAATTTGGCACACTGGTTTATTATGTGGTTCAGGTGCTCACTAAGAAAGGATTTTCCAAAATATTCAGTTTTACTCGAGTTATGACACATTTACTGTTGAACTCTGGCCATCTGTGTTACTGTTGAACTCTGGCCATCTGCGCGAACATTCTAAAGGTGACAGTTAAAAACCTGCTTGCCAAGCTAAAGGATGCAGTACAGGGAGTACAAATGATTCGTTTCACAGAAGATTTTAATGAAGGGCACTTTGATGCTCTACTTCCATGTGTCAAATCGACAAGTTCTGATAATGCCCACCAAACAACAAGCACAATTGAGCCAATGGTGGCCCAACTGGATTCTACCACCGACCTCACCGCATACAAACCTGTTCCTTCTGTTAAAACAGCTAAAGGGAGGAGAGGGATTAAATGTAGAAAGCAATTTACAGATTCGATTTTAAAAAGACAACTACAGGAAGCTGCTGCAAAATATGTGAAAAACAACCCAGATGTTCATAAAAAGGCTTGAAAAAGTATGCTGAATGTCACCCCGAAGTTCACAGACAGGCTGTGATAAAGTATGCTGAATATCACCCCGAAGTTCACAGAAGCTGTGATGAGGTATGCTGAATGTCACCCCGAAGTTCATAGAGAGGCTGTGAAAAAATATTCCTCTAACAACCCTCATGTTAACCAGACTGCTACAGCCAGACACAATAAAAAAGATTATAAATCAAATTATCACCTTGGACTAAAAAATATTTGTCTAGTTTTGAATATAGATCTCTCAGTGATTACTGTGGAGACAAGGTAATTGTTCTCGGACTTCGATCGCCCTGTGCTTGGTGTCATGCTCTGAAGTGGCAGGATGAGCCCCCAGGAATGTGCTGCAGTGGCGGTAAAGTTCAGTTCCCTGCCATTCAACCCTACCCTGAACCTCTTCACAGCCTTCTCACTCATCAGCATCCAATGGCAGAACACTTTCTTTCTGCTTCCCAGAAATACAAAGGATGCTTCCAAATGACGTCTTTTGGAGCCCGAGAGGTGAAAGAGAGCAATTTCATGCCAACATGAAGGGACAGGTCTACCACAGGATAGGAAGCATTATGACGGGACCCCATCAGCAGCCGTCATTTCTTCAGATATACTTTGTTGGGGATTGTGGAGAAAATTTTTTTTCTAAGTTCTCATCTCTCTCGCAGAGATAAGGTCTCCGCCAGAGTCTCCGCCGCAGATGCTGGCCCATCGCCCGGGTTATGGAATGCAGTCAAGGCCAGGCGGCTGTCCCGCTCATCAACACCATTGAATCCTTTACAGAACCCTGTGGGTCGGTTCTTCTTGTCTTGCTGGGCTCTGGGAAGAGGAAGGCTCTGTCTGGGAGAGAAGGCAGTGGTCATTTCCCTGCAGGCCCAGTGATGGGAGCTTCCTCATAAGCAATACCTACTTAAGCTGAGGACCTACCTTGCTGGGAAACAACTAGTAGGCAGGGTTTGTGGTAGCGACAGGGCCAGAGGACTTGTGGTTTGCTTTTCTTTAGTTTGTGTTCCTTGTTGTCTTTGGGGTGCTGTGCCAGAAAAGCTCTCTAAATTATTCTTCTGTTATTAAAGAATTGACTTTGTTAAATCTTTACCAGGAGTGGACAGTTCTCTGTACCGTGCTTGTTCCCCCCTTTTTGGACACGCTAGTGGGAGAGGAAAGTCCTGGTCCTTTCTAGTGGGCACAATCCAAAGGAACTGACCAGGTGGGTGGCAATGTGAACCCTGGAATAAGATGGCCCTCTCCAGGGAAAGGTTGGCAACTCTGGGAGAGGTCAGGGAGGGTGAGAATGGGGCTAGCCTGCAAGCCATGAGGCAAGCCACCAGTTTTGCCACCAGTCTCCCACTAAGTAGCCCTTCTGCGCTCAGCAGAGGCCAATCTGCTGGTAGTCCCTGGTCCCTCAATGATGTGGCTGCTGGCCTTCCACGCTGCAGACCAGTGGCCTTTACAGCTCCTGGCCCCTGCCTGAAAGTCAGGAACATTCTTCCCTCCAGCTGTCCTGGGTCTCCCCTCACGGGATCTTAACTAGTGAGTTCCACCAGGGCCTGCCAAAGACGGAGTTGTTCCACCAGGCTTTTTGGAGATGTCTAGTCGCTGATAGGTGCCCCTCCTCTTCCTCTTCTTCATCTTTCTGGGTCTCTTACCATCTATGGGGACCGTTTTTCTTCCCCCTTTTGGGAGGGAGTTTTAATGAGGGTTATTAGGACATGATGATTTTATTTACTTTTAATTAAGCCATGCGTTTTAAATTGTTTTAATGTATTTAAGGGTTATTGTATATATGTGATTTATGTTGTTCACCGCCCAGAGCCCTTCGGGGGTAGGGTGGTATACAAAACCCAATAATAAATAAAATAAATAAATATGCCATCTTGACTGACAATGATGCTGGTGACAGGATCATGCTGGCTCCACAGCTCTTTGACCATCAACCCCCCGTGGACTGTACTGCTAATGTAAATAAAGTCCCTCTTACCACATATTCTTCTATTGTTCCATTTGTATATTGTGCCCAATGATAATGGCACATTTCATCATACCATCTTTTACTTGGTCTTCTGTTTTGAATCTCAACAAAAGCTTATACATTTTGGCAATAGCATGATCATTTTTGATCATAATTATATTGATCATAACATAATAGATCATAACATAATTCCACTTCAGGTTCAAATAATGCATTTTTAAATGGAGGAAGAGGCTGCTGCTTTGACTGTTACATTTATATCTGTTTCTTTTGTACAAACAGGAAATGCAAACTTCACTGTTAACTTCACTGGTTTCTGTGTTGCATTTAGACTCCCCATCACTACCAAGTTTAATGCAAAGTAGGATAAGTGGCTACACAGGAAAGTCTGTGAACTTGAACAAATACATTGTGTTATGATCTTGGGAAGGAGAAAGTTTCTGTCAGTAAGTGGCTGCTGATACTAACAAAGGCTCATTCCGCACATGCAGAATAATGCACTTTCAAACTGCTTTCAGTGCTCTTTGAAGCTGTGCGGAATAGCAGAATCCACTTGCAAACAGTTGTGAAAGTGGTTTGAAAATGCATTATTTTGCGTGTGCGGAAGGGGCCAAAGATTATAAAGAACTCTGGAAATGCTAACTACAGATATTTAAAAAGATGCAGCTGCCTTTCAGTCATCTGAGTTTAAAAACCAGATAAGAGAAACACTGAAGATTGGTAAGATTTCTAGCATTGTGATGCTACAGCTGCACATCTAGTGATCTTACTCGTCAAAAGTAACTAGAACTGACATCAGTAGGGTTAGAACCATGTTCAACAGACTGCTGAGATTTTAATTGCTCAGATGTTAAAGTTTTTATGTTCACTGTCTTTGAAATGTTTCAAATAAACTTCAGCATGCTAGTGGTAATCACAAAAAAATTCAAGGAGCCCTAATAATGCAGTTCCATGGAATTAGAATCTTCTGCTAAAAATGCACCAGGTGGCTGCTTCTCAAGTTCTGTTTCTGAGCAACCTAACATCTGTAAGCTACTGCCTCATTATTGGGTCTCACACCAATTGTTCTACATGTCTTTATTTTTAGAGGCTTTCCTGCTAATTCATGTCAGCAGTTAGCTAAAACGTAGAGCAAGACTGCACAATGCATTTCTTCAGCAACTCATAATTTAGCCGTTTGGCATGCATTGGATTCTTTGTAGCATTCTGGCTTTAGTATTTGCTTGGAACCTGTTTTGTTTTGTATAAAGGAGAGCCAGTGTGGTATAGTAATTAAGAGCAGGTGGACTCTAATCTGGAGAACCAGCTTTGATTCCCCACTGCTCCACATGAATGGCAGATTCTTATCAGGTGAATCAGGCTTGTTTCCCGCTCCTACACACAAAGCCTGCTGGGTGACCTTGGGCTAGTCACAGTTCTTTGGAACCCTCTCAACCCCATCTACCTCATGAGGTGTCTGTTGTGGGGAAAGGAAGGGAAAGGAGTTTGTAAGCCCTTGAGTCTCCTTACAGGAGAGAAGTGGGGGTATCAATGTAAATTCATTTTCTTCTTTAGACTGTATGTGTTACACTCCAATCAGGGGGAAAGGCAAAATGTGTAGAAAATGCTCACTTGTATTTCTGAGGAACACAAATATGAAATTAAATACTTTCAGAACATAAATCACTTCAGGTCTGAAGTATGCTGACTGCCCTTTTTCCAGAATGCCACAGGATTCCGTCTTAAAGGGTGACAGTGGCATATAAACTAGTGTCAAACTTGCATTAACTATTATTCCCTGTCTCATATGTTCTTTGGTGAAGGTCTTTGGGGCTTTTTTTGTGTGTAGCTTTTTGTTTGCTTGGGTATTCCCTGTTATGAAATGCAGTAAGATTGGTATATCTTCCAAACGTTAAACTTCTAAAATGAGATGGCAAGGCCCCCTCAAAATTCCTTGGTTTATTCTTTTTTTTTTAAAGGCATTCCAGTGAATTTGGATTTCCTTGGCCATCTAATCTGAAAGAACATGTACCACATTAGGCAGAGCTGCTGAATGAACCCTGTTATATCTTGCAGTGGCTCCTTGCTATAGTGCTGGAACAAGTTTGATGCTGGCCCACTGCATGTTGATTTCATGGGTATTGGTCAGGAATGAAAAGCATAAGAGGCATTTCATGGAAAGAGCAAACCTTCCAAAATGAATATTATTTTTAATTTCTGTAGTTATCTACCAAGTTGTATCAAGTGAGTTCCATAAGGTATCTAAACACATACAATTTAAATTTCTTCATTGATACAGAGGTTGGTGTCCAACCTTCTTGCAGTGATGCTGTACCTTCCATACATTATGTTTCCATTCCCCCACACCCCCAAAGATTAGTACTCTCCTTTGTTCATGCTAACTTCTGTCTGTGCTATTTCTGTCTTCCCTCGGGATTATTTCCATTTTTATCTGTGATATCAGCTTCAGATTGCTTCTGCTTCTTAAACTTCCTACTGGTGAAAAATGGAATCCCTGTATTTGTACTGAGATCTCTTACTGCAAAACATAGCTTTGTGGTAATATCTTTATGGAAGTACAGTTTATATTCTGGCTGCTTGATTGGTTTAGAGGCAGAACCCTAGAAAACTGATGGTCTGAAAAGTCTCTGTGCTGATGGATCAGCACTGTTGTCAAAAATGCCTCCTATGCCTAGTCAAACTGACTTGGCAATTTCAGCATATTACCCTGATCTTAGAACATTTGCATTGGTAACCCAGATGTTTCTGGGTCTTGTGTGATCTGCTACCCTCATACTGACTTTCTTTCCATCCTATGTACAGGAAAGTGGCAGCCATGGTAGCCTATTCTAGTTCTTTCCCAGTGATGTATCCACAGCTCTGGGATGACCTAACTGAGGAGGTCCTAGCCACATCCTCTCTCTGTTTTTGTAGTCTGTGTACTGTAAAGCAGTCCTGTTTACAAGGGTTTTTATTTAAATCTAATCAGGTGATTAAGCTGTTCCATTGCTGGTTTGTATGTTACCTGGCTCTTAAAGTGGTATGGTTACTGAGAGGTTTCAAGGGTTGTATTGTGTGATGTTGGGAATAACTATTTATGTAAATTGCCTTGCGTTCCCCATGGGAAAAGAAAGGCAATATACCGGTAAATATATTTTAATTGAAAAGGCTCCCCCCGATACCTTTTTTGGTACTCTCAACAGCATTCTACTAAAAATAATTTCCTTTTGAGTATCAGATGAGTATGTATCAATAAAAATAACTTTAAAAACTTACTCGTAGACTGTATGTAGAGCTGAACACATCTAAAGAGTTTCAGACTCTAATGTGTGCAGTAGCTCTGGGGTTTCTTTATACCTGGGACCAGAAAAGTGGCTAATTTTTATCACTGAGCATCAGGTGCCATAGCTCTGTGGCAGAAAATGTTCTTTGTTTGCAGGAAGTTCCCAGTTCAGTGCCTGGAATCTCCAGTGAAAAGAACCCCAAATATACCTGAGACAGAATTGCTGCTGGTCAGAGCGTATGATGGACCAGTAGTTTTCCATCCCATGTAATGGTGAATGACCCACCTAAAGATGTAAAATTTGAAGCCAAAGAAAGCATGGGACTGGGGGGGGGGGGGATATTTTTAAAGATTAAATAAATGGAATCATTACCTATAAAACTGCATCTCCTTTTTCTGCTTTTAACAACATAAAATGCATAATTAATAACTTACCATCTAAAATTGTATTTGGCATATTTAAATACAAATTCCTCAGTTTTCTACAAGTGGGATTATAAATACACCCCACACTAAAGCAAAAGTACTTTGGGCTGAAGCAACCCAAAGTTCTTTTGCTTTAGTGTGGGGTGTATTTATAATCTTAAACTATTTTAGGACACTTCTCTCATTCCGGAAAAGGGGGGAATCATAATCTTTTCTCAGTACTGTTATGTAGTGGAAAAAGATACGTGACGAACATCATTTTTTCCCCCACTGGAGTTTCTCATGTCTAAATCTACCTTCCTCCAGCTTGAGACATGGGTGGACTTGTTCCTTAGTCAGGACACTGTGTATGATGCCTGTTTTTTGTGTTGCATGCATTTGATATTAAAGAGGGTTCTTGTACCATGTTAAAAAAGTGTTATTTGATGGACAACAATGGGAGCTGGTGGAATGTTGGTGAGAGGGTCAGTTAAACAGCCAATAGTTCAGTTGGATTCAGTGCTGACTGAGGGTCCAAGTAGTTGTTTGAGTGTGTAGCACAAAAGCAGTCTGCTGCTGACTGAGAGAAAATCAGCTTTTAATAAAGAATCCTGAATAGGGCTATGGTTCAAAAGTTCAGCTGTGAAGAAACTTTGTAATCTCTACCTGATTCACTCCAGTGTAGTGTTTGAACCATAAATAAAAGTTATCATTTTTGTCTTTCAGGACTGATAGTTGGAGTGATCTTGAGGTATGGCACACCTTCAGTCAGCAGTCAAGATAAGGCTTTCAGCTGCTCCCAGGAAAATCGAGCCTATACAACTCTGTTGGTCAACATCAGTGGGAAATATTTTGAATATACACTAAAAGGAGAAATAAGCCCTGGAAAAATACACAATGTGGAACAGAATGACATGTTGCGGAAAGTAAGAATTATCCATCGAATATGTTTATGTACAGATCCACTTTCTGAGGCTGAAAATTGGACATAATTGCATTCATCTATATTTGTTTATGTTACCGATTCTGCTGTCAGACTAATAGAACTGGTTATGCTTTTGTAGCAATTTAGTAGTGCTGAAAAACTATTAAATGGAAGGGGATTTTTGGCTTCCTTGTTCCATTCTTCCCTTTTGGTTTTAGAAAACAAAGGTGGTGATACTATATATTATTAAGAATTCATCTTTAATTCCTGTCTGCATGAATTAACATTAATGCATTGGTAACAAATCAAGCTTTGGCCTTGTGCCTGCCAGGCAAGAATTCTACTACTTTCACATAACTAATGTTAATGTGGTCCCCTTAAGCAAGAGGCATCTATTTTTAGGGGTTCTTATCACTGTAGTGGTTATGTGATTGTCAGTAGGAAGGTGCAAACTCCAGATGGTAACTGATATGAATTAAACAGTTATTGGAAGGCATTACTGCACAATAAGCTACTAAATCAACTGTACATTGCAAACTGAATCAGATGCATGATACAGGAGCATGGTGCAAAATAATCAGTAAGGTGCAGGTGGTTACAGAAAATAATATAAACAGTTATATAGGCAATACTGCAGTATGAGCAAAAGTAGTATAATTCTAAGTCTGTTTCAACCCAGTAGAGCACATGGAACTGTACCTCAATGAACACTGTATAAAGGCACTCGAATGTTCACGAAGTGGAGGAGAGTAAGAGATCTGTGAAGAGGCACATGCACACTGCAGTCACATTCTCACCAAAATAGCAAAGCTAGGGAACACAGACTTTTTCTCTAAGTTAAATAATGAAGGAAACTTGCACTGCCACTTGTCATAATATTGAATTTCACAACTTTTGATTTGTATTTTGTTGGGGGGGGGGAAGGGAAAGGAGTTTGTAAGCCCCTTTGAGTCTCCTTCCAGGAGAGAAAGGGGGGATATAAATCCAACTTCATCTTCTTTTTCTTCAACTGTTGACACTCATTTCCCTTTTCCTGAAATGTTCTGGTGCATACCCCCGGGGTACACATACCTCTGGTTGAGAACCACTGTGTGTAAATACCTTGGAGAGGGGAATCTTTTTCCCTTATCTGTAGAACCCAGTTAAGTGCGGACTGGTTCTCAGCAACTGCTTATCTTAACTGAGTTAGCAAAGTTAATATTCCATGGTAGTTTCTGGGCTCCTTTAGCTAAATCCACAGATTTTCCCAAGCTGTTTAAGCAATTCTACAAAAAAGTACCAAAATCCATCAATTCATGCTTCTCCTCACCCCATAATATCAGTTGGAGTTAAATCATCACTGGGATTCTTTCATGGGAGGGGTCATCTATTATAAAAATCCATTTGGATAAACTGCCTCCCTTAAAGGTTTCTTTCAGTATTAAGAGGGGCTTTTCCAGTGTTGCCAACTTCTTGCATTTAGATGTTCCTCATGAAATTCGCAAGAATCACTCAGTGCTGAACAACTGCAGTCTCAGCAAAAGTTACAGTTTCTAATATAAAACTACAGAGTCAGGCTCTGAAATCCATTTTGTTCAAAGATGAAGACTGTAAAAGTCACTGGGCCCTGTCAGATACTCCACCTAGTTATATGGTGGCACCAACCCTGATGTCTGTTATCATACAACATAGTACAAAATAAAAATAATGTGTACCTGTAGTCTGAATGAGCTGTAGGGAGTAAAATACAAATAATTTTGTTGCCAGAAAACTGAAGTCACCTATGCCCCACTGAAGGAGGCTTTCTTTCCCTAAGCATGTCAGTCTCTGAATAGTTTACACTGATATGATTAAGGGATATCAGTGATTAAGAGATACGAGAGATCTCCATCTTCAAAATCTCGGCAATTTTTTGCTAAGGAAACTTGGTCTTAGAGCCTTCTCCTTCTCTCTTTGTAAGGTAACCTTTGACCCAGAAGTATTCTTCAACATCCTGCTGCCTCCTATTATTTTTCATGCTGGTTATAGTTTGAAGAAGGTAAGTCCAAATAATTTTCTGGACTGTGTTTTGTCTGTGTGGGTCTGAGTCCTGTATACAGGACCTGATTATTGATAATGAAATTGAGTTAATCAATTTGTCTTTTGTCTGGCTAGTGGTTGCCTCTGGTTTTTTAAAGCATCTATAATTTATCAGCTTTATACTTCTAACTGTGTAGCTTGAAATAGGGCTTGGGATACTTTCCTCTACCAGTGTTGAATGCCTGATTCTGTTATTAGTTAAGCTAATATTAATAGATGAATACAAATAATTGTTATGGATTTGTATAAATAATGTAATATAAACAGAGTTATATTAATTAGTTATATTTATATATTAACGCATTAATATATGTCAGTGATTGTAATTGCTTTAGTCTACTTCAGTCTAAACTTTGAGACAATTTTAATGACTTCTATATCACTGAAACCTGAAGTCCAAGATACAAAGAATTCCCACAGCATACTGTACCTTTTCCTTCTTCAGTCACAATTTCTCATTCCATATCATAGGTTCTCCAACGTTCATGGAATGTGTTAGGTTGTGCAAGGGGTTGCTCTCAGGACAAGGGTTCAGGAGTGCAGGAGCCTGCGTGAAGTTCTCTGTATGAAACTGGCATCAGCCTAATCACTGAGTTGCTGATAGGTCTCGGGATTCATCATAAGAAGAGTTTCTTATAGGGAGCGGGGATAGGATGTGATTTTACAATATACTTTTTCCTGCGCTTATCTCATTAAAACACACAAGTTACAAAGCTTACAGGTAACCAAGTTTCTCAAATATTTACAGCAGCAAAGCAAACAGACCAAATTGACGTTTCTGAGAGTTGAGTACAATTAGCAGAAGCCAGAGCATTAAACTTGGCAGCTAGCTTGTTTTGGAAAGCAGTTAGGCAAAGTATGAGAGGGCCAGGACTAGCAGCTTTCTTTCTTTCTTTCTTTCTTTCTTTCTTTCTTTCTTTCTTTCTTTCTTTCTTTCTTTCTTTCTTTCTTTCTTTCTTTCTTTCTTTCTTTCTTTCTTTCTTTCTTTCTTTCTTTCTTTCTTTCTTTCTTTCTTTCTTTCTTTCTTTCTTTCTTTCTTTCTTTCTTTCTTTCTTTCTTTCTTTCTTTCTTTCTTTCTTTCTTTCTTTCTTTCTTTCTTTCTTATTACTTACTTAGCTGGCTATCCTCACAACAAATGTGTGGTCATGACTGGCCCAAGGCCACCCAGGAAACTTCTGCGCTAGAGTAGGAATTTGTACCTAACTGTTCTAGGGCCCAAGATGCTAACCACTGCATTACAGGCTCTTCTGTTCCCTTACATCATTATATTTAATGGCTCCACTCTGGCATAGATGTTAGATTGCATTCTGATCTCTTTTTAATTATTTGGATAGCTTTGGCCAAATTGTTGTTTCTGTTGACCTAACTTGGAGGTTAACTATGAGGCTTAATGCATTGGTGCCAAGGAGAGCTATAGAAACATTTTAAAATGGTTAGTTCATCCCAGGGTTCTTTTTTTAACTGTGACAGATGGAGTTCTCTAAATACACAAGCTGTATGTTTTCTGTTTCATAGTCAGCAAAGGGGAACCATGGGGCCTCTTCATGTATTTATCCAGATTGCTCACCAGATACTATCTACACTTTCATCCCTGGCATGTGCTGTTTCCTCTGGAGTTTATACCCCAAAACAGCTCTGTGTTACCATGTGACCAGATAATTTGTGTACATATTGGAAGAATTTTTGTGTATTGTAACAGCTTTTTGCTGGGACTTTATTTACAGTGAAAGGTGTTAGTCCTTTGGGGAGCTCACAGCCACTATAAACCCATCTGAGGGAACTATCCTTTCTGGCCAGAGGTAGAGGAGCCCTCATTTTTAGTGGGACCAGAATGAAATGAGGGAATGATTACCTAAGAAGTGTCTGCTGAGGAAGCCCCCACACAAAATACTTGGCATGCCATGTTGATTTTTGGGAGAAGGTTGTGGAGGGGGGTTATTTCTCCTGAAGAGCTGCTTTGTTGAGTTAAGGAGAAACCCAAAAAGCATTAAGAGCACCTATGCTATTTGCAACCCCATTCTGGCCTCTGTTCTGATTTCAACTCCCTTTCTCTGATGAACCAGTGAGTTTACTTCAGTTTGCTGGCCATGTGAAGCCACTATGTCAGACAATCCTGAAGTGATTCATACATGACAATGTCTCAGTCTTCCAAATAATTCAGAAGGCCTGTATTGTATACGCAAAATGTAGCTTTAGTATTTTGCTAAATAGGTTTTAAAGAATATTTGATATGCTTGCATCTAACCCATTTCTCTTTTAGAGACACTTCTTCAGAAATCTGGGGTCTATTCTGGCTTATGCCTTCTTGGGAACTGCAGTCTCTTGTTTCATTATTGGGTAGGTGAATTTTGTGAAATTATTAGACTCCTGGTATTGTAACCTTTGGCTACCTGTTACTCAGGGTATTCGTGGACTGATTTGATTGATCCAGATCAGTGCAATTAAACTTAATGGCATCAATACTGCAAAAATCAAATTTAAGATGGCAGTTGTGCTCTCTCTTTAAAAAAAAAGGAGTGAGGGTTTTGTCATTATTCAAGGACAGATTAATTTCATTATCTTTAAAAATAAACATTCCTTCATAATGAGCTCATGTGATGGCAGTTTCTGAATTTCAAAAAAGCTAGGAAGGAATTTTCTAGAATCTCAGCCCTATGGTAAAAATAATCCTTATTCTATTTGTCTCAAGATAGGGTTGCATAAGGGGAGGGGTACCTGCTAATTTGTAATAAGTCTTCAATGGCTAGAAATATGCTGGCCTATAATTAGTTAACAGTTCTTCATAATGAGTAGCCAATGCTGAATGCTACATATAGTAGTCCCTATGAAAGGGGGGCAGTATTTTTTCTTTTCCCTCTAAAACTTCCTGGAGTGAGTTGGATCCAAAATGCTCTTCCATGATTGCTATTATGATTCGCCTTAGATGGGAAAAGGCAGTTTTGCTGCTCCATGCTCACTTGGCAGATCTCTGACATGATAGTATCCATGGGACTACAAAGGGAGCAGAGGCGCGGGAAATCTGGTTCCATTAGCTTCAGGCCACTTGTTGTCCTTAAAACGGCCCATATTGTTCCCTATTTTTTCACTCCTCCTTCACTGAGCCAGATTTAAAAAAGAGGTCAAGGTTATACAACTCTGTATTTACTTGAAAATAAGCAATATATGATGCAGTAAACTCTGTACATTGTCAGTAATTTCACCGGTCACTGGAAGAGAGACATATGACATAAATCTTTATAACAATCTGAATTACAGATTGTTGCATATTTTTCCTCCCTTGTAGGAATCTTATGTATGGTGTTGTGAAACTAATGAAGCTTGTGGGGCAGCTCTCTGATAAATTCTACTACACAGATTGTCTTTTCTTTGGAGCTATCATATCTGCTACTGATCCAGGTATTGTGCTGTGTAGCCTTTAAGGAGTTAAAATATCTTATTTTTGTTATTACTGGCACATTTATGCCAGCTCAGCTATCATATGTGTGTCTTATAACAAAAGATATCACATGCCACCTGGGAGAAATATAAATATGATAAGAAACATTTGTCTGATGTTTGACTTTACATTTAGGGAAAATGAGAAGTACTGATAAAGAAGCAGGAGCGTATAATTTAGCTGCCTTTACTTGTATTTTGACATGTGGCTTCTTATAGAATTCTCAAATGCAATATTAATTCAGATATACTTGATTAATTCAGGGGACTTGGGATAGACATGTGGTTTGCAAAACTGCAAAAGAATGCACAGAATGGAGGTGTGCAACATACCAGTAGTTGGTTAGTTGGCTGAAGCTTGCTGGGAAATTGCTGAAAAAGCAATGCAAATGCACGAATTTTCCTTTCTCTGTTCTTAGGTTTTGGCTTAGGCTTCAATGAAATCTTTTCTATACTACCCAAGCAATGTGAGAAGCCTTGGCCTGGGTGGGGGCAGCACACTTCGAGCAGTGCCTGGCTTCCCAGAAACCGGAGCTATGCTGAAGTGCTGAGGAGCAGTCCTGTGGTTTTGCTTGTAGCTTCAACAACAAGGAAAGGATCTCTGCTGCAGCAGTCATCCCACACCCAGTCATTGTGCTGTAGTAGAGATGGGAAATGGAGCAGAGTCTAGCTGCTCCAAATTTCTCCGTGGATTGCAACTATTTAGCAAGGGAGCCCAGCTAATACACAGTTTGTATGTTAATTGGGTTGCATTAGCATAATAAACCTTTGTAATTTTTGTATATGAGTTTCTAGTTCAGAGTCTCAAAGGAAACTGTAGGTGTCTTAACTGGACTTTTGTGCAAAGGTTTTGCAGCTGTGGTTGCATCCTGGCTTTTCTCATTGTAGTGCTTCTATACATGAGGTTGCACATTTGATTAGGGAAAAAAGGTGTGCAAGCACCTGGTCCTTTCTGACCCATGGGGTGATGTCACATTACAATGTTTACTAGGCAGGATATGTTTACAAGGTGGTTTGCCACTGCCTTGTGCAGTAGTCTACACTCATTTTACCAACAGAAGGCTGAGTCAGCCTTAAGCTGGCTGTTTGATACTGGCATCAGTCAGGATCAAACTCAGGTTATGAGCAGAGCTTTGACTGAAGTATTGCAGTTTATCCTCTGTGCCACGAGGCTCTTGCAGGCTTGATTATAGGATGCTTAAATTTGTCTGTGTTGGGTATATCTGTTCTATTGCCCAAAAACTTACATAATACTAATTTTGTTATGCCCTCCTTTTTTTTCACTTGTAGTCACTGTGCTGGCAATTTTTAATGAACTGCACGCTGATGTTGATCTCTATGCACTGCTGTTTGGAGAAAGTGTTTTAAATGATGCTGTCGCCATTGTCTTATCTTCGTAAGTAAAAAATTTGCAAGCATGAAGCTGGCCAGAGGAAAACTTAGCTTTCCTACTGTCTTATGAATCTGTCTTGTGAAAGCCAGTATCTCTACATTTGAGTGACAACTCTTAAACATTTTCAATTAGATGAGGGTCATATGATTCTAGTGATGACAGTTGTATAGTGAAAAAAGTATTGTGTTAATGCTCCTTTCCCCCTACCTCTCCTATAGCTCTATTGTAGCCTATCAGCCCACAGGAGGGAATGTCCATGCTTTTGATGCAGCAGCCTTTTTTAAATCTGTTGGTGTCTTCCTTGGAATCTTCAGCGGTTCTTTCATGATGGGGGCAGTGACAGGAGTTGTTACAGCCTTGATATCCTTTGTATCAAACTCATTTGCAGATTAATTGCTGATGTTTGGAAGTGGGGAAAATGGCTGTTAACTGGTACTTCCCTGAATATGCTATCAGTAGAGCTGAGCTGAGTATCTTGTCTCTTAAAAACTCTGTTCAAGGAAGGAGAACTTGGTAGTGTCAAGTCCTGGCTAATATAGGATCTAATAGTGTCACAGAAGAGTCAGTCTGGAAGCAGAACAATTGCAGATTAAGGTTAAAGTTGAGGGCTTCCTCTGAAGGAGTCAGGAGTAGGGAGGTATGGAGACAGCAATTAAATGGGAAAGCAAGGTGAAAAATAGTGAGCCAAAGGTTCTAGAGGACAGGCCGAAAAGCAGATATCTGGAAGAAAACTAGGAGGCTACCAGGTAAGGCCAGAACTGTTTGCTTTCTAGGTAAAAGCTGAGCTTGATCTGTAAGCTCTTATAATAAGGCCAGGTTGGGTAGAACCATTGAGCTTTCCTCTGCATCACAGTGGCTCTCATATTTCAGGATTTACATATGCAGACTTCAACTGCTTTCTAGCAATTCTATTAGCTGGGATTCTGCAGCTTCAAGCTTAAAGGCTGTTTTATTAATATCACTGAGGACTAGTGAATGTTTTCATGCTTTTGATCATTTATTATTTTTAAGGTTTATTTTACTATTATTTTTTTAAAAAAATTGTGAGCTACCTACAACAGGAATCTGGAGAGGTAGCATATATTTGTTTCTAAAATAAATGTGATAGTTGTAAGACCTATCCAATGGCTTTTTTGAGTCCTTAATGAAACAATCACGTAACAAAGTTTACAAAGCTACATTGCTTTCCCTTGCTGGAGACGGCACTCTTTTTCCTGATGTCTTGGAGCACGTTCCTGCTGGCTGAAGCTTGTGGGTTTACAGGTAAGACATCTTGAAAGTAGAGCAGTCCTGGAACCAAGTAGGTTTTGAATTGACAGTCTGATTAGTCAGTATCTGAACGTTCCACCTGGAAGTTGGGTGTTGATTCTGTCACCTGTCAAAATCTGTCAGGTAAACCTGCACAGCAGTCTTTCAGAACTGAAGATGTTTCTATGGGTCACAGTGCCTTTATATATTTACAGATTAATCTGGTTTGCATTTTAATCCCAATAGCACAATTGTAACTCAAACAAAATAAGTGGCATACAGAGTGTTAGAAAGTTGGGAGGGGGGGGGGGGCTGAAGGTGAAAATATATCTTCACTGTCTAGAACTGATTTCTTCATAAAAGATGGTCAGTGTCCTGGACTTTTCTTTGCTAACTTAAGTTATGTTATGTTGGTTTGATTTGTGGGGTACTTCACATATTGAGGAATCACGTTGGATTAGCACAACCCAACAATAAATTTGGCAGCACACAAAACTAGTCACCATATAGCAGAAGTAGTGACGATGTTTTCTTTATTTCCTTCTATTTTGGATACAACCATTGGTATTTTTTTATTTAGGGACCACAGACCTCCAAACAATGACCTGTCATTAGCTGTTCTTTAAAGTCCCATCAGTTTTCCAAAATGATTTGCCATATGGTCTGAGGGATTGCATTTCAAAAAATACAGGCTCAAAGTCCTATTGTCTGCATGGAACTAGTCGCACAGTTCTTTGGGTCCATAAACTTTTAATTTTCACTGTGTTAGTAGTAGAATCATGAATCCCAGCAATGTATGCACTGTGCTGATAAAGATAGATAGATATCTTTATGAAAATATGAAAATACTCAGAGTGTGTTTGCTCTTGGGGGTTGTTCTTCGTGCTATTATTCTTGTGGAAAGAAGTGACTGATGCATTTTTAGGTTAGAGCAATGTGGATAAGTAGCATTTATCCACAGACTAAAGCATAGTATATGAACAAATCTTTATACACAGATTTGGAATCTTTTGAACTCATGTTCCATCCAGTGGTCATCTTGCTCCGTGGTGACACTTCTGTGTTGACATTTGCAATGTGTGGAAGTACCCAATCTCTTTTTGAAAATACTTAAAATGCTTGGAAGCTAACTTGCACCAGCTTAGTAATTGGTTTTCAGCAGCAGGACTGAGTTCTAAAATATATGTAAAGTGCCATGCGGAAGGCACAAAGCAACTGCCCTCACCTACAAATTACCACAGCCTGTCATTGGAGCTGAGGCTCCCAGAGCAAGTGAGGTGTCTGTCAGAGCAGCATCCCTTCTCTCTACAAAGCAAAGTGTGTTGATACTGTTGGTAGTGACATTTTAGAAAAAAGGTTGATACTATGTTTTAAAATGTGCTGAAGCCAGAGGAAAAATGATGTGCATCGTTTGAAGTTACTGGATATGCTGCTTTTCATGGCAGGTGTGGTGGCTGTTCTGTTCTGTGGAATCACACAAGCTCATTACACATACAACAATTTATCAGTTGAGTCAAGAAGCCGAACCAAGCAGGTGAGATGTTTTCCTTCCCCTTTCTCTTCCCTTCCTTCCTCCTCTGCTTATAAATAACAAAGTCTGTAGTGCGTGCATTCAATATGTCAGGTTGCTTGTATCTGCCACAAAATTGTTCAGCTTTAAAGCTGGATGTGATCCAGGACTTTCTTCTGGATTGTTGCTATTCGTTATGAAGGCTCCCTCATCTGAAAAAGCTCCCTGCACTTAACAAAACCAGTTGGTTGGAAGAATCTTTATAGCTTAGCCTTCAAACTTACACTCCCCTACCTGTTGTCCAGGTAGTACAATTCAAGAAATGCTGTATTGCATAACTCTTAGAAGTGACTCCTTTCTGTGTTAGCACACCCTTTGTTGGAATGAGGAGAACCAGTGGGATGCTGTTATACCAGGCTACAGGCTCTATAGGAAGGATAGGACAGGGCGCATTGGGGGTGGAGTTGCCCTTTACATCAAAGAGAGCATAGTGTCACATAAAATAGACAATGCAAGGGGAGCTGGTTCCCCTACAGAATCACTGTGGATATCAATACCAGGTGTGAAGGACAGTTTAATATTAGGAATATATTATTGTCCCCCTGACCAAAGTGCACAAGAGGATTCTGAGATGGAAAAAGAAATTAGAGAGGCCAACAAAAACAAAAATGTAGTGGTAATGGGTGATTTTAACTATCCCCATATAAACTGGAAAAATGCATGTTCAGGTCATAGTAAGGAGAGAGCATTCCTGGATATGCTAAATGACTGTGGCTTAGAGCAGATGGTTGTGGAACCAACCAGGGGAGAGGTGATCCTAGATCTAATTCTATGTGGGACCCAGGACCTGGTGCAGGAAGTCAGTGTTGTTGAGCCGATAGGGAACAGCGACCACAATGCTGTCAGATTCAGTATCTCTGCATGCGAACAAGTGGCAACTACTAATGTAGTTACATTCGCCTTCAGAAAGGGAAATTTCTCAAAGATGAGGGGGATAGTGCGCAGGAAGCTGAAAGGGAAAATCAAGAGAGTCAAAACTGTCCAGGATGCTTGGAGGTTATTTAAAAACACAGTAATAAAAGCTCAGCGGGAATGTGTTCCACAGGTTAGAAAAGGCAGCACCCAGTCCAAAAGAAAGCCACTATGGTTAACAAGAGAGGTTGAGGAAATTATCAGAAAAAAGAAAATGTCTTTTAGAAAATGGAAGTCCAGTTTGGCTGATGAAGAATGTGAGAGGGAACACAAATGGTGGCAAAAGAGAAGCAAGTTAGCTGTAAGGGAGGCAAAAAAGGATTATGAGGAACGCATGGCTGCGAACATCAAGACCAGCAACAAACAGTTCTTCAAGTACATCAAAAGCAGGAAGCCAGCAAGGGAAGCGGTAGGCCCGTTAGATGACAAAGGAACAAAGGGTGTGCTAAAAGATGGCAGGGAGATTGCAGAGAAGCTGAATGAATTCTTTGCATCTGTCTTCACTCAAGAGGAGGTGAGGAACATTCCTGCACCTGAACCAAGCTTCTTAGGAGGCGAATCCGAGGAACTAGCGAAGATAGTGGTAGACAAGGAAGAAGTTCTGGCAGCCACTGATAAACTAAATGTTACCAAATCCCCTGGCCCAGATTGCATTCACCCAAGAGTTCTTAAAGAGCTCAAGCATGAAATTGCTGATCTTCTCACTTTAATATGCAACTTATCCCTGAAATCAGGCTCCATCCCTGAAGACTGGAAGATGGCCAATGTCACACCAATCTTTAAGAAAGGATCTAGGGGGGACCCAGGAAATTATGGCCAGTCAGTTTGACATCTGTTCCTGGTAAATTAGTAGAATCTATCATTAAAGATAAAATTATAAAACATGTAGAAAAGCAAGACCTGCTGAGAAAGAGTCAGCATGGCTTTTGCAGAGGCAAATCATGTCTTACAAACTTACTAGAGTTCTTTGAGGGTGTAAACAGGCATGTGGACAGGAGTGAACAGGTGGACATTGTCTACTTGGATTTCCAAAAGGCTTTTGACAAAGTTCCTCACCAGAGACTGTTGAGAAAACTCAGCAATGAAGGAATAAGAGGGGAAGTCTCCTATGGATTAAAACTGGTTGAGAAACAGGAAACAAAGGGGTGTAAATGGGAAGTTCTCACAATGGAGAGATGTGGGAGTGGTGTCCCACAAGGATCCGTTTTGGGATGATGCTCTTCTTCCTATTCATAAAATGACCTGGAAGTAGGGGTGGTGGCCCGTGGGTAGCCAAGTTTGCAGATGATACCAAATTATGTAGGGTGGTGAGAACCACAAAGGATTGAGAAAGAGCTCCAAGCGGACCTTGATAAATGGGTGAGTGGGCTCAGAAATGGCAGCGTACAGTTCAATGTAGCAAAATGTAAAGTGATGCACATAGGGGCAAAAAATCCAAACTTCACATACCTGCCTTCTGGGGTCAGTGCCATCCAGTCACATGACCAGGAAAGGGATTTAAGTCTTAGTTGATAGTTCCATGAGGAATGTCAGCTCAGTACATAAGCAATGTGAAAAAAGGCAAACTTCTATTAGCTGGGGATCATTAGAAAAGGAATTGAGAATAAAAAAAAAAAAAAAAAAACTGCAGGGATTGTCATGCCCTTATATGTAAAGCAGTGGTACGATGCTACGCGCAGACTTTGGAGTAATTGTGTCCAGTCTCTTGGTCACACGCATCTCAAAAAAGGATATTGAGGAGATAGAAAAAAGAGAATTGCAGAGAAGGGACAACAAAGGATGAAGTTGAGGGACTGGAGGCACCTTCCATATGAGGAGAGGCTGCAGCGTTTGGGGACTCTTTAGTTTGGAAGGAGAGGCTGACGTGAGGGGGGGATATATGATTGGGAGATCTGTACAAAATTATGCATGAGATTAGAAAATGTTGACAGAGAGAATTTTTCTCTCTTTCTCTGAAAATACTAGAACCAAGGGGCATACATTGAAAAATGCTGGGGGGGAAAGAGTAAGGGACTAATAGAAGAGGCACGCTTCTTCTACAACGCATGTGATTGGAGTGTTTTTTGAGAATATGCTGCCACAGGACCACAGGAATGGTAAATTTGCCACTAACCTGGACATAGCTTCTAAAAGGGAAACTTGGACCAGATTTATGGAGGGAGAAGTGTCCGATTTATGGCTACCAATCTTGATCCCTCCTTGATCTGAGATTGCAAAATGTCCTTAACAGATCAGGTGATGGGAGACAACAGCCGCATGGAGGGTGGTGGTTCACATCCTAAAATATATATGAGAGCTCCCCAAAGAGCACCTGGTGGAGCCACTGCTTGGGTGTGGAGAGCTGGACTAGATGGGGAACTTTGAATTCTGGATCCAGCTACAAGCTTGTTCTTATGGTTCTATATGTTCTATGTGTTACCCCACAGCCATGTGGGGATCTCCTTTTTCTGTGGCCTCCTCTTTGGTCTGCTGAAAGCGGAGTTATGCAAAGACCTTACAGGTTCCCTGGGAACAGGACTTTTAATTATAGTATTTCACCAAACTAAGGGGTTCCAGTGTACAGAATCTGAACAATCTGTTAATCTCTCAGCACTGGTAGGAAGTGTGTTAAAGTTGAGAGTTAGCACCCTGGGATGCTGCCATTTGCGTTAAGTCATATATACTCAAATGTAAATACAAATGTGCAATAATTCCTTTAATGGCATATAAAAAAGGTGGTAAAATCTGAGCAAATTATGGTAAAACCAATTGAGCTAAAAATTGGCTACACAAGCGTTTCACCCTTGCCTTAGTCCAAGTGCCTTTGTTTAAAAACCACCTGGCAGCTGATTCAGGTAGTGTCAGGATGAAAGTGGTCACTAAGCAGAGTATATGAAACTAACTTCCTTGTCTGAAAGTCTCACTGAAGAATTCTTAACAAGATGGCCTCGAGAAAATAGCAACCGGATAGACTGCCAAATCTTTACAATGAGCAGAAGGAGCAAGTGAACAGACATTTGGGGTAGGCCCACAAGCTTTCTTCTATGACCTATATCTCTTTAGCTACTCCTTCAGGCTGCTTCATGTTACATTTTGTATTGAGGAGGAAGATGGGTCAACGTCACAGGTTAAAAAAAAGAATCTAGCGGGGGGAATATTAAGGATGGTGGTTACTACATAGCTGCAGTTTTAAATTGCACAGCACAGCACTGAGTAAAATAGAGAGGTGAAAATTATATGGACTCACATTTCCAGAATTAACGCTTTACAGTTTTCCATGTTAACCCATTCAAACCTTCTGTTTATCTGAAATTAACTGTTCTTGGATTCATCAAATTGTGTTACTTTTAACCACAAGTGTGAACTATATTAAGAGCTCTCAATCTCTTGCAGGCTAATACACATTTTCATCTTCTTTCTCCCCAATGCTCTTTAGAAGTACTTCCCATTTCCTGGCTGAGAATTTCATATTTTTCTTATATGGGGTTTAGCCCTGTTTACACTTTCCAGGAAGCTACCATATTCAGCCCTATTTTTTCATCATTAGAGCTTCTTTGTCTAACTTTCTTGGTTTTAAAACATACAAGTTCCTCTTACAGTTGCAAAGTATTTTTTTCAGGGTCTTTACTCAGAATTGCCTTATGGTAGAAGCTGGGCAGGATTTAAGAGTGGAGTTTCCCTTCTGTGTTCTGGCATTGGTAGTGGTTCCTTTTTATTATTTTTTTTTAGAAGTCAGAACTTTGAGGTTTTGTTACCATTTCCGATTTGTCTGACAAGGTCTCGATGTTTTGAGAGTTGTTGGTAGACCCTTGCTCTCTCTATTCCCAGTATGTGATCAAAATAAGAAGATTGGTAATAAAGCTATTTAAATATGTACCTGTATTTATAACCTGCTCTCTCTAACAATGTTTTAAAATTAATATTAAACTAAGATCTACAGAGAATTCAACAGAATAAAGGCCAGGAGCAAGAAAAAATAAGAACCAAATAGGGACAAGAAGGTGCTTCTACTGCAGCTTCCAGACTGCCCTTCTACTGCTAGGGTATATCTACCCAAAACAGGCCATGAGATCAAGACTGCTGGAAAGCAGGGCTCAAAGGAAGGCTGGAAGAAACGGAGGGCTTGCCCCATTCACAATCTCCCTTGTGGAAGTGGCAGGCTGCCCCACACCTGGACCCTCTATAAGTGAGGGGCAGGAGTAGAAAGCCAGTTCAAAGAGCTGCTGGATCCAGAAGCCCTGGCCACAGCCACACTTGTCCCTGAAGCCGGTTGCTTTTGAGCCTCCATTTTATACTGTTGCCAGCTTGGAAGTGGAGCCTCAACAATTATAAAAGCTAGAGGATGATCGAGCAGTTCCGACTAAAGGAGTGCAGTTGGAGGTGTAGGGGTGTGGCCATGAAATGTACCCCAGAGTGACACTTGAACTCAAAAATTTACCCCTGCCCCCCCCTAGATATATGCTACTGGCTATTGCAGTATGGCTCCTACAAAGCACTGGAGAGCTTACTTTCCCTTTGCAGTTAGTATTTCTGTCCTTGGAATCAAAACACTATATGGGGAGACTCTGTGTGCCAGTTGACTTTTTTGGGAAGCTTTGCATCTCTCAATGCCATAGGTGTTTCTGAGGGACTTTTAGGCAGCTTGACTTTAGTAGGAGGTAAAAAAAGGAAGATGAACCAAGACTTTACAGTAGAGAGGATATATAGTTACCTTCAGAGTTAAACTTTTAGACTTTTGGAGAACAGCTGGTCAGGAAGGGGAAAATGTTAGAAAGGTCAAATTTTTCTGTAGAATTTAAAAAAATAAAGTAGACATGCAGCTTGCCTTAAGTACATTACATGTACTCCGTTGCCATAGAGTGATTTCAAAACACATCTAGAACATTTCTATTTATATATTTTTTATTTTTTATTTATTATTGCATTTTTTATACCACCCTCCCCGAGACTCCAGAGTGATGTAATGCAAGCATTAACAACAGACAATAAAAAGATAAAAAAATAAATTAAGACTTAAAATGCAGCATTCCAAATATCAAACCCTATTCCAAGTTTAAAATTAGATGGCATCCATTTCTAATAAAACCTCCCCTCTTAAGAGAGAGGGACAGTTGGGTCTAGAATGTTTCTCAGCACATGTTTGTTTTGTTTAGGGCACCCACATCCAAGCTGCTGGTCTCCCCAAAGGCCCGGTGGAAAAGCTCAGTCTACAGACCCCTACGGAACTCATTTGAGGTCCATGGAACCAGTTAGTCCCGGACAGTTGGACCGGAGAGCATTCCCACCAGTGCAGGGGAGGCCAAGGCAAGGAATTCACTGGCACCGAAGAATTTCCTGGAAATTATATATTTGTGCCTTGTTTTTTCATAAATTGCAGAACATACCATTATAGATTGTATAGAGATTTCTTTCCCTTTTTTGTAATAAAATAATGCTTAATTATCCATTTGGTGCATGCTGTTGATGTTAACATATTACACTTAATCTAAAGACCATGCATTATGTGATTTAGTAAATGTACACTGGGAAGATGACCACGGCATGTAACATTTTTTTAAAGGCACACAGTTTCTCCAAATATTGTTTTTCAGGATGCTGACAGTAGGTCATTTTATAGCTTAGTAAAAAAAAATGTAATGTATTAGAAGCATTTTTAACAAGGGGAAATACACCAATCTTCCCAATACTTGCTTTCTTGCTCAAAAAAAACAGAAGCCCTTAAAGAGCAGAAGTCCCTGTTTCATTGTTTCCACCTCACACTGTTCTATTTTTCTTTTGTTCAGAGAAAAGGAACCAAACAACAGTGGTATGTATGCATCTAAGGACAAAGAGCGGGGGGGAAAGACCTAGATGCACTCATTTACCTGGAGTCACGTGGGGGGGTGCATTTTGATCACTTTTGTCTCCTGCCCCGTCCCTTCCTCCCTTCCCTTCCCTCCCCCCATCCCACACCCAGCTCCCAATGGCACAAACTTTCTGCTCACCCCAGTCACAAACTCTCCTCACTTCACCCCTCCCCTGCACATTTTTTGCTTTCTTTGAAAGGGAGCATTACCTTTAAAATTCACCTCACTTCCTCTAGTCTGTGGCATGGCACCAAAGATCCCGGCAACACTTTCGGGAGCCAGAGACAAGGCCAGGGAAAGAGCGTGCAACCCTTCCCACTTGTACCCATACCCACTCAGTGTGTTGCTGACAACAACACCACTTGGACAAAGGGAAGTACATTTTTTGCCAGGGGTGCAGAAGGGAAGATGGGAGAGGGATTTGGCTGAGGAACTGTGTGTGCAGGAGGGGCAGGGGACAGCAGCAGCAGAGTGCCCGGAGCAAACCCCAGGCACAGTTTTATAAAGCGCACACTCACTGCTGCAAACAAATGCAGAATAGAGAAAGTAAGTGTTGAAAGGAGTTAAGCTTGACATCCCTTCCTTACATGTCTCACCTGTTAATTTCTTCCCTGCCAGAGTTCCTCTGACGGAGGGCTGTTTTGCTCGTTCAGCTGGCCTTCTGGTCTCTGAGCCTTACTGGGGTGGGGGGGGGGATGTGGAGTTAATACAGCCTTGGGGACTTGCAGCTAAAAAGCAGGAAAGAATTAAGTTTCCCCTGAGCCACTACTGGTGCACCCAAGTTACCCTCCTGCATTCTCACTGTAGAGGAGAAAACATATGTTTTCCTTGTAATGTATAATTCTGTACGTACAGGATAATGTGAAATCCCTAATGTACACCCTGTTGGCAAATCTTTTATCTGGTTTTTTTATTATATACCCACAAGGTCTTCTGTTTCTGGTCTCCTGTGATGCTTGCGAGTAGAGATGATGATTAAGTTGAAAGAGATTTTTTAAATCTGTCTGTACAACTGTTCATAAAATAGCTGGCATCGAGGTTTATACCAGTTGACTAATTTGTACAGCATTGTGCATGACTAATTGAGGAAGCTGCCAAGACTTTCTGTTCCTGTTTTCTTTCTGTGAGACATTTTAAGGAATGATAGAGAAAAATGAATCAGAACGAATATCTAAAAGTTTGAAGTAAATATTATTAGGATTAATAAGTGAAATTCAAATTGGTTCAATACCCTAATTTTAGAGATATTAAACCAGTGATTACTACGAAATGAAATAAGTATTTAAGAACTAAAGCAATTTTAGGCTGGCGAGGGTCAGAAGATTCATCCAGTGAATGCTAACATTCCCTAAATTGATTTGGGATTTTCAGTATCCACTTGCAAAATGTCCAACATACCAGCTGCCTCTCTTTCTTCCCTTCAGCACACTTTTAAAAGAATAGTAAAAGCTATAGGGATCCTGGTAGTGCATTTACCAATTGTCAACTGAGTAATAAGTACAAAAGCTTTGTCTCCTTGCTTACTCATAGGGGTAAGGAGTAATTACATAGGGGTAATTATACATACCACATGGACTAAATTCATACTAAAGGGAATTACATAAGAATATCCAGTACAAAGTATTCCTGTGGCAATTAGGAGTGGCTTGCCTCTTTACCAATGGGCTGAATATAGTTTACAGAGTATCATGTTCTCTTCACAAAGCCACGCTTTTAGTGAATTTCTGTAGAGGAGTTATCCCAGATTTTTTTCATTTACTTTTCTTCTTTGTAGTACTGTCAACCAGGGCATTCTAAGGAGGAGAAGAGAGGTTTCAGTGTGAACAAATGTTTTGGATAAGATTACCTTTTATTATTAATACTGTGCTTGGATTTATTCCCCACTATCTGCTCTAAAGGCATGTTTGATTTGGTTCTAAATCAGAGGTTACATCCTCACAGAAGGAACTTGTTCTGGCCTTACTGGATCAGAAGGACAGTTGACAGTTATTTGACACAATGTCATCGTCTTGGGAAATGTATCTTACTTTGGCATGTGGAAGCTTGCTTGAGAAGTAGATTTTCACTTTTCAGCTCCCCAGGTGAAACATGGAGGACCAGCCAGCATACAAAGAATTTCATCAATTTAATCTAAAAGCATTGTTAAATCAGTATACCATGAAAGAGTACAGATGTTAAAATGTATGAATAAGCTCTCAGACACATGTATTGTTGTCTACATGAACTGGCTTCGAAAGGTTGTAGTGTGTGTGTATGTGTGTGAAGCATTGAATTGCAACAAAAAAGCAGTTGCTCCATGTTGAAGGCTAGATAAACAGATACTCAGCATGTGTGGATTTACTCCCCACCATAGCCCCTTTGTAGCAGAGATTGGGTACAGTGTAGCTGACTGTCATACAACCTTCTAGAAGCAGAAGCATCAATATTAAGGAGGAGAAATATCTTTAAGAACTTAAAGTTTCATTCAGTTGACAGGAGGAACAGCCCAATACTTGTGTCCCATCACTTGCAACCACTTGCTGGATCCTTAACCAAAGGTGTGGTTAGATATGAAAATTTTTTTTCCTTGGGAGAGCTGCACACATCTACCCACTCTCTTGGCCTTCTTGAATTTGGGCAGAAAGCACAAGATCAGCTGGAATTTTTCAGCACATGATGATGTTTTCCAGGTAACTAATTAAAATGAACTCAGTAATCCTGGTGCTTGCGTGTGTCCAAAGATGGACAAACCACGTCCCATCTGTACGAAAGGAGATTAAATGAGTTCAGATTGCATTTTGAATCATATTCTATCCATATGTTTTATCTGACATGTTTGTAAGCTGCCTTGGAAAAACTCCATAAAATGA
This sequence comes from Sphaerodactylus townsendi, assembly GCF_021028975.2. NCBI lineage: Eukaryota > Metazoa > Chordata > Lepidosauria > Squamata > Sphaerodactylidae > Sphaerodactylus > Sphaerodactylus townsendi. Next base: position 93,477,941 of record NC_059428.1, read on the forward strand.
ATGAAGGTGGATAATAAATGTTTTAAATAAATAAAAATAGTTCATATGGCTACTTCGAGCTTGATGCGTCGCTAAACTGCTTTAGGCTATGCCTTTTGGAGCTTTCAATTTCAGGTTGTTCAGGTCAAGCCAGGTATATTATTTTATTTGGGCTTGCCAACCCAGAATTGCAGAGGAAGGGATAATTGGGGAAAGAATCAAGATTTATATGGCATGGGTAGGGCAAACATCTGGCTAATCTGGAGGTTCCCACTCCCAATTGGAATATCTAATCCCAGTTTGGGCATATCCACAGGTAGAGACTTCGGCAGCATTCCATCTCTCTTTCAAAAGTGCAGCTTGCCAATTCTGTGGGTACAGTAAATTTGTCCCTACTTACTACAGTTACCCTGTTTTTCTTGGATGAAGTTTTGCAACAAAGGTGTGCTTCAAAGTAGGCTGGAAGCATGAATCAGTAGAGACATTACAGTGCACTCACACTCCTGCAACATCAATAGCTTCTTGCTACAGGTGCTGAGAGTAGAGATAGAGAGGAGTAATGCATGTTATTTAAAGTGCTTGACAGCACTAGAATGGGTGTTGATTGTAGATTTAGAGTTGGTTTGATGTTGGAAAGGATCCTAGAGCGAACTTGGGAAGAAACGTTACACTTTAAAACACTATTCAAAGGAGTAAAATAAGGTGGTTTGTGGGTAAAAGGTGCAAGCAGCCTGTGTGTTTTAAAACAAGTGTTTAAATGTTCATGCTTAAAAGAGCTCTCCAGGAGTCTCATGAATGACAGCAATACTCATTTTGGAAAATGCTTTGTTGTTAGAAAGGGCAGCCCTAAACAAGTTTTCCAGAGGCAGAGAAGGTGAAAAGACGATGTCAGAGTTTCTCCTCCCATCCTTCATCTGGCTATTAAGCTATCCCAGATGCCAAATATCTCCCTAGTTTCCATATCCTTGCTTTCTCTTAGTAGGACTTGGAAAGAAGTTGTATGAAATGCATGAAGAGAAATTTTTTCTGAAGGATGTTGTGGGTTTTTTTCAGCATGAGTATGGCACGTGTTTTCTCCTGGCAGTGCGTTTCGCCTGCATCTGTGGCTGGCATCTTCAGAGGATCTGGTTTGCAGTAAAGCAAGTGGAAGTGTATGTGTGTATATATATCTGTGAAATACCCAGGGTGGGAGAAAGAAACACTTGCAATAGTTCAAAATGTTAAAGGTGCAGTTTGCAAGTGTAATTTTCATGTATGTTAAAAAATTAGAAATTCCCCAGATTTTTAGCATTTGTAATGTAACTAATGAAGTTGCATGGAAAATCAATTTAGTAAAGGACATTTGCATAGCAAGTTTGCCAGTGCAATTTTTTTAAAAGCTTTGCACAAAAAATAATTGAAGTGCATGTTTTGGGGCAGTACAACCAATCTCACTTCTTTCTGCAGAGTCGGAGGGGTGAGCAATCTGCACCACAGTTCTTGTAGAAGTATAGCCATTAATGTCTTAGGCATGTGGTAATACGCATGTTACTACAATCTGAAAACAGCTTCCAAAATTGGCTCTGAGGCCCTGAATGGGACAGATGGAGCCAAATCAAGCTGGACATTGTAGCCCACTAAGCATGTGTCTTATCCCAACTAATTGTGCATGGAAGGGGATATATCACATAAAAAATACCTAGCATGAAAGGAGCTTTATGTTCACTCTCATTTTACTATCTGCCCAGGTCTTAGAGAGGAGACCATGGCCTTTTGCCTCACAACCATGGGCTTCATAAGAGACACTTTAACTTATTCTCATCAGATGATGTTTACCTACAACGCTCTCTGATGCGTCTTCTTTACCTGTTTGGATAATTGATGGCGGTGGCACAAACCCCATGCTTTCCTGGTTAAATATAAGGTAAGCATCTTGAGGTACAAATCCAAGAGATCCCCTATCTGTTTGTTTGTCCTGTTACGATTTGAGATGTTGGAATGCTTTTGCTGCTTGATGTTCCAGAGCTTTTAAAATTCTGTGTACACTTCTCTCTCATTTGACATGTGTATTATTGTGTAAACAAGATCCAATGTAAGAGAGAAGTGAGCTATCATACCTAGACTGCCAACATCCTCCCATATACCTTCCCATGGAAGCGTTTAGTAACTTCCCTAACAGATTGTTGCTAGATCCTTGGAACATACTTCTAGCCTGTATATATGTTTAGAAATCTGCACCAGCTATGTGTTTGCTTCTTGGCACAACAAGGGCATACTTGTTTACAGTGCTTAACATCCTGCATGGTTTTGGACCAGGGTACTTTAAAGAATCACTTACCCTCATTTGTATTTGCTTCTCAGTGAAAATCTTCCAATGAACTTCTCCCGTTCCAGTAACCCCAGAACAAGGTGGAGTTGGTTACCTGAGGTCAGGACCTCCCTCTGTAATGACACTTCTTCACAGATCTGCTTGAATTGCCTAGCCTCCAAAATTTTAAGCATTGGGACCAAAGATATTATTCGGTATTGACGCCTTTTTTGTTGTGGCTGTGATTTGCATTTGTTTCTACACTTACATTTTTTTGTACATGAGGTTGTAATAGGGCTTCTCACACACACCTCTCCCCAATTCAGGTCTGGATTGGTGAGGATTTAGTTTCAGGATTATTTTTTAATATTCTGGATGATGCTAGTTGTGTTGATTGTCACTTACTGACAGTTAATGTTTTTGTTTACTGTTACCCACCAGCAGAAGGAAAACCTTTGTCCCAGGAAGGTGGGTTAAAGTGTTTGAATATGTAAAATGAGAAGCTCCCAGCCTACAATAAGCAGATCCTTTGCCCAGTTTTGTACAATACAGGCATGTATTTCCCCATTTGTTTATTCACTACTGTCTTGGTATCTTCCCGCAAAGGTCAGTCTTCTGGCTGGGATGTAATAGCTCCCAAGCATCCAAAATGTGTTTGTACTGGTTGGGGAGAGCGTTAGATGCTGGCATTTCCCTCTAGGTGCAGAGTGAAAGCTTCCCTCCTGTTGCATTTTTTTACAAACTTATTTTTTGTTTTGTTTTTTTATATTTGTTCTGTGTTTCTCTATTGTCCCTAAGCTCCTTGGACAGATTGGCAATTTTACTCTGGCACAGCCTGAAGTCACTTCCTGTGGTTGTATAGAATTACCCAATGAGCTTTATCATATCCATGTTGTACAGGTCTGTTTCTAAAAGTTAATGAACGCCATTGACCAGAGAAGCAAACTGCCTTTCTCTTAAAGTGATTTTTCACAATAAAACCTGTTGGAGAAATATTATTTAGATCTCTTTTATTACCAACCTGCTTTAGCCCAGTATTCTGTATGGGATCCTCTGTCCCTTCCCCATGCCTCCCACTTAGTGTTTTTTCAAGCAGTATGTGGCTCTTAATTTTGCCTTTATTGTGGCATCTCTCTCTTTTCTAGCATATATCATCTGCTTGGTGCTAGAGTTGCGGATATTTATTTGTTGTGGCATTTCTAAGCTACTTTTGTTCCTAAGAGGCCCAAAGGGGGCTTATTCCAGTAATTAGGCCCCAAACTTATAATGTAAATAATAAAACAGTCTAAGTCAAGGGGGGTGGAGGATGTGGCTTTCTAGGGGAGAGCATGTCTGCTCGGACATGCAGATGATTCCAGTTTCAGTCACTACCGGCATCCTCTAGGTCATGAGAGTGATATAGAGAAGGTCTCTGTCTGAGACCCACAGGAAGTCTCCTGCCCACTTAAGTAGACAGTATTGGCAGTGATAGACCAAGTGGTCCAACTCAATGTCTACAAGGCAGTTTCGTAATATGTAAGCTCAAATAAACACATCCCTAGACCAGGATACTCTGATTCCCTTTATTCCACTGGACTTCATAAGTGTTTCATAAAATCCTAATAGTCTTTTAGCTATGGACCAAGAGCTTTTTTTGGCTTTTGTACCTCTCTGGGTATGCTGCATTGCCCAGGCTTAAGTAAGTGGCACTGTCTGGGACAATTTTTTTAAAAAGTCAGCCCCGATAATACACTGCTGCTGCTAGCACACACAGAGCAAAAGAACTACTAATTTCCTCACTGCAGACCCATTGCCAGAAAAAACTTTGTAAAATTTCTGTAAGTGTTAAGAATCGAGGTGCTCTTCTAGCTTAACTTCCTGGTTTCCCCTGCAAGAGGAAGGGACAAGCAGATGTAATTTGAGTTATGTGCTTCCTCATGTCTCACATTTCTTACTTTTTAGAGCAAAATGAAATACTGAGCCGATTACTCTCAGCATGCTTAGCAGTTCTCACGCTTCAGGGTAAAAGACCTAGATGGTCACCATTTATCACTGTAGTATGCTTTTACTGTTCTGAACAGGAAATACACAGTGTTAAGAATTAGCAGCACTCAGGAAATAACTGAGTTGATGGGGCAAAACATCAGTGTCGAAGACACAAGAAATCAGTGTGTCGTATCTTAATTGTTTCAAATTGTAAATTGCCCTGGTCAGTTAGTCTACCACCCTGTACAGAAGCCTTCAGGAACCTCTGAAGATGTGGTTTACGGTATAAATCCCTTTTCTTTGAGTTAGCTCTGAGCAGTTCGAGAATGGCAGCAAAATTGAGGCACCATGAGATCAAATGCTTTATCCAGGAGATGGCAGTCATGCATGTACAACTTTGTAATTTTTTTGAAAGTGTTGTTAGGGCCATTGGTGGGAGATTACTATTGCTGCCTACTACCAAATACTAAACAGAAAATGTTCCCTGTATCAGTGAGTGCTGGATACTAGCTGCAGATGGATGGTTGTCCATGCTGATTCTGCAGGACTGCAGAAGATAACATCTAGACTTTACAGTCATGAAATCCCTGAGGTTCATATTCTACCCAGTTCATTTTTTTGCCATCAAGTCCACAGCTACTTATGGCAAAGCTTGTAGGAGTATTCAAGGCAACAGATGTTCAGAGATGGGTTGCTGTTGCTTATCTCAGTATCACAATCCTGATATTCCTTGGAGGTCTTCCATCCAAATACTTGGCTTTCAAATTGGATCATCATGTGGGGGAGCTTCCACATGATATACTATAATTGTCCTGCTTCCAGATTTTCTCTGTCCTAAGTATGTTCTTTTCCACATTTGTTTAACTTTGACATTTTTGGAAACAACATAGTCTAAGGGTATTAGCATGTCACCTGGTAGGAATGGCCCTCCAAAGGTTCCACATACATTGACACTGGTTTTTTTAGCATTTTTCCCCTGTTACACCATTTGACAACTTTTTAAAAATTGGTAATTGCTGTAGTGCTAGAACAATACTATCACTTTTCTGTTAAAAACTGAAAGCAACGTGTTAAAGCACTATAGCTGACACATGAAGGACAAAAAAAGGAAAGGGGTGGTAAGCTGTTGTGGCTGTCATGTGCCCAAGAGCTATAGCAAATTTATAAAAAGAGAGAGGAGATTATACAAGGAATTATCATGTATGGAAGCTATGTCAATAAGTTGCATGTATCTATATCTACAGCACTAATACAAGCAACAAGGAGAATCCTTACAGTAAAGAAACAGCCAAGGTTGCTAGGAAAGGAATGATACAATTGCCTGTTTAATAGCTGTACTACACTTTGTAGTCATTTCAGGCCTCACCATACAATTGTGCCTGCTTGATTACTTCCTTCAAGTACTTTATTCATTTGTCTAAGCAAATATTTTAAATGAGTGACCTTTTTAAGGAGCCTTTGGAAAATGCATCTGTATTGAAGCAATGCATTAATAAGAGTTCAAAACCCAGTTTTCATTCATCTAGACATTCAGAAGATGGTCTTCTTCCTGTGGCACATAGCAGTCTTTGAAGAGAGAAAGATTTTAAGTCAGGAAATTAAAAAAAAACACTTGCAGCTTTCTGTTGCAAAAAGTAGCTGGCATCAGCTGTATTCTCCCTGCTAGCTCTAGCAGAGAAAGGAAACAAGACTGAAGCTGAAATGATGGTTTACTGTTTGTTAGAAACAGGAGATCTAATCAGTGTGGATTTGAATATGAATGTGTGTTTTAAAATAGCTTAAAAGCTCTCTTCTTTTTTGAGAAAGCCAACAATTGAAGTTCAAAATCTGTTGTATATTGGGAAGTAGGGGCGGGGGGGGGGGAGCGTTGCATAGATGTTAAGATTCCCGCACAGTTGTTGAAGCTGATAATTTGAGAGTATTTGTGCCTTTGTCACAATGTGGACAGTGACCTGACAGCTTTAACTTTATTGTCTGGATTATCAGTAGTGGTTAGAGTCAGCTGGTTCAATAAACAGAATTAATTAATGATAATCGTTTTTACTTCCTTGGGCTCCCCTCAACAGCAAACCTATCTAGTTGCAATTATTTCCTTAAAAAGAGCCACCCTTTTCCTAGAAATTCTGAGCCCTGTAATTATTGCCCACTTAAAAAATGGTTCCCCACAGGTTTTATCCACATTTTAACACTAAGCTTATGGCAATATTGTGATATGGTCCTCTGAGAGGGTGAGATTGAAATACAGGCTACATCATTTGGAGTGAGTAGTAATAGGTGCAAAGAGCCTGAAATTGGGTTTGCTGAACTAAGGAAGTTGGAGTTGGCCACTGGAAATGAGTGTGCAGAGGAAAAGATAGTTGAAAGCACAAGCGTTGAGGGGAGAACAAAAAAGGCATTTAAGGAGGTTGAATAGATTAGACAGGTGAGATAATAAAAGGAGAGTAGATATCAACAGCCAAGGAAATACTGGGGTGGAGGTAGAAGCTAACAAAGGAAAAGTGGTACCTATTCTACAGAGTCAAGAAAATGAGCTTAGAAGAGGAGAGGCAGAGTTAGAAGTCAGAGGAGGGAATAGTTATGGATAAGTGGGGAAAGTGTCATTATTTTTATTTAAATATTTATGAACTTGTCTGTCTTCTAGCACAACTGGAATCTAAGGCAATGAAAATATAAATTAACAATTGCAATCAAAATGAATGCCTCTGGGTCCCACTACATAATGTTTGATTCTAATTCCAGCCTACCTGCTGTTTACCTGTTGGGGAGTTCTCTCTTTTATGCATCAGGGATCAGGTGGGATCACAACCATCTCTCAATGTTATTTTATTCCATTTCTTGTGCTGTACTAGGAGTTGGCTAGTATGTTCCATCGGTGGAAGAGATGAATGAAAGCCAGCTGGCTTACTTCAGGTGACCATATAGTTCCATTGGTAACAAACTGTGCCTGGCTTGGCTTTCTTAGATGCTTTCTAACCTAGAGTCTGTCTACTGCTGCATGTTTCTCTCTTAGCACTGTGGAGACTACAGAAGCTCTCCTGATTTTATGCAAACTTACCTTCATGTGGGCTGAAAAAGGCAGTGGTCCCTATTATCCATGTTGTATTACCTCTTAAGTTAAAGAAGTGCAGAACCATAAGAGTCACATTTTTTTTCAAAGAAATATATGTTCCCTTCAGTTGTTACTCCCTCCAATACATACCACTTGTAATCAGGTCGATTCCATTGCTTATAATAATAGCTGGTTACATTGATTGTTTTAAATGCTGGTCTGTTTTATCGGTTTCTTCCTTGTATGCAGGTGCTCATTTCTGTGAAGGAATCAAATTAGAAAGTAAATTTGATGAAATATTCAATTTCTTTTTGCACAACCCCAGGTTTTTTTGTCACAAACATGGCAGTGCATGAGTGACCATCCCATTGTTCTGCATTCTGATTGGCTGTTATTTCCTGTTGGGGCAGCTTGATGGTTTCGTCCTGCCTGTTGATTTGTTGGCAGCCAGGAGAAAACAAACAGTAACTCCCTTTACTTTCTCTAGCACGGTCATGCAGTGAGCAACACTGCAATCCACGTTCTGCACTTACAAAAAATAAAACTTTTGGCCTGGAAGGCTGGGACCCATCCACATTCAAAACCAGAGTGCAAAAACCAGAGCACATGAGACACTCTCCTGTGATATACCAAATAGCTATCTAATAAGGGTTGCATCTACCACAGCTGTGGGATCCAAGCACCCAGCACATGTACAAAAGAGGGAGATAGGAGCCACTATTGTGAACTCACTTTGGTAAGATGGTTGCATGCTGAAAACAGCACTTGGGGAACGTTTTCAAAGGGCGACTGCCACTAGGTCAGTTGATCACCATGAACAAAACTATGAAATCACAGGAGGCAGGGAGAACAGGCAAAGTGAAAAAATAAAACTGGTTAGGTACCCCGTTGTATTTGCAGTGGGTTCAACTAGGATTTGTAGAAAGATCCACATTTCACAGTTTTAAAAAAACCTGTGATAAGGAAAGATATTATGAGACCGAGAGCCATGCAAAGTTCTTGCAGACTGGGATGTTTTGCCATCAACCCAATATATTTGTACCATCTTGGAATCTGACCTGCTAAGGCAGTATTTGTTCTTGTGAGAATTGGACTATTCTTAGTCTATCTTTGTCTTGTACAGTTCTGTGCATTTTCAAGCATCATTGTGGCATTAGAAAATATATTTTTCAAAGCAAGTCACTAATAGTGCAGTCCCTTTGCAGAAAGTTACTGGAGTCTAAGTGGGAGAGAAATAAGAGACTTAGTGAATTTTTTTTTTACATGGAAACTAGGAGTCTTTAAGCCCCACAATAATTTTTTTTCAAACATTTTTTACTGGTTGAAAAAATCCAGAGAATTTAGGAGGCACATGGGGAATAAGCCAGATTTTCCTTTTTTTTTAGATTAGTAGAAAAATGTGGGGTTTTACTTCTCCTCCGAAATTATATACATGTCAGACTATTAACAATATTTTCAAGGATGAAGTTTGAGTGTGAACATGAGGTGCAGTAGTTAAGAGCAGTGGACTCTCTAATCTGGAGAATCGGGTTTGTTTCCCACTTCTCATGAGGCAAGAGGGGACACTTATCCCCACAATGGTAAACTGGATTTGTTTCCCCCACACTGCATTACACATGAAGCCTGCTGGGGTGCACCTTTTGCTAGTCATGAGTTCTTTTCTAGGACCTGTCTCAGCCCCACCACCAACCTCACAAGGTGTCTGTTGGGGAAAGAGGAAGGGAAGGAGTTTATAAGCCACTTTGAGACTCCTTGCAGGAGAGAGAAAGGGCAGGATATAAATCCAAACTCCCTCTTCTCTCTAAATGTAACTGGGTGCTCTAATCAACTTTAAAGTTAAGGATGTATGTATGATGATAAAGGCACTGTTGAAGACAATTAGGTGTTTCTAATGTTATAAAAGTTTATTTCAGTAGCACAGCCACTACTGGTCCTAATTATTTTGCCAGTATGAGGTGTGCTTTGTCCCAGTATAAGCTATTTACTGGCAAAATTACAATTTGTATATTTGTATTTTCACCTTGCACCCTACTTCAGGCCATCTGTGGAAGCAGGGAAAGAATTCAGATGTATATCACGTGTAAGGTAGCCACAGAGTGCAACAGTGCTCCCTAATGGTCCCCCTACAAGCTTTTAGAGAAATGAAGGCATTTGTAGAAGTTTAAAAGCATAAATGTGCCAATAGTAAATAAGCTTCTTACATTACATTTCTAAAGTTCAGTTTTATGGAAACACTGAAGCTGCCTTGTAGGATTTGTCCTAGAGCCAATGAGATTTCTCCAGTACTGTCAACCTATACAGCTTTTGTTTTGCAGCCTTCTATAGCCTCTAAAGCCCTCTTATTAGGGCATGTTTGTACCCATGTACCCATTCTGCCTCACGTTTCTCCCATCCAATTTCTATCTTAACATTTAATTAAGCTGTGTTGGGGTAACATATGTAGCCAGAATTGGCCCCATGTCTGCCTTACATTTGGATTCATTTGCAGTTGTTTCCCTGGGTCAATGATGGATGCTGCTGCTAGAAACTACTTCCTACTTTGCTAATATGTGTTCTTTTGTTCTGGGCACTCTATTCAGCAATTTCCAGGGGTTAAATACAGTACTCATTTTGGTCTTCTGGCAACCCATGGGTCTTGACTCTATATAGTGCTGTACCTGTCTTCACCCTAAAGTCTCAGAGCCTCCAAAACTGTCAGACAAGCCAGTATCAGACTGGTCTAGTTTCTCTAGTTGTAGTATTTTCCTATTTGTAGAATTCTGTTACTTTTCTGCTAGTTTGTGGGATTGACTTGTGAAACATGGTGAGGGCCAGCCTCTGCATTCTAAGTATCAGATCAGTCTCCTACTTGGATAATGTTATGAATTCATACTTACACATGCAGACAAAATGTGAATATAACTGTTTTATGTAGATAAAACTGTTACTGCATATTTACATAAGATACCTTTCAGGCTTCTTTAGTGTAGTTTTAATTATGAGTTTATGTGAAAACAGAAACAATGTTTGGGTAGTAGACAATCATCTGACTACAAAATAACATGCAAGCAGCAACTCTGTTGAATAGGAGATATATCCAGGGTTTTAAAGCAAAGTCAAGTTGTTGTAATTAGCCTCAGGAACATTAAAACTTGCTGTGTAAAGCTGGTCTGCCTGAGAGTGGCATAAAGGCTGTACCGAGACCCAGACACTTTTCCAAGAAAGTTTTCAGCCACCTTTTAAAAGAGCCTACAGAGAAGCCCAGTTTAAGGGCATTTTGAAGTTCAGCTAACCACACGTCTTATTTTCTTCCTTCCCACCCCACCTTGGATGTTTGTGCAGAGTTGGGTCGACCCAGATCAAGACCCACCACCCAGCAACGACAGCTTTCAAGTGCTTACAAAGGTGAGTAATTAACTCCAAACAGGTCAGTGATGATGCTGAAATTGCTTTGACAAATTTGTTTGCATTTTTAAGTGTTAAATATTTGGTGCCAGCTGCACACTGGATTCTACAAAATGTTTATTGCCTCTAATTTTTCTTCCTTGATAGCACATTACATGAAAAGTTCATAGTGTGTAGATGGGAAGCTTTTATGGTAAAGGACAAACTGGCAGCCAGCTAAACCTAAGGAGGCTAAATAAGTTAACAGCAGCAAAACAGTGGCCAAGTCACTTTGTGGTTCTGATACTGCATTGAAAGGATTAGGGTGGATTAGGTTAACATGTTAACACTTCTGGAGGTTGGTCTGGTCTGACATTTATCAAATCCTTAATTACACTTCCCCAAGGCTGGCATACAAAAGCTTACTTAAAAGGGATTTCAGAGGCATGGTAATGCTTTCTGACAGCTGTATGGGAGAGTGCTCAACCCGTTGCATTATCTTTGAGTATGTGAGAGAAATCTGCTTTCATATGAAATCAGAGGCTTACAACTCAACTACAAGCAATTAAAGTTTAAAAGAAGGTGGACCAACTTCAGAAATAACCCAGATTTTAAAAATTGTACAATGCTTTCAAAACCATTGATCTTAAAGACTGCTTAGTATTCAGCAAAAGTACGTATTTTTTAAATGTTGTTACTACATGGCAGGCTTGAGTGTGTTCGTGTTACCTGCTTCCAAGGTGGAGGAATTGCCACTTATTGGAATTTTCCCTGTGTCTCTAGATCATAATAACATTAGGGCAGAGGTACCCCCTCTTCATGAGGAACAACTTTGGTTGTCAGTAGGTATAAGCATTAAATACCAGAGTAGAAGTAAGCTGAAGGTAAGCACTTCCATCCCCAACAAGCTTCACAGAACTAAACAATAAACCCCAGTTGTCAGACACAGACTCCAATGGCTGTGCTCCCTGTGTCAGGAAAGATTGAAGGATCCAGAGATGTCATCGCCCATGTACTCTCTCCTCTGTCTTTTCTGTTGACGTGTTTGTTTCAGGAAACCATTGCCTGAATCATGTAGAAAAGCAAGACCTGCTGAGAAAGAGTCAGCATGGCTTTTACAGAGGCAAATGGCTATCACCCTGGAAACTGACTAGTGTTCTTTGAGGGTGTAAACAGGCATGTGGACAGGGGTGAACCGGTGGACATTGTCTACTTGGATTTCCAAAAGGCTTTTGACAAAGTTCCTCACCAGAGACTGTTGAGAAAACTCAGCAATGAAAGGAATAAGAGGGGAAGTCCCTCCCTATGGACAAAGCCTGGATTTGAAAACAGGAAACAAAGAGTGGGTGTAAATGGGAAGTTCTCTACAATGGAGAGATGTCGGGAGTGGTGTCCCCCAAGGATCTGTTTTGGGACCAGTGCTCTTTAACCTATTCATAAATGACCTGGAAGTAGGGGTGGGTAGCGTGGTGGCCAAGTTTGCAGATGATACCAAATTATGTAGGGTGGTGAGAACCACAAAGGATTGAGAAGAGCTCCAAGCGGACCTTGATAAATTAGGTGAGTGGGCTCAGAAATGGCAAATGCAGTTCAATGTAGCAAAATGTAAAGTGATGCACATAGGGGCAAAAAATCCAAACTTCACATACACGCTACAGGGGTCAGTGCTATCAGTCACAGACCAGGAAAGGGATTTAGGCGTCTTAGTTGATAGTTCCATGGGAATGTCAACTCAATGCATGGCAGCTGTAAAAAAGGCAAACTCTATGCTGGGGATAATTAGGAAAGGAATTGATAATAAAACTGCAAAGATTGTCATGCCCTTATATAAAGCAGTGGTGCGACCGCACTTGGAGTACTGTGTCCAGTTCTGGTCGCCGCATCTCAAAAAGGATATTGAGGAGATAGAAAAAGTGCAGAGAAGGGCAACAAGGATGATTGAGGGACTGGAGCACCTTCCCTATGAGGAGAGGCTGCAGTGTTTGGGACTCTTTAGTTTGGAGAGGAGTATGACTGAGGGGGGATATGATTGAAGTCTACAAAATTATGCATGGGGTAGAAAATGTTGACAGAGAGAAATTTTTCTCTCTTTCTCACAATACTAGAACCAGGGGGCATTCATTGAAAATGCTGGGGGGAAGAATTAGGACTAATGAAAGGAAACACTTCTTCACGCAACGTGTGATTGGTGTTTGGAATATGCTGCCACAGGAGGTGGTGATGGCCACTAACCTGGATAGCTTTAAAAGAGGCTTGGACAGATTTATGGAGGAGAAGTCAATTTATGGCTACCAATCTTGATCCTCCTTGATCTGAGATTGCAAATGCCTTAACAGACCAGGTGATCGGGAGCAACAGCCGCAGAAGGCCATTGCGTTCACATCCTACATGTGAGTTCCCAAAGGCACCTGGTGGGCCACTGCGAGTAGCAGAGAGCTGGACTAGATGGACTTTGGTCTGATCCAGCTGGCTTGTTCTTATGTTCTTATGTTCTTATGAATGTCAGCCCAGCCATCTGAACTGTCTTGAGCTCTGCCGTGATTATGCTTGCAGAGGCTCCAGCTATGTTGTTTGATTTGGTGAAGCCAACTGAACAACCTGAAGAACATCTGGCTTAATAGAACTGTCCCAATATTTCAATCTGATTCCTTGTTCATACTTATGAGCTTGAATTTTAAATGCTTTATCTTCTATTTTTATTTATTTACGTTACTTTCAATGAGACTCAAGGTAGATAACACAGAGCAAGTTAACACAGTTAACAAAATGGGACATTCAGTCAGCAGTGTAATAGGATTATTAGGCTGTGGAAATTAAAACCAAGTAAAAATCTGGAACATACCATGAGTATTAGCACAGCATATTGAAGGGGGGAGAAATTATGTAATAGGATAATATATATAGCAACAGATAATATATACAGCAACAGCTGACTTTTGGTGACTCTGAAGGGTTTTCAAGGCAAGAGATGTTTGGAGGTGGTTTACCATTGCCTGCCTCCATGTCTCAGTTCTGCTATTCTTTGGTAGTCTCCCATCCAAATACAGTGAGTATGTGACTGGCCAAAAATCACCCAGCAAGATTCCATGCCAGTGGGAATTTGAACCCTGGTTTCTCAGATCCTAGTCAAACACCTTCACCACTGCACCATGTTTGCTGTCTGACAGCAACAGATAGTACATACTATATTCAGTAACAGTCTAGTCTCCTCTTTATTTCTTCCTGAATCATTCCTTTATAATTAAGCCCTATTAGCTTTATAAAAATGACCTAAATAATTTAGCTGTGTGTAGTTTGAGAAATGCCAAGAGAGTGGAAGCCTTCCTGATCTTATCGAGGCCAGTTCAATAAGGTGGGGGCAGCAACAGAGAATGCATGTTTATAATGCAACTTTCATCTCAACAGGAGGGTCCAGATGTTGAAAGAAGAAACAGGACAAAGCAGGAAAGTGCTTGGATCTTCAGGCTATGGTATAGCTTTGACCACAAGTATCCTTTTCTGCTCAAACCAAAAAACCAGAACCATCCTGAGTAAGCAAGAAATATAGTCCTGGAAAAGCAATGTCCAAATGTGTGGCTATATATTACAAAAGGTCTATTATAGATGTAAAAGTAGCAGTTGTGTGCTAGGCTGGTCATTAGCATTAAACTACGAAGTGCACTAATATAGAATAAGTAGCTAAATTCTTTAATTCCTAATGTAATGTAAGCTATGTTGTCTTGCTCTGACCCAATCCTCTGTCCAAGGAATTTAAGGAACTATACCTGAAGGTACCCCAGTGGAACACTGGGAGATTAGACGAAGGGAACTGTGACTTCCCAAGGTCATCCAGTGAGGTTTATAGGGATTTTAATAATTGTTTACCTTGGTCACCCCTATCCAACTGCATTAAACTGACCTTTAATTGCTTCAGTGTCTTGGTATTGAATTTGAGCTGTTAAATTCAAGAAACCTCAACCAAACACTTCCTTTAATTAAATTGTGGTTGAGTCAAATCCCTAATTAAATTGTGGTTGACTAATAATTTGAATGATGCCTAGAGTTGATTGTCACTGTGTCTCTTTTCTGCTGAATGGGTTCTGTGTTTCAGGTAAAAACTTCAAAATGTTTGTGTCTGAGAGTCAGCTTGGTATTTTGTAATACTGTTCTTGCATTGCTGACAAACCTCCCTGTTTAAAGAACTTCATGAGTTGGTGCAGCAAGTCAGACTATTCAGTTGATTAAATGAATGCTGTTGCCTTTTTGAGCCTAGTCAGAGTGCGAGTGAGGAATATTCCCTCCTCCCAAAAAAGTTACACTGTCAGAAACAGTTACTTAAAAACAAATACATGGATGAAAGGAGAGAGATATTTCATTCCTTAACGACATACTGAAAGTTACTTGAAGCCCATCCTTACGCACAGTGGCCCTCCATTATCAACGACTTTTCCAAGCTGGTGTGGATTAATAGCTCGCTGCTTGACTAGTCCTCAGGTTTACGAGGTAAGCACAATTTTGCTCATAAAAGTTCTCCTTTCTCCAAAAGATTTTCCTTGGCAGCAAAAAGTTCCTCTTGCACATCAGCAATATAAACTGGGGGCATACTTTGAGCATTAGATAGACTGCAGAAAGTAAACCCCTGCTGCACTACTGAAAGTATTGAATCTGGACTATTACAATTGTTGTTAAGGAAGACTGTCTATTAAAGTAATTGGGTTTGGTCCCATGAAGGATTTAAGCTGATGGAAGGGAGGGTGTTTTCTACTGATTCCCTTCTTTTAGTACAGACCTTTGGTTAAGGGTGGGGGGGGGGGGCACCTGGAAAGACTACTGGAAAGTGAGCTTAATCCCCTCCAGATCTTTTCATGCTGGACCTTAGTTGAAGGAAGGGATCAAGAGGGACTACAGGTAATGGTTGGCTGCTACTGGCAGCCAAAAGACCTCTGGTGCGGTTGGCACATAAGCATGTACACATTAAAAAATGAGCTGAGTACTGGAAAGATGTTGTCGGTCTCTATATTATGAAGCTGGGATTTTTCACAAATGATTTAATGTGTTACCTGCCCCCAACTTTGAGGAGACTTGAATTGCATCAGTTCATGTCTGAAAATTTACTGCTTTGTTAAATGCAGGGTTGTGTTGGATGGCAGCCTGATTTTTGTTTAGTGAAGGATTTCTCTTGCAAACCAGTTGTAAAGCCTCTGGTGGCTGAGTGTCAGTTCCATCCAAGGAAGAGTACTTTATTCAAAAGAATTTTACATGGGAATGTGAAATGTAAACACTACTTAAATGGTTGGGTGCTTAGTCTGGGCATTATTGCTGATTTTTTAATTCAGTGGAGTAAATAAAGCTTGAATGACTGGGAATGTAAGGAATTGGAGAGGCCAGTTTAGGGCTATTGTTGGAAGAATTTCAAGTCACTTGGGATCCACATGGATTGCATTCCTGCCTCTTTCAAAAGAATGTTTCAGATTACTTGGGTTCCATCTGAAGTATTCAAAGGGCCTTTCCACTTCAAGCAGTATAAACATGGGCAGATATATTAAGCAAATCTGTCAGTGTTTTTAAAAACAATTTTCATGCTTATGAGATTAGTTAGAAATCATATATAAAACACTTTTGTTGGCTATAAGTTATAGTTTGATCTGGGATAAAACTGAACAAATTATGAAAGAGCTTCTTCAAAAATCTGGATGGAAGCTGCGTTCTTGTTTTCACAGTGAAGGACTCCTGGCATGGCCCCAGAGCACTGGGGAGTACAAATGGAGTGCCTGGCTTTGGAAAAAAGGAAGCAAAATTATTTGGGGCTTTACAGACCAATTGGTTAGGCTGTTGTGCCAGGGAAGATTGTGTAGCATCTAACTTATAAACCAGCTGTGCAAAAATTTACTGTTTCCTTATCCATCACTAAACTACTTGCATGATCCTGACAAAAATATTAGAGAAAGGCAGTGGAAAATTATTTCAATCAGATTATTTGAGAGGAGAAAAAACCCTGAAGGTTTTGAAGCCTCAGTAGCTTTTGACTTGAAAGCCTTCTGGCTTCAATAGACCAAAGTGTAGTTTCAAAGTATAACTATGAATAGCTACTGTTAAATTTTTAAAACCTGAGAGCTCCCAGGTCCTAACGATTGATCAGAGGCAAAGCTAGACCACAGTGTGCCTGGTGCACACTCTGCCTTTTGTGCCCCCCCCCACGGTGCCCCCTACCCCCCACGGCACACACCCCCGCGCCCCCCACCCCACTTACTTTTAGGAAAGGAGCAAGCCGGAGAAGGCCGGAAGCCTGCCTGCTCCATTCCTAAAGGTAAGTGGGGTGGGGGGCCACAGGGGAGAAGGGAGGGGGATTTTTCCGCCTCCCATCGACTAGAAATGGTGCTACGCCTGGTGCGCACTCTTCTGTTCCCGTGGCTTTGCCACCATGCATTGATTAAACGTAGCAGTTGAACAGTGGATTTCATGTGAAAATGAAGTAGAAATTGTATTATACATACAGAAACAATTATGGAGGTCTTTGATCTATATTAAGATATTACTTTCCGTAACTGAATGTGAAATGAGTTCTAGCTGCAGTCCTACCAGTTGCTTCAGTTTTATTGAAGTCTATGGAATTTCTCTAAGTTTGTCTTGGATCCTTTAACATTCGCTAGTATATTCACTTATCTTTCAGTAAGGACCATCACTAGTAGAATATTAATATATGTTCTGTTCTTTTTCTTAAACCCTTGACCCTTTCCCCTCACCCCCCCAGAATCATGAACAGCTTAGAGATGAAGACTCTGATTTTATTCTTAATGACAGTGACCTGACTTTGACATATGGGGACACTACAATAACTGCTAATGGATCTTCTGGTTCACACACTGCTACTACTAGCCTTGATGGCAGGAAGACAAAAAGTAGCTCGGAGGAGGCTCTAGAATGTGATTTGGGAACAGAAGCACCTGAGGTGATGAGCAGAGGGACTCGGCTAGTATTTCCACTAGATGCATAATTGGCTCAGTCAAGACAGCAATATGCCCAAGGATCCAAGATGGCTGCCAGTCCCAATGTCAATGGAGGTGCATAGCAAGTTCAATTAATATCTCTTGTACAAGTGGTTTATTAAGGTCTGGCAAGGCCAATCTCAACCCTCTCTCTCTTAACTTAATGTAAAATCCTGACATTTTCTAAACCAGACAACTGAAAAATTGGGTCAGTGTCTCTTAAAAATGCATACTTGAAATTTAAAGCAGCATGCTGTAATCATCTCATTGTGCTGCAATACTAGTCTGATGAGAGTTGTTGGGATATTAACTGTCATAACGGGCCAACAACAAAAGCTTTTGGACTGGAAAGGAAGAGAGGATGCTAATGTTTGTCATGGATGAAAAGTGCAATGTTTATTTGACATTTACTTGAAAAAGGTAGGAACAAGACAATTATACAATTCAAAATATCAACATCAGCAACATTGTTCTGAGATGTGTCACTGAGAAACAAAGCTCCATTTCATTTCAGGGGAATTTTTTTTAAAAGTCCTTGCTAGTGTCTCAAAGGGGAAGTGTACTCTCTTCCCAGTAACATGGAAAATGTATTGAAAATGCTGTTCAGAAATCCATGGTTGCATCATAAGCAAGTCTGTTTGCTATCCAAAATATATATTCCCTGTCTCGTGCCCTTATATCAGGTTCTCTTGCTAAAATCATAGAATTCCTTGGCGGAAGGAATGACTAGTGACCCAGGACAACTGTAGATTGTGACCATCCTCTTCACAAGTGCAAGAGTGTCATACTATGAATACAAAGTATTAAACACAATGCTGTTTCCTGTTCAAGATGCACAGTTACTCATAGCATCTGGTTCAAGATCCAGTTTCGTTTCTGGATTTAAATTGTGTGTCTTTAATCAAGGAGGATAAGCCAACCCAAAACACGATGTTTATGTCAGAGCAAAAACAAAATGCTTCTGTTTCTCTGGGAACCATGTGGATGTGTTAGCAGCATGTTACACTGTTATCCAGATACTTTAAACTGGTGCTGTGCCTTTTTCCTGTAATAATAGAAGAATATCATGTTGTAATGTGAAAAGAGAATCCTTTAAACAGGATCCAACAAATGAATGACCTCAAACGCAATCAGATCCCCTCCACTTCCCTGCATGGGAGCTCAGCTACCGCAAGCAGGATTCAATGTAATGTTTTGACTGTAATAGGTAGGGTTTTTCTTGAACCAACTACTGTGTAATTTAATTGTGTCAAATATGCTTAGGGAGATCTTTTAAAAATTCCCCTTTTTTGCCTACTACCATGAAAACCATCTTTTACTTGCCATTTTATCTTAGTTTGTTTTGTGAAGCATAAATGAAATTTGAACCAACCTAATAAAGTTCATAATTCTCTTCTTTTGTCCTGTTGCGGAAATTTTTGCATGCTAAGCAAAGACTGCACAGTCTTTATGGGAGTTGGAAGTAAATAAGAGACTTAATTTCCTCTCATTGTGCAGCTGTGGAAAGGTATAGCTTCCCAGTCTTGTGAGTTTGTGTGGACAAGTTTCAATGTGTTCAGTAAACTTTCTTTCAAATAAGTATGCAAAAGATTGTATTATGGAGATGGCATCTCTCTGGTTATGCTTGTGTAGTCTTTGTCTGTACATTAAGGCAGGATGCAGCTGTGCAAAAACACCCTTGAAAGAGTAGCCAATAGAAAATAACCCTGATTAAAACAGGTCCAGGTGGCATAAGTAGGAGCATATGTTATTACATTCTCTCCAGGCCTGTATTCCTAGCCACAGTTTAAATCCATTCAAACCAGGACTCACAGCCAGGATTAAACCAAGTTATAGATCCACCAACTATGCTGTGTTGTAAAAGCATGATTATCAAACAGCTTGCCAAGGGGGAAAGAACATGCAAGCCCAATGATTCCCACAGGCCTGTTCAAGTTATGACAACTGAGCTGTGATTGTGTACACTTAAAACGCATATGGTGTGAAACAGTGCCAAATCTCATCACTGCTGCATGTAGCCAAGAGACACTGTCCTCCTGAAACTGAATGAATTTGGATTGGAAACTGAGTGAGAATGAAGAGTGGCAATCATCCAGAAAAAAGCCAGTTTGCAAATAGGTACTAAGACCAATTTGGACCTTATAGGCCACAGCATAGGTTTACTGAAGGCATTCTTTGTCCTGCAAGAATCAGCAGTTCTAAAATAATGAAAAATTGACTTTAGTATGCAAGTGGAAGTGTTTAAATTGGCCACATAATCCCAAGGCAGAGGCGTAGAAAGGAGAACCGGAGTCCAGGGCAAAGTGGCACCCAGGCCTGTCTGCAGCGCCCCCATGAGGCCATGCCCCTCTGTCAGGCTGAGCACAAGTACAAGTGCTCCAGAAGCCCAGGCTACACAGACCCATACCAGCTCTATATGTTAATAAAAGTGGTTTTTTAGCAGGCAGGTCCTGCCTTTGGACTATCTTTTAAGTTATGGTGAGTGTAATGTAGGTAAACTACAAATAAATTAATTATTTTAACAGTATACCCATATGCAAATTAGTAATTTACATATTTCGCAAACACTCATGGGTATGCTGTTAAAAATTTTTTTAATTCATTTTTATTTTTATACATTGCCCATCCCAGAAGAGCTTAGGGCAACAATATGTTAAAGCTACATTACAGGTAAAGATAATAATTTTTAAAATGCTCACCATAACTGAAAAGATAACCCAAAGGCAGGACCTGCCTGTTAAAATCACCTTTATTATGTAGCCTGGGCTTTTGGAGTCCTCACACTTGTGCTCAGCCTTGCAGGAAGCTTGGCCATGTGAGGGCCATTTTGCACCACCCCCCCATGTGACCTGCAGTGATGGCACCTGGGGCAAATGTCCCTGGATTTCCCCATTGTAGTTATGCCACTATCCCAAGACACATGATGCAGTAACAGTGTTGAAGCTAAGTAAATGTGTCTTACCCATGCTTGGGTATGGGTAAGAGACCTCATGAAGCTCATACAGTAAGCTCTATGTTCCATGATGGTAGAAAGGTGGAATACTACTGCAGGGTTGTAAAGACTGTGTAAGATGGAAAGGTAGAAAAGGCTCATGAATTTGTTAAGTTTATCTATGAAGGAAAAAAGAACAAAGTACATTACAATTGAATTGTGTTGTAAGGCACATGTGAAGAGTGTGAAGGATGAGATTTTTGCAACTATTGCTGTCTGGGTACAAATTACTGTAAACCATGGGCACAACTGAACACTGAGAAGTGTACATCTGTGAGCATGGTTTAAGATGATTTGCTGGTTCTACCATTTGATAAAGTAGGTTGGATTAATGCACAAATCCCACAGCCATCAGGAGGGGATGGAAGCACATGGGATGAAATGGGCTTGTTTAGAAAATAAGTCCACCACCACCCACAAGACCGTGTTGCCATGACTTTCTGGCAAATCTGTAATAAAATCCATGGAGATGACTTCCCAGGAAGCGGAGGCCACCGGAGAAGGTTTCAACAGACCATGGGGTTTTCTTTTCCGAACGCTCTTTTTTTGGCTTCTGCACAAACAGAGCAACCTTTAATATAATATCGCCTTCATCGTCCTTAGTGCAGATCGCTAAGGCCACCAGAAACCTGACGGCGGGCCAAAATGCAGAGTTTTTAGAAAGCCAAAATGTCCAGCCGAAGCTGGCATCATGACAAAGCCTCGAGAACCTGCTTTACCCGGAGGGGGGTGGTACCGTATCAACAATCCCCGGCCGCCGTAAACGCCGATTCTCCAAACGCTAATTGGGAGTCACCTTCCTCCGAGGTTTCGGCGCAATACCGGGCCTCCCTCGAAGTTCCCGTGAGGGAAAGGAGCGAGACCAGGCTGAATGAATGGGGCGGAAGAAGCGAGGGAGTGGATGTCTGAAGACTGGGGTGACAGCCAGCCCCAATTGGGAGTGGGGAGAGAACAGTCTTGTGCCGGAATGTCCCGTGAATGGCAGCTCCACCCCTCCCGGGTAGTATGAGCTTATCAGCCAGTTTATTGGTTTTTTCCGGGGAAAAGTGGACCGTGAAAGCAGAAACGAGAAAAGAAATCGCCCAACGGGTTAAGTTTCAAGGACATCTTGAGGGGTGGAGAGGGCGGCCAAGTTCTTGGTGATCCCAATTCAAACTTGAAAGGGGTGTTTAGCCCCTCCCAGCCAGTGGCGCCAAGTGGAGAGTGCTACTTTGATGCCCTAGCAGTCTCTTTATCTCCCTAAGCAGTCCAGTTGAGTTCAGCACCGGAGAATTTTTTTTGATAAATAAGCATCGGAACCAGCCTCTATCATCTTTATTTCTCTGCAACAGGGTTGCCCTTGCCGCTTTGTCCGGAGGGGGGTAATCCAATGCGGAACCACAAACGGGAGATCTGGGTCAGGGTGCTTCAGGATAGGTTCGATAGTAAAAGCAGATTTTAAAAGCTGAAAGGCTGTCTGACATTCTTCAGACCAGGGAAAGGGGGGGGCCCCGGGTTTGGCAGTCAGTGGATCTTTACCCTTAGTGCGTAAGAGGTCTGTGGAGTGGAGAGCTGTTCAGCGAATTAGTATAAAGTCAATGTATAGAAATTAGCAAAACCTAGAAAAGATTGGAGTTCTTTTCGGCTGGTAGGGGCAGGCCATTGGAGGACTGCATCAATCTTAGTAGGATCCATTTTAGGCCCTCGGGCGCAGATCCGGTAACCCAAATAGTCAATAGAGGTTTGGTGAAAACAGCATTTGGAAAGTTTGGCAAAGAGGGAGTTAGTTGAGCAACGCTTCAATACTTCCCGAACCAATGCTTCATGCGTTCTCCATGGTTTGTGAATAAATTAAACGCCATCTAAGGCCACCCACTACTCCCTTGTACAATAATAAATCATGGAGAACTTCTTGATAAGGGCCATAAAAGCTCCGGGGGCCCCACTTAACCCTAATGGCATTATTGGCATTCAAACTGTCCAAACTTTGTGTTAAATGCAGTCAAGTGTTCATAGCCTTCAGCAATTCTGACCCTGTAGTAAGCTTCTCAAGTCCAACTTAGTAAAGATGCGCCCTGCCCAATGCCTAAAAGATCCTTGATTAATGGCAAAGGGTATTTATTGGACAGGGAGACTGCATTGAGTCCTCGGTAATCTGTGCAGAGCCAGAAGACCCATCTTTCTTTTACAAACAATACAGGAGCAGCATGTGTGTGTTTGGTAGCCCGCCAGATGAACCCACGAAGCTTAGGTTCTTGTCTAAGAAGGCACGGGGTTCCTTCTCCTCATTGGGACTCACATGCGGTAGATTCTACCTTTGGGCAGTTGCTCTGGCTGTATTAATGATTTTGCAGTCAGTGTCTCTAAGGGTGGCAACTGGATCGTGATTCTGTTCCTGAAATACTCTGGCTGGAATCTTGGTAAGTCGTGGAATGCTGCAGAATCGGAGCAATCGCTGATGAAGCCGTATGTCAGGAGAAGGTGAGCGCCCCAATTCATGTGTTCTCCGTGAGGGAGGGCCAGTGAATTCTAAGATCCTTTCTTTCCAAATGAATTTTGGTTCATGCAACAACAACCATGGCATGCCCAGAACTATGGAGTGTTTATTACCACCAGAATAAAACTAATTTCTCTCCCAATGGTCGGGCTTAGCCGAGGAGAACCGGGTTATGCTTTTGAACTGGGCCGTCCTTCCCGAGGACTGCCGCCCATTTGGGTGAATGGTATGGGCTTAGCCAGGGGACTTGGTCTAGACCTAGCTCCGCCACCTGGGGCCGTGACAAGCAAATGGGAGCAGCCAGAATCCACACAAGGGCTGAGGGCTATAATACACGAAGTATGCTTAGCGGGTTGGCCAGAAACGCTTTGATTGTAATGGGAGCTGCCTACCTTCACTCACCGCTGCCTGGAGTCAAACCCATGTCCATGGGGTTGAAGAAAAGGCAAACAGCTGCTTCCCCTCCTCTGGGTCGCCTTCTCGATAACTGGCCTTTAGACGCAGCCTGTTGGGGCGGCCCGGATTTGGCGTGGGTGGCTTGGCAGATGGGTGCTGCTGGCTGGAGCGGTTGGCTTCTGCTTTTCGGCAGTTACGGCCAGATGACCTGGTCCTCCGCAGTAAAGACACAATCCCAGTCGGCTAATGCGCTCGGAGGTGGTCTCGTAGGAAGCGGCTGGGCTTGGCTTGGTGGTCGTGAGTGGTGGTCAGAGGGCGGGTTTTGCGGCGGCCTCCGCACGAAGCGCATCTAAACCAGACGCCACCTGGGGATCCCACCGTCCAATCAGCAATAGTGCTGGGGATCCCAATTAAAACACCGCTTCACGAAATTTTGCCGGGCCAACAGCATCCGAAGTATTCACATTTCGGCGCGCTTCAGGCCACTCAGGAGGAGTCGGCAGCCGCCGCAGACGCAATTCACGGGCAAATTCTGCAAACGAAGCGGTTGCCTTGCTGAATAGATTTGATGGTGCGGATAGCTTCATTTTCAGCACCGGATCTTGGAAGCGAGCCCTTAAGGCTTGGAGGAACGCTGGCACCGTGCGAGTATCTTCATCTTGCAGGTTCAAAAGAGTCACAAACCAGTCGGCTGCTGCCCCATCCAGGACTGAGCCGATGTCCCGTATTTTTCGCCAGACCGATATAAATCGCCATAGTCCTCCATGTGGGCATCGAAGTTGCAAGATGAAGTAGGGAAGTTTGGAAGCGGTCCCATCGAAACGGGCAGGTATTGAGGTCTGTAATATCCTCTCCACGCCCTTGCATACCACAGGGGCGGCGGTTTTCGCGCAGGGGGGCCCGGAATCGGGTGGGGGTGGAGGTACCAACGCCGGTACGCTGGCGTTCTGGTGGGAGCCGGTCCTTGGAAGGTGGCAGGACCCAGCAGCGCCGCCCCTCTGGCGCCGGCTGTACCTCGTGACAGCGTAGACTCCAACTTGGGTTGTCCTGTTCTGCTGCTTCTTCAGTTCCTCTCCAAGGCAGCCAGCTCTCTCTCCTTGCGAAGTCAAGGCGTCCTGGTGCGCATGCAAAGCTGCTTTCTCTCGCTCCAATTCTAGCCAGTTCGTCTCGTTGAACAGCTGCAGTAAGTTCACTTTGCGTATCGAAGGCCTGAACGCTTTCGCTGACGCTGTAAGTCCAGTTTGGAGTGTTCCAGGACTTTATCATGGACGGATAGATTCTGGCGATATTGCCGCTGCAGCGCATCTTGGCACGGTCCAATTCGAGTTGGACTTCTTTGCGCTGCTGTTCCCGGTCTCTTTGCAGGTTTTCACGCTCTTGCTGCAGCTGTTCTCGTTCCTCTTCCCATAGCTGGCGCTCACGGGCCCATGCTTCTTGGGCATCTCTAGTCGCTCCACTTCCTCATCCCAGCTCTCTTTCGATGGGAGAGGGAATAGATCCGGCTGGGAGTGCAGGCTTTCTTCGGACTCCTCTTCATCTGAACGCAGGACGCCGTGCCCACCGGTGGCTCCACGGGGCATCTCAGGTGCAGCCGCTGGTCCGGGATCTGGGGGGTCCGATCGGAAGACGGTACGGATACCCCTCCCAATCCCTGGTATAGTCCCAGTTTCACCGGTGGTCTTCGGACGGGCCCCAGTGCTATGCCACGGTGGATCTTTGGGAGCATCACCAAAATACGAGTCCAGGAATCGTTCAATGGACTCCTGTGTTGCCGCATGAAAGGTGGTCAGGCCCGTCTCCTCCGTGACAGGTTGCATCTGAGGTTTGTAATCCATACGAAAACGGGTAGATACCCGATCCACAGGCGCTCGATCCATAGACAGCGCCCCAAACGACTCATGTAAGTCCCCATGGTCGTCTTCTCGTCCCTCGTTCCAACGGAGTAAGGGAAGACTCGTGCTGATACGAGGACGGGAAAGAGTCACCAGCGAGACCCGCTCTCCCGCCGGTTCCTCTAAATCCAGAAGGGAGAGCTCGGAACCTTCCACAGGAACATTCAACCTCTCCATGCCGAGACACCAGAGGTCCACTGCACTAGGAAGATAGATGAACGATAGATTCCTGCCACAATGTAAGGAATTCCATAGAAGCAGAAATAAAAGGCTTTTGGGTGTAAAAGACCGTTTATTCAGACATCCTAGAAAGCTCACGTACACGCAGTGGCAGGAATAAGATCTCCCGCCAGAAGCACAGGTTATAACTCTGTCCATCCCATCCCCCCTCCCGGATTCCCATGGGAACGGAGGTCTCATCTCCCTCGCAGAGATAAGGTCTCCGCCGGAGAAGCTGGCCCATCGCCCGGGCTGTGGAATGTAGTCAAGGCCAGGCGGCTGACCCGCTCATCAACACCATTGAATCCTTTACAGAGTTAGAGCTAGCAGCCCTAGATGTGGCAACACAGAGCAGTACTTCTGCTCTCTTCCCAGTTTAGTAGAAGAAAAACATGACAGTGGCATATGTCATCAAATTCTTTACTACCCTTTTGTGTTATACTTGTGTAAAAATTAGCCACCACTGACATAAAATGTTTCTTCCTCTGTGTACTCTGTGGTAAGATAGATGCTGTTTCACAGCCAGAGATAACCCTACTGTCTTGTACAAATATCTTTATGATCACAGCATCAAAGGACAAGCATGAAGTGATTTGTTATGGTTCATGCTTTTGGGCTGACAGTCTAATATGCTGAACTTCAATCAACAGTTTATTCCTCATACCTTGCATTTAACTAGGATAAATGTCATAGTGATAACGAAGCTATATATGTAGCAGCGTAAGGAAAACTGATCACTGAGAGTATGAATTCAGTTTTTAATATGTATGAAAAATGGTTCAAAAATAAAGTTAAATTGCGACACACAATCTCAGTGCTGTTTTATAGAGTATAATTTGCTCTGTGCTCAAAACAATTTGTGTGTTCATACACAATACTGTCCTAAAATCATGGATAATGACAATAATTCAGCTGAATAGCAAGACTTGAATGCAGTAGCACCAAAGAGACTGACAAGACTTGTGTGGCAAAATGTTTCAAGAGTCAAAGCTCCTTTTGTCAGATACCAATAATTCAGCTGAAGACCAATGTAAGACACAGGACAGTTTGCTTCTAAGTATGTAAAAATTACAAAGAGCACTTTGTGAAACCGTAAGTGCATTAATCTGTCTGAATGTTGAAAAGTCAACACCTGGTCTGTCCGCTTCATACATTTACTGCATGGGTTTCCTGTGCGCATCCTTAGTTGAACACATCACTTCCTAAAGAAGGATTCTAGGCTGAGCAAACTTCATTGCTGAGTAGGGATTTGAACTTGGGTCTTCCCGCTCCGAATCATATTGGCTCTGAAAGCTAATATGGAGCTGCTGAAAAAACAGCACCCTATCTTGAGTTTCCATTCGTTTTATCTCTTTCTTCAACCTGAATAGTCAGTATGTCATATTAATAGCCTGCCTATTAATAGCCAGTGATGTGGACTTAAAGGTGCTGAAATGCCCTTTTCACACTGTCTGTTTTCACTGCATTATGGGGGTGAGATGAGTTCAACATAGTTGCCATTTTCAGTTCTTCACATTTTGTTCTACTGTGAGTTAATTGTCTGACCAAAACAATTCATCATTGTACTGAAATAACTTGATATTTTCTTTAATTCCAGCCCAATGGTCTTCTAATTGTTCAGCTTTTTTTTTTACAAAAGTAAAAAATATCCCTGATTTGTTGAAGGCAAAACACTTATTTGGAGCGTGTTCAGTATTTCCCTTTTTTGTATTACTTTGTTTATATTGTACTGTAAAATCGTATATCATACTTACTGAGATAAGTAGCAAATTGGAGTTACTGACCATCAAGATACAAGTGTTACCTGCTCCATTGTTTTGAATTTCACATGGTTGAAATGCGTAATTCTTTCATACTGTCACCACACCACAGTAATAAGCATCACAATAGTAGTGAAATATTAACAAACACAAGACTCAAGACTAAAAGTTATTTAGGGCTTCAGTTCTAATGCAGTTTGTGACTCCTGTGCTGCTTTTCCTGTACAAAGGAAGGTATACTTTGAGTTTTCTTGAATAAGTATAAGAAACTCTTTCAGCATGTTAAGAATAAGGTATTTTGGACACCTCAAAGGCAGAAATTCCCAAGAAATGTCATTTGTTACAGTCTAGACAACTTCTGACATTAAGCATGTCTTTGCAAATTTTGTGTTGAAGCTTTGAAACAGACAGCATCAACGTGGAAAAAGTCAGGGTAGAGAAAGACATGCACCATAAACAGTATAGCGAGGACAATCTTCCATAGTTTAGCCCAACCACGTCATTGGGTGAGCCCACAGTGGACACATTATGAATTAACTCTGCACAATAAAGATATCTTGCCCTCATGAATGCAAACTGGTGCTTACAGAAACTAGTACAGCCTTGCTTACAAATGTAAGGATCTCTTACAAATCTGGGCATCATACCAGTTCACTTAGAAGAAAATGTATTACAGTTAGTTTCAGAAATGCAAATATTCTAATAAACTTACTATGTTCCGCTTCCAAATGGTCTCAAGATTATTTTGGATAGTAAATAAATTTGTTGAGAAGTGCTGTTTTGGTTATTTAGTTGCATTTCAAATACTACTTCTGGAATGAAATTATCTGTGTTTGCTATGTTGTGTTAAAATAAATGTAGCTTTTCAGTTGATTGTGATTTCCAAGTGAGGGTCATACCAATATCACCAATTATTAAGTTTCTGAAAAAGAGAAAGATAAATGCAGAGAAACAAAGACAGGATAAATACAGTACAAAACCTGAAAGCTAGTCCTATGTTAGTGATAAAGATAGGTCTGAATAGGTGGGAAATTACTGTCTTAGATTAATAATTGACTGTACCTTCTTTTATAAGGACTCATGAATCTCACAGGCATTGTGTTTGAAGTTCTTCATGAAATGTACAGGACGTTTAAAACGTTTGTGAAACATAGTAAGTGTCCATTAACAAACCACACACTTTTATATTCCTCTTCCTGTGGTAGCTAGTGCCAATAAAGTTTGTTGGAAGCAGCAGTACCAAGAACTGAAAACATACTGGCAACTTGGAGTTATTTATATTGCACTATGTCAGTTTCTTTACTTGAAGTTTTTATATTCTGCTCCATTGAAGTTGGTCTGTGTTTGTTCCGACATAATAAATCTGCACTGGAAGTTGCCATTCACTGCCATTTCCACTGTGTACGCAATGCATCCTTCCTTGTCTGTATCCTGTTACAAATCAGCAGCTGGTTTGTTAGCCTGCGCAGGTGAGAAAAAAAAGTGAAAGCTTGGATTATAATGTGATTTCAGATGCTTTCATCCGTATTAATTTTCTTTGGAAACAAGGTAATTCAACAGGGTGACAGGCCATTAGAGGCTCAACTCAGGCTGTCAGGTGAAAACCACCATACCTTGGGAATATTTTGGATGTGGAGCCTGGCACTTTGGTATGTTGATATCACTTCCAGTCTTTTCTAGAAATGACATCATGGTATGCTCTAGGATTTGCAAACATTGGGCCTCCATTTCCCACTTCAAGCACCTGCAGGCAACAAATTGGGCTGCCAGTCATGGTAAAAGCTTAAATTCCACGAAACTTAGGTCACTTAAAACATTATTTTTTTCTATAGCAGTATGTTGGGGCGGGGGGGGGGGAGTTAAGGAACACATGTGACAACACAGAGGTTTAAACTCTCTGCGCCCCCCCCCCTTTGTCTACCAGTGTCAAAAGCTTAGCAAAACAAATAGCTATAGGAAAGAAGGTCCAAAGTTGAGGCTCTGTTCTCTTTATCTCAGAAGATAAAAGCATGTGGGGAAGGTCTCAATTAATCTCAGTCTCAAATTGGATGAAATAAAATCACTTTCAACAAGGGAAACTACAGCATGGTATATTTTTTTAGCAAGCCTTTATTGGCATAGACAATAGTACAACAATAATAAAAAAACGGATTTAAAAAGCATATACAATACAGGAAATAAATGTTAGGTCGAAGGAAATCTACTGGCGTTTAGTAATTTCCAGGAGAAAGTCTGCCACTATCATACAGAGAGAAGGATCAGGATTGTCCAACAAGTAGTGTAATCTAATTAAATCGGGGAGATCTGGTAAATGTAAAGGAGTAAGATTCACATACTTGGATCTAATTTCCTTGAATCTGAGACAGTGAAATAATTGGTGGGCCGAGATTCAACTGAGCCATCGTTACATGGGCACAATCTTTTAGCCTTTTCTTGCTTATTAAATCTGCTGTGTAACAAGGCAGAAGGCATAACATTAAACCTGGCGAGAATTATGGCTCTCCTTTGAGCAGGGTTTATTAAGCAATACAGGTAGTGTGCCAAGTGCTCAAATGGGAGAGAAAAATACAGGGGGGAGCACGTTTTCTTGGCTGCGGTGATTAGGGTAGAGAACTCTCTATCCAATAGTTGACCTTTTAATTTTCTTTAAGATTCTGAATAGGACAAAGGGCAAAGTGAATCCACTGACAGTCCAATAGAGGCCATTTTTTCTTCAATTATGGAAAACCAGGGGTTGGAATGGGTGTCAGAGAGCAGACGGTGGACCAGGGAATTACAGTCCGAGAGAAAATGAATTCGCAGCCAGAATCTAAATGCCCCCAGCCAAGCGGCTGATTCCAAGGAGTTTTGAGCTAACTCCAGACAAAGGGCTGTACGGCATGGTATAATGCTTAAAGTGCTGAAGAAGGCTCCAGGACACCAGGTTTGAATCCCCACTCTGTGCCAGTCACACAGTCTTAGCCTAGCCTACCACATAATGTTGCTGTGAGGATAACAGAGAAGAGAATAACACAAGCACCTTTAGGTCCCCATTGGACAGAAAGGCAGGGAATAAAAAGGAAAACAGTTTCCCCCAGTTAGTGAATTGCTTCAACAGCAAAGACTTTTCCTGATAATCATTATTTACAGCTGTTTCTTAACCATTAATGTTCTATTACCCACTAAATATATTGCATTCCACACCCACAAGTAAAAAATCATAATATAAAAATGGCACTGCAGAAAAGGCAGGTTTATTTATATATATTTATGACACTTGCTTATAATATACAAATCTCAGGCATGCATTCACTGAGACCCTTGTGCTTAATGGCCCCCAGCCAGCTGCTTAATGATCAATCACAGACATTTTGGATTTATCTTTAGGATGAGAAAAGTATAAAACACTTATATCCAACTATCTATAAAAAGTCATTGCAAGCGTAGAGAAAAAACTAAGGTCCCAAATGCCCCTTAGTTTTAACCCTCCCCCAATTTGTTGATTGTCTCCTCAGAGAAGTATATAGTCCCTGTTAATAACAGTCTTAAAATAAACTTCTTACTAATGGTGTTATACAGGTACAATCTAACTGGGCTGTACTAGGAGGAAAAACCTGAAGAATCTTTAATCAAGAAGTATTTCTCAGCAGTTTGTGCTATTTTTGTCTTTACATCTACTGTTATTCAAACACCTCCTGTGTTAAATAGTTAACACCTTTAAGCAACCATATCCTTGCCTATCGCTCACTCCCTTTTACATTCTCAGAAACTGGGTTAAAGAGAGCCTGAATATGCTTATCTTGTTATCTGAGAAACCAGCATCAAAGTAGGTACATTTTTAATTTCACTCACAGTTTTCTAGTACTTGAGTTTCATGATATACTATACTGTGAAAATAAGAATTAAGTGATGGCTATGTTAACCTCAAAGATTAAAGAATTTTACTTCATATTATCAAAGGTATTTAATCATACTAAAAGGATGATGCTTAAGATATGGCATTCAGTAAAATTATTTCATGTGGCAACTCAGCAAATGTGGCGGATTCAATCGTAGGGCTACCTAGCCCTGACCGACTCCTTTGAATTATATTCTAATAAGAACATTTAATTTCATAGCAGTTACTTCACATTTCACATTAATGTGCCATACCCTATATAATCTCTCAGTTTACAATAAGTGGATTCATTTCTGTTTTCCAAGTTACTGTTCACTCAGGTCCCAAGAGAATAATGTAGAGGGCTTGGAGTTCCATAGCAATTTGTTGACAAGATAGTTCACCGATGCAGTTGCATCACATTTGTTTGGATTTCCGTTATTGTGATCCAATGAAGCAGAAGTTGCTTTGAAAAGTCCAATTTACCCCACCTGACTCATTTCAGCTTATTGGTGGAGTTACCAGTTAGGTTCAGGTGTTATTAGTTGCCACTTTGAGAAAAAAGTTTCTGTCAACCATCCTGAAAAAAGTGGTTATGAAAATATTTTTTTGCAGATTCCTTCACTAGATCCTAACAATCATAACCAGCACTGGCCATTCACAAATTCCCTTCCTTTGGACATAGTCCTTCAGCAAACAGTAGTGACTCAATTCCAGGCATGCTTGGATGAGATGGATTTATAGGACCATTTCTATCTGGCTTCTGATCCAGTTTTGGAACTGAAACTGGCTGACAGTGCAAACCTAAACAGAACTACTCCGGTCTAAGTGCATAGGATTGCACTGTTAGACACTCTGTCAGAAATGCAACCCTGTTGATTCTCCTGGACCCTTTGGCAATTTTCAGTACCATCAACTATGGAATCCTTTGTTACCAACCGTCTGCAAGAGTTGTTGGAGGCACTATACTTCCTATGTGGCTTATCAATACTAGGAAGTGGAAGTAGAAATCAGCTACAAGATGGTCTTCCAAAATTTCATCTTGTCCCTCATGCTGTTCAGCATGTCCACAAAACCCCTTCAAGAGGTTGTACAGATGTTTGTAACAAGATGTCACCAGTATCCAAACTACATTAAATTCTAGTTTTCCTTTTCAGTTGAGGTGATATAGATTCTTAACAAGAGCCTGGAGCAGAAATGGGATGGATGACAGCTGATAAATTAAAGCTCAGTCACGTTAGCACTGAGGTTGATAATGCAGCCAACCTGGGATCACCCTCAATGAAGTTGTGCTCCCCCTGAAACAGCAGTTTGGAAGTGCTATTAGATTGAGGTGTAAAGATGGAGGAGCAGGTATAATCTATGCCATGTACTGTACTTAAACAATTTATTTGATTTCTTTCCTGGAACAGCAGAACAGAGATTAAACTGTGCATACTCTGATCATATTAATTACAGTGGTGTTTTCTATGCAGAGCCACCTTTGAAGACAGTTTGTAAAGTTCAGTTGGTTCAGAATGCAGTTATAATAATGCTATCTGGTATTGGATTTGAACACATCTCACCAGCACAAAAATAACTTCACTAGCTTCTCATTACCCTTCTCCCTTTCTGAGTAAAGATATCTAAAAATTAGGCCTGTTTAACTGCCTGGCTAAATTTTTTCTCTAAGTCCCTGCAGTGAATGCTGCAATTATTTGAAGTACTACCTTTAGTAGTACCTGCTCTGTAGAAGTCCTTCTCTTTATCATTTCATTTGGCCTGAATTTTAAATGCCAAGTGAAGACTTCTTTGTTTTTGTCATGTGTTGAAATTAAGTGATTTTATTTACTCCCTTGCCCCTGATCTGATGTGGTATGGTGTGTGTTGCTTTAACTGATCATGGGGTATCTTATTTTAATATTTTCACAGACTGTAATTGTATCTTATATCTTGTTTTTATTGCAAGGCTCCCTGAGAAGGTGACAGAAAGATATTTTAAATACATTGTTTTCTTAAGAGTAGCTGAATGAAAAAGAAAATAAAGGTACGTGAAAGAACACGTTTTACATTGTTGATCTGCACTTTTAAAACAGAACAATACATATCTACAGGACTAAAGTTGCAATCTTATGCACATTTTCTTGAGACTAAGCCTCCCTGAATAAAGTGAATAAACATGCAATAAGACTGAGCTGCACATGTGTTTGTGTTTCTCCACTAGAATACAAAACAAAGACACACAATTAATATTCTGTATGGTCACCCACAGCACGAACTAAGCTGAAAAGTGCTTTCTTAGACAGGCTGTAATGGGGAACTCAATGGCAAAGTTAGAATTTTATGGTTTGATACACAAATGTTCAGCATTATATACCAGTATAATTTCTATATAAGAAGTGAAAAATAAGCTGTTGTCATTAGTATCACTCCAGATTCAACAATTGTCTGAGATGAAATGATGTCATAAAAGTATTCAAACATCCTAGCTACAGTACTGGGGCAAAAAAGCTTCCAACCGTTAAGAGACAACTGCTGAGAGATAGACAGAGAAAGAAGGCTGGTAGAGACACAAAAGTTTTTCTTAAGATCTGTATTCAGGACAGAGATATTCATTGCCAAAAAAGCTGGAGAACTAAGAGGCTGTAGGGGAATCATGAAATAATCCTTACACAGAGCCTTGAGACAAAAGAAGGCCATGGTGGGTAGTATGAGGAAGGCTGATTTTTAGACATCGGTTAAAAATAACCAGCCAATCTCTGGCTTCAGGCCTCTGACCAATAAGGAAACACCAAATGCAGAAGACAATTTCATAGATGTAAAACTGACTAATTCTTTTGATTCCTTTAAAGTGCAGAGAAGTAACGAGATTTATTTAATTTCAGCTGAAGGGACAAAGGAAACATACAATGACAGTCTTGCTTGGTAATAATATAGGTCACCTTCACAGCTTAACACTTCAAGATTGACAGGTTGCCTTCTCTGGCTCTAAATACCTTGCCAGACTCCCAATAGTTTGAGGTTAATCATTCTGACCTGTTGTGAAGCTAAGGCCACAGCTTGACATTTATTTCAAACACATAAAACCAGTTAAGAAATTATCCAAAATGAGCAACAGAGGAAGATAAAAGTTAGACAGGATCTTCCTGATGGTAATAGGCAGGATTTGCCCATCTATTTTCCATCCTTCAGAACTAAATCCTCCCTCATCACCAAATTTTTATGACTTGCCAAAAATCTTGACAGCTAAAGCCACGGCCACCTCTATTGGATCTAGTCCCACAAGGATTTCAATACAGAAAGACTAGACGAGGAAATAATCACTTTGCACTGGAAGAAACATGGGTTTCTTCAACCCACCCCAAGCATTTTCAATAACAATGGCCATTTCTTTTCATACAGCTTTGTTGCCACTGCCAGTGTCCATCACTGACTTCATTCAAGAAATCACACACTTCTACCAGATTATAAGGATGTGTCCATGAAAAAAACAACCTTTTTATAAGTTGAAGCTTAACTTCCAAAGTTCCTCCACCTGTTACACAGAAGGAAACATTACAGAATGTTACTTTCCTTCTCTCACATCACCATCACAACACAGGTACCTTTAAAAGGATTTATAAACATTGCTCTTTCAACTGAAGATATTGTATAATTAAACAGGTAAGACCCTTTGAAAGACATTTTAGTCCTTGGAGAAGGCAACATACACAACCCCCCAGCACTGGCTCATACCACAGGGGTTCCTCTGGGTTCAAAGGGAGAACAGAAAGCCTACCCTTTTTTCTGTGGGTTCAACTGCAGCTCCTTGTCCAACAGCCAGACTTCACTTCCAATGCCTGCAAAATTAGTAAGGCAAAGAAAAGCCTGTCCCCTCATCAAATTCCAAGCATGGAAGAAAAAGGATTAATTTAATCCTTCATCACTGTTCTTCACCTATATATATACTCTTGTCAGCCAATGTGTCAGTTTTTAAATCTCTTATTAGAGTTACTCCTAGAGTCTCTCTCTCCTTGGGGATAAAGATTTTTCCTCTCCATCCAGACCAGTTAACCTAATTAAATCCTTTAAAGGGAAAGGATTTTCAAAAGTGTCAAGGGGCATAAGGTGAACCACATTAAAACCTGCAAAGGAAATGGCCTACTTTAACTAATCCCCCATCTTTCCAATGTTGCAAGGCTGGCAGTTATTTGCAGGGGGGCAGGGGGGATAACTTTTGCTATAAATACAGGGCACAATGCAGCCACAATTAAGCATTTTTATCACCAATGATTTCAATTAAATTAATTCAAGCATGAGCTTACAGGAGATGTATATGCATAGGCAACAGGTGTAGGTGGGAACCAAAATGGCACCTGGAAGCATAGTGCATATACATGCATGAGTTCAGTGCCTGAAAGGTGGTGGGTCTAGCAATCCTAATACTGACCCCCCCAGTATGTTGCCTGAACATACTCTTTCATTGAAACCAAAGGAACTTAAATGTTTCGCTCTGATGAGACTGTTCCCATTACAAGAACATAATGCAAATATATGCAATGTTTTATTGCCACTTTAAATAAAAAGTAGGAATAAAATTAACTTAGAAAGTGTAAGGGAAGCAAAGCTCATTGCCTGTCTAACCACTGTAGTATCCCAAGAGTTGATACCAAGGCCCTTCCCTTTCCCCCATGTCTACACTGATATTGTGAAATACCAGATCAGTAATGGACAAAACTGCTCTCCGCTATAAAATGCTGGAGGAAGAAATTAACCTGGCTTGCTAAACAGAAACATGGATGAAAGGAAATAACATGGTGTGTCTGTCTCAACTAACATACCCTGGTTTTGCCATCATCCACCAACCCTGTACAACTGGCTGAGGAGATATGACTATTGTCCTCTGCAAGTTCTTCAATTTCTGCAGACTTCCAGTGCAAGCTATCACTGGCATTGACTACATGCTGTTTATGCTAGCGGTTAAAGGTAGATTCAGCATTCTTCTTGTCTACCAGCTACCCAGTTCCCCATTGGGCACACTTCATGAGTGAGTAGAGGCCCTGGAAGCTCCTTAACTGATCATTCTGGGGGATTTCAATATCCATGCAGAAAATAACTCTCCAGGACCAGTCCAGGATTTTATGATCTCTTTGACTGCCTTGGGCCTCTATCAAATTATGTTGGGCCAACACATGAAAGAGGTCATACAGATAAAGTTTGGGGTTGGATGTCACCAATATGTGGATGATACCCAGCTCTGTATATCCTTATCCAAATGGACAAGTGCTTCACTGGCTAACCATCAGTTACTGGGCTGAATTTAAGCCATCAGCTGTTGCTTACAATCCTTTTATAGCTTTGCACCTTCATACCTGTGAGACCACTTCTCTCCCTATGCTCCACCACGACTGCCTTGCTCATAGGAGCAGGGCCTTTTACAGATGCCAACCTGCAAATGGGAAAAATCAACTACTGCCTGTGAATTGCCTCTTCTGTTGTGGCCCCCACCTTGTGGAACAGCTTGCCTGAGGAGGTTAAAAAGGCTCCCACTCTCCTGGCTTTCTGCAAATTATGCAAAACTGAATAATTCAAGAGGGCTTTTCTGTCCAGGCAACAGAGCTGCACTGTACTAAATGATTTACAAAGTTACTTAGAAAAATTATTAGGAACTGTGGTCTTGCTGAAACTAAGATCCTGCTACAGAATTTTGCATTATTGAATTTGTCATGTTAATATTTATGCTTTGCTTCAGTTCTGTTTTTAGATTTCTGGTTGATCCTACAACGCTACAACTGCTTATTGAATGTCCCATCCTGTCAATTGTATTGACTCACTCTGTGTAATCCATCTTGAGTCCAAGTAAGAAAAGCGGCCAATAAATAAAGTAAACGAATACATAAATACAGGGGCGGGGTACGCGCCATGCTCCGGGCGCACGCCTGGGGAGCGGGGGGGAAATATAGAATGTGCACCGGGCGCAGTTTGGCCCAGATACGGCTCTGTATAAATGTACTGATCATATCAAGATTTTTAACAGATGATTCCAGTTAAGTATCTAGCAATTAACATTTGGCCAGCTGTTTGGCAAGTGAATATCCTCAACCAATAATATTTAATAAGGAAAACACTACCTCATATTTTGAAGCTGTTACATGATGTGGCCCAATCCTGTATAAATATATTTAGATGTAAATTCTAGTACATTCACAGAAGCTTATTCTCTAAGTATTCACAGACTGCTGCCTCAGTTCAGAATTCAGTGAGCACTGATGTACTTTTCCTTATCCGTGAAGAATATGTGTGCAACAGCACAAGCCGCTACATATCTGCCAGACAGAGCATGGGTAAAATCAGTACTGCAATCTATGGCTCATTCCGCACATGCAGAATAATAAACTTTCAAACTGCTTTCAGTGCTCTTTGAAGCTGTGCGGAATAGCAAAATCCACTTGCAAACAGTTGTGAAAGTGGTTTGAAAACGCATTATTTTGTGTGTGCGGAAGGGTACAAATGTATAATTACTTTCAGGCTGAACATAAATATCTCCTCAGTGGAGATCCACGTAAGCAGTCAAGCAAGGTATCAATTTTTTTCTATATTGCTTGCTCAAGCGGTGCCGTGGGATGCAACTTCTTATTACTATGTCAGGCCTCAAACCCTTCCATTCAATTATCTAGACTGAAATGCCCAGCCTGGCCAGAGTTCTGACAGTTTGGGGAGCAGGGGAATCAACAGCATAGGTATATATGGGTCTATTCCAACTCTACAATCACTCCCTCCATGTCAATCCTATCAGTGTGCTAGAGTGGGTGATTGCCTTTATCAGCAACTAGAGGTACAGCTTGCTTGTACCTTACCGATAGGAGAACCCACTTTACAGAATTCTACTTCCAAAGGCCCTTCAGCATCTGCTTCGTGTAATGTGTAACA
Source organism: Sphaerodactylus townsendi (assembly GCF_021028975.2). Classification (NCBI taxonomy): domain Eukaryota; kingdom Metazoa; phylum Chordata; class Lepidosauria; order Squamata; family Sphaerodactylidae; genus Sphaerodactylus; species Sphaerodactylus townsendi. The sequence goes on from NC_059428.1 coordinate 93,516,028, forward strand.
GACTAGGACGAAAGGGGATCTAATGGCCACCATTAGCTATACCAGTTTCCAAGCCTGTCTGAGTTAGAAGAGAAAGGCAGGATACAAGATGCTGATCTGCAGGTTTTTGTGATCATTTGAATATGTTGCGTGAAGAGAAGTCTGACCCATTTGAAGATCTTCTTTCAATGGAAATTCCAGATTGAGTGATAAATCCATTTTCAGATATTGAGGAAGAATGAATTGAGTTACAAATTGACAGTGAGCCAAAGACAAAGTTTAAGAAATTGTGCCAAGAGTTTTGTTTAAAGAAGAAAAATTTTGATTCCTATCCTGCCCTACTGACATTGGTTAAGAAACTCCTTGATGCGTTTTCAATGTTATATTTGGCGGAATGTGGTTTTAGCATAATCATCTAACTTCTCTTGTAGCAAAGAAATCAACTCCTGCTAAGTGACTTTAAAGACTTCTTCTAAGTGACTTTGAAGCAGACATTGGGAAACTGGTATGACTTCATCTAGCCAATTCATTGCATTAAAAATTTACTGAACAGTGATGAAATTGCTAATTGTGGTATCTAAGATTCTTGCTAAATAACTATCAGACTTTGAAAAGCTAATATCATTGGATCAAGTTCATCAACCTCACTTAACAAATGAAACTAGTTTTACATAGATTTTGAATAAATATGCAATTTACTGTTATAGTTTTGAGTCTTTTTGTTATGTTCCTTGATGGGCCTTGCAAACTCTTATTATGAACAGTGGGGTTTTTTTTAAATGTTAGAGTAGGGCCACCAGGGATGAGTTTATGGAACCAAGGAGATAGTGATCCCAAAAAGTTTGGAAGCCACAGTTTGAAGTAGCATGTGAGATGTCTGTGGGTCTAGGCTGATATTCAGAAGCTCCTGTTCCAAGATGTCTAGTATAAAATTACTCCAATAAACACAATCCATTCTTGCACTAACTAAATCATTGATACATTTTAAAATAAAAAGCTGGGTTTTTAATGGCCTGTAAATGATTTTATCAAGTTTTCTGCATTCTTAATTATGATCCAAAGAAACTCTTATACAAAATCTCTTGTTGCTTACCCTGCTGAGCCTAAAACCTGATGGAGTTCCTTCTGATTTTAGGCAAATGGAATAGAATAGAATAGAATCTTTATTGGCCAAGTGTGATTGGACACACAAGGAATTTGTCTCCGGTGCATATGCTCTCAGTGTACATAAAAAAAAATACATTTGTCAAGAATCATAAGGTACAGCACTTAATCATAAGGTACAGCACTTAATGATTGTCATATAGGTCTAGTAAGCAATCAGGAAACAATCAGTAGTAATGAAAACATAAAATGTAAAATCATAAAATAAAATAAAATGTCAGCACAGGCTATAGTCATACAGTCATAAGTGGGAGGAGATGGGTAATAGGAATGATGAAAAAAGTAGTGCAGTAATTATATAATAAGTATATAATAAATAGTTTAACATTATCGAGGGAATTATTTGTTTAACAGAGTGATGGCATTCGGGAAAAAACTGTTCTTATGTCTAGTTGTCTTGGTGTGCAGTGCTCTGTAGCGACGTTTAGAGGGTAAGAGTTGAAACAGTTTATGTCCAGGATGCGAGGGGTCAGTAAATATTTTCACAGCCCTTTTTTTGACCCGTGCAGTATACAGGTCCTCAATGGAAGGCAGGTTAGCAGCAATTGTTTTTTCTGCAGTTCTGATTATTCTCTGAAGTCTGTGTCGATCTTGTTGGGTTGCAGAACAAAACCACACAGTTATATGGTTTTATTGGTTTTTCATTACCATTAAAACGGAGAAAAATTGTCACTGCTCAGTACAAGATAACCTTCTGTTGAGAAAAATAATAAGATATTGTGGTCTATAAACAACCTAAAATAGACAGACAGACAGACAGACAGACAGTACATGGCACATCTATCAACCACAGAGCCTAACTTTCTCCTGGTTTCACAATGGATATTACTGTCATATGTACCAACAAATCAAATGTTAGGTTAAAACAATGGTCTTTCTCCCCTGCCACACTTTCGGTGGCCTGTCTAACTTTTTTATTTCTAAAAGTGCCATGTAGATCTGATTCAGTATTTTCATTAATTTAATGAAAATGAATTTCTTGACAATTACTTGACAATTATTTTCATTAATTTAATGAAAATAATTGTCAAGTAATTGTCAAGAAATTCTCACTACATGAGGTTATGCATATGTTTCTAAGCCTTCACTGATGCAGGCTGTCTCATGAATAAACACAAACATAAGATCTTCCAAATGTACTCAGAGTACGTTTGTGCAATAAAAATTAAAAGCAACATTTTACTAATGTACACTGCTGTTATAATTCTGAAAAACAGAACTTCCCACATCTGCATGCTCAAAGATGATTCATACTTCATTGTATTTTATTTCTGGTGTTTTCATAATGGTTTTTTTTTTAAAAAAAATCTTGGTATGATAATTCCTTTATGACATCTGAGGCAATGGAAACAAATGGATCCAAATCTCGAGCTAAGCAGCTAAGTATGTCCTATTTTTAG